>NC_142464.1:114128228-114753228 GCF_049115385.1 Moschus berezovskii
GCCCGCAGTGACTGCCGGGAAAGGACAGACAGGCGCGGGGGCACAGGGTGGAGAGAGGAGGCCTCCTGCAGGCAGGAGAGTGAGACAGGGCGGGCGGTGGGGCTGAGAGACCTGAGCCAAGGCCTCGCGCCCTGTGGCTGTGTGAAGACTCGTGCTATTACAGTTCAGTTTCAAGATGATACTTGTGTATCCCGTGTGTTACGTAACACGTGTGTGTATTTATTCAGCCGCACTGGTGCACGGCCAACTCCTGGGTTTGTTGGACTTGGAGCAGTGGGCTGGCCCTTGCTGCCACGTCTCGAGTGTGGGGTCAGGAGGTAGAGTGAGTTCCTGCATCCTTTCCTTGACGCCTGTTGACGGCACTCTCCGGCTGTGGGCTCTGGCGGGGGTGTGCCGACTGCCCTGTAATAAGCGCCCCCCTTGAACTGTGTCAGGATGGTCGCTGGGCCCAAGGCCATGGTTCTGCTCTCCAGCTGAGGGCGCAAGGCAAGGGTGCAGGGCTCATCTGTGACTCCTGTCTGTTTTCAGGCTGAATCCTGCTGTGTAAGTAAGTGATGTAACTGCCAAGTTTTCATCTTTAGGTCTAAGCTGGAACCAGAACCAAACGCAAAGACGAGAGAATCCATGTCTTCTGAAAAAGTTTCACATAGTCCATCAAAAGACTCTGAAGAAAAACCTGTCCCTGAAGAATATCCAGGTATGAATTAAAATCAAATCGTGCTTTGCGTCTCTTCCTTATAACGTATGGGCAAAAATACAAAGCAGAACAAGAAGGACCACAGGCCTGGACATCTTGTGGTGCTTGCATTTGCATGAAGGGAAGAAAACATGGAAGCAGCAGTCTTTTTTTGGTCACAACTGGATCACCAGTTCAGGGGTGGGGCAGGGGGTCCCCTGATCACCTGGGGGCTGGCAGGGTCTCAAGAAAGGGCCTGCGTCTCCACGCACAAATGGGGTGGGGACTGGAACCTTAGAACCTGTAGGAAACATCAGAGATCTCTGCTTGTCAGTCTCAGGAACAGCAGGATGCTGCCTCCCCTGCACCTGTGTCAGCGCTGCCCTTATGTGGACGTGACCATCCTGCCTCGGATGGAGTGTGTGATGTCAGCAGGCTCCATCAGCCAGCAGAGCCAATGTCATGCACGTCCGAGTTTATATGCTTCCTGGCTTCGTGTTTGCTGGCCGGCCTGTAACTTAGAGCGCCTCCTGACACACGGAGGATGTTGGATAAACATGGTGTCTCTGTAAAGCCTGTAACACAGGCGAGTATACAGAGCGGTGTTCGGGACGTCTTAAGTCCCTGTGTCTGGCCGGGGTGGCCACGTGTGTGGGGGATGCGTACTTAGTGTGCTCCATACCTCAAGCTGGGCAGCAGGGTGAGCACCTGCTGGACGTGGATCCCAGGGTGCTGAGGCCACGAGTCGCCTCGCCTCACTTACCTCCTCTCCTCTCCCCTCCCCTCCCCTCCCCTCCCCTCCGCTCCCCTCCTCTCCCCTCCCCTCCCCTCCTCCTCTCCTCCTCCCCTCCTCCTCTCCTCCTCTCCTCTCCTCTCCCCTCCCCTCTCCTCCTCCTCTCCTCTCCTCTCCCCTCCCCTCTCCTCCTCCTCCCCTCTCCTCCTCCCCTCCCCTCTCCTCCTCTCCTCTCCTCTCCTCCTCCCCTCCCCTCCCCTCCTCTCCTCTCCCCTCCCCTCTCCTCCTCCTCTCCTCTCCTCCTCCCCTCCCCTCCCGTCCCCTCCTCTCCTCTCCCCTCCCCTCCTCTCCTCCCTCCCCTCCTCCCCTCCTCTCCTCCCTCCTGTCCTGGACTCTCACAGTGGCACTCAGTTACTTCACGCCTCCTGGGTGCTACCTCGGTGCCCTCCTGAACCTTCATAGACATCACCACCATCCTTAAAGCAGCCGTCTCAGGATTTCATGGACTTGTTTTTTCTTAAGATGAGCTTTCCAAAAGGCTCTGAGAGGACCGTTGCGCAGAGGACTGTGTTTGGGCAGGCTCCCTCCGGGTGCTCTGTTGAAACAGAATGTTCAGGGGCTCAGGAAGCAAAAGAGGGATAGTTAAGAGGCTGCTAAAGTCTGCCAGAAACAAGATGATGGCAGATCACACCACGCGTGGGTAGCCAGGGCATGGGGGAGAAGGGGGAGAATTCTGGATATATTTTGAAAGTCGAGCACAGAACCTGCTTCCTGGATGTGGGGCGTGAGAAGGAGCTGGGTCAAGGAGCGCTGCAGTGGTGGTTCGCAGCGGGAAAGAGGGGGCTGCTCTTCACTGAGATGCGGGAGGCTGAGGAGGGCCAGGCTAGGGGCTGCCCGGCACAGAGGTTGAACAGGGAGTTGGGTTTATGCATCTGGAGGCCAGGGGACAGGTCTGTAGATCACATGAGACAGGCTGTGATTCCCCAAGGAATGAGGGTTGGTAGAAAGAGGATGAAGGGCTGTGCCTCCTGCCACTTGAGGTCTTCCCTGCTGTTTCTCCCTGGCACTTGTCTCTACCCTTCTGTATGTTTTACTCATTTATACTCTTTATGATCTGTCTTCCGAGCTAAACCTAAGTCCCATGAGGACTGCAGTTTCTGTATGTGCTTTGTTCACTGGTGTGACACTGGTACCCAGAACAATACCTGGCGCGCAAATCTTTGTTGGAAAGAATGAAGGAACGAGTACGTGAGAGAATGAACGAAGCCTCCGTCTGGAGCGCTGGCCGCTTTTAGTCGCTGTGGAGCTGTTTCCTGAAGCAAAAGGAGCTTAGCGCCGCTGGGTGGTAGAACACAAGTGGTCAGAGTGAGAGAGCGTCGTTCCTCACAGTTTATGTTTTTGTCTCAAAGTCACTGTTTGGATCCTCTATCATCATGCAGTTGTCTCCTGACTAAGCCGTCCCTACAAAATATTCAGAGAGTGCGCTCCCATTTAGCTTCTGACCAGCACATGTAGGAGCCCAGTGCTGTGAAGAGTATCTCTCTGGAGGCCGTCAGCATCCCAGCTGCAGCAGTTAGTGGCACTGCCAAGCACCAGTTCCCCCATCTTCTAAACGCAGACCCCTGCATCTCGGGACTCTCCCCCCTCCACCCCCCACCACCCCTTGGTCAGGCCTCTCTCTCCCCGCAGGCATCCCGGCCCCTGCTGCCACTGGCCTCACTGTCTCCACAGCTCCACCCAGCCACCCTATCGTCCATGGTCGTTAGCTGATACTTATTTCACAGTCATCTCTTTCCTGGTTACATAGAGTCCCAAAGGGTCATAAAATCTGAGTTGGTGCTCATTAAAAATGTACACACTTTATGTACAAGTTGCTGCATGTATAACAAGCTTTCTCTCTCTGCTTCATTTTGTCTGTTTTTCCTGAAAGAAAGCTTTCAGGAAAGCTGCACCCCACCTTTATCTATTTCCTGTGCATGGAAATGTGCCATCCCTCCTCCTGAGGTGAGGGCAGGGGAAGCATTTGGTTGCAGCATGATGTCATGGAAGGACTGTGAACCTTGGTTTCAGTCTGGCCGCTGTTCTGCACTTGGACAAGTTACTTGAACTCTGAGCCACCACTTTTTTTACAGTATCACATAGCCGCAGTTTGTTGTGAGCCTTTCAGGAGCCTAGTATAAAGGGCTAAGCAGTGTCTGGCACATTGATTTGTGGAGCCAGCTATGAAGCGATCCATTGCTTGACATGAGGTTTGGCAGGATTCTTTATCGGATGAACATTGGAAGTTGATTAATAGGCTGACCAAGATAGCAGAAGCAGTTAGGAAGGAAATTTTTTCTATTTATAAACAGCCTGGTTTTGTATACAGAAAATTTTAAGAGCTCCACCAATAAAAGACAAGTAGTAAATGAGTTTCAGCAAGTTTGCGGAATACAAAACCATTAAACAAAAATTTCATTTCTGTATACTCAATGAACAATCCAGAAATGAAATGTAAAAAGCAGGAATTCCCTTATGATAATATCAAAAAGGATAAACTAAACGGAAGTTTTATACTTCTTATATAAGAAGTATAAGGCTTATACTTTGAAAGCTATAAATCATTGTTGAAAGAAATTTAACATGATCCAAATACACCTAACAGAAGCAGAAGATATTAAGAAGAGGTGGCAAGAATACACAGAAGAACTATACAAAAAAGATCTTCATGACCCAGATAACCACGATGGTGTGATCACCAACCTAGAGCCAGACATCCTGGAATGCAAAGTTAAGTGATCTGAGAAAACATCACTATAAACAAAGCTATTGGAGGTGATGGAATTCCAGTTGAGCTATTTCAAATCCTAAAAGATGATGCTGTGAAAGTGCTGCAATCAATATGCCAGCAAATTTGGAAACTCAGCAGCGGCCACAGGACTGGAAAAGTTTAGTTTTCATTCCAGTCCCAAAGAAAGGCAATGCCAAAGAATGCCCAAACTGCCACACAGTTGCACTCATCTCACACACTAGCAAAGTAATGCTCAAAATTCTCCAAGCCAGGCTTCAACAGTTTGTGAACTGTGAACTTCCAGATGTTCAAGCTGGATTTAGAAAAGGCAGAGGAACCAGAGATCAAGTGGCGAACATCTGCTGGATCATCGAGAAAAGCAAGAGAGTTCCAGCAAAACATCTACTTCGTTTTTATTGACTATGCCAAAGCCTTTGACTGTGTGGATCACAACAAACTGTGGAAAATTCTTCAAAAGATGGAAATACCAGACCACCTGACCTGCCTCCTGAGAAATCTGTATGCAGGTCAAGAAGCAACAGTTCAAACTGGACATGGAACAACAGACTGGGTTCCAAATTGGGAAAGGAGTACATCATGGCTGTATATTGTCACCCTGCTTATTTAACCTATAGGCAGAGTGCATCATGTGAAATGCTGGACTGGATGAAGCACAAGCTGGAATCAAGATTGCCGGAAGAAATATCAATAACCTCAGATATGCAGATGACACCACCCTTATAGTAGAAAGCGAAGAAGAACTAAAGAGCCTCTTGATGAAAGTGAAAGAAGAGAGTGAAAAAGTTGGCTTAAAACTCAACATTCAGAAAACTAAGATCGCAACTAAGATCGCAACCATCACTTCATGGCAAATAAATGGGGAAACAGTGAAACAGTGAGAGACTTTATTTTCTGGGTCTCCAAAAGCACTGCAGATGGTGCCTGCAGCCATGAAATTAAAAGACGCTTGCTCCTTGGTAGAAAAGCTGTGACCAACCTAGACAGCATATTAAAAAGCAGAGACATTACTTTGCTAACAAAGGTCCGTCTAGTCAAGGCTATGGTTTTTCCAGTAGTCATGTATGGATGTGAGAGTTGGACTATAAGAAAGCTGAGTGCTAAAGAATTGATGCTTTTGAACTGCAGTGTTGGAGAAGACTCTTGAGAGTCTCTTGGACTGCAAGTAGATCCAACCAGTCCATCCTAAAGGAAATCAATCCTGGGTGTTCATTGGAAGGACTGATGCTGAAGCTGAAACTCCAATACTTTGGCCACCTGACGCAAAGAACTGACTCATTTGAAAAGACCCTGATGCTGGGAAAGACTGAAGGTGGGAGAAGAAGGGGACAACAGAGGATCAGATGGTTAGATATCATCACTGACTCAGTGGAAATGAGTCTGAGTAAACTCTGGGAGTGGATGATAGACAGGGAAACCTGGCATCCATTGGGTCGCAAAGAGTCAGGACAAGAATGAGCGACTGAACTAAACTGAAACAAATAGAAGGGGGCTTCCCTGGTGGCTAAGACAGTAACGAATCTGCCTTCAACGCAGGAGACAGGGGTTGGGAAGAAACCCTGGAGAAGGAAATGGCAACCTACTCCAGTGTTCTTGCCTGGAGTGTCCCATGGACAGAGAATCCTGGAGGATTGCAGTCCATGGGGTCTGACTGAGCGAGTCACACGCAAATAGAAAAGCATCTCAAGTTAATGAATTAGAATTAATGTTGTTAAGATGGTAGTACACCCCAAAAGGATCCACAATTTCAGTGCATTCCTTATCAGAATCCCAGCTGATTTCTTTGTGAAAATTGACAAGTTGATTCTAAAATCGTCACGAAGTGCAAGGAACTCAAGAAAACCAAACTGTCATGAAAAGGAACAAAGTAGGAAGACCCACACTTCCCAGTTTCAAAACAAACAACAGGACAACAGTAATCAGGACAGGGATACCTGCACAAGGATGGACATGGATTAATGGGACAGAACCGAGAATCCAGAAATAAAACCATGTGGCACTGGTCAGTTGATTTCATTCAAGTGGGCAAGAATAGTCTCTTTAACAATTGGTGCTGGGAAAATTGGATATCTACATGCAGAAGAACAAAGATTGACACTTGAGTCACACCATTTATTAAAGCTAACTCAGAATAGACCAAAGGCCTTTACAGAGCTAAAACCCTAAAACTTGTTAAAAGAAAAAACGTAGAGCTAAATCTTCCTGATCTCAGATTTTACAAAGAATTAACAAGGAAAGAAAGGGAAAAAAGGCCATGGAATGGGAGAAAATATTTGAAAATTACATACCTAATAAGGGATCTGCATCTAGAATGTGGAAAGGCCTTTAACAAGTCAGTAAGAAAACGATAACCCAGTTTTTAAATGGGCAAAGTGGACTTCAGGAGGTGGTGGTGGTCCTGAGAAATGATTCTGGACCTGAAAAGGGGGGGCAGCTTAGAATGTTCCCGGCAGAGGGAAGAGCTAGAGTAAATACTCAGAGGCCACAAAGCACAGGAGAGATGTGGAGTGTAGTCAGTAGAGGAAAGCACTTCTGGGTCAGTGAAACTCACAGAAAGGGGAGGAGGAGTGGATCTTAAGTTCAGGGGGGCCAGAATGCAGAGGACCTCGAGTGCTGGACCGCGGAATCGGGACTTGAGTCTCGGCATCAGGGCAGGCGGGAGGTCTGGGCAAAGCACCAGTGTTTGGGTCGCCATGCTTCAAGTTGATTCTTAACTGCTGCAGGTCAGGATGGCTCCAGGTGGCTGCAGAGGAGAGCGTGAGTTCTCTTAACAGACTTTCCATTCAACTCAGAGTGGTTTATACTTGATTCTGATGTGAGTGATGTTTCTGTTTTTAATTTTGGTGTTCTTATCCTTAAAACACATAGAAGTAAAAGCTCAAGATGGATACCATAATGAGGTTAAGTACGAGTTGGAGGCTGGAGAAGGGAATGGCAGTCCGCTGCAGTGTTCTTGCCTGGAGAAATCCATGGACAGAGAAGCCTGGCTCTGGTGGGGGTGGGATGCACATGTGTCATTTATAAATAGGATGATAGTTCTGGCAAAAAAAAAAAAAAAGCCATTTTCTAAAAACTTGCACAAAGTCATGGCTGAGATGGAGTTTTTTTGTGATGACATATCCAGAATAATAGCTGTACTTTGTACACAGGTCTGCCTAATCTGCTTTCTGTAAACTGGCACCATCATTATGTTCTTTTCCCTTATCAGTCTCCAGACAAAAACTCTGGACTTGTGCCTGTTTCATGGGACTGAGAGCAGCCATGGGAATTTTACTGAGATCGGGGAGGAAAAGAAGCCGTATTTGCCTTTTAAGTACTTGGCAACCCGCTGATCAGCCCAGAAGCACTGCTGAGACAGCAGACAAGAGTCACCTGCAGAAAGAAGGACCCATTACAGCCTCCACCCAGGAGCGAAGCTCCAGCATCCACCCACCCCCCTGCTCCCAGCCCATCCCCGGAGGAGCCGCACAGGCCTCGCCCTCAGGGTCCCAGGTGGCACAGCCCCTTCTGGGAGCTGTGCTGTTGGTCTGCTGTCTCAGAGGTCTGGTCCATGTTTATGTGATCATGATGAAAACATTCTCTAGGTTAAAATGCTCCTACACCACCAGTCAGCAGTGTGTTCCCAGGTTCCTGTCCTGGAATACATCAGACTGCACCAAAGCATGGACTGGCACACGTACTAGCAGAAGTACAAGGTTTATCAGTGCAGTTACAGTTACACAGAGAATTCCTTGCAGTGGAATATTATGCAGCAGTTCAACAGAATGAAGCAGGAATTTCCCTGGTGGTTCAGTGGTAAAGACTCCACGTTCCTGGTGCAGGGGGTTCAGGATCCATCCCTGGTCAGGGAACTAGACCCGCCAGGTGTCAGAACCAAGAGTTTGCATGCTGCAACTAAAGATCCCACAGGCTTCAGCTAAGACCTGGTGCAGCTAAATAAATAAATATTTAAAAATTAAAGAACAAGGGAGATCTATATGGAGTGACCACCAAGATGCACTGTGAAGTTATAAAAAGCAAGTTTTAGAACAATATGTTACCATTGATACACCTGTGAAAAGCAAACTATTAATACCACACTGGCAAAACTATGCCTTCTTTCTGGGCTGGCGTGGGGGCAGGGGAGGCAGGGGGTTGTTTATCTGTTTGTAGGTGAGTGTGCCAGGGAGAGCCTGTGAGGCTGCATCACAGCACCAGTGAGTGGCCACTCCTCAGAGGGGAGGGCGCGAGGGGCGGCGTGTCACTGCCTGTATTTTAATGAAAGACAGGAGACACTAATGAAATTCCCTGTACATTTGACAGTCTAGACAGCATATTAAAGAGCAGAGACATTACTTTGCCAGCCAAGGTCCAGACGTCTTGTCAAGGCTATGGTTTTTCCAGTGGTCATGTATGGATGTGAGAGTTGGACTGTGAAGAAAGCTGATCGCCGAAGAATCGATGCTTTTGAACTGTGGTGCTGGAGAAGACTCTTGAGAGTCCCTTGGACTGCAAGGAGATCCAACCAGTCCATTCTAAAGGAGATCAGTCCTGGGTGTGCATTGGAAGGACTGATGCTAAAGCTGAAACTCCAATACTTTGGCCACCTCATGCGATGAGTTGACTCACTGGAAAAGAGTCTGATGCTGGGAGGGATTTGGGGTGGGAGGAGATGGGGACGACAGAGAATGAGATGGCTGGATGGCATCACCGACTCGATGGACATGAGTTTGAGTGAACTCCGGGAGTTGGTGATGGACAGGGAGGCCTGGCGTGCTGTGATTCATGGGGTCGCGGAGAGTCGGACACGACTGAGTGACTGAACTGAACTGAACTGAACTGAAAAAGCAGAGGGAAGGATGTAAGTGTGTGAGTATGTGTTTTGAAGTAAAGTCCACTTGAAAACTGGTCCTGAAAAACATCCATTTGTTCTGTGACCATTGCTGAGATCACGACACCACTGAAACTGTGTGTGGGTCCCCTTTTGACACACACACACACATACACAGCACAGGTCCAAACATTGTAAAGGATCACGCCACAGTACTTGCCTAGAGACAATCGAATATGAACGGACAAAGCTCTACAATTTTGCTTCGTCTCAGGTTTTTTAATATGCTTGCCTCCTAAGCCAGCCTGTTCTAAAGTGAAAATGTTGCTTTCTATCTATTTCTTTATTTTTTAAACAGAAAAGGTTCCAGTAGAAGCACAACCTGAATTGGGAAGCTGGGGAGATGGCAAAGGTGAAGATGAATTATCCCCAGAAGAAATACAAATGGTAATGCTATTCTCTTCCTAATTGTGTGTTTTTGACTAGTTCTAGTAAGAATATTTCATTGAATAGAAGGTCATCCTAAATCCTCTTACCCTTATTTTTATGCTGAGTTTTAAAAATTATAAATAGTTTAGATACAATTTTCCACTTGGTTTCCTAATTCTTAGTATACTTTTCATATGCTTTAAATTTGCAATAGCATAATTAAGGAAGAAATTGCCTTAGAATAACATTACTAATATTAGATGTCTTTTTGGCAGCAGTGAAACAGTCTTCTAAATGAACCTTCTATAGTCACTGCTGTGGTGCTTTTTAATTGTTTGAATTGTTGGGGGTGATAATGTGAAGAAAGCATGGGTAGTGACTGCGAATGACAAGCACCACTGTGACTGCTAAGATCACCTGCAGTTACCCATCCCCTAGCTGCCAATTGCAGCTTATCATCTCTGGTTGAATTTCAGAAGAAAAGTGATAGACCTGGTAAGAGCCCCAGTCTGGTCCATTTACAGCAGGGCTCGGGGCAGGGGAGGGGGCGCTTGGCTGTGCGTGCGTGCGTGCATGTGTGTGTGTGTGTGCGCGCATGCATGCAGAGGAGGGGCTGTGGCGTGCGTGCTGCACTCACGGCAGGATCAAAGGGCCACGTGGGGTGGTAGCTGCTGCTCACTGGGGCCTCATACATGCTTTGTACTCGGGGCTGTTTCACAAACATTTGTTCTCTCGGATGAGTAGTTTCCCCTTTAAATCATCTCAGAATTGTGACACTGATTCCACTGATGATACCATTAGCCTCGACTTTCCTGGGACTTGCTCTTAGGGGTGCTCCCTCAGAGGCTGTGGGACTCTCTGTGTCCTTGATAGACAAAAATAATTCTGAGCCCAGGAAGTAACTTGGATACCTTAAAGCGGCCTGCCAGGCCCCTGCTTCTGTCATGATCCAGATGCACCTCCAATTTGGGGTATGTGCTTGGTGCTTCCCAGTGCAGTAAGCGTGCCACACAGAGGCCTGCACATGACTCCAAGCAGCAGTCCTCACTGGCCAATCCAGTCAGGAGAGGTTGAGGGTGACGGCCAGGGTGGGCAGTGAGGGCAGAGATGAGAAACGGGAAGTGGGCAGGACTTGGTGATCTGGGAGGGCAGCTGGGCGTGAGAGAGAGAGGGAGGAGAAAGAGCCGGGAGCTTTCTAACCTGCGGATGCAGGATGCCGGCAGTCAGGGTGATGCCCTCCATCAGGGGCAGGTGTGGGTCCTGGGAGGTGTCTGGTAGGCGCTGGGATCCCGGGCCTGGGGCTCCGGCTGGAGACGTGACCATGAGAGACCCCTGACAGATGGTGTTTGAAAGCACACCCAGGGTGGAGAGGGACACCCGCCACCTGGGACACAGGGCCGGAGCAGGTCAAGGTGGAGAAGCCAGCAGACTAAAGGGCAGTGTGATCGTGCTCCCCTATAGCTAGATGATGGTCAGATTTTCTGAAATCTCATAGTTGTTCTTCAATTTATACAAAATAAGTTTATAACCGAAAATGATGTCATGTGTTCCCCCAGATCATGTAACATGACCACCCTGTCTTTGCTAGAGATAAAAATATGTACAGCACCGTCCCTTCATTAAGAATACATTGTGTTTAGGCAGAACTTAGCTTCTATTTAAGGATTTTTTAAAAAATATGCTGCCCCACTTCATAAAGGAAGTAGCTAGAGGAATGGCAGGCAGTTGTTTGCCAGAGGAGTTGCCTTCCTCTCACCCTTACCAGGCAGTGGTGAGCAGCAGCGGCTTGTTAACGTCCACAGACGTGGGCTCAGAAGTTGTTGGCTGCACGGGGGCTGGACCAGAGGAGGGCTGGCAGCAAGCATATCTGTGATCAGCAGATGCTCAGCCCCAGTGAGAGATGATGCAGCAGCGTGAGCTGTGAGACAGAGCAGGTTTTGAATCCTCTGTATCACTTACTGCCTCTGTAATTTGGGGGCAAGAAGCTGAGCCTCGCTGAACTGAGCTTGGGCGGTTGACAGGGCTGTCAGAAATGGGGTCATGTATATATGAGCGCCCAGCGGAGTGCAGGGCACATAGCTGCTCAGCGGCCGTTTCCTCGCCAACAGTGAGGGATTGTTGCTGGGCCCATGGGGTCCTTCATTCCCTGCATGTTCAGAGGGCGATGTAACTGATGGCGTCTGAGAAACACATGTTCACATTGTGAGGCTCGTCTTTCCATAAGGACGGCTGGAGCACCATGCGTGCCTTTCCTTGTGCTGTCTTGATGGAAGCATCGTCCGAAAACACGCCAGTGACCATTCCCAATAATGCTAGCTACCTCGTCATGAGATCAGTGACCCTAGCGATCAGAGCCATCAGGGCCTCCCTAATGTGTATTGCGTTATTGCAAGAGGCTGGGGCAGAAGGCTGTTCTGTTCAGCACTGTTATGACAGGCTGTTTGATGTTCACTTCACTGCTTTCTTAATGGGGGCTCATAGCCAAGTACCATACCTTACAGTCTGACTGACCCGAATCTTATTTAAAAGGCTCAACCCTGAAAATGAAGAAAAAGAAATGCTACACTATTGGTTTTAAATTGGAAAGTGTTATAGCAAATTGTGGTCATAATTCATAGTCACTGTTTTGGAATTTTTCCTCAGGGTAAAATAATGAATTAAGCTCTATAATAGCAATTTAATCCATTATTCCACCCACATGAGCTGTTGATACTCGTTCCAGAATGGCTGCGGAGCATTATGTAATTCTTCGCACATTTCCATTCATCACTTGTGATACAGGTATATTAATACCCCTGGGTTAATATAAGCAGATGTTTTGTGGTCAGGCTGAGTGGAACCAAATTGTTTTCTGATGTTACACAGAGAAAAATACCTCCTGAGCCCACCTTCATTTTACTTGCCTCCAGTGAAACCACTGCACTTAGTAATATATTTCTTTGGGATAAGTTTTAAAGGCATGAAAGTGACTTCCGTTCTTCAGTTTGCCTGAGAAGTGTCCCTAGCCCCTGTGCCGTGAGGCAGGCCCCTGGAAGCACCAGGTGGGTGGCTGGCAGGGCCTGTGGTCTGTGGCCACGCTCAGCTTGCACGTTGGGAACATGAGCATTGTTGATAGAATTTGAGTGCCACACAGGTGAAGGCTGGGGTCTAGACCCTGGGGAAGGTTCACTGGGGCACAGGTGGGGGTCAGGGTGAGGGGCACGGAGCCACAGGTGTGAAGCTGTCTGGCACAGATAAAACATAACTGGAAGAGCCCAGAGCAGGTCTGGGGATTGGGCCCCGAGCTGAGGGGGCAGGCTGCCCTCTGGGCCAAGCCCCCTGTGGGTCCACCGTGTTGCTTCAGTGAACTCTTCTTAGGTCTTTGCAGTGCAGATGTTTCTCCTCATTTGACACTTAGAGGCCTTGGGAGGCGTGATTTTCTTTTTCTGGATTAGAAAAGGATTTCTGTAACAATGTATGCACAATGTGTATCTGCAGCCTTTAAACCAGATCATAAACCCTTTTGGGAGGTCCTGTTTGAAACTCTGACCGACTTCTAAATGGAATAAAGCAGTTAAATCTTATCACCTGCTATGCCCATCAGTGTCTGAGCACTTGAGCATTTATTAGACACCCCATGTGGTAGGGACTTGTAACCGTGATACCTCCCACTGTTGCTGAGAGTTGCTGGGGGTCTGCACTGAGGGAAAGCACCATATCCTGGGGTGAAACCTAAACAGTATAGAGTGGAACGGCCCAGAAAGGCAGGCTGGCTGCTGTCATTTCTCCCTGGGCCCGGCCGGGCCTGCCCACCCTCCCCGTCATCTAGGCCTCTCAGCCCCCTTTTCAGGGACACAGAGATGGAGGAAGATGCCGGCAGGTGTGTCTTCCCAGGGCCTGGAGGTCCCCCTGTCCTTGGTGCTGATTGTGGGGCTGCGGCTGCATGGTGCCTGTGTGGTGCCAGGGAGCCCCACTGTGAGTGCTGTGCATGGACTCCTCACGCCCGAGAGACTGAAGGGACCTGGAGCCATGTGGTCCCCTTGAACTTGAAACTGGGGTGCTATGCTGCGTGCTTAGTCACTCAGTCGTGTCCAACTCTGTGCGACCCCATGGATCGTAGATCGTAGCCCACCAGGCTCCTCTGTCCTTGGAGAGTCTCCAGGGAAGAAGACTGGACTGGGTTGCCATGCCCTCCTCCAAGGAATCTTCCCAACCCAGGGGTCGAACCCACGTCTCCCACATTGCAGGTGGATTCTTTACTGACTGAGCCACCAGGGAAGCCCAGGAAGGGGCCTCCAAAGCATTTAATGACTCATTTTGCATATCCAGACTCTGAGTCCTGGAGAGATGACGTAACAGGAATTAACACTCATAGAGGTAAAGTTGTTAGCAACGCTATTAAGTACTTCAGGCACCCCTAGTTTAGTGATGAAGACAGGGGCACTGAGAGGGCAAACAGCCTTCCCTCCGCACCCTCAGGATCAGGCAGGAAAGGGTAAGAGTCACCCACCACGTCTGTTCACAAAGAGAAACTGACAGCCACACAGAAGGCCAGTGACCGGTCCAGGGTCAGCCAGGGAGTCCCCCTGAGGACACAGCAAACGGGTCATCGGAGCCCCTGGCCCATCCCCACCTCCCCTGTGTTTGGTGGCTCCCTGCCTCACTCAGCAGGTGAGAGAGGAGGTGTACAGATTTGCTGCCCAGACCACCTTGGAAATCACCCTCCCTGTGCAGGGGAATGCGGGCAGCAGCCTGGCCACTGCCTCGTCTCCCGGCCAGATGGCGATAAAAGGCTCCCGTGCACTGTGCTGTGGGAAACAGGTTTCTGTTGTGTTGTTTTTCTGTTAATGCAGTTTCATTGTAACTCCCGCCCCGTGAATGGAGCCTGCTCTCCTTAAAGCTGGCCATGGGCACACCTCTCCCCTCATCCCACCTTACTGCTTGATCCCTTCAGGCCTTTGTTTCTCTCACTTCCTCCAGGGACGGGGCATCTCTCAGGTAACTTCAGGAACCCACCTGGCAGGAAGTCAGAGCCAGAATGTGATCCACTCCTGACACAGCTAACTAGGAGCCCTGCAGAAGGAACAGTAACACAAAGGCCTGAATGGAAGCCACATGCCCTGCAGCTGGGGAGGGAAAAAAGCTTTGTTCCCAAGGAACATTCCAGCATAAATCATCTGGAACCACTAGTTACCTTTGTTTAGGAATAGTTCAAAAGCGTGAAAGGACTGTAGATTTAAAAGGTTAGGGCCATATTTTGTCATTAGAAAAATTCAAAGAAAATGCCCCCTGCCAAAAGGAAAAATCCAAAATCCGAGTAAAGTACCTAAGAGAATTAGTCAAATTAGCACCCACATGCTGAAGTACTTATATTTTTTTCTTAAATACTGGACTCTTTAGTAACTGATGACAATTAACAGAGCTGATTCTTTCAAACTCAAGAGTGAAGTTATGTTCTCTTAAATCACCTTTTTGATTCACAATTAGGAGGGCCATCTCAGTACTGTGTCAGCAGCCGGCCAGGCAGCCTGCTGTGGTTGGGGGTGGCCCTTCGGGGCCTTCCCCAGCACTCCCCCGCCCCTCTGCTGCCCCCCACCTCCATCTTCTGACCAGGTGGGTCTGGGGTGGAGTGGAGGCCTCTGTGTGGAGCGGCCCCATGCTCATGGTGCAGGGGTGGAACGGACCAGATCACCTAGACCAAAAGGGAGGGAGGGCAGACCCAAGGAGAGAGATGTGAGGGTGGATCTTAGACAGCAGGGAAGGCATGAAGACAGCGAGGGTGCCAAGGAAACCTGGCAGAGTAGCATGGGAAGGCAGCAGCCAGGGTAGCAAGGCTGCTCCCCGGCAGGTGCAGAGGCAGAGCACAGCGCCTCCCAGGTGGACCAGGCCCCTGGCCCTCATCGTCCTCATCCCTGATGCTGTACTCAGGCGGGGCAGCCGGGTCCGCAGCTGCCAGGAGCTCCCTTCTGTTCCCTGCACGGTCCCCAGCACGGAGGTGCCTCAGAGAACATTTGTAGGTGTGACTGCAGCTGGAACAGGTGTGTGGGTCCAGTACGGTTCCCACCTTCAAGCAGCTCACAGTCACACAGAAGGTTGGAGACACACACACACAACATGGTACACACATCATGGGGATGACTCACACTTCTCCACGCTCGCCATCAGTCATTAAAGTCAGCTTTTATGCTTGCGGTTCAAACGAGGGAGATGAGAAGTCTAGCCTCAGGCAGCCCCGCTGTACTGCGGGGTTTCATTTTCTTCCTGAAGCCTGGCTATCCTCACGTGAATGCTCAAGGTCTTCCCAGCAACACTGACTCACTCTGCTGGAAGGAGGGGCTCCGGCATGATTCTCGGAGGGTGGATCAAAGAGTTCTGCACAGACTCGCTGTGCTAGACACTTGCCTTTGGCTGGGTTGCTTTGAGACTCGAGTTCAGTGTGACATTATCTTTAATGTGTGTGTTTCCTTATAGTTTGAACAAGAAAATCAGCGCCTGATTGGTGAAATGAACAGCCTGTTTGATGAAGTGAGGTATGTGTGTGGGGTTCCCAGGTGAGCAAATGGCCTAGTTTACAACTTTCGCAGAAAGTAGAAACTTGATTCATTTAGTTTGGTGCTCAGACATCCACATGTGGCCCTTGGACCAAATGTAGCTACCCCTGCCCCCAGCCTCCCTGCCCCCCCGTAAGGAAGCTGCCTGAATTCACTGCCCCTCAACTTGTGGGCCTGCGAGGTACCCTCTGTGGGCCGCTGCCAGGCTCCCAGGTGCTGCAGCCCCATTTGAGAGGTCATGATAGCACATGTCACGACAGCTGCCAGGAGGGGATTGTCTGCACCTAGCTAAGATGAAAGGGCTGGCAGAGGGAAGCCCTGCAGAGGGCTCCACTGAGATCTAGCTGCTCCCTGACCAGGCGATCAGCCACGCAGAAAGCCCGTGGCCATGATCCACATGAGTAGGGTCACCGCCCAGCCCTCCGGTGAAAGCGCTCGGGCCTGCTGCCCTGGGAATGCCGGGAGTGTTCTAAAGGATACACTGAAACTCTTGTTGGATCGTGGCCACTTCCCAAAAGAAGACACGTCCTGACATGTCAGCCTCGCAGCCCTGGAGACTGAGTGCAGGGGTTTCCCCTGACCGTCGCCCTGGGCTCTTTTGCGGCCTCTGCCCTCACAGGTGGGCCTCCCAGTCCTCCTTCAAGACGGTGCTCTTCCTGCCCCGGCCCCTCCTCACTCTCCTCTCCTCTCCTCTGCTTCCCTCACCTGGTTTGGGGGAGTCATATCCCCACCGAACATTGCTTCCTCCTGGGCTGGGAGCTCAGCCTCTAGACGCACACCCCCTAGACATCCCAGGGTTACCCATGCTGGCCAGGCAACTGGGAGAGACCCACATGCTCCAGTGCTGAACGCAGATGGGATATTTTCAGCCAGAATCAAAGGAGGTTTCCTTTCCACAGAGTTGGTTTGAATGGCAAATGTACCCTTTCCTTTCACCTGCTGAGTGGTAACAGAGTTCTGGGTGACAGCATATTCTGGCGTTTTCTTCTGAATGCCCATCACATGTGACTGTTGCTCGGACAGGGCTCGGCATTAAAGGAGACTCTGCCTTTTGTAATTACTGGGTACAGCCACGTGCTCCTGGTCCCACACTGACTCAGGAGTCAGGGGTCCCGGGAGTCAGCTTATGAAGTGGTAGGGGTGGGCTTCCAAACCGTCCAGTACACCCAGAAAGCTGAAGGGCGTTAAAGGGGAACCAGTAAGGAGCATGAGCCTCTGCCCTCCTGAGCCTGCGTCCTGAGCAGGCCACCGTGAATCACCATGGTGTCCCCTCCCTCTCATGCCTTCACTTAGAAGAGACGACTTCTTCTAAGAAGATCTCCAGGTACTAACAGTTAATGTGTATCTGTTTTTTTTTTTTTTTTTAATGAAGGCAAATTGAAGGGAAAGTGGTTGAAATCTCCAGACTCCAAGAGATCTTCACAGAGAAGGTTTTACAGCAGGTAAGAAAAAATAATTGTTTTCAGTTTTAACTTAAAGGGGGGCATCTACTCAGAACTTGGGACATTTCTTCTGAGGTCATCAGGCCTCTGGAAGTGTTTCCTTGTGGCCCAGCTGGTAAAGAATACGCCTCAGTGCGGGAGACCTGGGTTCGATTCCTGGCTTAGGAAGATTTGCTGGAGAAGGGATAGGCTACCCACTACAGTATTCTTGGACTTCCGTGCTGGCTCAGGTGGTAAAGAATCCACCTGCAATAGGAGACCACGATTCAATTCCTGGGTCAGGAAGATCCCCTGGAGAAGGGATAAGCTACCCACTCCAGTGTTCTTGGGCTTTTCTGATGGCTCAGCTGGTAAAGAATCCGCCTTCAATGCAGGAGATCTGGGTTGGATCCCTGAGTTGGGAAGATCCCCTGGAGAAGGGAACAGCTACCACTCCAGTATTCTGGCCTGGAGAATTCCATGGACTGTGGGACAACTTTCCACATGCCCCAGCCCCGTGCAGCAGAGCCCATGGGCAAGGGAGGCAGCTAGGTTACGGTTCTGGGTGCCCTCGGGAAAGCTGGGGAGCCTCTCTGAGCCACAGTTTTTTTCTGTCTGTAAAATGGAGCAGCCTTTGTATGGTTGTCGTAAGGCACAGGGAGAACCCACGGAAAGTGCCCAGCACAGTACTGATGGGTAATAGCTTTTCAGTCAGCGGTGCTGCAGGCTCACGCTCGGCCCTCCCAAACGCCAGGTCCCTGCCACCTCGGTGTCCCATCCTCACAGGAAGTGTGGCTGTTCTCGTAAGTGGATTTTCACGTCATTTCTACCTGCCTACTGTTCGGAAGTTCTTCTAGCCACTGACAAAAGTTTTAGAAAACACCTGATAAAGTTCCCCTTTTGTATTCAGCATCCACAGACTGGAAGGGTTTGAAAGACAAAATCACTTTTTCCACTGTGTTAAACTGAGCCACTTGACTTAAGAGACTCCACTCACAAAATGTCCCCTAAACCACACAGCCAGAGTCAGATCATTGCAGACTAGGCACACAAGGTTGTTCAGGTTTGTAGGAGTTGCCCTTTTTACGAGCACATTGCAGGAACTATTCTAGTCCATACATGTTAAGCCTCCATTTAGAAGCCTAATGGCCATCAGTTCAGCCACCTAACACAGAAAACAGCTCAGTAAGATGTCTCCTTCTCCGAGCCCCAGCAGAACCAGACAGCCAGCCCCAACCTGGTTCCCCGCTGCTCGCTGTATGACCTGTGGAACTCCCGAGCCCCCTCCCCCTCTACACTGGGGCCCAGGTCACACGTGTCACTCTCGGGTGGAGAATAGGAAGTCCCCAGCCCACCCTGGGCTCTCGATCCAGAACTGAACTGGGAACCATTGTTATTTGTGGGTGTGGCTGCGGCCGACCTGGGCGATGCCCTGTTTCACTGGCACAGCCAGAGCTTCACCAATGGGCGGAGCTTACATGCAATGGGGAACACTCAGGTCTTGAGTGGCTGAGTGCACCAGAAGCTCTTACTTCCACAACCATTGTGTCTGCTCCTCAATCCAGCCACCGAGGAGCACTGATTGCCATTCACAGTTGCTTCTGGTTCCCTAACCTGTCCCCTTCTCGGACAGGAAGCAGCTGTCCTGGAGTTTCAGACGGGCATCCCACAGGGTGGGAGCAAGGCCCAGCCTGTGTCACACCCAGGGCTCCGGGGCTTGACCTGGGAAGGGCTTGGAGCACAGACTGAGCCGCACCTGGCTTCCCAGGAGCTCTAAGACCCGAAAAGAGCTGAGTGTGTCTGGGATTTCTCATCCGTGTTGCAAGGTGGCTCTCACAGCACATTCATGGGAGCACCTGCCCACACTGAGAGCGTCTCCAGGACGCAGTTGGAGAACAAGGCAGTCCCTGGCCCTCCGGTCTTACACTGTGTGGCTCTCACTGCTGGGAAGCAGATGGCTGAAGGTCTCTTTCCTCTCTGCGGTACTGGTTCCATGTCACTCTGGTTTCCCTAAAACCTGAGCTTGTTTACATTCCCACCAACCCCCTAGAGGAAGCGAGAAGGACAGCTAGCCCTGCCCCTTAGAGGGCAGTGTGGGGGTGAAGGGTGGGTTATTAGCCAGACGCTTCTGTGTGAGCCCAGGGGCCCATACGTAGGCTTTCCAAGTATTCCGACTAAAATTTTGCAAACGAAAGCACCATTCTGAAGCTACTGTGTGTGTTTTAAAGCCACATGCACCTTGAAAGCCCTGGCATGTGGCAGCCGCTGTGATCGGGCTCGTGTGTTTGTCCCTTCCTGTCCAGTTAGTGGATGGGAAGGCAGCAAGCGGGCGTGGAGGGAGTACAGGCCTCTGTCGGGTCCCAGTCCTGCCACTTGGGTGCTGTGTGTCTCCGGGAGAGTTACTAAGCTTCTCCGAGCCGGAAGTTTCCCTTTGGTAAAATGCGAGTGTTTCCTACCTCCCGGGTGCTGTGAGGACGCGTGGGTTCATGTGTGTAAAGCCCCCACCCTTTGCATGCGGCAACAGCTGTTTCTACTGTGACAGACACTTGGGGAAGGAGAATCGGTGTATTTATCTGCTGCTGTTGTCCTCCACAGGAAGCCGAGATTGACAGTATTCACCAGTTAGTAGTTGGAGCAACTGAGAACATCAAGGAGGGCAATGAAGACATCAGAGAGGTGGGTACTCTAGGCCCTGAGTCTGACTCAGAGGCACTGAGTCCAGGGTGGTGGTCGCCTCGGCAAGGCCACACACACAGGGTGGGTAGCGGGACCAAGCACTGGATGGACCGGTTCCATAGTTCCATCCTGCCCAGCCCAGGGCCCTGCAGAGGAGCTGTTCCGGGGCGCAGGAGCCACTCCCTAAGTCTAGGCTGGGTGCTACTGGAGAAGCTTGTTGGACCAGAGCCCTCGTCATTGACAGGACCACCAGAGTCGACTCTGTTGAGTGGACTTTATTTTCTGGGTGCAGTCCTTAGGTTTGGGTTGATGTGGGACTGCTCTTGGGCCACCACCGCCATCGCCCTGAAAAGAAACACAGGCCAGGGTAGCAGACACACACGCTGAGCCTGCCTGTGTGGGTCTAACCCCGGGCGGATGTGAGCTGCTTCTCCTGCGGGACTCGTGCAGAGGCCCCACATGGTGGCTAACCAGCGAGGGCAAGACACCCCGTCTGTCTTCTAATAGATCTTAAACCCACCTTTCAGTTTTCCTTAAAAACTAAGCTATCCGTGCAAGGTAGGCACAGGCTGGAGCTGCCCCTACAGTCACAGCCCCGCAGGGGGAGCCCGGGCAGACACATGCGGGCCTTTCGGACCAACCCGGCTCCCCTCCTCCCCCAGGCCATCAAGAACAACGCTGGCTTCCGGGTGTGGGTACTCTTCTTCCTGGTGATGTGCTCCTTCTCCCTGCTCTTCCTCGACTGGTACGACAGCTAGGCGGCCCGGCGGACGGCGCCTGGCACCAGAGCCAGTGACGGGAGCGGGGCTGAGACGTGTGTGCTCACAGAAGGGACACCAGACCTGTGACTTAAGCATTCAGTAATGAAAAAGAAAACCACACAACTGAAACTGGTCTGCGTTGCAATGCTGAGGCCAGAGGGAAGGAGCGGGTGGGTGGTTATTCCTGCACCTGATGGGGCTGCTGGGGGGTGGGGGCTGCCCCAGGGAGGGGGCCTGGTGGGCTTCCTGCTCCACGAACATCTCCGATTCAGAGGAGGCAGCGGTTCCCCACCCCAGCGGGAAGAACGCTGGTCAGTAGCTCCTCAGGGCAGATGACCTGTGCTCCCTGTGGTTCCCTGTGTGCCTGAGCAACTGATGCACAGACTTCCGTGCAGAAGAAAAGACAGCTCGCCTTCATTCACCCTGTGAAACTAGTAAGAGAACTGCAGCCCCTTACTGTCTTCTTGGTGGGTCCAAGGTTAGGAAGTCACTGCAGGCCACCTGCCTCCTGTCGGGGAAGAAATGTGGGCAGGGGCCTGGCTCCTCCCAGCACTTTCCTGCGGCAGAGGGGGCGGGCAGGGGGGCCTGACTTCCTGCCCCTGGGGCCCCCAGAAGCTGCATCCAGAGAAGGGCCTGGGCCTCTCCTCCCACCCGGGCCCCAGGAGTCGGGAACGCCCACTGGCACGGATTCGTGAGGCATCTGCGACCACATGTGTGCAGAACGTCCCCGGCACTCGTGGGCCCCAAGGTGTGGTTGAGGGCTCTGCACAAGACAGGCCGGGGCACCACAGGGATCCTCGTGTTCTTTATTTGCACAGAGCGAGAATGTCGCAAGTTACATGTGAACGAGTGTACAGTCGATGAAATACACGTCTGCTAGAAAACACAAACAGGGCTGCCTTGGCGCTGCGTTGCACGGGCTGGGACTGGCTGATGGATCCTCTCTACACAGGAGGAGTTCTGGCACAGCTATTGCTCTTTTGTGTCCCCACAGCCCCACAACTCTACGTGCCCACCCACTGCGCCAAGGTCATGGTCATTGTTTCCAGACACCCTTGATAATAAAATATACTGCATGTTTTGGAAGCACATTTCAGGGAACAGTAATGGAGATGACCATGCTTGTTCACAACACAGCTTGCACTATTTGTCATTTATTTTTGATCTAAAAAAAAAAAACAGTGAAACTTCTGACATGTCCACCAGAAACAACACATTCAAATAACACGAAAGAAAATGTCTGTGAATGTCTTTTTTTTCTATTTAATCGTCTTACACACTTGGTTTATCTAACTGGCAATTCTGTAAACATATACTTTTAATGTCAAGATTCAGGCTGAAACGTAACTGTCTTACAAAGATTGTGAATGGAAATGTCATAATTGGACTTGCAGCCCTCCCTCCCAGCCTTTCCAGCCTGTTTTTTACATCAAAGGAGTTACATCCGGCCCACAAAATAAAAATCAACGTAGCCTTGACTTATACCAGCAATTACACTTTTCACTTTTCCCACCCAACTAAGTGTTTCAAAACTAACCTGCTAACACGGGCTTGTCGGTGCAAACTTGTTCATAATAGACGTGGACAAAAGGGCTGGTTGGATTTCATTCCTACTCCGCCCATCACAGAGCAGACGGACTACCTACAGGGAAACGGGCGTCTCCAGCCTGTGGCCCGAGGTCCCCTCCTCCCAGAGCCCCCACTGCATGTGCTCTGACGCAGTCCACAGGCACTGGCTCCTCCGCCCGGCCAGCGCCCTCTGTACAGAGAGGCAGCCGCCTCCTCGCTGCAGCGCCTGCGCACTCAGCAGTGAGCGCGGGGGAGGAGCGCACGGCCACCCGCCCTGGGACCTCTCTGCTTCCTTCCCACCCTCCTCCACCACTCGCTACGGGGCATGGGCTTCTTGGCCTATCGGAGTACCCTTCTGGGAGGTGGGAAGAAACGGGAAGTACAGCTTGCCATTAGCACAGCAGGGATCTCTCTAGATAGGGCTGTGGCGTTAGGTTTGCAAAACAGCAAGGTGGTTTAAAAGAAAAAAAAAAAAATTCCACAAAATGCAGTATTATTTATCTGAAGTTCAAACCCCTTGCATATCCAGTGTAAATTTTTTTTTTCTGACAGCATCCAATAAATCCCAGGAAAGTCACTAAGATTCCCTAACATGGAAAGTGGTGGCAGAGCTCCCTAAGCAGTGCTGATACGCACTTGACTTTACGCCCGTGAATGGTCCGCGGCAAGTTGTATTTGCAAAGCAGCAATTAGCAAACAGAAGCGGTTGCACCATACATGAGTAAACCTCTATAAATTATCAGTAATTATATTTGATGAAATGTCCCTCAAAGTCCCCTTGTTACCTTCAAGCGACACCAGTAAGGAACTTGCCCGTCTCGCTAAGCGGATTTCTCGGCGGCCTCCGTCTCCTGCTCCGAGAGCTTCTCTTCCGACAGAACGGACATCCACGGAGACACAGAGCGGGTGATGCTCTGCTTGGCCAGGTTGTAGTGGTTAATGACGGTGTAAAATTTCTCCCGGGCGCTGGAGTCTTGCTCAGCATAGTAGCTCTCCAAGCCTTCTGGGATGCACTGGGTGTTCTGCAAGACAAGCGGCCCCTGAGACACACACGCTGACGCAGGAGGCAGGCCCGTGAGTCTCCAGGTAACACCCGTGGTCACCAAGCACCTCCCTGGGTCTGGGGGAGACTCAGTGCTGAGCTGACGGCCTGGCGCTGATGGCATCGGAACAGGAAGGGCCTCTGTAAGGCCACAGTGATGGGACTTAGCGGTCCTTCCTGCTGCTCTGAAGATCTTACACATGCGATTTATTTTAAATCGAACTAGCGTCTCCCGCATTGCTGGTGGTCTTTACCACCTGAGCTATCAGGGAAGCCCATTTTAAATCTACTAGAAAACAATGGACATGTCCACCAGACGCAACAGTGAAGAAAGGCTTGTGTGAGCCAGTTGGGGGCTGGGGGATTGGGGGAGGCACACGAGCTGGGCCTGGGGGGCAGGTGGACCCGGGACACTGGAGAGAGGCCCGTGGCCACAGCAGAGTGCGAGGAGCCTCAGGACACAAACGCCTGGAGAAGGCGGCAAGGGTCAGGGGGTCGGGAGGGACCCTGAGGACCAGAGAGCAGCAGGAAGCCACGCGGACCCCACCAGGGCACTTGAGAGGGAGGCTCTCCCGGGGAAGCTGTCCACTAGGGAAGAGGCGCTTCCCTACCGACCACGGAACCCGGGGCAGGCTGAGCGTGGAGACATGAATCCCTGGCTCTCCTCAGCTCACCCGGAGTCTAGGGCCGCCCCCCTCCCCAAAGCTGCCTTTCTTCGTCCATCCAGGAGCCGGGCTAAGAAATCACCCACTGTCACCCACCCCCCCAACACACACAAGCCCTCTAGGAAGGGTGGCGGGCTGCCAACGGTCTGCACCAGCCTCCTCTCCCAGAGCTCAGCAGGTACACAGCGCCCAGCTCAGGACATTTCCCAGCCCTCCCAGCACCAATTTCTGGCCAGTGGGGTGTGAGGGGTGTGTCCGTCCACAATGGGATAAGTCCCTCCACGGGACTAACTTCTGGCCAATGGGATGTGAGGGGTGTGGCAGAGGCAGGTTGGAAGGGGAGCCAACAGGGAAGCTGCCTGCCCTCCACTGCTCCCGCGGCCCCTTCTAGGAGGCTTTGACCTCCTAGACTGATCCCTGCCAGGAAAGGGACAACACCCCCAGGGGCTGGCAGCGCTGCCCAAGACAGAGCGGGCTCCAGGAAGACCTCCCAGAGCCCCACTGCCTGCCAGACGCGGCTTTAACGAGAGAGGAGCCTTCCATCTGGCGGAAGACACACCATCTGTCTCCAAACGACAGAAGCATCACAGGACCGCCACCGTCTCCTTGTCACACGGTAAAGGGAGCCTGAAGTGACGGGGGTCCCAGACTCGGCCACATCACGATCACCAGGGAGAGTTTTAAACCGAATTCCCAGCCCCGCCCGCAAGATCCAGCGCTCAGATAACCCTGGAGCAGTGTCTCAGCCTCAACCACCTCACGGACAAGCGCACCGGCGGGGTCCCACCAAACCCCTAGGGCCCAACAAGACCCCAGCTGCTCAAAGCGCTCCTGTGCCTCCCTGCGTGGGCCCAGCATGGAGACCACAACGGGTCTCCGTTGGTCACCTGGATGGCCGGTGGCAGCTGCTGCCCAGTGGACGTGAGCGCCGGCCCGGGACACAAAAGGGGACCTCCTCTGAGAGCCTCGTCCCTGCCCAACGCAGGCTTCCTCAGCCTCCAGAAGCTAAAGGCAGGTTAGCTCTGCCTCCCTGTTAAGGGGCTGTTCCTTGGGGGGGTCTATCCTGCAGACCCCGGCCCTGCCACCACACTGGTTCCGTTTAAGCAAGTGGCTGAGCACCTTGTGGGCAGTGTCTCCCTGTGAGCTGGGATCCATTAGTCCCATTTCATTGATGTGGCCAGCGAGACCCACCTGGGTGAGAACCCAGCTCCAGCCCAGGGCCTCTGCACAGAGCGCTCTGGACGCCACCCACAAAGCTGCCGATGGTGAACACTCTGCCCAAAGGCAGAACAGTGAGAAACAAGGCAGCGAGGTCCCCGGGGCACCAGGGCAGGACCATACCCCCAGCAGCCTCAAGTTCCTCCAGCGTTCATCAGGCCCCAGCAGCCCATTGACCTGGTCCCTGTTGGGCCCTCGGCTTCCTCAGAGGTGGGGGTGGCGGTGTTCTGTCTGCAGAGCTTGGTGGGGAGAGCAGGAGGGCAGGCTTGGCGGGAGGAGCTGCTCCTACGGCCGGAACCACAGGAACCCGGCGAATGCCACAGCCTTCACAAGGCCCTCTTTGGGCACCAGGCAGTCACGCCACTCTCAGGACCCAGAGGCCTTCCCACTGTGCAGGACCACAGCCTGGTGTCAGAAGCAGTCACAGAGGGCTCAACAGGTGATTTGTCGGGGGAAGGGACCACATCCGGGTCTTAGAAACGCTCCCGTTTGACCCCATTTAGAAGCCTGAACAAGCGTGACCCGGGGCTCCCTCTTCACGTTGAACAGTTCTTACAAAGGGCACCGGCCTTGCATCTGTGAAGAGGCGTGTCAGCCCGAGGGTCGGGGGCTCCATGGTGGGGGCTGCCCATGGGGTGCAAAGCCACCACGCCAGCTCAGGGCCAGGCACTGGGGATCCACAGACCTGCCGAGCCAAGGCCTGCAGCCCCACGCCTGCCCCACGGCCTCCGCTCCGCCACCCACACTAAGAAGGGGTGGGCATGGGCTCTTGGCAGAGGGAGGGCACCGTGCCTGGTCCAGCCCGGACCGCCAAGCTGCGGCTTCATCACTCCCAGTCTGGGAAGAGGGCCAGGGTTGAAGGATGGGATGTGGTCGGGGGCAGGGGGTCTAGAGAGCTCTGGGGTCTGGTGGAGCTGTGTAAATGAGTTGACTCTGACAGCAGATGCAGCCACCTCTTCCCCAACCAGGCCCCTCTGAGGCCCAGGCAGGCTCCATGGGTGTTTTCCCTGCTGCAGCTGCTGTAGCTACTGCCTTGCCTCAGAGATGCGAGACTCACTGTTTCTGGTTTAGTGAAGATGGAGTGAAGTGAAGTGAACATCGCTCAGTCATGTCTGACTCTGCGACCCCATGGACTATACGGTCCATGGAATTCTCCAGGCCAGAATAGTGGAGTGGGTAGCCTTTTCCTTCTCCAGGGGATCTTCCCAACCCAGGGATTGAACCCAGGTCTCCCACATTGCAGGCAGATTCTTTGCCAGCTAAGCCACCAGGGAAGCCCAGGAATACTGGAGTGGGTAGCCTATCACTTCTCTAGGGGACCTTCCCAACCCAAGAATCGAACCCAGGTCTCCTGCATTGCAGGAGGATTCTTGACCAACTGAGCTATCAGGGAAACCCAAAACTTTTATCAGAACAGCTGTGCTCATTATGTGTATTAGTTACCAGTCGTGTCTGACTGTTTGCAACTCCATGGACTGTACAGGCTCCTCTGTCCATGGGATTCTCCAGGCAAGAATACTGGAGTGGGTTGCCATGCCCTCCTCCAGGGGACCTTCCCAACCCAAGGATCGAACCTGGGTCTCCTACATTGCAGGCAGATTCTGATGTCCTGACCTCTCATTGGTGTCCTGACCTCCAGCTACACCTGGACGTCGGGGAGCAGAGACGCTTTGCAGGGGTGAACCATTTGTTCACCCCCGGGCCAGCCCTGCAGGTGAACTGGCCCCCATCCAGCACCTCCGCCCCCACCTGCACAGCCACCTCACCTCCACTGTGTCCATGCCACCAGCACAGTGTCTGGCACGACCTTCTGAAGCCACCAGCACCTGCTGGGCAGCGAGTGACTTTGTTCCAGGCTGAGACGGGCCTCCAGACGGGATAGGCTGTTCCCGCTTCTCCAGGTGCCCAGGCCAGAGAAGACAAGATGGTCCTGCTGCTGCCCACACAACAAGGTGGCAAGACAGGAATGCTCGGGAGGCACCGCAGGGGCGGGGAGGGGGCGAGCCGGTGGCAGGCAAGATCCCAGGAGGCACGTGGGAGCCAGGTGGGAGTGGGATGGGGTAGGGGCTCCCAGGAAGCTGTGACCTGGCCCTCTTGGGCCAGAGAGACCCTAGCAGAGCCACGTGTCAGCCAGGGGTGAGCACGGGGAGGTCACGGAGACTGTAAACATGAAACGACAACCGGACGGGTGAGGGAGCCCAGGAAAAGTGTCCCAAAAGCCCTGGCCTATGGTCAGCTATTAAACCTCACATACAGGCTCCCAAAGAAGGAAGTGTACAAGGAACACCCAAGCGTAAACACCTCATGGGGGTCTGGGGCGGTTTCCCATTATGTTTAAGACCTTTCTATAATTCTTGTACAGTGACTTCATGATTGAAAGAAAAAAAAAAAGGCAGAAACCTAGGGACCTCTGCAGCGCACATCTGCCCTTTGAAATCTCCTGTGACACTCCTCAGTTTGGGGCCAGCCTCAGCAAGGGGCTGGTCCCCGCCCCTCCACGCATACCAGAAGTTGGGCACCTGTGCCCATCAGCCCTTCCCTCGGGGGCCTGGGCCACTCTGTCCCCCCAGCACAAGCGCAGCCCACAGATGGTCTGCACCAATGCCCCCTCCTCATTTAGATCCCTGCCAGACAAGCTCTGTGGTCTTCCTGGAAGAGGTGGCCGCAGACGCTCAGTCACCCTGTATTCCTTGTTTCCTAACTCTTGGCAGCATGAACATCGTCTGGGCATCTGTCTGCTGGCTTGCTGCTAGAATGGGAGCTCGAGGGCAGGTACCCAGCACTGCCTGTCCGCCCCGCAGCACACCCAGCACCCCACCACGCACACAGGAGGGGGCCCTTAATACACACTGAGTAATGAATGAAGGGCAGGGCGGAACCTTGGGCACCTGGACATGTCTGAGCTCAATTTCCTGTTGGTATAATGGGGTCTAACGACATCTACCCCACAGGGTTTCTGGGAGCATCAAAGATCTGAGTTCAAAGCCCCTTGTAAACTGTTGGGTGGCAGCATTTGATCACATGCACGAATACGCACAAAGGGAGGAAGGAGACACACTCACACCTTCCTTGCTCCAGCCGTAGCCCGAGGGCAGTGGAAACAGGTCAGCAGCTCCCCGGCCGTCCAGGCTCCCCTTCTCCAGGAAAGACACCACCCCTTAGATGCCAGGGGAGACTGCCAAGTCCCAGCGGATGAAGATCCAGAACAATCTCCCTGGGGCTCTAAATGAGGCTGGCTGAGCTCCAGCATCAACCTACAGAGTCTATTAAACAGGCACATGCCTGCCCTGTCCAGCACTGCGGTGAGCCCAGGGACTGGCCCTCATCTCCCTGACCCCACCTGGACCAGCAAATCTAGCAGAACCCGGCCATGCAAGATGGAGAAGAGAGCTTGGGTCTGCGCTTCTCTGCATAGGGAACTTGCTCAGGTCACAGAGAATGAGCCAGAAGGAAGCCCCAAGGTAGGCTGTGGCTGGCAGGTATGTGTGAGCAGTCTGCCTGGACGAGGGCGCCAGTCCCCGGGAAGCCGTCCTCCGCGCACCCAGGTTCCATCAGGGCACAGCTTCCCGCATCACCCTGCCTCCTTCTCTGTGACCCCCAGGTCTTCCCCTCCTGCCCTGCCACCCCTGCCTCCCAGAGTCACTCCTGCTCCATCCTCAGTACCTCGACCTGTCCAGACCCCCATCTCTCCCTTGCACCCCTCTACTAGCCTCCTGGGCTGTCTCACTGGCCCCCTGTCACTGCCTTCCAACCCGCAGCCTCCCCAGCCACCCGAGTGACCATCCCATCACTTCCCCCATCCCCAGGGGGTCTCTGGCCGACACTCCAGTCTAGCCACGGCCAGCTCCTCCCCCAGGCGGGCCGTGTATGGACCAGCCAGTGGGTACCTGGGTGCTGCCCACCCCCCACCAACCCACCTGGCTCTGACCCACTGGCCCCCAGCCCTCTGGATCTGCCTCCTTTCAACCCCAACATCTTCTGAGCCTCCAAACAGACCATCAACTCCTCCAGCCTGGGCCCCACCCAGAGAGCACACAGGGCTTGGTGGAAGGGGCAGGGGGGCTTCCACCAGCCCGGAGCCCTTCCCCAGGGGCCTGCAGGGTGCCCTCACAGACCTCCCATGGTGGGCACAGAACGTCAGGGGCTATGGAGCTGCGAGAGGAGGAGCCCATACAAGGGCCCCGTGGCCCCACACCAACGTTGGCCAAAGCGCCGGCGCCCAGTGACAGAAGCGACCAGGCTGGGTCGGCTCCTGCTGAGAACCAGGTCCCGCCTTGTTCTGACAGCTCCAAGGCCTGGAACCCATGAGGTCTTCCTCCTCACACTGGCTCCAGGAAGTTCAGAACCAAACGGGGCCCAGATCCGACAGTGGGGGACTCGGGAGAAGCCCGCGGCCGGTGCGCGTCACCCCAGCCCGCCCTTGTTCTGCCTTTAGTCCTGCGGTCCCCGCGTCTGCTTCTCCGTGCAGCCTCTGCGGAAGGAGGCGTCACACACACGGCTAGGCCAAGCGAGCATCGACGTCCAGAGGCAGTCCAGCCGTGCTTCGCAGCGGGCAGACCAGGGACGCGCACTCAGCGGGCCTGGGGTCGCCCGGCCCTGCTCCCGACCCACGCGTGGCAGTGCAGGTCTTCCTCTCCCGGGACCTCCACTTCCTGGGGTGTCCCACCCGCCCTCACCACCCCCCCAGGGGCTGCACTGGGCCTGCCGGGCAGGAGGCTCACCCCACATCCCCACCGCACCCGCTGCCCTGCCCACAGGGCCCCCACCGGGAGGGGAGCTCCCACCACTCGAGGCCCATCCCTTGGGAGCCGAGTCCAGTGCAGTGGTGAGAGGTAAACGCACTGGGGGCACCGGGGCTGGGGGCTTACCTTGAGGACAAAGCCATCGGGGCAGGCGCGGTCATACTTGTACACCTTGTAGACGACCAGGAAGACGACACAGGTGAGGAAGGCCAGGGCGAAGAGGACCAGCACGGACACCTGTGGGCAGCGGGGCGGATTAGGGCAACGGATGAGGCAGTGCGCATGCGCACAGTCACACACACAGACGCACATGGAAACATACAGACACAGAGATGCACATAGAAACACACATACACACAGATACATACAGACACAGATACACACAGAAACACATGCAGACACATACACAGAGATGCACATAGAAACATACATACACATAAACACAGATACACACAGAAACATACAGACACAGAGATACACATAGAAACACACATACACACAGATACATACAGACACAGATACACACAGAAACACATACAGACACATACAGAGATGCACATAGAAACATACATACACATAAACACAGATACACACAGAAACATACAGACACAGAGATACACATAGAAACACACATACACACAGATACATACAGACACAGATACACACAGAAACACATACAGACACATACACAGAGATGCACATAGAAACATATATACACATAAACACAGATACACACAGAAACATACAGACACAGAGATACACATAGAAGCACACATACACACAGATACATACAGACACAGATGCACACAGAAACACATACAGACACATACACAGAGATGCACATAGAAACACACATACACACAGATACATACAGACACAGAAACACATACAGACACATACACAGAGATGCACATAGAAACACACATACACATACACGCAGATACACACACAGAGATATACACAGAAACACATACAGACACATACACACAGACACGTACACACACACAGTAACACACACACACAGTAACACACAGACGCACATGGAAACATACATACACAGAGATGCACATAGAAACACACATACACACAGAAACACATACACATACACAGAGATGCACATAGAAACATACATACACACGGATACACATAGAAACATACACAGAGATACACACAGAAACACACATACACACAGATACACACAGAAACACATACAGACACACAGAGATGCACATAGAAACATACATACACACAGATACACACAGACGCACATGGAAACATACATACACAGATGCACACAGAAACACATACAGACACATACACACAGACACGTACACACACACAGTGACACACACATAGACGCACATGGAAACATACATACACAGAGATGCACATAGAAACAGAGAAACATACAGACACAGAGATACACACAGAAACACATACAGACACATACACACAGACACGTACACACACAGACACGTACACACACACAGTAACATACACACAGACACACATGGAAACATACATACACAGAGATGCACATAGAAACACAGAAACAGAGAAACATACAGACACAGAGATACACACAGAAACACATACAGACACATACACACAGTAACATACACACAGACACACATGGAAACATACATACACAGAGATGCACATAGAAATACACATACACACAGATACAGAACCATACAGACACAGATACACACCGAAACACATACAGACACATACACAGAGATGCACATAGAAGCATACATACACATACACACAGATATACACAGAAACATACAGACACAGAGATACACATAGAAACATACAGACATATACACACAGATGCACGTGGAAACATACAGACACAGATACACATAGAAACGCATACACACAGATGCACATAGAAACATACACACATACACACAGATACACACAGAAACATATATACAGCACATACACACATGCACAATAACATACATACAGACACACACATAAACATGCATACAGATACGTACAGACAGTAACATACACACAGAAACAGAGAAATATACACACAGATACAAATACACAGAAATATATGTACAGACACACACACAGATATACACACACATAGTAACATGCATACGGACACATGCTGTGCTTAGTCGCTCAGTCGTGTCCAACTCTTTGTGACCCATGGACTGTAGCCCGCCAGGCTCTTCTATCCATGGGATTCTCCAGGTAAGAATACTGGAGTGGGTTGCCATGCCCTCCTCCAGGGGATCTTCCCAACAAAGGGATCCAACCCGGGTCTCCTGCATTGCAGGTGGATTCTTTACTCTCTGACCCACCAGGGAAGTCCAAGAATACTGGAGTGGGTAGCCTATCCCTTCTCCAGGAGATCTTCCTGACCCGGGAATCGAACTACGGTCTCCTGTGTTGCAGGCAGATTCTTTACCCACTGAGCTACTAGGGAAGCCCACAGACACATACACACACAGTAACAAATACAGAGACACATACACATACAGTAACATACACACAGACACGTACACACACACAGTAACACACACACAGACACGTACACCCATGCACAGTAACACACACACAGACACGTACACCCATGCACAGTAACACAGACACGTACACACACGGACAGTAACACAGACATGTACACACACACACAGTAACACACAGACACACACAGTAACACACACAGACATGCACACGCACAGTAGCACACGCACAGACACGTGCACACACACAGTAACATGTATACACACGCACAGTAACACACACAGACATGCACACACACAGTAACACACACACAGACATGTGCACACACACAGTAACACACAGAGACATGTATACACACGCACAGTAACACACACAGACATACATATATGCACAGTAATACACACACAGACACGTACACACATGCACAGTAACATACATGCACAGTAACACAGAGTAACATACACACAGACACGTACACACATGCACAGTAACACACAGACATGTACACACACGCACAGTAACACACAGACACACACACGCACAGTAACACACTTGACATGCACACACACAGTAACACACACACAGACACATACACACATGCACAGTAACACATACACAGACACGTACACACAGACACATACACACACAGTAACACACACAGACACATACACACAGATGCGCACACACAGGCCCACGCCAGGGTACTCTGGTGCTATCTCTGGAAGGAGGCGCAGAACACAGGCCCAGGAGGCCTCTGGGGATGAAGTTCAGCACAGTCACTCACACTGGACAATTTCTGAACCATTTTCATTTTGTATTACATCCACGCATCACCTTCTTTGTAAACTGGCCGTTTCCTGTATTCTGTGCCCAGTGCAGACAGCCTGGGGTACACCTACGACTGGGCCTCAGGGACGCCGGACACGCCACGGAGCTGTGGGCGTGGCTGCCCTCCTGACGCTGCTGGTCACCCTGGTGGCGCATCAGCCACTGGCTAATCAACTGTCTCACAGATGCCCTTGAGTCCCAGGTGCCAACCCTACCAGCTGAGCAGGGCAGACCCTCCGGGGCCATCACCTCCACCATGGACGAGAGTGTGCAGGGAGAGCCTGCCCCTCCCCAGAGGATGGACGCTATAAGCACGGGACTTGACTTTCTGCACCGCCGTCTGCGGAGCACCCGGCACAGCTTGACCAAACCGCGGGACGGGCCCAGGAATGTCTGCAGGTGGACACATGACAGTCCCGGAGCAGACTGGGCCGGGTGATGAGACATCCCCTGCTGCAGGGCCCAGGGGTCGGGAGACAAAATGATGCTGCCTCTGAGCCTCGAAGGCACGCCCTGGAGGCCGGGGAGCCGCTAGGCAGGGCAAGCGTGCATCCTGGGCGGAAAGGGTGTGCAAAGGCACTGTGTGTCAAGTCAGGACGTGTGACCAGGAGCCGTGCCCAGGTCCCCAGCCCAGATCCACTGCTCCCTCCCTTCACCCCACACGGCCACCCTGGCCACTGGCCATGCCTGCCCCAGCCACGAGTCCCCACCTCCAACCCTCCCCACCCCAGCCCAGCTCACCCTCACTGCAGCCTGGGTGACACCCACCTGCTCTGTCTCCCCTCCCCAGGGGTCAGCCCTCAGACCCCCAGGCAGGCAAGGAGTCTCCGTGTCACCCTGATGAGGCCTTCCCATCTCTGCACTCCGTTGTCCCATCGATGTCTGTCCCGCACGCCTCCCTTCTCTTCCGGTGACCCCTCACTGGGCTGTCAGGGCGCTCGCCCTCCCTAAGGGCCACTGCAGCCTGTCCAGAAACCCTCCTGCACGTGGAGCCCCAGTCTGACACGGGGACACGGGGTGGGCCACGGCTGCCTCGGGACCCAAAGTAGCCACAGGGAAGGTGCCATCAGCGATCCTGGTGGTGGCTCCACACAGGCAAGAACAAGACCACCTGGCTCAGGAGGGCAGCCCAGGTGGACGGCGGAGGCGGCCAAGCATGCAGCTGGCTGATGAAAGAAGTGGGAAGAGGTGGGTGCAGTGGCCCTGGGACATGTGTCAGCAGAGGCAGCAATGGAGCACGGGCAGGGCTTTCCAGCAGGAGCGGCAACCCTGCCTGCCTACGGTGCCCGGGAGGGGCGGCCAGACTCTGGGTAAGTCACCCAGCTCCTCCGGGCCCAGGCTCCGGGCAGCCAATGGCAGTGAGAGGACCCAGCACCCAGGGCTGGTGGGACGGTGGAGGACTGACTCAGTGCAGTGATGAGAGGACAGAACCGGACGCAGTGGATGCTCTGGAAGGAGGCGTTTGCTGCTGCTGCTGCAGCTGTCAGCACAGGCCCTCCCCCTGTTACTGTAGCTGTCACCATGGCCAGCAGATGCGGAGCTGGGTTCTCAGTCCAGACACACAGCTCCCCTACCCAGGCCCGATGCCTGATCCTCCCCGAGCCCCCCTCCGCACATTCACCTGGCTACTGCTCACCCAAATCTGCCCCGTCTGAGACCCGGCTACCTGCTGCCAGCCCCTGGGAGCAGTGAGGGCAGCTACAGAGGCTCTTCCCACAGTCTAGAATAGCAGGGTTGTCCATAGGGAGAGCTGTATGTAAAGTAACTCTCCTCTTCCATAATCCTTTATATTCTCTTTGGGGCACTTGAAATTATTCCGAAAGGAGGTCTATGGCACACAACAGGTTAACAAGCATTGTTGGACTATGTTCTCCATAGAATATCAGCCTACTGAATTCAACTACACGTTAACTACATACACCACAATCAAGTGGGAGTCATCCCATGGTTGCAAGGATGGTTCAACATCTGCAGATGTGATATATCACATGAACCAAGTGAAGGAGAAAAATTATATGACCATCCCAATAGATGCATAAAAAGCATTTGACAAAATTTAACATGCATTTCTGATAAAAATTCTCAATGAAGGGGCATAGAGGAAACATACATAATAAAGGCCATATATGATAAGCCCAAGCTATAAGCATATTCAAATGGTGAAATGCTGAAAACTTTTCCTCCAAGATCAGTAACAAGAAAAGGATGCCCATTCTTGCCAATTTTATTCAACATAGTATTACAAATCCTAGTCAGAGCAATTAGGCAAGAGAAAAAAAAGGCATCCAAATTAGAAAGGAAGTAGTAAAACTATTGCCATTTGCAGATGACAGATTTTCTATGGAAAACCCTGAAGACTCCACCAAATAATTGTTAGAAGTAATCAACAAATTAAAGTTGCAGGATAAAAAAATCAACATACAAAAATCTTTTGCATTTCTATACACTACTAAATGAACTATCAGAAGAGTTAAGAAAACAATCTCACAACTGCATCCCAAAGAATAAAATATCTAAGAATTTAACAAAGGAGGTGAAAGGTCTGTACACTAAAAACTATGACATTGATTAAAGGAACTGAAGATACAAATAAATGGAAAGATTCTGTGTTCATGCATTAGAAGAATCAATACTATTAAGATGTCCATACTATCATTACCCAAAGAAATCTACAGATTCAATACAATCCCTATCACAATTCTAATTCCATTTTTCACAGAAATGGAACAAACAATCCTCAAATTTGTATGAAACCACAAAAGCCTCCAAATAAAGCAATCTTGAGAAAGAACAACAAAGCTGGAGGTATCATGCTCCCTGATTTCAAACAATATTACAAAGTTATAGTAATCAAAACAGTATGGTATTGGCACAGAAAGAAATAGACCAATGGAGCAGCAAAGAGCCCAGAAATACACCCACATATATATGATCAATTAATTTCTGACAATGGAGCCAAGAATATAAACTGGGGAAGGACAGTCTCTTCAATAAATGGTGCTTGGGAAACTGAAGAGCCTTGAGCAAAAGAATAAAAGTCAACCACTACCTAACACCATATACAAACATTAACCCAAGACGGATTAAAGACTTGAACATGAGTTTTCTTAGAAGAAAATATAGTTGATAAGTCCCTTGACATTGCTCTTGGCAATGATTTGTTGCATTTGGCCCACAAAGCAAAAGCAACAAAGGCAAAAATAAACAAATGGGACAACATCAAACTAAAAAGCTTCTGTGCAGCAAAGGAAACCATCAACAAAATTAAAAAGCAACCCACTGAAAGGGAGAAAATATTTGTAAATCATGTATCTGATAAGGAGCTAATATACAAAATATATAAAACTCATATGACTCTAGAGCAAAAAGCCAAACAATTCAACAAAAATGTGTAGAGGAACTGAATAGCATTTTTCCAAGGAAGACATACAGATGGCCGACATGTACATGAAAACGTGCTCAACACCACTAGTCAGGAAAATGCAAATCAAAATCACAATGAGATATCACTGCACACCTATTCAAATGGCAGTTTTCAAAAAGACAAGAAATAACGGTTGGCAAGGACATGGGAAAAGGGAATCTTCCTACACTATAAGTGGGAATGTCAACTGGTGTAGCCATTATGGAAAAAGTATGGCAGTTCTGCAAAAAATTAAAAATAGAACTACTATATGATCCAGCAATCCTGCTCCTGGGTATTTATCTGAGGGAAATGAAAATACTAGCTTGAAAAGACATCTGCACCCCTATGTTTACTGCTGCATTATTTATATTAGCCAAGATACAGAAGCAACCTAAGTGTCCACTGATGGATGAATGGATAAAGATGTGGCATATATAGTCAATAGAATATAATTCAGCCATACAAAGAAGGAAGTCTTGCCATCTGCAACAACATGGGTAAACCTTGAGGGCCTTACGCTAAGTGAAATGAGTCAAACCAAGAAAGACAAACACAGGTTTTTACTTACTAAAGTGTAGAATCTTAAAAAACAAACAGGAAAAAAACTTACCTCAAAGATACAGAGAACAGACTGGTGGGACCAGAGGCAGGGGACTGGGTGGGAGAACTGAGTGAAGGAGGTCAAAAGATACAAACTCCCAATTAAGGATAAAGAAGCCAACCTGGACGCATGTTAAAGAGCAGAGACATCACTTTGCGGACAAAGGTCTGTCTAGTCAAAGCTACGGTTTTTCCAGTGGTCATGTATGAATGTGGGAGTTGGACCATAAAGAAAGCTGAGAACCAAAGAATTGATGCTTTTGAACTGTGGTGTTGGAGAAGACTCTTGAGAGTCCCTTGGACTGCAAGGAGATCCAACCAGTCCATCCTAAAGGAGATCAGTCCTGGATGTTCATTGGAAGGACTGATGTTGAAGCTGAAACTCCAATACTTTGGCCACCTGATGTGAAGAGCTGACTCATTTGAAAAGCCCCTGATGCTGGGAAAGATTGAAGGCAGGAGGAGAAGGGGACGACAGAGGATGAGATGGTTGGATGGCATCACCGACTGGATGGACATGAGTTTGAGTGAGCTCCGGGAGTTGGTGATGGACAGGGAGGCCTGGCGTGCTGCAGTCCGTGGGGTCTCAAAGAGTTGGACACGACTGAGCAACTGAACTGAACCAAAATGAAGTCAAGAGGATGTGGTATACAGCAAAGTGATTGTAGTTAAAAACACCATGTTGCATATCTGAAAGTTGCTGAGACAGGCGTTCTTAAAAGTTCTCATCACAAGGAAAAAAATGTGTCACTGTGTGGTGACAGATGTTAACTAGACTTAGAGTGTGATCATTTCTCAATACACACAAATATTGAATCAGTCTGTTGCACACTTGAAACTAATATCATGCTCTTTCCATGTCAATTACATCTCAATTTTTTTTTTAAAAAGAAGATGACCCTAAGTCTTGGAAAGACACGCATCCTTAAACCTGTCCCTTGGATGAGAAGCTCTTGGATTCCCCAAGGGCTGGTTCACAGCACCCCATCTGTTTAGGTGTAAAAATAACCCCTTCTTTGCAGGGCCATGGGGAAGCACCTCTCCTCAGGGCTCTCCTCCCAGGAAAGAGGAGGCCTGGGCCTTTCACCCAGGATTCCTGGGCTTGATGGCCAAGGTGCTCACCACACTGAGAAATGAGAACAAGACAGCCCCTGGAGCAGCCAATGAAGAGGGCAAAGGAATAAATCCCCAGAGCTTCAGCAGGAGGCGTGGTGGTGGTTCAGTCGCTAAGTCGTGTCCAACTCATGCGACCCCATGGAGTATAACCCGCCAGGCTCCTCTGTCCATTGAATTCTCCAGGCAAGATTACTGGAATGGGTTGCCATTCCCTTCTCCAGGGGATCTTCCCAACCCAGGGATTGAACCCATGTCTCCTGCATTGCAGGCAGATTCTTTATCAACTGAGCTACAAGGGAAGCAGGAGCCGTGGGGCATGGCAAAGCCTCCCACACCCATAGGCTGTCTCGCTCCGCCTGCCCCCCAATGCCTCTGTGAACCCTGGACCTCTCCTGGGCCCCAGAATCTGCTCAGACCTGGGAAGCAGCCTATGGGGCAGGTGGGGGAGCAATACAGGTTCACATTTCACTACTCCAGTTCATATTTCACTACTCAGGTTCACATTTCACAACTCGGGCATGGTGCCCACCCCATGGTCACCACTGACCGAAAAGAGAACCATGGGCCTCTCCGGCAAGATCCCCACCTGGCTCAGAACTGGACCTGGCTCTGCCACCCACCACCTGGGTGACAGCAGGTCCCCTGTGCATCTCATTTCTGAAGCAGGAAACAAGGCCCCGCGCTTTGACAGGTTTATCAAGAGGATGATAAGCACTCAAGGGCTTGAGAGCACATTGCCAGCCCCATGTGCTGGGCCCCTGTCAAGGCTGAAGTGTGCCCCCTTAAGCCAGGTACTTGTGAATGTGACATTATTTAGAATCGGGTCCTTGCAGGTGTGATTACATTAATTGAAGTCATTTGAGGGGGCCCTAATCCAGGACGACTGGGTCATGCAAAGGGGACCATTGGACACAGAGGCACACACTCAGGGAGGAGGCCATGTGAAGACGGAGGCTGGAGGTGGTGCAGCCACAAGCCACGGACGGCTGGCAAGCCCCGGTCCCCCGTCCCCGCCCCCCCCCAGGCCCAAGAGGCAAGGAAGGCCCCTCCTCTGGGGGCGCATCCGAGGGGGCAACTAGCACTTTCACACTTCCACTTTACATGCACAAAGGGACTCTGCAGGTGGGATCAAGTCAAGGATCTCGAGACGGAAGATTCTCCTGGATTGTCCAGGAGTGGAGTCACAGGCAAGTGAACTTCTGAGAGGGAGACCAAGAGAGACTCGGCTACAGAGGAGAAGGCAATGGGACACTGGAGAGGCTGTGCTGCAGGCCATGGAGACGGACAAGGGGCTGGAGGGCAAGGAATGCGAGCAGCGCAGCTCCAGGGGCTGCGGGGGCGAGGAGACTGTGCCCCAGAGGAAGCGCAGCCAGCAGGGCTGACTCAGGACTTCTGGCCTCCAGATATGCGTGGCTACCAGCCTCTCAGCTGCCCGTCCTTGTCACGGCCGCCCCAGGAAACAAATTCACCTCCTGTCAAGCCCGTCCACTTCCACAGACCGAGCCCCTGCAGGGAAGGCTGAAACCCACACACCAGGCAGACAGAGGAGCCTCCCAAACTCAGCGAACGATGAGTGAGCAGGTGCAGGTGGCTCGTCCCCCAGGGAGGAGTCACAGGGGCAACCCTTGGGACCTGGAGCCGAGCCAGGGTGTCGACACATCAAACAGAACATGAATGCAGCCTGTGGAGGCACCGTCGGCCTGGGTTTTACTACAGAAATGATGGTGCCTGGGAAGAAGGCAGGATCCCAGGCAGCTCTGGGACCTGGGTGGATGGGCAGGGCCCACGCTGTCCTCGCTGGGGTGGGCTGCAGGCCTGGAGGCCAGGGATGGAGGCCAAGGAGTCCCTTGGATGGTGGAAGGGTGTTTCCTCAGAGACAGGGCCTTACTTTCAGGGCCGATGACTTTATCGGGTGCACAAACCCAATGCTAGGGCCCACGATGCTTTTAGTAACCCCAGAAAATGGTTTTAACTTTTGTTTTAAAAAAAAAATAGAAAATAAAAAATAATGAATAAACAATAATGAATCCAGCCTGGATTATATTCATCTTGGTCCACGGCAATCATAAGGCTTTTGTTTTAAGGTAGAAAAGCACCTTGGACCCCATGACCCTGCCTTCCTTGGTCATCAGCTTCCCCAGTGGCTGGCGGATCTTCCCGGGAGACCTGACAGTGGCCACCTTGGAGTGACCTTGGCCAGCAGGGTCAGCCCTGGTCTCTGCACAGTGGTGTTAACTCATTACAGCGCAGGGTAAGAACCAGGAGGGGAAAGGTAGGAGCAGAGACACTCACGCAGGGGAGATGTCCAGGAGAGGGGTCTAGTCTTGAAGGACAGGGAGCTGACCAAGGAAAACTCAGCAAAGGGTGTTATTGTCAGAGGGAAAGAGAGGTTGTGCCAAAGCCCGGAGGCCCCAGGACACAGCGAGTTCAGCTGTTGTCGCAGCAGCATCACATGTCCTGCAGGAGAGGGGCCACGGGCTGGGTGACAAAGGACCCCGTGTGTCATACCAAGAGTGCGTGCGTGCCAAGTCGCTCAGTTGCATCCGACTCTTTGCACCCTATGGACTGCAGCCTGCAAGGCTCCTCTGTCCATGGGATTCTCTAGGCAAGAATGCTGAAGTGGGTGGCTATGCCCTCCTCCAGGGGATCTTCCCAACCCAGGGATTGAAATTCACATCTCTTATGTCTCCTGCGTTGGCGGGCAGGTTCCTTATCACCTGGGAAGCCCGTCATACCAAGAGGAGAAAACCTAGATGGATCCTGGGTACTGCGGGATTCCAGGAGGTGGCTGCCCCTCTATTATACCCCGAATTAGCATTTCTCACAGCTCTGGGAGGTGTCACCAGCTGCCTGAAGGACAGATGTTTGCCATTAGTTTCCACCTGTGTGTGTGTGTGTTAGAGCAGATTCTACATGTTCCGTAAACTGACATCACTTTTGTGCAGCTGTCAATAAAAGCTCGAAAGCAGGAGACAGTGGGATGAAATTATAGCTACTGTACGTGGTTGCACGTGTCCTCTGCCAGATGCCCCCCCATGGCGGCCCTCACCCCCCTGATGCGGGCAGTGGCTTTAAGGGACAGCATGTGGGAGCAGTAGGGGTCAGGGAAGAGCCTGATGCAGGGTTTCCATTACGTCTATGCCCCTGGCAGTCACATGAGCCTATCAGTCCTCAGACTCATGCTTAAAAATGCCTAGGACATGATACACAAGAAAGAAAACCAAGGATATTGAAATACTAATATGAAAATATTGCAAAAATGTAGATTTGTGATATAATATATACATGCTTCCTCATTAATACATCAAACAACAAGCCCTTACAATACTATGACTTCAAAGGAATGATGAGACGAAACACTTCCCGCAGTCTCAATGTCTCTTGCAGTGTGATACATAGAACACCTGGTATTCGTGCCGGTGAGTCACAAGTGTGACTTCCACTTCTGCAGCTGATTGTACAAAGTGAAAGAATGTGTCTGAAGACTATATAACACGCTGCTGAAAGAAATTAAAGTGAGACCCGCATAAATGGAGTGACACCACGGATGGGAAGACAACACTGCTAAGATGGGAATCCTTCCCAGACGGATCTACACTCAATACAATCCCTATCAAAATCCCAACAGATTTTTTTCCATAGAAATGGAAATTGCAAGGGTTTGTGAATAGCCAAAACAATCTTTAAAATGAAGAATAAGTTGGAGGACTCAAGCTTCCCAATTTCAAAATGTACTACAAAGCTACAGTAAGCAAAACAGTGTGGGACTAGCATAAGAATAGCTCTATAAATCAATGGCATAGAATGGAGGAGTCCAGATCTATAACCACATGTTCATGGTCAACTGACTTTTCACTAAGGGTGCCAAGACCACTTAATGGGGCAAGAAGAGTCTCTTCAGTAAATGGTGTCAGGACAACTAGCTACCCGCACATGGAAGAATCAAGTTGGACCCTCACCTCACACCATGTACAAAAACTAATTCAATATGGAATAAAAACCTAAATATAAAAGCTAAAGCCATAAAATTCTTAAAAGAAAACATAAGAGGTAAATCTTTCTGACCCTGGATTTGGCAATGTTGTCTTAGATATAACACCAAAAGCACAACCAACAAAAATAATCTGTACTTGACTGAAATTTTAAAATTGTGTGCATTAAAGAACTCAAGCAAGAAAATGATGAGACGACCCACAAAATGGTAGAAAATATCTGCAAATGATACATCTGGTAAGGACCTAGTATCCAAAGTATATATAAAAACTCTTACAACTCAACAGCAGAAAGACAAACAACCCAATTAAAAATGGAAAAGGACTTGAACAGACATCGCTCCGAAGAAGATAAACAAATAGCTAACAGGCACAGGAAGAGATATTCAACATCGTTATCCTTCATGAGGAAATGTAAACCAAAGCCACGATGAGACACCACCTCACACCTACTATAATGGCTACAATAAAAATAAGTAACGATTGTTGGTGAGGATATAAAGTGGAAACCTTGCACATTGCTGGCGGGAATGTAAAACGGTGCAGCTACTGTGGAAAACAGCAGTTCCTCAGTATGTTAAACAAAAAATCAACACATGAACCAGCAATTCCACTCCTGGGTACAAACCCAAGAGAACGAAAAACAGGTGCCCAAATAGCAACTTGTACACGAATGTTCATTCCAGCACTATTCACACTTAACTAAAGGGCGGGAGCAACAAAATACCCATCAACAGATGAAGAGATAAACACAATGTGGACCACATATTGTATGATTCCATGTCTATGAAGTGTCCAGAATATCCACAGAGACAGAAAAGAAATGAGTGACTGTTTAGAGCTAAGGGCAGGGGGAACTGCTGATTCCCCCTGCCAATGGGTATGGGGAACTGCTAATGGGTATGGCGTCTTCTCTGGAGGTGACTGAAGATGTTCTGAAAGTAGATAGTGGTGATGGTTGGACAACACTGTGAATGTAATAAATGTCACTAAATTGAACACTTTAAAATTGTAAATTTTATATTATGCATCAGTTCAGTTCAGTCGCTCAGTCCTGTCCTTTGCGACCCCGTGGACTGCAGCACGCCAGGCTTCCCTGTCCATCACCAACTCCCGGAACTTGCTCAAACTCATGTCCATCGAGTCAGTGATGCCATCCAACCATCTCATCCTCTGTCGTCCCCTTCTCCTCCTGCCTTCAATCTTTCCCAGCATCAGGGTCTTTTCCAGTGAGTCAGTTCTTCACATTAGGTGGCCAAAGTAGTGGAATTTCAGCTTCAGCATCAGTCCTTCCAACATAGTTTGCTCCAAATAAAGGTGGGGAGGGGGGAGGCAGAGACAGGGGGCCAGGCTATGGCAGGGGTCCTAGAGGGACAGACGGGAACCCCAAGCAGAGCAGCCTTATCCCAGAGACCAGAGGGGTTCCAGGGGTGTGTTCTGGAAAGAACAGCCAGGATTGGACAGCAAATAGGCTATGGGCCTCAGGGTGAACTTTATTAGGCATTTATGAGAGGACCATATGCCCAACCTGCTCGGGACAGTACTGACAACGGTTCCTGCCCCAGCATCCCAAATGCACAGGGCCTACTGCCACCCTCAAAAGTGTCCCACTCTGGGCCATTAATAATACAGCCACACTATACACAAGGCCCTGGCCCCTGTACCAATTCTCTAAATGTTCACCATGAGCTGGGAGCTGGCAGTTCACCCTGTTTCACAGGCGAGGAGCCTGAAGGGCATTTGAATTCGCTGTGTTCCCACCTGCTCTTTCTGGCTGGGGTCTCCTCTCCTGCTGGGGGCCCTCCCAGGGGTTGCTGCTCAACTGGGGTGGGAACTAGGGCATCTGCAGCAGGCCAGAGTCACCCCATGAACCCCACACGGCTGCTGGTATGGAAAACAGAATTTGGCAGGCTCCGTGCCAGGTGGACGTGGGTCTGAATCCTACTGCTACCTCCCAATTAGCTGGCTGACCTTGGGCAGGGTTCCTCTCTGACCTTAATTCCCCTTCAAAACCAGGACAGAAGATCAACCTTCAAGACAGTAAGAGCGCAGGCAGGTAGCACCGGGTCGATGGTAGCTGGGTCATTCTTGCTCTGCTGTCTCTGCCCTCCCACCCTTGGGGCTGGGAAGGGGGGCAGAGAAATGTGCTTTTCAGCTGACTAATGCCGTTAAAAAAAAAAAAAAAAGATCTTGGAAACATAAGATGAATCCTGACATCTCCAAGCGTTTACAGCACTTAAATATTTTAGGTAACCCACACAAAGTGAACACACAGACACACCCCCCAGATGACTCAATCAACTTAATTATTCCATTCTGCATGAAGCCCCCACTGTACAGCTGGGCCAGGAAACCGCAAAACAGGGTCGGGGAACCCCACGTGACGCTCTGCTAAAGGTGACAGGGTGCTGAAGCTGTTGTATTTCTAGGATCCCCAGTGCCACCTTGTGAAGCCCGTCCCCATCAGTGAGTGCCAAGGAAACAGTGTCGCCGTTCATAAATATTTAACAAATGCATCCTGAAACACACCAGGGGATTATTGGAGAGGGTGGAAAAACAGACTGACAGCACAGGAAGCTCAAGGTCATTAAGGATGTGAGAAAAGATACAAACCACCCACAGATTCATTTGGTTTGCTTTGTGTGTGTTTTGGCCACGCCACGCCGTGTGGCATGCAGGATCTTATTTCCCAAACCAGGGATCTAACTGCCCACCCTCCCACTGCCCCTGCATTTGGGAGTGCAGAGTCTTAACCACTGGACCACCAGGGAAGTCCCTAACCACAGATTCAATTGTGGACAGAAGGCAAAGGGAACCCCAGTGCAGCACACAGGGCCCATACAAACAAATCCAGTCTCTCCTCCCAGGACATTCTCCCAGCCCTGCGCCATCTGGGCGAGGCTGACCTTGGAATCTCTTAAAGGCCCAAAGGCAACATGGCAGCAGGGCCGGGGTGCAGCCTGTCCACCCGAACCCTGAACTTGCAAGGAGAACGTGTGTGGATGTCAGAGGCGTCAACAGCCCTCCAGTCGCAAGCAGAAACCTTCCTTTAATCTGCCTCATTATGGCCCCTCCACCCTCCAGAATCCCACACAACACCATGACACGCTGCTCTGCATGGGTGAGCAGGACCGCGCAATTAAAACAGTGTTTAGGTTTAGTTCATTTGAGAAACATCTCAGGCCCATGTTTATTCTCGGCATAAACACACCTCCAATTAATTAAGCGACTGCTTTCCTTGTTGACACCAACCTCTTCGGAAGCCTAGACTTTGGGCCACCGCTGGGTGGCTCATCCAGCAATCCCTGTGTGGAAGAGCCTCAGAAAACCCTCTCCCCAGCCAGTGGTTACCTAGCAACCAGCCTAGCAACCTCCTAGCCAAGAGATTAATCCCCGGGTGATAATCATAAAGCAACATCCAAAAAGACATCTCGTCTTGAGGATGCCATCCAAAGGTATATAAAGATGAGGCTCAGAGCAGCGGCCTCCCGCTCCTGAACTACACAAGTTACAGACAAAAGAGGGCCATGTTATTTACTTGTTGCTTCGACAGCAGAAAGGCATGGTTTCATTCTGGCCCTTCACACACGGGGCTGGAAAGAATGAAGAGATGACTGGGCTGGGGAGCCACATGGAAGCTGCCCATTCACCAGCAGGACGAGGAAGATGCTCTGTCCCAGGAGAGCCGTGACTGACCATCAAGGAGGGGGTGGCGTGCAGGTCCTCTTCTCTGCTGCCCACATGCAACCCAGTTTTCCAAAAGAAAGCCCCCTGCCCTCAGCCAGCTGACGCCACCCTCCAGAGAAGCACGCCTCACTGTCTGCATGCATTCAGAGATGCGAGAAACATAAATGGGCAGGATAAAAGGCCGAGAGAACATTCTAGAAGGACTAAAACCCTCAGCATCTTTCCTGAGCCTACCCTGCCTGCATGCTAGAATGCAGCCCCACCCACAAAAGGTCATGAACCCAAAAGAATCATCTGGAGAGGTTGTTACAATACCCCAGGGTCCAAGGTCCCACTGCTACAATCAAACCTCAGGTGATTTCAATACAGGTGGCCCCAGGCCACACCTGGAGGCTACATTCCACACCCAGACCCCCACGGCAGGCGGGCAGGGGACCGGCTACCCCTGCTTCCTGTTTGGGAGCAAAAGCAGGCAGTGTGCACGATACAGGTCATTCAACTGAGCGAATTGGGACCACAGGACTCCGGGTCAAGCTGGCCAGGTCGTTTCACACTGACTGTGGGACTCTGGGCGTGTCACCTGCTGATTGTATGATCACCTATAAAGAACTTACACCCCCACCTGGCCCAGAGAGGGGCTACCATCAAATGTACCCAACAAGCCAGGGTTCCTGGAAATTTCGCCGAGTCTCCATCACTCAGGGCCGGCAGCCTGGTCTGTCACCCCGACTTATGGAGCTGTCACTGTGTGTGTCTAGCACCAGACAGAAGGCATCGGGGAGCTCCTCTCCTGCCTGACACAGAGGGGCTGGAAAGTTCTGTCTGCACCCAGCGCACCTTCACTCTGCCTGACAGTGGCTTGGGGGCACTACCCACCGGCTACCTCCCCCTGGTCACCAACTCAGGTCAAGGGGCCTTTGCTTATTATTAGCAAGGTCACCCCACTGGGCAGACTCACCCCACTCACTGGGGCACCAGGTCACAGGCCTCACACCCAAAGAGAAGCGTGGGCCAGGGAAAGGTACCGCAACATAAAAAGCTGAAATTCGAGGCTCACATGGGGAGGACTCAAAGTACATGGGCAACCCCATATCCGAAGGCGGCTGGAAAGGAGGGTGACTGGTGTTCGGACAGAGGCCACAGGGCAGCAGGCACTGGGAAGGGTTCTGAATCAACAAAGGAAAAGGCTTCTTAGAAGCGAGTCGGTCCAGCAGCACATGGGTCACCTAGGGCTCAGAGCATCCTGCGCAAATGTGTCCTGCAGGAGAAGCCACCTGGACCTCAGGTGTTACAGCCATGAAGAGGCTGCTCAGGTTCAAGATTTCTACCTCGATTCCCCCTCAACTGCAAAACGCAGATAATAATAGTGCCTGCCCCCTGAGGTTTCTGAGTATAAAATGAGATCATAAACATAACGAGCCTGACCCAGAGTCTGGCTCCTGGGAGCACTCCATTACTGTGAGAGGCTGTCATTGCCTCGTTAAAAAGGGCAGTGGAACCACTGGGAGGGTGAGGTTAATCCTGGGAGGCTTCACGGCAGAGGTGATATCTGAGCTGGCACTGGAAGACAGGGGAACCGGGCCTAGAAATTGGAAGCGGGGCCCACGGAGCAGTGTGTGTGGCAGGAGGGGTGATGGAAGGGCGTTGGACTCAGAGGCAGAGAGTCATGAGGAGGACCCCAGCCCCCCGTGACCTCCTGGGACTCAACAGCTTCAGCTGCAAAAGGGGCTATGATGCTCCCTTCAGGATGGCCGTGAAATCACAGGGAGGCCACAAATCTAAGTGTACAGACATGCCTGGTTTACACATAGAACTGGGGAAACAGGCCACTGCAGTGCAAAAAAATCCAGTGAGCGCCAACTGTGGACAACATCTCTTAAGACATCCCTGGGAGGTGGGAGCAGAGAAGGCAGGACCTCTGCCACCACAGCCCACCCCCTGGGATAGCACCGATCTTCTGGACCCAGGTTCTTGGCAACTGGAGCCTGGTAACCACACAAAGGCCCAGTTGTGGCTGAGAGCCCTGGAGGCTCTGGTGCGTCATCCACGCCTTAAATAAGGGACCTGGGGACCTGCATCAGGGGAGCGAAAAGCACAAGCAAAGGACCCCAGAGGTGGGGTCAGAGCCTGCAGGCAACTTACAGATGAAGGGATGGCCATTCAAGGGCCACAAAGCGTACTGCCTTGTAGGGACACAAAATGCCAGGGCCAGCAGAGGCAGGGTTCAAAGCAGAGATAACATACCCAGCCATGCTCAGAGATCCAGATGGTGATGGTTATCATGACCTTGAAAATGAGGTCACCTCTGCCTCAGCCAGGGGCTGAGCCCCAGGTATGGACAGGATGGGATGAGCGAGTAGCCCCAGAAGAGGCACACACCAAGCAGCTGGCCAGAGCAGGAGCGAGATGGTGACCTTAGGTCAGTCTGACCTGGTCCCCCATGAACCTCGCAATACAGATGAACCACCAAGCCAGGAACTGCCAGAAGAGCATCTCCACCTGTATACCCTCCTGGACACCAGCAGAAACACTGACGCAGGCCTGTCTGTGCCTCAACTTCTCCATCTGTAAAATGAATTGCATTAATAGTACTTGCTTCTCCAGGAAGGTTGATAGGAGGATTAGATGAGCTGACACAGTAAACACCCCTACAGACACAAAAGACACAGCGACTCTGATGGGACCTGCTGCACGGTTTTCAGGCAAGCCCCTGGATGGTCTTCCTCCAGCCCAGGAAGGCAGCACCAAGGGATGGGAAGAAGGACTTAAAGCCAGATTATGTTCTGGCATACCCAATCACCCCACAGAGCCACTCACTCCTTTGGGGCTGACTTTCGTCTCTTAACCAGTTCACGGGGTTGACAGAGAGAACAGGATGCAATATGCAGAGGGGCTTTGGAAACTGCAGCGCAGGGGGTGGGCACGTGTCTATGCACCCAGCATAAAGACATTGCTCACACATCCATGCGGGTGACAACCAGGGTGGCCAGTCAAGGCCACCCTTCAGGGCCTGGATGACTTATGTCTTATGTCTCCTAAATCATTCCTTTGAATCTAGGTGAGGGCCTCCATTTTACCATCTTTCATGTTTGCCAAAGAAACAAAGTTTCCAGAATATCAATATCCTAACTTGTTCCTCAATCATCACAGCTGCTTCCACCCTCAGAGGCTATACAGACTCAGTGGAGAAGGCTTTGTCCCCAGGCTTGGCTGGAACCCTGACCCTTTCAGTAACCTGTCTCTCCCTAAAGAGTGGTCTGGAGCAAAGTCTCTTTCCCCAAAGTGAGCACATCCAGCAACCTATGTACAGAGCTGGCCAGGCTCCACACCTCCGCATCCTGTCAAGGATGGTGACAGGTGGAACATGAACACAAGGGCTCCAGAGTGGACCACCTCTGACTCCTGGCCCTACCAGGGACAGCTGTGACCGCCCTGTGCCTCAACTTCCCCATCTGCAAAACAGGTTACCTGGAAAGTACTGACCCCCTGGAGAGGGATGCTTAGATGAGTCTGCAATGCAAAGGCTCAGACTGGGTCTTGCACCAACTAAGGGCAATGGTTGCCTTTTTGTTATTGTTTGCCCCTTTTCTGCACTTAAGGTAAAGATTTTACTGTTTATAAAGTATTAGCTGCTCAGTCGTGTCCAATTCTTTGTGACCCCATGGACTGTAGCCCGCCAGGCTCCTCTGTCCATGGAATTCTTTGTCCATGGAGTGGGTTGCCATTCCCTTCTCCAGGGGATCTTCCAGACTCACTGATCGAACCTAGGCCTCTCGCATTGCAGGCAGATTCTTCACTGTTTGAACGACCCAGGAAGCCATATATACCTCTGTCTAAAAGAAAGTTGAGGAGTGGGTTGTCCCTATGATTAAAACTTGGTAATACTGATCATTTTCCGAAGGTAAAGGAAAGAAAGAAGAAATTTTAAAGTGCACAAGGTCAGTTTTGCATACCCAGAGTCAGCCCGTCTCATCTGCCCCGCCACCCCGCAGACCGCGTCCGGCGCCCATGGGCCCGCCCTAGGCCCAGCTCTCAGGTGAGGCGGCCGGCATCTCGCCCGGCTGCAGGGCCACTCACCTTGAGCCTCTCGGTGGCGCCCTCGCTGACGCTGACCGTGAACTCTGCTATCTTGGGAGGACGCACTCTGCCCTTCTTGCGGTCAGGCTCATATTCAGTCTTAGTTTTCACAACCACCTTGTTCAGGAAACAGAAGCAAACAGTCAGGAGGAGGGCCACATGCATTCCAACACAGTCACCACTTATTGCAACTCTCCCCTGTGCCTAGACTAGCAGAGAAGTTACCCACTGATAATCCTGAGAGCAGCACCAGGAGGGAAATAGGACAGCAGAGAGGCAGAGGAGTGAAGTTCCGAAGCCAAGGCCACGGAGCTAATAGGCAGCAGGCCCATTAGGGGTCAGCAGGGCCCCAGACTCCTAGTGCAGTGCTCCCCCAGCGCCTGGGGCTCCCGCCTCCTTATCTGGTGCTCCCTTCACTGTGCTGCTGGAGAAGACTCTTGAGAGTCCCTTGGACTGCAAGGAGATCCAACCAGTCCATCCTAAAGGAAATGAGTCCTGAATATCCATTGGAAGGACTGATGCTGAAGCTGAAACGCCAATACTTTGGCCACCTGATGAGAAGAACTGACTCACTGAACGACCCTGATGCTGGGAAAGACTGAAGGCAGGAGGGGAAGGGGACGACAGAGGATGGGATGGTTGGATGGTAATTACCGACTCAATGGGCATGGGTTTGAGCAAGTTCTGGGAGTTGGTGATGTTCTCAGTCGTGTCGCAAAGAGTCAGACACGACTGAGAGACTGAAAGGACTCATCACTGCCCAGGGCTTCATGGTCTGGGTGCTGGGAAGGAAGGATACATTTATTTTTTGTATGCTGCCAGGGGTAAAATGAGAGGATCCAAGTGCACTATTTCCCTCCAGGTTACGAAGGAGCAGGAAATCAGCCTTCAAGCAAGTCACTTTTGGGGAGTCTCTCTGTCTCACCCCCACCATCCTCCTCTCTTCCCTGTCTCTGCGTGCTCAATCGCTTCAGCTGTGTTTGACTCTTTGCGACCCCATGGACTGTAGCCCGCCAAGTTCCTCTGTCCATGGGATTCTCCAGGCAAGAATACTGGAGTGGGTTGACCACTTCCTACTCCAGGGGATCTTCCCAACCCAGGGATCGAACCCATGTCTCTTACGCCTCCTGCCTCGGCCAGCAGGTTCTTTACCACTTAAAGGGTCTCCTGGCTTGTTACCCTTCCACTCTCCACTGTGAAGCAGGAGATGTTTTTCCAACCAGGAAACCTGCTCTGCCTTTGCCCAGGGCAAACCTGTTCCATTCAGCCCCACCAGCTTCCGATGAACCCTAACCCAGCCTTGCAGTCTCCACCCGCAGCCTCTCTGCCTCTTTACTGCCCCCCTCATACCCTGTTTCTAGGATTGTTTCCTTCTCTGTTCCCACTTGGTGAGGTGGAGAGGTATCCAGAAGCTACACGTCTCTAATCCCCAAATGCCCACCCCCACCCCAGAGCAGGAGCCAGGAAGTGGCTGTTGGACTGGAGAGGACCAGCCCCCCACCACCAACCCGCTTCCTCACCCAGGTGGCAGCACCCTTCACTGGGTGGGACATACCGCCTTGCATGATGCTGGGACCCAGGGCAGAACAAGGACTCAGCAGCCTGCAGGGATCCCACACTGAGCTGTGACAGTGGACCCAGCCTCAGGGAGAAATTGGCTCACGCCTCGTGACACTGAAAAACCGATCCAAGGGCCACATCGCTTGGAAGCACACCCTTGGCCCCTCCCCCCTCCCTTCGTTGCATGCAGCTCTCCTCTGCCCAGCCTGCCAGCCTGCGTGCCCAGTCCAGGGGCACCCATCTCAAGGGCAGCACTAGAGCCTAACCCTGCCATCCTCGAACCCCAACTGTACCTGACGAGCTGTGTGACCTTGAGCACACCCATGGCCACTTGGAACCTCAGTGTCCTGGCCTGTGAAATGGGAGCAAGGCCCATCTGGTTGGGCTACTGCGAGAAGGAGGGAATCCATGGGACCCTCAGCCCGGTGGGGACCTACTCAGTAGCCCGTCGGCCCAGATTCAGTCTGCCTCTGCCACTACAAGGCTGACCTCAGGCAAGTTCCTTACTCTCTGTGCCTCCACGTCCACATCTGTAAAATGGGGCAACAGTGGTGGTTCCCGTCTAATGTCAGCAACACAAAAGGAAGTGAAAGCTGTAAACCACACAGACAAGGGCTTGGTACATAATAAGCATTCATCACACGTCAGTGGAGACTGGCCCTGACGCGGCTGCCAGCTCTGTGACTACCCGCACTGTCGCATCTCCAGAACCTCGGCACTCAGCACACAGTCCATTGACAACCCTATCTGCACCATCTGCCCTCAGACACATGTCCTCTGGGATGGGTGACATCACCTCCCTGAACCTGGGCTGGGAGTAACACAGTGCCACTGCTTGGGTTAAGAGACATCCTACGTGAGCACGGTCTGGCTCCAAGAGGGCAGAGCAAGAGGTCTTGCCGGAGTTTCACATCCTGGAGGGTGGTGGCCTTCAGCTGAGTGACCTTGGGCATGTCCTGTAAACTCCTGGAGACTCGGTTTCTTCATCTGTGACCTTAGAAATATTCTGGCCCAACCATCACTTCCTGTTAGAATCCCTAACTGGGAACATCACAGGGATGGGAGATTCATCATCTTTCAGAGCAGCCTAGGTTACTCCAATACTTTGGCCACCTGATGCCAAGAGCCAACACACTGGAAAAGACCCTGATGTTAGGAAAGATTGAGGGCAGGAGGAGACAGGGGTGGCAGAGGATGAGATGGTTGGATGGCATTCCCAACTCGATGGACATGAGATTGAGCAAACTCCTGGAGATAGTGAGGGACAGGGAAGCCTGGCGTGCTGCAGTCCAAGGGGTCACAAAGAGTCGGACACGACTGAGTGACTCAACAACAAGGCTACTCCTGGATGGCCCAAGACTTCATACTGCCTGAAACCTCCTCCCTGCTATAAGCCAACTGTGTGCCAGACGTTTCCAAAATGGAACAGACTTAGGACGCAAGAGGAGGCTGAGTGGAGGGAAGCACCTGACAGCGGTGCTACCCAGGCACGCAGTGTTCCTGGCACAGGCTGCCATGGCTCCTGGGCTGAGGCAGGAGGGGAAGGTGGGGATGGTGCCACCAGGCTGTGTTAACCCGGCAAGTCTGAAATCTACACGGCAAAAGGGAGGTGGGAGAAAAGGCCTCAGGCAGCCCTGCCCCTCCCTCACAGCCTCTTTTGGACCATCAATGCCCCAGAGTGGCTCCACATGTCCAGGTGTGCAGGCGAGATCAGCTGATCCTTTTCCTCGAAATGAAACACTTGTTTCAGCCTCCCTCCGGCCCCTGCTCCCCTGCCTACCTACCCAAACACAGAGTTGGGGGATCAGAACCACTTTGAGGAGCTGAGTAAGCCTATCAAAGGGCCCACCATGTGAATAAAGGAATCCTCCAGAGGGGATGGATCCATGGCAGGGATATTCCCCCATCCCCACCCCTGCTCCGTCACCCATCATCGCCAGCAGGCTGGAATAAAGGACAAGTCCTGAGTAGAACCGCCCTGCCAGGCGTTCAATGAAACAACAACTGCCTGCACACTTCGGGGAAGAGAGAGAGCTTCCTGGTGGCTGGGGTGACTTTTAAAGAGCAGCAAGGCGGGCAGAAAGGATGCGAGTGCCCAATTTTAGATCTCCGTTTCAGGATACAGTTGTCTAGGCTTTTAAACGTTTTCTAAGCGTTAACGCTTGAAAAGACTGCTCTTAACGGACAGAAAGCACTCGATTGCAGGCTATATTTAAGAAAAGAGGGGATTCTTTAAATTCAGCACACACACAAAAATCCCACTTCCAGGAGAGGACGATGAATGGCTGTCCCCAGTTAGACTAACACTGAGGGGCGCGAGTGTTCAGCTTATTTGCAGATTTTCACAAAAGGAACAAAGAGAGGTGGCGGCGAAGGAGCGCGCATCCCGCCGCAGCTACCGCGGGTGTGTCGGCGCGGGGGCAGAGGAGGAGGCCCCCGGGGAGGGCCCGTCTGGCCAAGGAGAGGGGTCTCCCCACCGCAAAGGGGCAAATCGGAAACTGCACCACCCGAGAAGGAGCGAGGGGCAGCCGAGCCGCTCCTGGGCTCACCCCCAAAGCAGAGCCCCTGGCACCCCGTGGCAGGCAGGCGCAGAGCTGGGCTGGCGGCGGAGAGCTCAGGCACCTCTCTCAGGGCAGGGTCCCACTTAAATTAAGAAAGGATCTTTCCCGGACCGCGCAGTTCCTGTGTCAGCACGAAGCTGTCATCGAAGGCGGGGCGCGGAGGGTGGGGTGATGGGGGGCGCAGACCGCCCGCTCCAGAATCCCTCGCGGGTACGTGGTCCCCTGAGGCGCGTCCGCCACCCCGCCCAAGCCCGTCCCCAGCGCACACGCGGCGCGATCCTTTTGTTTCGGCCGCCACCCGAGATTTGGGGGTGCGCACCCGGCCGTGCGGGGTGCCGGGGTTGGGGGGGGTGCCTCTCACCTTATCCGGGGGCGGGAACTGCAGCTGATTGACATCGAGGGGCGTCATCAGGGGGATGGTGTCGAAGCCATCCTCCAGCAGCGGCTGCTTGGTGCCCTTCTCCGCGAAATTGTTCCCCAACTTCACCATGGTTCCGGGAGACCCGAGGCTGCCAGCCTGCGGAGCGAGGGCCGGGCGACAGTCACCGCGAGCCGGACCCACCCGCTGTCCCGGGCGTCGGCGAGCTCTCCGGCCCCCCGCCTGGTCTCTGGGGAGGGGTCGTGAGGATGCAGAGGTCGCGGCTCTAGGGGTGAGGGGCGGGCGCGGTGTATTTACGGACTCCCACCGGCTGGACAAAAGCGCCGAGTGCAGGGGCGCACAGCAGCCGGGAAGGGGCGCCGCCCCTGCCCGCGAGGTCTAGACGCGACCCCGGTCCTGGCGCAGCTGAGCCGGAGACCGGTCCGGGGACCCCCGCCCTCGTCCCTCCCACCTAGGGCGGATGCGCGGCCCTGGACCCGGCTCCCGGGCGGGAGGGTCCAGCCCGGGCGCCCCGCGGTCCCTCCGGCCGGCACTCACCCCACGCCCGGCTCCGGCAGGTCTGGGCTCCGGCCGCGCTCCGAGCCTCCGCGTCGCCCGCTCCTGCTCGCAGCAATGGCGGAGGCGGCGCCGCGCGGGGCCGGGGCGGGGGCACCGCGCGATTGGGCTCCCTCCTCCCGCTCGCCGCCTCCCTTCCTGCCGCTCCCGGGGGTTAATTGAGCGCGGTGAGTGCGCGCGTGTGGCGGCGGCAGCCTTGACGCAGCGCGCGCAGCGGCCGCACAAAGGAGCGCGGGTCGGGCGCAGTGGAGGGCGCTCCCCGGGGGACCCCGCGATCGCCGGGACCTGGGGGCGGGGGACAGGGGAGGCGCGGGATCGCGCCCCGGATGGGAGGCTCGGAGCGGCGGGAGGGCGCCCACGGGGCTGGAAGCCGGGGATGGGGAAGGGGGCGGGCGGCCAAGAGAGGTGCGGGCTGCGCAATCCCCGGGCGGCGGCCGGGGCTGCGAGGCAATTGGAAGCCTGAGCGGGGCGCGGGGGGGCGGCGATGCTAAGGATGGAGCAGTCCCCAAAAGTAGGGGAAAAGGTGCACCCCCAACCACTCCCACCTTACAGTTGAGCCGATCTGGGAGCCCCGAAGAATGGGGAAGGGTCCGACGGGGAGGGTTCCAGGAGGCGGTAGAGGGCGGCAGAGAAGCTAGCGGCCGGTTGGTGTGCGTGGCTGGGTGCGGGAGAGGGCGTGTCCCTGGTGGAAGGAGGCACGGACAGGAATCGAGGCGGGAGTGCGGGGCGGGGGGAGTTTTTTCTGAGGTTCAGGAATTGGGGGGTGATCTCCAGAGCCGGGTAGGGGGCCCGGATTTGGGGGGACGCCCAGGGTAGCTGGAAGGAACGAAATTCAGGGCAAAGAGAGCGCGCTGCGTGCCGCGTCGGAGGGTTTCTCTGGTCCCGATCCGAAGAGAAAGCTCGGGACGCCACAGGCAGCTCAGCCTCACGCCTCCAGGGCGCAGAAAGGGGTTGTCCTGGAAAGAAGGAGGGGGTTTCTAACCTGATCCGTTGGCCCACCCTCTCAGCCGCGGGGCCACTGTCGCAGCTGCCCAGACTAGGGCTCCCATTTTACAGACTTCCAACCAACCCTGGCTTTAGGACTTCCCCAGAGAGAAATTAAGGGGGTGTGGGAGCAAGACCTGGAGCCGAGGAAGGGGGCTCAAGGAAAAATGGACTCTTCCCAGGCCCCTGTGTCCTGCTGGGGCCCCGCTAGGACCCAGAGTAGGTGTTACCTAAAGTGTTACCTTAACACACTTTGCCTGCTTCTGCTTTGCTTGACTGGTGGCCTGAAGCCCAGCGTTTTCCATCAGCTGCCTGCAAATCAGCCTGGCCCCCAGTCTACCTCTAGAATAGGAGCAGCCACTGCTTGCCAAGCCTTGAGCCACCGGCTCAGTCTAGGAACCTGGCCATGGGCACCTTGGTTCCAGAATCCCAGGAGGGTACCAGCAAATGAGGTACCTCTTACATGGCTCCAAGTCCTCACCAGGGTCCAAGTGGGCCTTTGACCACAGTGCAGCCTGAAAGGGCCCAGGCTCTTGGCGCACAATACCCCTGGGCAGACTCCGGCGGGTGGGGGGCAGGTGTCCCAGGTGCTGGCCCCTGTCACTGGCTGTGGGGGGCCTGACCTTAGCATCCTTCCAGCAAAGGGCCTTTGAACGCAGGACTGGCACTCCAATAAGGCATCTGTGTGTGGTCCAGGTTCTTCCGTGGAACCCGGGCAGCCTCCTTCCTGACACTTTGTTACCTCCTGCAGCAGGTCAGGAAGAGTGGCTAGAATGTGCTCGGGTCCTGGTTTAGGTGCAGATGAAGCTTACAGATCATGAGAAACTCTGTGGGTTTAAGCAAGGGAATCGCTTTGCCCCATCTTGCTGCTGCTGCTAAGTCGCTTCAGTCATGTCCGACTCTGTGCGACCCCATAGATGGCAGCCCACCAGGCTCCCTGTCCCTGGGAATCTCCAGGCAAGAACACTGGAGTGGGTTGCCATTTCCTTCTCCAATGCATGAAAATGAAAAGTGAAAGTGAAGTCGCTCAGTCATGTCTGACTATCTTAGGTACCAGCATTTTACAGACGCCAACACGCACACATAGGCACACACACCAGTCAGAATCCCACACAGGGAGCTGCAGGGTGGGCCTCCTGCACCCCGTGTGACGAAAGCCCCCTCAAGGCTCTGTCACCTGTGAAGGACAGAGATAGGAACTCGTGGTTGTCCCAGAGACAGCAGTGGACAGTCGCCGTGCGTTTGCTTGCTTTCTCGTTTTGCTGAGGATTTTGGCTGGTGCCAGTCATTAGATCGCTGCAGTTTCGTTCTGTGGGCTTTTTGTTGGGTGCCCAGGGCTTCCCAGGTGGTACTAGTGGTAAAGAACCTGCTAATGCTGCAGACGTAATAGACGCAGGTTCCATCCCTGGGTGGGGAGGACCCCTTGGAGGAGGGCATAGCAACCCACTCCAGTACGCTTGCCTGAAAAACTCCCACGGATGGAGAAACCTGGAAGGCTACAGTCCATGGGGTTGCAAAGAGTCGGACATGACTGAAGCAACTTAGCACTAGCAGGCCATACCAGACCCTGCGAAGGGCATACACATGGGCAGGGCAGTGCACAGAACACACAGCCCACCCGTCAGCAGCTGACAGATGAGGGAAATGAAATGGACAGCCTTTGGACAGAGCAGAGCGCCCATGGGAGTAAGCAACCACGTCCTCTGCCAGGGGGAGGGCGCAAGAGACTGTGGGCAACATTTGAAATCCTGGAGGGGGGCGGAAGGCCTCACAAGTAGGAGTGGAGGTGCAGGCATCAGTTCCCGGGGCTGCTGTAATGAATTACCCCAGACTGGGAGGCTCAAAACAGCAGAAATGTTTGGTCTCACAGCTCTGGAGGCCAGGGTCCAGCATCAAGGTGTCAGCCAGCCACTCTCCCTGCAGAAGTTGTGGGGGAAATCTCTTCTGCCCCTGCCAGCTCTGGTGGCCCCGTTTCTTGACCTGTGGCCGCAGTCTCCACCTCCATGGTCGCCCCACCCCTTCCTCTCCTGTGTGTGTCTCCTGCTAGGGCACTTGCCATTGGATTTCGGGGCCACTGGGATGATCCAAATTAATGTTCTTGCAAAATCCTCAATCACATCATTTGCCCTATACGGTAAGATCCGCAAGTTCTGAGAGTTAGATTTGGACGTGTTTGAGGGGAACACCATGGAGCCAACCACAAGCTTCAAGCCTTCAGGGGTGCATGGAATTGAGGAACTCAGGGTCGCAGATACTTTCTGGGAGGGGCAGGGTCTGGGCTAGAGAGTCAGTTGAAGAGGTCACAGTTACAGACCTGGGATCAGTGACGCTGTGTTGGTGGTTTTAGGGCAAATGGAGTTAAGGTGTTTTTACAGTCCACACAGAATGAAATCTGTGTGGAATACACCGTGTTCTTCCCTGGGACCCCAGTTTCATCCTCACACCAGCAGTCTGTAATTCCTGGTGGCTCGCAGGATATCTGACAAGGATTCCGAATGACTCTTTCAGGGACGTTTCTAGGGTTATGTTCCCTTCTAGGGGCAGACCCATCACTGCAGGTGACTGCAGTAACTACCACCCCACCCACCTTCCACGGGGCAGGGCAGCCAGCTACTGCTTCGACTCTTATTACAGCGCTGACCTCTCAGTAAGTGGTCTCTGTTCTTGGTAGCATGTGCTGGAGCCAGGCAGAGGTGGCAGAGGCTTGTCATGGGTGTAGGATGTGGGCTCAGAATAACTAAGAAGACTCTTCCAGAGTTCTGATGAGCCTCTTTGCAGCTCAGGGAAGTAAATGCCTAGTCCCAGGCCACCGAGATCTGGGCAAATGCGGGGCAAGCCCTGGGCTCACTGGGCTGGCTTCCCATACCAGCCTGGTCCCCAGCAGAGGAGCAAATCCTGCAAAAGAACTCAGTTTCTCATTTCTCCATCCCCCGTGCCCAGCACAAGGCCTGGCGCACAGTGACTGCAGCGGAGCCAGATGCTAAATGAAGCAGGCACCCACTCATCCCACATTCACAGTAGATTCTGACATCCTGATGTCAGGCTTGTAAAGCCAAGCTCAAGTGTGTCATGAGAAAATTCACGGTCTAATTCAAGCTGAAGGCAAGCTGGCCTGTGGCACCATTGAGACATTCCGCTTCCTAGGTTTAACCCTGCCGCCAATGCTCATTTCTGGAAAATGCCAGACCTTGTTTTAAAATACATGATGCGTAGACAAAATCATAAACATGGTCATTTTTATGATTTTAGTGTTTCATCCACCTTTGTAGTCCCCAGCCCTCTGCACACACTAGGGACTCGGTGAATGGTTAAGAAATGAATGAGCGGTACTCTTGTTTCTTTCTCTGAACTTGTAGAAACTAAATAAACAGGATTAAAGGGGCTCCGAGTCATTAGGTGACCTGTTACATTTTAAACAGAGCTATGGTATTTGGGGGTTTAGAAGTCTCCGGGGAGAGTTGGGGGGTTGTTTGTTTGTCGTTGCCTGTATAGCCTTAGTGAACCACTCAACAATTCCTGATCTTCCCCAAATGTTTCTTCGATCCACCTCCCTTTGGCTCTAAGGTCCTTGACCTTGGCGGGGCTGTGAGCAAGAAGGACGCAGCGCTCTGGGGAGCGATTCTCTCCATCCTCAGTGTCCGCATCTAAGATGACAGGAGTGATCACAGAGGCTTCCTGATTTGGGATATAAGAAAAGAAGTTTGTTTGTTTTATTATTTAATTTTTTTTTAAATTTTTTGGCCACACCTTGTGGAATGAGGGAACTCAATTCCCCAACCAAGGATGGAACACATGCCCCCTGCAATGGAAGCATGGAGTGTTAACCACTGGACCACCAAGGAAGTCCCGAAAATACGATTTTTTAAACGCTTCCTACTTGAGTCCCGCAAATTTTTTCATTTTCCTTCAGAGAATTGCAATTTTGGGTGACTGATAGGCATAAAGTCAGCAGAAGTTGATTTTTTTTTCTGTTGCAGCTTTCCTGATAGTTCAGTTGGTAAAGAATCCACTTACAATGCAGGAGACCCCAGTGGCTAGACTGGTAAAGACTCCACCTGCAATGTGGGACACCTGGGTCTGATCCCTGAGATGAGAAGATATCCTGGAGACAGGAAAGGCTATCCACACCAGTATTCTGGCCTGGAGAATTCCATGGACTGTACAGTCTATGGGGTCGCAAAGAGTCAGACACGACTGAGCTACTTCCACTCACTCAATTGTCTCCAAGAAATGCTGGTAGCTCCAAATTCCAATGGTTTGCACAACCCAGGCTGCTTTCAAATGTTCAAACCTGTCCAACCCTGAAATCAAGGACAGTAGAGTAGAAAGATATTGAGGACAAGGCCTGTCACTGTCTAGCAGAGGGGACTTAAAGCAATATGCACTGACCCCTCCATCCCCCACCACAAGGTTTTCCGTGTTTGCAGGGAGGGAGGGGAAGGAGGAGCAGCAGCACCTCCACATCATCCTATGCTCCCCCCGCACCCCCATCCCCACCACCCCGCCCATCCTTACCCTCCACATGTAAGGGGCTGGGGGAGGGGAGCAGCGCATTCTAAGAAGAACCTCCAGGGTGGGTGGTTGTTGAGGGGAGCAAGTTCGGAACACACGTCTCCACAGTCCTGCCTGGGGAGGAAATGCAGATCAAGTGACAATGCAGCTTAGGATCAAGGGCTTTTCAGAGGTGGAATCATCCTCTAGTTCCACACCCTGGTTTTACATTTTTCATCCAGGGAAGCTGAGGCCCAGGGGGAGTCGCATGCACTGTCACCAGCCTCTCAGAGAAGTAGAACCTGTCCCTGGGGCTTTCAGCAGCTCAGCCTCCCTGGGAACCCTGGCAGTGAACTCAGAACAGGCGGACTCCCTCCCCCATCCCTTCCCTTCACCTCCCAGGCACCCCCACTGCACTGGGGGCACCCCCAGGGATGTGCTGGGCACCCCTCCCCCTGCCCTTTTCCCTCCAGACCAGTTCCCACTGTCCCATCCTCTAATACTGCAGACATCATCATGCCCTCTGACCAATGGGATCCTGCGTCCCTGTCCCTAAAAGAAGGTCACTCAGGAGGAGCCCCACCCCCTGCCCTGCCTTCGTGCTCTCCAACCTTGGCTCAGGCTACTGGACCACACCTTCTGGGCCCCAGACCTCGGCCACACCTTTGCAGACAATCCCTCTTCAAACAATCCCTTTAGCGAGCCACCTGCTACTTCTGGTTGTCTTGACTCGTGATACAATTGGCAATGGAGAAAGTTTTGCTCCTGCCTAGACCCTTCCTGGAGCCTCCAGAAAGACCCCCATGTCCTGCCCTGACCACCTCTTGGATGAAGAACTGTATGCCATTATCCTTTTCTTTCTCACTACTCAAAAATTCCAAAGTTGTGTGTTCACTCGCTCAGTCATGTCTGATTCTTTGCGACCCCATGGACTGCAGCACACCAGGCTCACCTGTCCTTCACCATCTCCAGAAGTTTGCTCAGACTCACGTCCATTGAGTCAGTGATGCCATCCAATCATCTGATCCTCTGTCGCCCCTTCTCCTTCTGCCTTCAGTCTTTCCCAGCCATCAGGGTCTTTTCCAATAAGTCAGCTCTTTGCATCAGGAGGCCAAAGTACTGGAGCTTCAGCTTCAGCACCAGTCCTTCCATTGAGTATTCAGCATTGACTTCCTTTTGAATTGACTGGTTAGATCTCCTTGCTGTCTAAGGGACTCACAACAGTCTTCTCCAGCACTACCATTTGAAAGCATCAGTACCAAAGTGGTGGGGGCAGTCACTGTTGAGTCTTGAAGTATACCCATTTTACAGATAAAAGAACTGTAACAATAGGTAGAAAGACTATCAACCAGAGCCAACAGGGCAGTGGATGCTATCAATCCCTGCAAACCACTGTGTGCAGTTCTGTTCTTCCACTGCTCAGACAAAACCACTGGGTCTGAGACGAGACATGGTCGTTAAGACAAGCTCAGGGAGCTTCCCTGGCGGCCCAGTGCTTAAAGCTCTGCACTTGCTCTGCAAGGGGTGTGGGTTCCACCCCTGCTCTGGGAACTAAGATCCCACATGCCTCGCGGTATAGCTGTAAAATGTTTTAAAGTAATAATAAATAAATAAAATAAGGAGAAGCTAAGCTAAAAAAAAAAAAAAAAAAGACAAAGCTCAGAAGAACCTAGTGAAAATGTAAAGTGAGTGAAGTCGCTCAGTCATGTTGGACTCTTTGTGACCCCATGGACTATAGCCCACCAGGCTCCTCCATCCATGGGATTCTCCAGGCAAGAATACTGGAGTGGGTTGCCCTTTCCTTCTCCAGGGGATCTTCCCAACCCAGGGATCAAACCCAGGTCTCCCGCATTGCAGGCAGATGCTTTAACCTCTGAGCCACCAGGGAAGCCCCAAACTCTCCACCAAAACTACCATTTCCTCCTGGAGAAGGAAATTGGCAACCCACTCCAGTATTCTTGCCTGGAGAACCCCATGGACACAGAAGCCTGGTGGGCTACAGTCCGTGGAGTTGCAGAGAGTGGGACAGGACGGAAGCGACTGAGCACCACCAGAACTGCAGCCTGCCCTCTGCTCCAAGCCCAGCCCCACTCAGATGTTCTAGTCTCTGCTCTCCCCTCCCTCCCCTCCAGTTTCCACTTAGTACCTGAAATGGGGGAGGACAAATCCCCTAAATCTGAAACCTTAAACTCTGGCCCAGAGGTGTGCCATCACTCCCCTTCCTCATTGGCCAGTGGTCATCCTAGCAACGTGGCTTGGGCAAACCACCAACCTGCCCAGGCCTCAGTTTCCCCTTCCATAAAATGGACTAGAACCATAACGTAATTCCCCTCCTGCTTCAGAGACACTCCAGCCCCATGGGTTCACTCTCCCCATGACAAGAATGCCCCAGGATAAATCAGAAGCAAAATTACTGAGGGCATGATGAGGTCAAGCAAGGTCTGCACATGGCTTGGGGAATAAATTACCAGGACCACGTAATTCCATTCGGCTCTTCCCCTGCTCCGTTCAGAGGCATTTTCGTATTACCCAGCACCAGCTAAGTGCCAGGTTTCCAGCCTGTAGCAATAATTCATATTAAATTATTTAGCTGGTAAATGATGAGAAAAGCCCTTTGCCGAAGAAAAGAACCACAAAAAGACCAAATCCTAATAGCAGTAAGACCACCGTATGCTGGAATTAATTACTGAATTTTTAAAAAGACCACAGATGGCTGAGTGCAACGCATTCCACGCTCTGTGGAGCCAGGGTCCCTGGGAGAGTGTCTAAAATTCACAGCATCCTCAGAGTGTGCTGGAGATTACGCAGTGCCAGGCTCAGCTGCATTGCAGGCAGCTCAGCTATGACCTGAAGGGGCCGTTCTGTCCAGAATCTGTCCCTTCCTGAGCCTGGGCTGTGCTTTGAGTAGTTGCAGCCCAGTGAAATTAGCACAGGGCCGATCCATAGGCTCTGAGCCGACCTAGGACTTCTGGCTGTGGTATGATTTTATTTTTTTACATCTATAATTTATAACCCTTTCTATGTTGGACAGGCTCCCCTGTTTCTCTGGTCCAGCTGGGGAATGGGGGTGGGTTTTCCCAAAGATTGAAAATTTATTCATTTTGTACCACCGTGACTCTAATGTGGAAAGTATGTTACCCTGTCTTCCGAAACAGACGATGCTGAAAAGAATTGTACCGCTTCTAGAAGAAAGGGGTCAGCTTTCTGCATGAACTGGACTAGAAGCTGAGAGTCAGGAACCTTCCCACACTGGGTGTCTCCAGGCTCCTGGGCTAGAGTAGGGCTAATTATTGACATCTCTGTGGCCTCCGTCCCTGTTAGGGGGCTGCTGGTAACCCTCCTTACCATTCATCCTATTACCTTTATCCAAATTGCTGTGAGCAAAATATCTAAAATACCAAATTTATTAGAATAAATGTTTAAAAAGAGAAATAGGACTGTGGGAGTGTGTACTGAGTCGTGTCCAACTCTTTGTGGACTCTATAGACTATAGCCCGCCAGGCTCCTCTGTCCATGGAATTCTCCAGGCAAGAATACTGGAGTGGTTTGCCATTTCCTTCTCCAGGGAATCTTCCCGATCCAGGGATCGAACCCTGGTCTCTTATGCCTCCTGCATTTGCAAGCAGGTTCTTTACCACTAGCGCCATATGCATTTTTTTTTAAAAGCCCTTAAGAACTCAGTCCCTGACCTTTTTGGCACCAGGGATTGGTTTTGTGGAAGACACTTTTTCCATGGACCAGGGCAGGGGGATGGTTTTGAGATGATTCAAGCATATTCTATTTATTATACAATTCATTTCTAATATAACGCCACTGCTGATCTGACAGGAGGTACTGGTCTTTGGCCTGGAGGTTGGGGACCCATGATTTAAAGTTTTCAAAGCATTTCATGGGGACAAATTTCCACAACGGGAGATGTTGAAGGGCGGGGAGGCCTGGCGTGCTGCAGTCCATGGGGTCGCAAAGAGTCGGACGTGACTGAGCGACTGAACAACGAAAGCTTGACAGGAAGGAGGTCCCTGCTCTGTGCTGCTGTCTTTGCCAGGCGGTCATCACAGGAGCTTGCTAACTCCTGTCCATAGTCCTATCCCCTACCTGGTGCTTCCTCCCCTCGAGGAGAGACCCTGTACTGTGGGGTGTAGAATCCTGAACCTGCCTTTCAGACCTGGAATGGAAGTTAGCGTCAGTCCAAAGTGTGATTCTCAAGGTGGGGTCCTGGGACCAGCAACACGGGCCTTTCCTGGGAACTGCTTACACGTGCAAATATTCGGGTTCCCCCCACCTTCTGGACGTGCTGGCTCAGAAACTCTGGCTTAACAAGCCCTCCAGGTGACTCCCAGGCACACACAGGTTCCAGAATCATTGCTTCCAGCTTTGTAAACTGGAATTCTGCAGGCTGGGCTAGGCTAGATGCACAGATATGTTTTGCTTGTGTGCCCTTTTAAAAAATGCTTCCACTGGAAATACTGGAAAACCAGGAGATTTTGCAAAACATCCAGATTTCCTGCTTTCTGTTGGGAAATTGGGGGATCTAAGAATAGAGGCAGTCCTACATGATATGCAGATGACACTACCCTTATGGCAGAAAGTGAAGAGGAACTAAAAAGCCTCTTGATGAAAGTGAAAGAGGAGAGTGAAAAGGTTGGCTTGAAGCTCAACATTCAGAAAACAAAGATCATGGCATCTGGTCCCATCACTTCATGGGAAATAGATGGAAAAACAGTGGAAACAGTGTCAGACTTTATTTTTTTGGGCTCCAAAATCACTGCAGATGCTGATTGCAGCCATGAAATTAAAAGACGCTTACTCCTTGGAAGGAAAGTTATGACCAACCTTGATAGTATATTAAAAAGCAGAGACAATACTTTGCCAACAAAGGTCCGTCTAGTCAAGGCTATGGTTTTTCCCATGGTCATGTATGGATGTGAGAGTTGGACTGTGAAGAAAGCTGATCGCCAAAGAATTGATGCTTTTGAACTGTGGTGTTGGAGAAGACTCTTGAGAGTCCCTTGCACTGCAAGGAGATACAACCAGTCCATTCTAAAGGAGACCAATCCTGGGTGTTCATTGGAAGGACTGATGCTAAAGCTGAAACTGCAATACTTTGGCCACCTGTTGGGAAGAGCTGACTCACCGGAAAAATCTGTGATGCTGGGAGGGATTAGGGGCGGGAGGAGAAGGGGACGACAGAGAATGAGATGGCTGGATGGCATCACCGACTCTGTGGACATGAGTCTGAGTGAACTCCAGGAGTTGGTGATGAACAGGGAGGCCTGGCGTGCTGTGATTCATGGGGTCGCAAAGAGTCGTACACGACGGAGCAACTGAACTGAACTGAACTGAACATGACAGAAATCAGCTGCGTAGGAATAATGCTCCCCCACCATGCCCCACCCTCCTTACACCTCTGCTGCCTCGCCTACTTGGCCCTTGGAGGTGCTAGAGTTTGAGACGCTGAGACCTCATTTTACACGTGGGGACACTGAGGGACAGGCAAGGGAAGGAGCACTTTCCAACATGTTTGCTGGGTGGCCTGGGCAGCTTGGAAGGCTTTGCAGGCACTTAGGCAAACACAGAGGTTCATCAGGGGCACCTGGGAAAAACTACAGTCCTGGTAGTCAGCCCTGCTATTAGAAACTCTCGGTGGTACACTGGGCCACGCGGGGAAGGAAGGTGGGATGGGGGCGAGGTCATGGCGAGAGAGACGCAGAGATGGTGGGGGGCTGGCTACAGCAACAGCTACTACTACTCCAAAGACAGTAAGAGGGTTGACAAGGTTGCGGAGAAATTGAAACCTCCTACTCCGCCGACGGGAATGTAGAATGGTGCAGCCACCGTGGAAAGCTGCATGGCGGTTCCTCCAGAATTTAACCGTAGAATGAACAGAGGGCCCAGCAATTCCACGCCTGGGAATGCGTGTTCACATGTTCACACAGAAATGAGTACACCCATGTTCATTCTAACACGAATCGTAAAAGCTGAAAAGCGGAAGCCACCCAAACGTCCATCAACTGACGAACAGGTAAACAAAATGTGGTCTCTCCAAAGCATGGAATATTATTCAGTCTCAAAAAGGAATGATGTACTGATGCAGGCTACAGCACGGGTGAACCCAGAAAATATTGTGGCATGAAGGAAGTTGGTCCCAAAAGACCATATATTGAATGACCCCATTGCTATCATCCCATTGGTATGTATCATCCCACCAGTAGACAGTGTTCACATATAAAGATTAGTGGTTGCTGGGGATGGGGAAGGGGGAGAGACAATAGAAGGTGACCGTTAACAGAATGGAGTTTCTGTCTACAGTGATGAGGATACTCTGAAAGTAGACAGTGGTGAGAGCTGCACTGTTCTGTGCTGTGTACTGTGCTTAGTCACTCAGTGGTGTCCAGCTCTTTATGACCCCATGGATGTAGCCCACCAGGCTCTCTGTCCCTGGGGATTCTCCAGGCAAGAAGACTGGAGTGGGTTGCCATGCCCTCCTCCAGGGGATCTTCCTAACCCAGGGATCGAACCCAAGTCTCCCGCATTGCAGGCGGATTCTTTACAGACTGAGCCACCAGGGAAGCCCAAGAATACTGGAGTGGGTAGCCTATCCCTTCTCCAGGGGATCTTCCTGACCCAGGAATTGAACCAGGATCTCCTGCATTGCAGGCGGATTCTTTACCAGCTGAGTAGTTGCACTACTCTGTGGACATTCTGAAAACCTGTGACTTGCACACTTCAAATGCTGAACTGGGACTTCCCTGGCAGTCCAGTGGTTGGAATTCCATGCTTCTACTGAGGGGATGCAGGTTTGATCCCTGGTTGGGGAACTAGTGCAGCGAAAAAAAAAAAGGAAAAAAATGGCAAACTTTATGGTGTGTGAATTACATTTCAAAACAGGGAGGGAATGCTCAGGTCACAAAATGGTTGGTGAATCAGCAGTTGGGGTGGGGACAGAATGATTCCAATCACAATGCTATTAATTGCTAACACTTTTAAAGCGTTTACACAACAGGCATTGTATTAAGACTTTATATACACTGACTTGTACACAGACTTAGTTAAATACCATACTTGCAGTGAAGTACATGCAGCTACTGTGGTTAGAGCCCCTTTGCAGATGTCAAACTGAGGCAGGGCCGAAACTCAAACCCAAGGAGTCTCCCACTCTGCCACTCTGTCAGCTGGCTTGTGACACTGTGGCTGTGTGTGCAGGTGTGTATTATTTGCGCATGAGTCCATCTATGTGTATGTATGTGCATGCATGTGTTCATGTGTGTATGCATATGTGTGTTTGTATGTATACCTGGGTATGCACGCACATGCATGCCTTGTGCATGTGAGTGTGTTTTGTGTGTGTGTGTCTCGCACACCCATGAGGAACCTAAGGGCCTGTGAGGGAGCTCCTCTGTCTCCTGGTTGGGTCCTTTCCCAGGGCGAGATGGAGCTGGGTTGAGAGAAGAAAATCTCCTGAGGAAGTCAGCCTGTGCCTAGGGGCCAGGCAGACCGAGAGATGCTGGGCCTGGGGACCAGAAGCAGCACTGTCTTTGCCGACCCCTCCTAGTGAACTTCAAGACCACCTGCCCAGGGGCAGCTCCGCTACCACCAGACCCCACTCCCCAGGTTAAGGCTCACTCCCTCCTTCCTCTCAGCCACATGACAAAGCTCCACAGCCTGGGGCTTAAACAACAGACGCTGTGTTCTTGGTACTGGAGGCTGCAGTCAGGGATGAGGTGTAGACACGGATAGTCTCTCCTGAGGCCGCTCTCCTTGGCTTGTGGGTGCCCACCTCCTCCCTGTGTCCTCACAGGGTCCTCCCTCTGCCCTCAGTGGTCCTCCCTCCATCCTCACATGGTCCTCCCTCAGCCCTCAGTGATCCTCCCTCCATCCTCACATGGTCCTCCCTCCACCCTCAGTGGTCCTCCCTCCACCCTCAGTGATCCTCCCTCTGCCCTCAGTGATCCTCCCTCTGCCCTCAGTGGTCCTCCATCTGTCCTCACATGGTCCTCCCTCCACCCTCAATGGTCCTCCCTCCGCCCTCAGTGGTCCTCCTTCCGTCCTCACATGGTCTTCCCTTCGTCCTCACGGGGTCCTCCCTCCTCCCTCAGTGGTCCTCCCTCTGCCCTCAGTGGTCCTCCCTCTGTCCTCACATGGTCCTCCCTCTGCCCTCAGTGATCCTCCCTCTGCCCTCAGTGGTCCTCCCTCCATCCTCATGTGGTCCTCCTTCCATCCTCAGTGGTCTTCCCTCCATCTTCACAGGGGCTTCCCTCCGTCCTCGTGGGCTCTTCTCTCCATCCTCACATGATCCTCCCTCTGCCCTCAGTGGTCCTCCCTCCGCCCTCAGTGGTCTTCCCTCCGCCCTCAGTGGTCCTCCCTCCATACTCACATAGTCTTCCCTCCACCCTCAGTGGTCTTCCTTCTGCCCTCAGTGGTCTTCCCTCTGCCCTCAGTGGTCCTCCCTCCATACTCACATAGTCTTCCCTCTGTCCTCACATGGTCCTCCCTCCTCAGTGGTCCTCCCCCCTCCCTCAGTGGTCTTCCCTCTGTCCTCACATGGTCTTCCCTCTGTGTGTGTCTGTGTCCTAATCTCCCCTTCTTTTTTTTTTAAGAGAGTATTATCTCATATCCTTTTTATCATCCCAGAAATTTTCTATAAATACAAACGTCTTACTGAAGTAAACTACTTACTGAAGCGAAGGCCTGTCAACAGTGACTCAATACAGATTTACTGGATGAGGACTACCTTGAACTTGACCTTCACTTGCTGGTTTCCCATCTCAGAAGCTTAGGACATTGATTAAGCCCCACTGGTGACTAACTTAGTGACTAATTAAAAGGAGGCCGACAGAGGTTAGCGCATGAGGCTATGACATGAGCACCTGGGCATCCTAAAGCCTTTAACTGGGCCAACGTTCAGTTACCTAATTGCCGCTATAAACTCTGCCCCACAGCCTAGATCTGGCAAAATCAGGTGGGGAGACAAAACAAAAACAATCTCCCCTGCTTATATGGACACCAGTCACATTGGATCAGGGCCCACCTTAGTGACCTCATTTTACCTTAATCACCGTCTTCAAGGCATTTTCTCCCAGTGCAGCCACATTTTGAGGTGCTGGGGGTTTGGGCTCCAACATATGAAATGTGGGGGACAGACTTCAGCTCACAACATAGAGTAATGTTTCAGAAAATAGCTTAGGCTTCCAAGCCTGACGGGCCAGGCTGAAACCTGGATCTGCTCACCCTGTAGATCTAAGGTCATTTTCCCTTTCCTAGCCCCAGTTTCCTCCTCTGAACCGCGAAGGGGCCTCATGAGAGTCCAGAACCGTGTCCTTTGGTCTCTGCAGCCACCAGTGCCTGGCACACAGCACGCGCTCAATAAGTGACACTCCTCAATAAGAGTCATCCCAGCTTCCGGTCGCTGAGGCTGCCGTGGGCCAGTCCTGGGCGAGGGCTCTGCGGATGTCCACCTGATCCTCGGCGGGCCGCGGGAGGAGGCAGGCACCCTCATCTGCGCATGTTACCTGTAAGGAAACGGAGTCTTGCCAAGGTGAAGTTCCTGCCCAAGGTCACACACTGGGTGGTGGGGGAGGGGAGCTGGGGTGGGTCTCGGTCTCCCATGAACCCTGAGGAGACAGAAGCTGGGGCTCATCCATTTAATGGCCTCATGCCTGGCATGGCCCCCTGGTGGGTATATTCTCCATAAACAGAGCTTCAGTTGCGTTGAAGTGACTTGAAACAGACAAGGGATGGGGGTGAGGACGGACCGTCACGTTGACTTTGTCCTCTGGGTCATCCTGGCTTCTGAAGACCGTTTTCAAACCTCTAACAAGGCACCACGAATGTGAAATGAAAATATTTTCCCAGCCAAAGATGCCTCCGTCCAAGTGAAACGGGACACTGGGCCATGAACAGCTCAGGCTACGCTGCTCCCTGCTTCACCCCATGAGGAAGGAGGGGAGATTTATAAATGATACAGCTAATTGTGTTTTTCTACTAGATTAATTTTATTGTCCCATTATCTGCTCCTTCTGAATCCATTCAGGGGTGGATTATGTCTGAGCTTTCATCTCTGGGGCTTTAGTTAATGATTAGGTCACCTTTTAGCCAGGAGCCCTGGATGGTCCAGGCCGGGAAACTTAAACTCAGTTAGAAGCCCCTAGCGTGTTGCAGGCAATGGCAAGCCACTCCAGTACTCTTGCCTGGAAAATCCCATGGATGGAGGAGCCTGGTAGGCTGCAGTCCGTGGGGTCGCTAGGGGTCGGACACGACTGAGCGACTTCACTTTCACTTTTCACTTTCACACATTGGAGAAGGAAATGGCAACCCACTCCAGTGTTCTTGCCTGGAGAACCCCAGGGATGGGGGAGCCTGGTGGGCTGCCGTCTATGGGGTCACACAGAGTTGGACACGACTGAAGTGACTTAGCAGCAGCAGCAGCGTGTTGCAGTGCTCCCACTGCTAACGTCAGGACGCCCCGGGGCCTGGGGACGCAGGCTTCCTCCAATGCCTAACGTCGGGAGCAGGGGACTGGCGCTTGTTTGGGGTTTGCTAGGTTGTAGACACTGTAGCCAGGGGTAGTTTGTCCTGTGAAACCTCACAACAGCCTGGGAGGTCAGCACCATTCCTCTTGATAGAGAGGAGGGTGAAGGTCACCCTCACAGGAAGGCCCACCTTGCCCCCAAACGGGTGCCATCCCCCCGCCAGCCCCATGCCATACAGGCACCTCTCCCTGCAGAGTTTAGAGAGTTGGAGGGCGGAGTTTTCACTCTCCTGAGATCAACAAGCTAAACCCACCAGAAACGTTTCTAATAAGATACCTTACAACATTGAAACTGATTATTTCTCCATTTTGGAAGTTGTTTTTGTTCAGTCACTCAGCCGTGTCCGATTCTTTGCGACCCCGTGGACTGCAGCACGCCAGGCTTCCCTGTCCTTCACTACCTCCCAGAGCTTGCTCAAACTCATGTCCATTGAGTCGGTGATGCCATCCAACCATCTCATCCTCTGTCATCCCCTTCTCCTCCTGCCCTCAGTCTTTCCCAGCATCAGGGTCTTTTCCAATGAGTCGGCTCTTTGCATCAGATGGCCAAAATATTGGGCTTTAACTTCAGCATCAGACTGTCTAATGTATATTCAGAGTTAGTTTCCTTTAGAATTGACTGGTTTGTTCTCCTTGCAGTCCAAAGGACTCTCAACAGTCATCTCCAGCAGCATAATTCAAAAGCATTAATTCTTCAGTGCTCAGTCTTATTTATGGTCCAACTCTCACATCCATACATGACTCCTGGAAAAACCATAGCTTTGACTAGATGGACCTTTGTCAACAAAGTGATGTCTCTGCTTTTTAATATGCTGTCTAGGTTTGTCATAGCTTTTCTTCCAAGGAGCAAGCATCTTTAATTTCATGGCTGCAGTCACCATTGGGGCAGATGGTGGAAGGGCTGGAGATTAGGATACATTACAAGCTCTTTAAGACCCTGATGCTAGGAAAGATTGAGGGCAGGAGGAGAAGAAAGTAGCAGAAGATGAGATGATAAGTTAGCCTCACTGAGTCAATGGACATGAGTTTGAGCAAACTCAGGGAAACAGTGAAGGATAGGGAAACCTAGCATACTGCAGTTCATGGGGTTGGAAAGAGTCGGACATGACTTAGCAACTGAATAACAAAAAAGCACCAGCTAAGTGCCAGACAAGCTCCATGCCTATCCTTGGTCTTCTCCATAATCCTAAAAGATGAGTTTTATTTTCTTCTGTTTTCCAGTGAAGTAACAAGGTGCTGGGGCCAGGCACTGAATGATCAGCTCATTGATTGGGACCCAAACAATACAGTTGAACATGTGAGATGTTTATGATTTTTCAGTGATAGGTAACACTGAAGTGAGCATCTTTGGGCATATACAGGTCTGCACAATAATGATAATAACAACTGGCATAAGAATTCCAGTATCCATGTTTCTGATCTATTGTCTAGTATGCTGGAAAACTAACTGCTTGGTTTTCCACACCCTTACAGAGCTAGAGAGGCCATGAAACTCAGTCTTGCCCAATGACTGTTATACAAAGTCTTCTGGGAGTGTCCATAAGAAAGCTTTCATTTTCCTGCTGAAGAGGAACACACAGACTGCAGTACTCTTCATCCTTCTTCCTGCCTTAAACATAATAATGATGTTTGGGGCCACAGCAGCCATTTTCTGTCCATGAGGCTCCAAGTCTGAGGATGGAAACCAACCTTCCAAGCATGGTCATCTTTGCAATGGTTACACTGCATGAGCAACCAAACGCTCCTTGTTGTTCAGGAAAAGCAAAGCTTAATTTGCTGAAGCCTGATTAGGGCAGGACTTCTGTTCCTCCAGGTGAGCGCATTCCTGACTCACAGGCAGGTTCAGCGTGCCAGATGCGGACCATTCCCACACCCATTCTCCCCTTCTTCTGTTGCAATGGAAGTTCCCTCCAGGCACGTGTCTGCTCAGAGTAAAAACAGTGGTCTCACCTCCCTTGTGGTGAGGTGTGGCCCACAGGTAAGTCCTGGCAAGAAGAAAAGTGGAAGGAAGTGTTGTGTGGAAGCTCCTAGTAACCTTCCCTCAGGGACAGCTGGTGCCCACTCCTTGCCTCTGTTGCCTTTGCCCCTTCCCCCCTCCTGCTGCATGCTTTGTGGATGTCACCATAGACCATGAAGATAAGGGCCATGGCCAGGTTGGTGTAGCAGGGAGCTAGAAGGAGCTGGGACCTGCTCGAAGGACCTCACGGCTGAGCCCTGCCCCCAGCCCTGACCTACTTGGCTCCAGGCTTTGTACCCAGCTCTCTTCTTTGAGCCACTCTTAGGTGGCATTTTCTGTCACAGTCAAACCCAAAGCAGCTGTGTTCGTTTTCTGGGGTTGCTGTAACAAGGTATCATACACTCATTGAATTCAGTTCAGTTCAGTCGCTTAGTCGTGTCCAACTCTTTGGGACCCCATGGACTGCAACACGCCAGGCCTCCCTGACCATCACCAACTCCTGAAGTCCACCCAAACCCATGTCCATTGAGTCAGTGATGCCATCCAACCGTCTCATCCTCTGTCGTCCCTTCTCCTCCTGCCCTCAATCTTTCCCAGCATCAGGGTCTTTTCAAGTGAGTCAACTCTTTGCATCAGGTGGCCAAAGTATTGGAGTTTCAGCCTCAACATCAGTCCTTCCAATGAAGGACTTATTGGCTTAAAACAATACAAACTTCCTCTCTTAGGGTTTTGGAAATCGGAAGTCTGAAATCAGCTTCACCGAGTTGGCGGAGTTGGTTTTTTCGGGAGGCTCGGAGGAGAATGCGTTTCCTGGTCTCTTTCACCTTCTCATGGCCTCCTGTGTTCATGGCCCCTTCCTCCTCCTTCAGAGCATCTCTTGAAGTTTCTGCTTCCATCATCACTTTTTCCTCTCTTCTTCTCATCTCCTCCCGCTTGGACCATCATGATTACATGAGGCCATCTTGATGATTCAGGGCGACTGCCCACCTCAAGATTCTTAACTTGATCACACCTGTAAAGTCTCTTTTCCCATATAAGGTGACATTCACAGATTCCAGAATATTAGGTCATGGAAGGATTTGGAAGGATTTTACTCAGCCTACCACACTATTATGGACTGAATGCTATGTCTCTCTCTCCCAAATGTTGAAGCTCTGACCCCCAATGTGACTGTATCTGGAGATAGATCCTTTGAGGAGGTGATAAAGTTTAACTGAGGTCATAAGGGTAGGGCTTATCCTATAGGGCTGGTGACCTTGTCAGAAGAGGAAAGGACCCTAGAGAGCTCTCTTTCTCTCCACCACGTGAGGACACAGTGAGGAGGCGGCCGCCTGCAAGGCAGAACAAGAGCCCTCACTGGAAACTGACCTTGCTGGACCTTGATCTGGGACATCTTGCCTCCAGAACTGTGAAAAATAAATGTGCATTATTTAAGCCACCCAGTTTATGGTATTTTATGATAGCAGCCCAAGCAAACTAACACATTCACCCACCAATCCATTTGGTAACTGGCTCATGGTCATCAGGTTGGTAGAAAGGACAAAGGTGGGAATTTGGGTCTCTTTCCAAAGCCCAGTCTGCAGTGGCCAGCCTCTGATTGCCGCTGGGCCATGGGGCAAGTGGCATCCTGATGAATGCTGAGGCCTGGGCACCACTTGATGTTTCAGAGATTCAGTTGCCATGTTATATTGTCAAAGACAAATAGATGAACACTGCAGTGAAGTGAAGAGTGAAAGTGTTAGTTGCTTAGTCATGTCCGATTGTTTGCAACCCCATCAACTATAGCCCGCCAGGCTTCTCTGTCCAAGTGATTCTCCAGGAGAGAATACTGGAGTGGGTTGCCATGCCCTTCTCCAGGGGATCTTCCCTACCCAGCGATCAAAGCTGGGTCTCCTGCATTGACAGGTAGATTCTTTACCCTCTGAACCACCAGGGAAACCCGAACACTGCAGTGAGTAGAATTTAACCACAGGGGTCTGAGAATGCGGGGTTCCCTCCATCTCTGTGAAGAACTACACTGAACACCCTAAAACTCATAAAATGATGCCTGCAGTATGTGGAGTTAGCTGAAGTCAAGTCTGAGACCCCAGCAGCAGCAGCAGGGACGCTCCTGTCCGTATCACTGTGGGCCTCTGTGGTCCTGTCCTTCGTCTTCTTTATCCCAGACCACAAAACAGCAGCAACCCCTCTCAGGGACTTGCTGATCTTAGGGCAGAGGGAAAAGAGAGCTGCCCCGACCACCTGGTGACCCTTAAAGTTCCTCCTTGGGAGGGACACACATCACTCTAGTCACATTTCATCGCAAAGCCAGTCCTATAATGTGGACCTGGAGCCCCTCTAGAACCACGAGAAGACACTCTTCTGTCTCTGATCCTGACGGCAGCCCTGGGAAACCAGTATCCTAGGCTTTGAAAAAGTAGAGGTGGTTGCAATTTTGGTAGAAATAGTAAAAGCTTTTATGTTTCTAAGAGTTGAATGACTGCATTCATACGGAAAATAGGACCTTGATTTGAAAATCTATGCTCTCCCATCACATACCCCTGGGTGAGGGTGTTTGGGAAGGGTAACAAGCATCAGGCAGGCCTAAATTCCATTCTGGCTGGACCACTCCCTGGCCTAGTGATGGCTGGCAGGCTGCTTCAGCTCTCTGAGTGTTAGTTTGCTCATCTGTAAGCTGAGACTAACGGTGACGGATCGCTGTGAAGGCTGGCTCCACGTCCACCAGGCTCAGAGTGAGTGTTCTGAGGCAGGCCCCTCGGTACTCAGGGTCCACACCCCTGACTCAGGCACCACTCAGAGCCCTCATTCATTTGCTCATTCACGTAACAGATCCGCCACTGTGATTCTGCTCCGGCACATATCCAGAGAAAACTCTAATTCAAAAAGATACCTGCACCCCGGTGTTCGCAGCAGCAGTATTTATAGTAGCCAAGATATGCAAGCAATTTAAATGTCCATTGACAGATGAATGGATAAAGAAGATGTGGTGTGTATATACATGTGTGTGCTTAGTCACTCAGCCGTGTCCGACTCTTTGTGACCCCATGGACTGTAGCCCGCCAGGCTCCTCTGTCCATGGGATTCTCCAGGCAAGAATACTAGAGTGGGTTGCATGCCCTTCTCCAGGGGATCTTCCCAACCTAGGGATCGAACGCAGGTCTCCTGCATTGCAGGTGGATTCTTTACCGTTTGAGCCACCAGGGAAGCCCATATATATACACACATGGGTGTGTGTGTATGTGTGTGTATACACAATGGAATATTACTCAGCCATAAAAAGAATAAAATAATGCCACTTGCAGCAGCATGGATGAACCTAGAGATTATCATAATAAGTGAAATCAGACAAAGACAAATATCATATGATATCACTTATATGTGGAATGTAAAAAAATGATATAAAAGAGAACAGACTCACAGGCATAGAAAACAAACTTATGGTTGCAAAGGGGAAAGAGGCAGGAAGAGGTAAATGAAGAGTTGGGATTAACATAGACAAACTACTATATAAAATAGATAAGGAAAATCTATTGTATAGCACAGGAAGCTATATACTCAGTATCTTGTAATAACCTGTAATGGAAAATAATGTGTGTGTGTAAGTGAATCACTTTGCTGTACCCTGAAACTAACACAACATGGTAAATCAACTATATTTCAATAAAAATTAAGAGCAGAGAATACCACTGAAGCATGTATATTACCATATGTGAAACAGATCGCCAGTCCAGGTTCAATGCATGACACAGGGCGCTCAGGGCTGGTGCACTGGGATGACCCTGAGGGATGGGATGGGGAGGGAGGAGGGAGGGGGGTTCAGGATGGGGAACACATGTACACCCATGGCTGATTCATGTCAATGTATGACAAAACCACTACAATATTGTAATTAGCCTCCAATTAAAATAAATTAATTTTTTAAAAAGAATTTAAGAAAAATTAAGAACAAACAACAACAACTTAACCGAGGGTCTCCTAGGAGCCAGGCACAGCACGTGGGATCAGAACACAGAGATGAGTGCTTCCCTCGTGGCTCCATGGTAGAGTCCACCTGCCGATGCAGGACACAGGTTCAATCCCTGGTCTGGGAAGCTTCCACATGACATGGAGCAACTAAGCCCGTGCTCCACAGCTACTGGGCTTGTGCTCGGGAGCCCAGAAACCACAAGTACTGAGCCCACGTGCCACAGCTATTGAAGCCTACAAGCCCTAGAGCCCACGCTCCACAACAGGAGAAGCGACCGCAATGAGAAGCCCGCACACCACAGCTAGAGAGCAGCCCCTGCTCGCTGCGACTAGAGAAAGGCTCAAGCAGCCACGAAGACCCAGTGCAGCCAAAGATAAATAAATAATACCAAAAAAAAAAAAAAGAACAAAGAGGTGAGTCCATGCAGGCGCTGCTTTCTGAGTGCTGTCACAGAGACCCACTTTCCGTCTCCAAGGGGCTGGCCAGTCTCTCCCACAGAGAAGCGTGGAAAGATCTCAGGCCTCCAAGCTGGAGCCCTGGTCATCTGCCTGCACCCCGCCGTGGGGCTGAGAGCTCCACTCCCTGCTCCCTGAATCAGAGGCCTCACTGCTGTGTGATCTGCCTTCATGGGCTTGCTACCCAGCGGGAATGAAATGCTATCCACTCAGCTCTTTGCAAACTCAAAAGCACTGTGTCCGCTGGAAGGAGCATGATTTTTTTTCTGGGCGGTGATTGCATGTCTTGGGCTTCCCAGGTGGTGCTTGGGCGTGTGTGCTAAGTCACTTCAGTTGTGTCTGACTCTTTGCAACCCTATGGACCATAGCCCACCAGGTTCCTCTGTCCACAGGATTTTCCAATCCACCTATGAATGCAGATGATGCAGGTTCAATCCCCTGGGTTGGGAAGATCCTCTGGAGGAGAAAGTGGCAACCCACTCCTGTATTCTTGCCCGGGAAATCCCAGGGACAGAGGAGCCTGGCGGGCTATGGTCCACAGGGTCGCAAAGAGTCAGACACGACTGAGCGTGTGAACACAGCAATCGAATGTCTTAGCCTATTTTGAACCCAGATCATGGGTCAGGCCCTGTTCTTGGTGTCTCCTTTGGATTCTCCTGATTTTTACTACCTCCCATGAGGTGATGAAGGGCTTCCCTGGTGGCTCAGACAGTAAAGAATCTGCCTGCAGTGCAGGAGACCCAGGTTCGATCCCTGGATTGGGAAGATCCTCTGGAGAAGGGACTGGCAACCCACTCCAGTGTTCTTTCCTGGAGACTCCCATGGACAGAGGAGCTTGGCAGGCTACAGTCCATGGGGTTGCAAAGAGTCGGACATGACTGAGCGCCTAATACACACATGAGGGGATGACTATGATTGTCTCCACATTACAGATGAGGATACCAAGTCCCGCAGGGGTTCCCAGGCCTGTGCCAGCCCCCAATGACCGTACGAACAATTTTTTCAAACCAAGGGGTTCCCGGTTAATGATGGCTGCATCCAGGGTTGGGGGACTGGCAGGACCAGTGAGGGGACAAGACCTAAACTTCAACCACAACTTTGGGGCTGGGAAGGAGGGTTTGGATTCTAGTCTCCTTTCAAGCTATGAGGTTTAAAAAAGAGGACTCACCCAGATGCACCCTGAGTCAGTGGGGAAACATGGACGACCAGTCTGAGTTCCCAAATGGTCAAGAAGACAGGCACTTACAATAACTCACTGGGAGGTAGGGAAAGTGAAGGATGCCGTGAGGCTTATCTGGATCGATTTGGAAGGAGATACCTGCCAGCCTCTTGGAAATGCTTAACATGCCCAGGGATATTTATTGCTTATGAAACATCATTTCACTCATGGCTAACTCTGAGCATAGGCCACAGCTTCCAGCTGGGATCCAGTGTTTGCTACTAAAGCAGCATCTACCGGAACCAACCCAATCTAATGACACTGGGGCTGCCATTGGAGCCCTACCACCAATTCTCTCCACCAAGGCAGACTCACAGCCAAAACCTAGAAATCATCACTGATTCTGCTCCATTCCTGGCCAGTCCCCATCCAGTCCATCAGCAATTCTTGTCACTTCTACCTCCAAACACAGCCCCAGTCTGACCGCACCTCCCTTCCTCCCTGGCTACCCCCCAGCCTCACCATCACTACTGCTGTCTGATGCCCAGCCTCCTCCAACTCTTGCCCCCCTAGTCCATTCTCCAAACAGCAGCCAGAGGGTTCTTTTTTTCTGTGATATTGTTGTTGTTCAGTTTCTTAGCCATGTCTGACTCTTCACGACCCCAAGGACGACAGCACACCAGGTCTCCCTGTCCTTCAGTATCTTCTGGAGTTTGCTCAAATTCATATCTATTGAGTTGATGATGCCATCCAACCGTCTCATCCTCTGTCACTCCCTTCTCCTCCTACCCTCAATCTTTCCTAGAATCAGGGTCTTCTCCAATGAGTCAGATCTTTGAATCAGGTGGACAAAGTATTAGAGCTTCAGCCTCAGCATCAGTCCTTCCGATGAATATTCAGGGTTGATTTCCTTTCAGATTGACTGAAAGGAAAGGTTTGATCTCCTTGCTGTCCAAGGGTCTCTCAAGAGTCTTCTCCAGCACCACTGATAAAAAAATATCAGTTCTTTGGTGCTCAGCTTTCTGTCTGTGTTGCAAAGCATACCTTTTGTTTCTTTTGAAATTTATACACAGGAACTTGACTGGTGGTCCATTGGTTAAGACTCCATGCTTCCACTGCAGGGAGCACGCGTTCACCCCCTGGTCAGGGAACTAAGATCTCACATGCCATACATTTTTTAAAAATTAAAATTTATATACAGAAAAATTTGTTTTATAAGGGAGTAGAGTTCTAGGAGCTGTGTGATCATCATCACTCTCACAGCACAGAGAATATTTCCATCATCCCCCCCAAAATTCCCTCTATTTATCTCTTTATAGTGAAATCCTCCCATCTCTACCCTTGACAACTTCCAGTCTGTTCTCTGTCCTTGCAGCTTTGCTTTTTCCAGAAGGTCATATGAATGGAATCACAGAGTGTCTTTGTCAGCTTGGGCTGCCATAGCAAGAACACTACAGAGTGGGTGGCTTAAACAACAGAAATGTGTTTTCTCACAGTCTGGGAGCTAGAGTCCAAGACCAAGGATCCAGTTGTGTGACCTTGTGGAAGTTACTGAAGTTCTCTGTGCCTCGACTTCCCCATCTATGGAACAGATCTGATGAGAGTTTCTCCCTCGCGGAGACACTGTGAGGGTTGTCACATGGCTGGGTTGTATTAATAGTAAGAGCCCAATAGGGGCTTCCTTTGTAGCTCAGACAGTAAAGAATCTGCCCACAATGTAGGAAACCTGGGTTCAATTCCCTGGGTCAGAAAGATCCCCTGGAGAAGGAAATGGCAACCCACTCCAGTATCCTTGCCTGGAGAATTCCAAGGACAGAGGAGCCTCACGTTCTACAGTTCACGGCGTCACAAAGAGTTCTCTGTGCTCTGGTCATTCTCAGCACCCCAACTGCTCTCACCTGACCTGTCCCTTCCTTTCTGTGAGGTCACATGCAGGTCCTCCCAGGACATGTGCTTCTTCTGCTGTGTCCCTCCCATGCTGTTGCTGTTCAGTCGCTCAGTCGTGTCTGACTCTTTGCAGCCCCATGAACTGCCACACTCCAGGTCTGTGAAGTGATGGCTTCCCCGTCCTTCACTGTCCCCCAGAGTTTGCTCATTGAGTTGGTCCAGAACTGTCCTGGGATTCAGATGCTGCCAGAGAGGGGTACAGACGCACTCTTCCGGGGGCCACTGGGGGGTCAGTGAGGGAAGCACTGTGGGGTGCTACTACGGAGCTCTCCAGACAGAGGAGCCCTGTGGAGGGGCAGGGAGAGTGTCCCAACAGAAGCAGGTCCTGGTGTGTCTGAGCAGGGCTTGGTGAAGCAGGCGGGAAGACTTTTAAGGAGGGGCTTTTAATGCCAGCTAGGCTGGCTGCATAACGGTCCCCATGGGCATATGGGTCTTAGTTCCCAGAACCTCTGCTTGTGACTTTGTGTGGCAAAGGAACTTTACAAATTTGATTATATCAATGATCTTGGGATGGGGGAGATAATCCTCAATTATGCAGGCAGACTCTACATGGAATCACAGGTGTCCTTGAAGAGGGAGTGTTAGTGTTCGTAGTTCAGACTAAGCGAACAACTCTACTATCTGACTCTTCGGGACCCCATGGACTGTATGACTCGCCAGGCTCCTCCGTCCATGGAATGCTGGAGGGGGTTACCATTTCCTTCTCCGGGGGATCTTCCCCACCCAGGGGTTGAACCCAGGTCTCCCGCATTGCAGGCAGATTCTTTACTGACCGAACCACTGAAAGAGATTTGACATGAAAGAAGGCCGTGTGACAAGGAAGTAAGATGTTAAGCTGGTGGCCTTGAAGATGGAGGAAGGGGCTGCCAGCCAAGACATTTGAGGAAAACCAGCCACGGAAGCTGGAAAAGCTGAAGAAACTTCTAGATGGGATGTGGCCCTGCTGCTGCTGCTAAGTCGCTTCAGTCGTGTCCGACTCTGTGTGACCCCATAGACGGCAGCCCACCAGGCTCCCCCATCCCTGGGACTCTCCAGGCAAGAACCCTGGAGTGGGTTGCCATTTCCTTCTCTAATGCATGAAAGTGAAAAGTGAAAGTGAGGTCGCTCAGTCGTGTCCGACTCTTCGCGACCCCATGGACTGCAGCCTACCAGGCTCCTCCATCCATGGGATTTTCCAGGCAAGAGTACTGGAGTGGGGTGCCATTGCCTTCTCCAGGGATGTGGCCCTATTGATCTTGATTTCGGCCCAGTGAAAGTGATTTTGGACTTCTGAACCCCAGAACTGTAAGAAAATTAATATCTGTTATTTTAAGCCTCCCAGTCTGGGGTTATCTATTACAGCAACCACAGGAAACTCCTATGCCGGGTAAAGAGATTTAAGTTTTCTTCCCCAGGGTCACATACCTCAGTGAAGAGTGTGAGCAGCGGTGTGGCTCACTCAGGTACTTTAAGGAAGTTATGCTGTAATAGGATGGAGGAGAGTCCACTTTGGTGTCTGAGCAGGCACAGAGGGTTCTGTATTCAGTAGGTGCTTACATCATCCCTGTACCCATCCCCCTAGGGGAGCTCCTCTATCTCCTACCAGTACCTACCAAAGCCCCCTTTCCCTCTTGGCCCACCTTTTGAAGTGTTCCCCCACCCTCAGCATCCCCATTTTCTGCCACATGAGCTCCTATGCATCCCTCAGAGCCCAGTGTGAATGCCCCTTCACTGCAAGCTATCAGCCCCAGTTGAGGAGTCATCTCTCCTGGCCCTGGGAGTGTGTTTCCATAGTTGTGCACACTTTCTGTGGGCCACATGCTATTCCAAGTGCTTTGCAGAGATCACTGGGCTGACTCAACTAAAACTGCCAACATCCGATTATTTCTGACTTGCAAACACGGCAATTTAACGTGATTCAGCCTAATTGCTTCAGCCTAGTCAGTGTCAGCGCTGGTGGCTCAGTCGTGTCTGACTGTGCGACGCCGTGGACTGTGGCCCACCAGGCTCCTCTGTCCATGGATCCTCCAGGCACAAACACTGGAGTGGGTTGCCATTTCCTTCTCCAGGGGGTCCTCCCAACCCAGAGATTGAACCTGGGTCTCCCACATGGCAAGCAGATTCTTTACCATCTGAGCCACCAGGGAAGCCCAATACTTCGGTTCATCCTTTACAAACTGTATAAATTAGGTGCTATTCACAAGCAAAGATGCTGAAATTTAGAAGATTAAGGAATTCCCACAAAGTCACAAAGCTCACATGTTAGCTTCTTGAAGCTGCAGGAACACATACAGCAGTTGTACTCAGCAGAATTTATTCTTTCACAGTTCCAGAGGCTAGAAGTCTGAATTTTGGGGTTTGGGGGGCTGTGTTCTCTCCGAAGGCCTCAGGGGAGTGTCCTTCCTGCCTCTTCCAGTTTCTGGGGGCAAAGGCAGCCCTTGGCTTCCTTGGCTCGCGGCCCCATTGCCCCAGTCTCTGGTTCATCCTCACATGACTTTTTCTCCTGTCTCGAATCTCCCTCCTATAAGGACACTTGTCAGATTCAGGGCCCACCTCCTTAATACAGGATTGTCCCCCAGAGGTCCTTGATTAATCACATCTGTAAAGACTTTTGCCAGATAAGGGAGCATTCGGAGGGCTTCCCAGGTGGCTCAGTGGTACAGAATCCGCCTACCAGTGCAGGAGACAAGGTTCGATCCCTGGGTTGGGAAGATCCCCTGGAGGAGGACCTGGCAACCCACTCCAGTATTCTGGCCGGGAAAGTCCCAGGGACAGAGGAGCCATGTCTCTTTGCAGACATGGGGCTGCAAAGAGTCAGACACGACTGAGCAACTAAACAGCAACAACATCAGAGGGTCCAGGGACTGGGATGTGGACACATTTGATGGAGGCTACCATTCAGCCTACAACCTGCTCACAAGTGGTGTCCTTGGGTGTGGGATGCTGTGTCCACGCTCCCAGCCATCACACTGATGCTGGCTTGTGTGTGTGTTAGTTGCTTAGTCGTGTCCAACTCTTTGCAACCCCATAGACTGGAGCCCACCAGGCCCCTCCATCCATGGGATTCTCCAGGCAAGAACACTGGAGTGGGTTGCCATTTCTTCCTCCAAAAGGAAGTATAGAAAGAAAGTGAAGTCACTAAGTCGTGTCCGACTCTTTGCGACCCCATGGACTATAGCCTACCAAGCTCCTCCATCCTTGGACTTCTCCTGGCAGGAGTGGGTTGCCATTTCCTCCTCTGGATGCTGGCTTAAAACCTGCTTTGTCACCACCTCCCTGCCTGGCTCCAGCTGTGCTCATGGAACACCCACCCAGTCCCACGTACTGCACAGCTGTGGTCCTACACCCAGACCCACATCACCCGTTAGCCTGGCCCTACTCTTCTCTGTGTTTCTCCCCCAGCTCCGCCACGGGGTCCCAGGCACTTGGGAGGATTTTCTGACTCCTCTCATATTTTCAGCATAAAACAAACTGAGAAATAAACATTCACTGCTTCTTAACAAAGACGTCTAAAAACCACTCATGGGAGGATCCATGTTGATAGGTGTTTGTGGGTCACTTGATGGCACATCCTTGAGGCAAGCATTTCCTGGGCATGGCTGGGTGTGGGGGATGCAAGGAGGAGGCCACTGAATCCTGACTCGAGGACCTCACTTGTGAGTGGAGGTGCTCAGCTCCCATGAAATTAACCACAATCTGAGGCAGAGGTGGCCAGCTCAGAAGAGAGAAATAGAGGGTCCAGGTGATGAAACAGTTCCGTTTTCTTCCTGACCTCACTGAATCCCCTCGGTTCTCCTCCATGGAAAGCATGATGCATTATCCCCACTTTCAGGAAGACGAGAGTTGCTCAGAGAGGGTAAGTAACTTGGTCGAGGTCACACAGAAGTGAGCGTGGTTTTCGAACCCATATCTTTTGGATTCTTTTCTCTGTTGGGGGGATGGCAGGTGAGTGGACAGAAGTCTGAGAAAAGTGTCATGGAGAAGGTGAGAAGTGTGTGGAGCTAGAAGATTCGGATTGCTCAGGGCACGCGGGCTGGGGTGCAGCCCGTTTTTAGGAGTTGACTTCGAAGCTGCCCAACATTCAGACTCCTGGAGAAGGACTGCATGAATCCTGCGTGATGGTCTGGCCTGGCCGACCTAGCTTCAAGTGCTGCAGACCTGTCCTCCCTGTTGTGTGGTACCCATGGTGTGACAGCCTCACGTACCATAAAGGATGCCTTCACGTAAAATCCGCGTCCACACCCTATCTGCGAAACAGAGGTCCTCTGTTAAGAGTAACCGAGATCTTTCTCCCCTTGCAGAGGGAAACACAGAGCGAGGTCCAAACCCCAGACAACAAAGGCCCAGGAAGGAAGCTTGGTTCTCTGACACTCTGAGGGGCTTCCTTCAACCAACCAGGTGCTGTCCCGTGTGATCTACAAAACTTAGCTCTTGCGACCCCTAATCTAAGATGCGTTCATTTGACTCTCTGAACCTCCCGTGAGGAGGGACCACTATCGACCCATTTTTACTGCAAATAAACTGAGGCAGGCACACAGAAATTATCTGCCTAAGATTATAAGTGGCCACCCAGGGACCCAGCAGCCTGGCGTCAGAGTCCCTGCTCTGAACTTTCGTTAAGCGGCCTCCTCATTTCGTGACGTTTTTTCTTAGAGGTATAGAAAGGTGACATTACAAAATGCCCCGATTCTCTGCTTGGAATGGGGACCAGTGCTTACTCAGCTTTGCTCTGTGCCACACGCTTTATGCCTGTTACTCTATTCCTCCTTCCACCAACCCTAAAGGAAGGGTCACTGCACCCGTTTTCCAGATGGGAAAACAGAGGTTCACAGAGGTAAAGCCACAAATCTATATCCACGTGGCTGGCAAGTGGCAGAGCTGGGGCTCAAACTCTAGATAAGGGGGGAGCCCAAGCCCACTATTTGCCCACCCCGTGTCTTCACCCCCACACTCCTCTGGCACTTACCGAGTGCCTGTGTATTCCAGGCAGTGTTTCTGGGTGGCGGGGTGCGGAGATGCCCCCTGTGTTCTAGGGCCCCAGTGTCTGTTTCACTGGTGTGTTATCTGAGGACCCGTGAACTGCTGAGTCAGGGGACGCTTCAGAGAGGAGGATGGGCACGGTTGGTCCTGCAGATGAGGGTTAACCAGGCCCCTGAGGGTGGGGCCAGAGGGGTTCTGGGGGGCACAGCACGGCAGGAGCCAAGGGAGGTGGAATGATGGCCTTTCCCGGTGCCCCCTTCCAGTGGGGTGGTGCTGAGTCCCAGCGCCTTAGGGGTCTTGGGGACACTGAGACCAGAGGGGGCACAGGGAAGGTTTTGGGGGGCTTCCACATCTACGATCTGGAGCTAGGAACCCCTCTGTGGGATGGGGAGGCTCCTGCCAGACCCCAAAGAGCACAGGGGAGCAGGGTGTCCCATAGAACCTCCGGGCCCAATGCCCAGGGAGCGACCGAAACCCACAGGCACACACAGACCGAACCCCAATCTCCCTGCACGTGTCTACTTCAGGGAGGCTGCAGGACGCACAGGAAGAACCTGGTTTACTACCCTTGTTGCCCTGATAAGGCTGGAAAGGCTCTTGGCACATGCTTAGAACACTGAAATTTCACAGAGATCCAATGTGGCCGAAGAACCAATGGTCCACATCAGAGCATCCCAGCAGAATGGACCCTGCTTGGCAAAGCCTCCAGGCCTCATGCCGGGGGCAGGTGGCAGTCCTCCTTATTGAGATATTCGTGCCAAGGAGTCCAGGTTGCCGGCATGGAGCCAGGAAACAAGCACCCAGACCTGCCGTCTTACTAGCTGCAGCTCCCCTGGCATCTCTAACACTGAGCCCCGATGATACCAAGATGCCAGTAGCCGCCTCCCACCCGCACCCACCTCCTGACCTACAGCTGCAGGGAGCCTGGCTCCCTGGGCAGCATCCATCTTGGGCCACGGGGATGGCAAGAGACAGTCTCTGGGGCTGCTGGAAAGGGGTTGGGGGAGCAGGACTGGAGGCCACATTGTCAGCGTGAGGGGAGCTTTCTGAGCAGCAAGGGGCGGGGGACAGGGGTGAGGATGGGGCAGGAAGAAGCTGTATCCCTGTCTGATTTCATGTTTCTAGGCCCTTCCACCAAAGACCCCCATACTGCCAACCTTCTGAGTTCTTGTGTTTTCTTTTTATACCTTTCCTGTCCCCCAGCTGCAGCTGTCACATCCTGCTGCTCTCAAATCTGCTTCCTTAGCATCTATTTCACCAGAACACAGTGGTCAAAGTGTAAGTTTTAGAGCCAGCCTGCCTGGGTTCAAATCCTAGCTCTGCTCTTCTCAGCTGTGTGACCTTGAGCAAGTTCATCGACCTCTCTGTGCATCAAATAGAGAAGCTAATAAAATTATGTACTTCCTGAGGTTGTCAGAAGGCTTAAATGGGCAATGAACGTGAAAGAACTTGGAATCCTGCCTCGGGGAAAATGGAAACTCCAGAAAATGGTAGCGCTCACTACTCCCCATCTGTTGAAGGCTGGACCAGATCAGATACCCAGGGCCTACAGAATAAAGGTCCTTATGAGGAACTAGGCAGCTGTATTCCCCCAGCAGTGCCCACAGACTGTGGCATTCATTTGGTGGCTCAGATCCAGATAATTTTTTCCCCTTTTGTTGTGATCTCTAGGTTTGTAGTTTGTCCCCTGTAGGTGATCTTCTCCACGTAAGGGAGGCATGCTCTGTCTGTAGGTGTGTGTGCTGGAAGATCGGCAGTGGCCCCTGGGATGGTCTGCCCCTATGAGATCTCCAGGGCACAAGATCCCAGGCCTATCCTCAGGGCACCACCTGGGCAGGGGGTCACATGCATGACCTCTGAAACCCACAAGGTCTCGGTAGGTGTGTGTGAGCTTCAGAGAGGGCGGGTCACCCTCCTGAGGTCAGAATGCTGACTCCTCACCCCAAGCCTCCCCAGTAGGCTGCCTTCCTGCCCAACCTCCATACGTGGGGATGGGACCTCTGCCTGGAGTGAGTGCCCATGGCTGCACGTGTTCATTCAGTCATTCACCAGTTTATTCATTCACTGGACTCACACCACGACTCAGCCCCATCAAGGGCTTCCAGACAGAAGGACCAGATGCAGCCCTGTGCCCACACAGCTTTTGGCAGCATCAAGAGATGAGCAAGATACTCAGGGTCTCCAGTACCACGGCCTTAGATCTTCTTCATCCTTCCTGAATCTCTTGGACCCTCAGGAATTCACTAGAAGACCACAGGGAGAATATAACAGTGTGTGAACAACTAGGAAGTCTCCCGGTAGGAGGTGGCACATAATCGAGTATTGACAAATTGAATTGAATATTTCAATTGAATAATTGACATATTATTGAATATCCATAATTGAATATTGATTATGAATTGACTTGAATATGCCATTTCAAAATCATTTTCAATGAATTTCAAGTTCATTTTCAATCTCAAATGAATTTCATTCAAATTCATATTGAATATGAATATTCATAATTGAACACTGACAAACTGAATATTGGCTACTGGCAAAGCAGGAGGTCAGGCAGAGGAACTGACACAAACCAAGACCCAAGGCTCCTTGAAGGCGCCTCAGTCAGGGTCACCCCAGCTGGTCAGCCAGTCCCACTTGCTAGAGCGAGGGTTTGGGAAGGGCCAGAGAAAGTGGTCCTGGGGAGGCTGAAGGCCAGTCCATGGGGGTCTTAGATGCAGGTAAAGGAGTTCAGCTTCACCCTGAGCCAAAGGCTCCACCCTGTATGTTACCGTCTGGAAGGTAACAGGCAGGGCAGGTTGCAGGGATCACAGTCAATGTCTCTCAACCTCTGGTTTTTGCTAAGGGCTGCTCTCCATTTCAATTTGCACCCAAAGCCCTGTGGAGTGAAGGTAAAAATGGCTGGGAACATACCCTGGTGGTCCCACGACAATTTACGTGGAGTCAGCATGTAACCCAGTGATCCCACCTCTGGATTTATTTTCAACTCTACTTCTTGGCGTATACTCAAAAGAATTGAAAGTGAAGACTCAAACAGATATGAGTCTCAACAGATCTGACTCAAATATTCGTGCTCACACCGACAGATGAATCCACAAACAAAACAGGGTCTATTTGTGCAATGGATTGGTGCTCAGCCTTAAAAAAGAAAATCGGACACAGGCTACAACACGATGACCTCCAAGATGCTATGTGAAATAAAATAAGCCCATCACAAGGGACAAGTCCTGCATGATCCCACTTACATGAGGCGTCCAGCAAAGACAAGCTTATAGAGACGGAAAGCAAAGAGGTGGGTCCAGAGGCTTGGGGGAGGGGCGGGGGGATTGAGTGTTTAATGGGGACTAAGTTTCAGCTTAGGAAGATGACAAAGTTCTGGGGATGGATGGTGGTGATGGTTGTGCAACAATGTGAATGTACCTCACACCTTTAAAATGGTTAAAATGGTCAATTCCATGTTAAATATACTTTCTGTTGTTACTGCTCAGGTGCTGAGTCATGTCCAACTCTTTTGTGACCCCATGGACTGTAGTCTGCCAGGCTCCTCTGTCCATAGGATTTTCCAGGCAAGAATCCTGGAGTGGGTTGACCATTTCCTTCTCCAGGGGAGCTTCCCCATTCAGGGAACGAACCCACATTGGCAGGTAGGTTCTTTACCTCTGAGGCACCAGGGAAGCCCCTCCTCGGTTTAAAAAAACAGTGAAGTAAACGGATCTTCCCCATCCAGGGATCGAACTCCCATCTCCTGCATTGGCCGGTAGGTTCTTTACCACTGAGCCACCTGGGAAGCACTACCTCAATGAAAAAAAAAACAGTGGAGTAAAAGTGACTGTTATCCCCATTTCACAGATGCGCAAGCGGCCCCACAGAAGGGAAGGGGCAGAGTCAGAGCTCGGGGCCCTGCAGAGCACACCTGTCCAGGTTAGAAAGATCCCTGCAGGTCTGGGATGGGAGGGGACAGGGGGAGGGACAAGGTCCAAAGGTACAGAGAGTGTGGGAACGGGGGCTTCTGGCTGCTAGGAACAAACAGACCCCAGGAGCTCTGGAGCGGGGGTGGGGGGGAGGGAGACCCTGACAGAGCGTGGCTCTTGTGGAAAGGACTCAATTTAGACGCAGGGAGCATTTTGGGATTCACCCAAAGGCAGGGAGAGAGGGATATTTATGTGTTTGCCCTTCGTCTCTATAGACTGTCTTTTCTGATTCACAAAGTTGGGGAGGGAGGGCTGGAGGGGGGAGAACAGAGAAGCCCTTCACAGTAGCTCAAGTGTGAACCAAGGCCATTGAGGGCAGGCTTTTAGCGACATCCCCCTTTAATCTTGGTAATAAGATGCTGAGAGCTGAGCACTCATTTCTCTTCATTGTAAAGAGGGAGCCCGGGCACCCGGTGTCATTTTTCTGGGGAGGCCCCAAGGATGTCACCAGATAGCACAGCTGAGGGCATCAGTTAGGTCAAGAGAAAGGAAAGTTGAACACCACAAAGAACCGGGGCCCAAGCTGCCCTTGGAGGGCAGGGATAGGAGGAGCTGGCCACAACCTCGGATGCCTTGGGGAGGCTGCGTCCAGTTCACAGAGTCCAGCTCCCCCAGCTCCCAGGGCCCTCCATGAGCAAGGCTGGCCCCGATCTCCAGCTGGGTTGCCTGGCACCTCTCCTAGCCTCCTTCACTGCAGGCTGACTGGACACCCCCACCCCAACTCCCACCTCGTGGCTGATCATCCCAGGTCCCTTACAATGCTTTGCTTTTGACAAGCTGGTCCCTTGGCTGTTCCTAAATAATCACTCAACTGGGCCTAAGAGTTTTGTTTTCTGGCACCCCAACTCCGACCCCAGGCCTACAGAGAGAGTTAGCTGTGCCCTCCCCCATTACAGCTCCCTTGTTAAGTGGGGACCCTTTATGAGGACCACATCCTTCATTAGTGCAATTTCACCAACCCTGGTCCATGGCAGCTGTCCAGCCAGCACCGACTGGATTATGATGAAACCCTCTGTGTAGAAATGAAACTAATTAAAACTGGTCATAAATATACTCAGTATAGGTGTATGTAATCACAATAAACTGGAAAATTCTGAAAGAGATGGGAATACCAGACCACCTGACCTGCCTCTTGAGAAACCTGTATGCAGGTCAGGAAGCATCAGTTAGAACTGGACATGGAACAACAGACTGGTTCCAAATAGGAAAAGGAGTACATCAAGGCTGTATATTGTCACCCTGCTTATTTAACTTATATGCAGAGTACATCATGAGGAACGCTGGGCTGGAGGAAGCACAAGCTGGAATCAAGATTGCCGGGAGAAATATCAACAACCTCAGATATGCAGATGACACCACCCTTATGGCAGAAAGTGAAGAACAAAAGAGCCTCTTGATGAAAGTGAAAGAGGAGAGTGAAAAAGTTGGCTTAAAGCTCAACATTCAGAAAACTAAGATCATGGCATCCGGTCCCATCACTTCATGGCAAATAGATGGGGAAACAGTGGAAACAGTGTCAGACTTTATTTTTTGGGGCTCCAAAATCACTGCAGATGGTGACTGCAGCCATGAAATTAAAAGATGCTTACTCTTTGGAAGGAAAGTTATGACCAACCTAGATAGCATATTAAAAAGCAGAGACATTACTTTGCTAACAAAGGTCCGTCTAGTCAAGGCTATGGTTTTTCCCGTGGTCATGTATGGATGTGAGAGTTGGACTATAAAGAAAGCTGATCGCCGAAGAATTGATGCTTTTGAACTGTGGTGTTGGAGAAGATTCTTGAGAGTCCCTTGGACTGCAAGGAGATCCAACCAGTCCATCCCAAAGGAGATCAGTCCTGGGTGTTCATTGGAAGGACTGATGCTGAAACTGAAACTCCAATACTTTACCCACCTGTTACGAAGAGCTGACTCACTGGAAAAGACCCTGATGCTGGGAGGGATTGGGGGCAGGAGGAGACAGGGATGACAGAGGATGAGATGGCTGGATGGCATCATCGACTCGATGGACAGGAGTTTGGGTGAACTTTGGGAGTTGGTGATGGACAGGGAGGCCTGGTGTGCTGTGGTTCATGGGGTCGCAAAGAGTCGAACGCAACTGAGCGACTGAACAGAACTGAATTGAATTAGTGAAAGCTGACTCTTCCCCAAGATTTCCACATCCCCACTAATCCTTAGAACCTGGGAATGTGGCCTTCTTTGGGAAAAGGGCCTTTGCAGATGGAATTTCCTGGGTAGGCCCTAAATCCAATGTCCTTTTCAGAGACACCCAGACGAGAGACAGAGAAAAGGCCATGCAGATGGAGGCAGAGACTAGAGTGATGCAGCCACAAACCCAGGAGCACCTGAGCCTTCGGAGGGAGCTTGGCCCTGCTGATACCTTGACTTTGGACTTCTGATCGCTGAAACTATGGGAGAACAAATTTCAGTTGTTTTAAGTCACCTGGTTTGTAATACTTTGTTACAGCAGCCCCAGAAAAACTGACACAGGTGTCACCGAAAGAACACAAGATACTTGGATTCAGATAGCTCTGCCTCTGCTGTCTTGGCTGAATTCCCTAAGCACTCCAAGTCTTAGTTTCCCTGGGTATTAAATGAGGATCCTAATTCCTATTTCTGACAGTCTCTCCAGTGAGTAGATTCATCTGGAACTTTTTTTTCTTGGTCAGCCATGACATGTAATCACGACTCAACAAATGATCAATGGGTCTTTATTGTGGTCTGGCTCCACGGTTGGGCTCTGGAGATTCTAGAAGAAGCAGCACCGCCCGTTCCCTTAAGGAATTCACAGCCTAGAGGAGAAGACTGGATGCCAAATGAATCTTTAGAGTGTAAAAGCAAGTGAGAACTGGGATAGGGGCGGGAGCTTCAGAGACTGTGGGAGCAGAGGAGGGAAATTCCAGGTCACTTGGGGACAGTCAGAGAAAGGGTCAGAGAGGAGGTGGCAACTGATTAGGGTTTTGAAGGAAGTGTAGGAGTTTACTAGGAGGAAATGAAAGAGACGTGGATTGGGAGCAGAGGGAAGACTATGAGCAAAAGCACAGAGGGATGGAAGAGTACGGCTTGTGGCTGGTGGGCAGTAAGGTGAGGCTGGGAAGACAGGTGAGCTGACTGGCAAGCACCTGGCCTTCCAACTTGGGCCTGGATTTATTCTTTGGTCAGTGGGGAGCTGTTGAAGGGTTTATGGCATGGGAATGAGCTGACTGGATTTCTGTTTTGGAAAATCACTCTGCCTTTGGGGTGCAGGATGGAAGGATGTGGGGCGGGCAGGAGACTAGTGGGGAGGTGGGGCCGGGGTGGGCTGGTACCTGCCCAGAATGCTTCAAAATCTCATGTCCATTCATACGCTGTTTGTCCTGGGGGATACTTTCTGGCCTGTGACCTCCCTCCCCTCCCCCAGGGACCACCTCTGTCTCAGAGACAGTCCCCTTGCCAACTCGCCTTTTTTTCCCCTCTTCGTAGACTCCCTGAAGACATTCATTATCACAAGCACATCAAATCCTTTCTTTCTGCACAATTTGTACACATTTGTGGTCCTGTGGACATACGATTGTGTATCTTCTTTCACTTAGCACCGCATTCTTCCAAGTTAGTACAAACTCTGTAAACACATTTCTATCAAGCTGATATGCCACTGTTTACTCAGTCAATCCCCTATGGTTAGACATTTAAGCTATTTCCAATTTATTTTTTTAACCATGATTTTTTAAAAACACTGTAATAACATCTTGGTACAAAAAACTTGACTACATCTCTGATTATTTCCTTAGGAGAGATGATTAGAAGTGGAGTCATTGAATAGAATGGCATGACTCTTTTGGCAGTTCTTGGGGAGTACTGTGACATGACTTTTCAAATGGGGCTAAAAGCCTTGCTTGAAAGTGACTGTTTCAAACACATCATTGCCAGCATTGACAATTATCATTAAAAAACAAACTCAAGAAACTTTCCCTAACTTTAAGGACAAGAAATGGTATCCTGTGTCTGTTTGCATTTGTTTGACCACCAGAGGGGATGAACACGTTTCCAGGCTTGTTAACTAGCTACATCTCCTCCTGTGGGTGACATTCCTGCCCTGCCCCCGCCTCCCACCCCCCCACCCCCGCCCCTGCCCAGTGTCTCTTGTCCGTATCCTTTGCTTCTGACCTCTTACAAACACAGCAACAGCCTAGCAGCTCCCAACCACACGCAGGGGGAAAAGACCTGGAGGGAAAATTCTAGAAAGGACAACAAACCAAACCAGAGCAAAAGTCCCTGTTTTATCAGGATGGGAGAGGCACAGCTGGCCCCACATGTGACGGAGCTCTGGGCACTGCAGCGACCGCCAGTGGCTCCCCCAGCCTCTCTGGTCTCCTTGTTCTGTGCTGCAGCCTGGGGCTGAGGGCAGATGGTGGGCTTGTACTGGACTGAGTAACATTCCCCCAGATCCCCACCTACCCGAGAGACAGGGATGACCCTTGCTGCAGCGCTGCAATGCTTGCACCTGGACATACCTCTCCTCGAGCAACAAAATACAAAGAAACTGTATGGGACTAAAAATATCTGTGTGCGTGAGCAGCTGGGGCAGATTCTGGACAAAAGATACGGAAAAGCACAAAAAAGCCCCACTGTCACTTCTGAAGAGCCAGGAGCAAAAGCAAGGAGGCAGGAGAAAAAGCTGAGTAGTGAGCAAGGTACTGGATTAGGCTCCCCCCCAAGTCAGCATCACAGTATTGTAGATCCCCCTCTCTGCACACAACACCACAAAGGGGTGGGCAAACCGCCTAAGTCACCCCTTCGGCCTGACCCGACCCATCCCTACCTTCACCCCAAATAAGGAACCAGCTCCACCCGCCCCACGTTGGAACCAGCAAGCCAGGGAACCTGTTACTTGTGCTCGCTGCCCCTTACGGCAGCAGGGGCCCCAGTAAAGCCTTGCCTGAACTTCTTGTCTGGCCTCTAGTCAATTTTTATTGATTGGGGAAGGCCAGGAATCCTGGTCGGTGTCACCCGGATCCTCAGAACCTATTATTTGGTAATAGGGTCTTCGCAACGTCATTAGTTAGGAGGAGATGCTGCTGAGTGGGGTGGGCCCTGACCCAATCCCTTCTAAGAGGAGAAGAGGCATAGACTCGGACACAGAAGGCACGTGACAATAGAATCAGGGACTAGAGTCATGGGACCACAGCCAAGGAGCCACCAGAAGCTGGAAGGGATCCTGAGACACCTTGACCTCAGACTTCTGGCCTCCAGGACTGTAAGAGAATACAGTGCTGTTGTTTCAAGCCAGCCAGTGGTGGTAATTTGTCCCAGCAGCTGCAGGAAAGGAGCACAGGGCTTACAGCTGGGCAGGGACAGCTGGCGGGGTGACAAGCGGGCCATGGGCCAGGTCACTGAGCATCACCAGCTCTGTGCTCGGCTCAGAGGTCACCCTGGGTGGACGGCCTGAGGGGTCCCAGCGTGGACATCAGGAGCTGGGCTCAGTCCCAGCCCTGCCACTTGGCACCGACTGACACTGGTTATGAGCTGCCCCGGGCCTCGGTTTCCTCTGTGGTAAGTTGAGGACATTCGCAAGTCTACCACACGATTCTGTAAGGATTAGAGGTGGTGATAAAGCAAACAGTGTAGACCTGACACACACAGTTGACTAGAAATGTTATCTCTCCTTGGCGACCTTAAGTGTTGGCATCAGATCTCCTGGACTCAGGCTCCAGCTCTGCGTTCGTTGCTCAGCTCCATGACTTGGCAACTCTCTAACCCTCTATGCCTGTTTCCTATGTTTGTAAGAGGGGGCTCTTACTAGATCAAAGGAAGGGTTGATGCAAAGCCCTTAGCACATTCCCAGATTCCCAGGAAGGGCCTATAGAAAAGCAGCCGTTATTCACATGTTGCAAGGGCTCTAGAGTGAAATGCTATAGTCTGATAACCCTTAGCTCCTCAACACTGGCCTGAGATCCAGCCGTGTGGGCATCAGCGGGGGGCCAGTTAGAAAGGCAGGCTCCCACATTCCCCCAGCTGCTGCTGAACCAGAATCTCATTTAACCACCACCTCCCAGCCCTGCTGCAAGGCAAATTGTCCCCAATTTGCACTCTGGCAACAGGCTTCTCAGGTGGCGCTAGTGGTAAAGAACCCACCTGCCAAGGCAGATGTAACAGATGCAGGTTTGGGGTTTGATCCCTGGGTCAGGAAGATCCCCTGGAGGAGGGTATGGCAACCCACTCTAGTATTCTTGCCTGAAGAATCCACGGACAGAGGAGCCTGGCAGGCTACAGTCCATAGCGTCACAAAGAGTCGGACATGACTGAAATGACTGAGCACACACGCATGCAGTGGGTTATGACTGTAGGTTCCTAGATTTTCAACCTGGACCTGGGAAGACAGAGTCCAGGGGTTGGGACCTGGAAAGCACCTAGCAACTAAGTTTCCCTGAGAGGGTGAAGCTCTCCTGTGGGGAGTGGGGGTGTGTGTGGGGGGGAGGTGTACAGATGGACTTAGGAAGGGAAGGCAGGCATTTTGCTGATACCAATCCTGTGGTTGGTGGCAGAGGTGGCCCGAGGTGAGGCTACAGAGCTGGAATAAGGAGACAGAGATCAAAATGCCTAGCATACAATCAGAGTGGGTGAGGCGTGTTCAAGAGATAATTGTTTAATGAGTGAAAGTCACTCAGTCGTGTCTGACTCTTTGGGACCCCATGGACTATACAGTCCATGGAATTCTCCAGGCCAGAATACTGGAGTGGGTAGCCTTTCCCTTCCCCAGGGGATCTTCCCAACCCAGGGATCGAACCCAGGTCTCCGGGACTGCAGGCAGTTTCTTAACCAGCTGAGCCACAGGGAAGCCCATTGTTCACTGAAGTGACTGAGGGAAGAGTGGATGAGCAGGTAACAGCTGCACACCGGGAAGGCAGGAAACCACTCCGGATCCTTGCACGAGTGTTCCAGGCCCCTGGGGCAAGCCTGCACTGTATCCCCCGCCTGTGTTTCACATTTGAATTTAGCTAAAGCGAACTTGAGGACCTACCACATGCAGGGGCTCAGGACCCAGGAACAGTGACATCTCATCCACGTGCCTTCCTCCCCACATCGGCCCCTCCAGCGTGGGTAACGTGCCACCCTGTTGTATGACCCTTGAAGCATTTACGCTTCTCTGAAAAATATCCCGACAATTGTTTGCCTACTTGTCTCCTCCCACTAAAACGTGATCTCCTGGAGGCCGGAATCCTGGTCACCAATTGGGTCTGCGGTGTCTGGCAGCTTCAAGTTTCTGTTTCTGTCATCACATCACCTCCTTCTTTTGTGCCAAACCTCCTTGTCTCCTTCTTATAAAGATCCTCCTGATGACATTTAAGGCCCATCCAGAAAATCCAGGCTAAGCTCCGCAACTCAAGTTCCTGAATCATACCTGCAAAGTCCCTTCTGCTGTGTAGGGTGGCATTTCCAGGGTCCAGGGGTGAGGACCTGGAGGCCTCCGGGGCATGGCTGAGCTGACCCCCGGGCCTCACACACAGAAGGGATCGGGTGTTGCCGGCAGCTGTCGGTTCCAGTGACAGGCAGTGGGAATGAGCAGGTTCTAAAGAAGCCACACAAGTGGGCACAGAACCACTGCAGGCCTGATATCTGCCACAGCCCAGGGCTTTTCACAGCTGAGAGCGAACTCCAGCTCTACCAGCCACGAGACACTGTCCTGTCTTCTCTCCAGCATGCCCGACGTATGTGCTGGGGGAGCCAGACATGCCTTCTGGGGCGCAGAGACCTGCAATAGGGGAGGGGAACAGTGGGCAAGTTGGGGGCACGGCTCCACACCTGAGAACCGGGGCAGTGGAATTTATAAATTAGCTGTCAGACTGTAGCCTTGAGAGCAGATGGGACTGGCCCTTTAACAGCCAGGTAATGGCCCACGGAGCATCCTCAGAGGGTGATGGGGTGGGGGATAGGGGAGCGTGGGATCTGCCAGGATCACTTCCAGGGACCAGGCTGAAAGGGGCAGACATGAGAAAGCAAACACTTGCTTCCGTTGCCCCTCATGGGGCCTCTTGTTCAATAAACTGGTTTAGCTGTCTTCCTCTCTCCTGGGAGGGCTCTGTAGGTCAGCACCCCCTTACCGGAGTGAGGAATCCAGAGGAATCTTCCTTTCCGGCCTGGGCTTCTATTACAAGCAAGCTGAGCCTAAAAAATCTGGTCTAGTGAACAACAGCAGCAAGGGGACTGTCCTCTCAACCTGTATCACATGAGTCTTGTACTCAAGGAGGGTCTACCTCTACCAATGGCAATAAATGCGCTGGGCAGACAGCTGGACCTCGGGCCAATGTGTCTGCTTCTGGAAGGGCTCTTGGTTTTTGACCTAGAAGCTTGGTCCTCTGGCTCTGTAAGCAGTCGATTCCTTGTCTTTTCTGCTTGAAATAACCAGGGAGGTTTCTGTTTTCCTGACGGAACTGCCTAGGGCCTCACGTATAATATATAATGAAGCATAGTCTTGCCTTCCCATCCCTTGAAACTGCTTTGTTGCTGTGACTCCCAAGGTGACCAGGGCTTCCCTTGTGGCTCAGAGGGTAAAGAATCCGCCTGCAGTGCAGGGGACCTGGGTTCGATCCGTGAGTTGGGCAGATCTTCTGGAGGAGGGCATGGCAACCCACTCCATATCCTTGCCTGGAGAATCCCATGGACAGAGAAGCCTGGTGGGCTATAGTCCATGGGGTTGCAAAAAGTCAGACTTGACTGAGCAACCAGCACTTTCAAGGCGACCAATTTCCTGTGCGTCCATCACACTCGCTCCAGAGCTCCGCCTTCTCTGGGGAGCCTCCTCAGACCCCAGCAGCCCACAGGACTTGCTCCTTTCTACCAACTCATTCATTCACTCATTAGTTCACTGAAGTGTCTATTGAGGCTTTGCTCTATGACAGAAAAGCAGGTCCTCCCCAGCACTGACCACTTCCATCCCACACAAATTGATGTTGAATTTTACCTGCTTCCAGAAAACAGAGAACATCCAGAAACGCTTTCTCCTTTTTGTGTCTACAGAGGCAGCTCACTGCAGAGCACCAACCGTCGTCCCCAGGTGACTTGGGTAAGACTCACAGATCCTCTCCCCACCCCCAGTTTACCAGTGACAAGGTCAGACCTTCCAAATTCTCATCCTTTGTTCATGAAAGATTACTTGAGGAATTCCCTGGTGTTCTAGTGGTTAGCACCCCATGATTCCAGCGCAGGGAGCATCGGTTCCATCCCTGATCGTCTCCATGCCAGATAGTGAGGCCAAAAAAAAAATTAGCTGAACCATTTGTTCCCATTGACCCCCCTGGACATGTCCATTCATCCAACTTGACTGAACCTCCATGAAGCTTCTCCCTTCCCCCTAGGCTCCTGAAGTCTGGCTGTCCTTGGCCTGGGGCCAGCGTACAGTGATGCCTGCCAACGTCCTCCCAAGGACCCTTGGCCAGTAGCAGGAAAGACATCCTCTGATCTATTGCCCATCACTCCACCCCAGCCCACCCACCCAGCTCTTCCCGGGAGTGTTGGCACCTCCCGGTAGAGGGAAGGGCGCTCCCCAGCCTGGCCTTGGGCGACTTGCCTGGCTCGTGGTCCCAGCCTTTTCCCTAATGTGATCGTCCCTCCCTCTGTTGCCAAGATCCTATCCGAAAAAGTCTCCTTTTACCTAAGACCAGATTTTTTTTTTAATATGTGCTTCTCTTTTTAACAATTATAGGAAAAACACATAACATAAAATTGAGCATCTTAACCATTTTGAAGGATATGCTTCAGTTAAGTACATTCACGCCATTGTGCAACCTCAACCACCATCGATCGCTGGAACTTTTCCATCTTGCAAAACTGAAACTCTGTCCCCACTAAATGACTCCCCATCCTCCCCTCCCCCAGCCCGATAACACCATTCTACTTTCTGTCTCTAAGAACTTGTCTCCTCCAAGCACCCGTATTAGTGGAAGCCTAATGTGTTTGTCCTTTTGTCTGGCTTATTTCATTTAGCATAATGTCCTCAATGTCCATCCATGTTGTAACATATACCAGAACCCTCTTCCTGTTTAGGGCTGAATAATATTCCATGGCCTAGGTAGATCCAGAGCACACTTTATTGATTCATTCTTCTGTTGTTGGACTCTTGGGTCATTTATACTTCTTAGCTCTTGTGAATAACATTGCTGTGAGCATGAATGTGCAAATATCTTGTCTACTTTGAATTCTTTTGGATATATACCCACAGGTGGGTTGGCTCGGTCGATATTTTTTTTAATTAAAATTTTTTAAATGAATTCAAAAAATTTTGAGGGGTCTCCATGCTGTTTTCCCTAGTGACTGTCCCACCTGCATTGAATAAAGGTTTCAATTTCTTCACTTCCTTACCAACGTTTGTCTTTTTTTTTTTGCTAATAGCGATTCTAATGGGTGTAAGGTCAGATTTGTCTTCTATTTGACGAGATCATTAAGTATTAATATTTTTGAGCGCTTACTATGCTCCAAGCACCTTGGGATCATGCAGGGTGGCTGGAGGAGAGAAGGGAACTCTGCACTGGGTTTCACTGTGAAAGCGTGTGCCCCGCAGAGGTCTGGGGGCTGTGGGTACACAGTGAGTGGGGGATGGTGTCAGGGACTGTGAGGTGCCTTCACACGTCCACTCTGAGGAGGGCACGAACTAGTGCAAGATGGACCCTCAGAGACCAGCTGTCAGACCCACCAGACCGTAAATGAAAGCATAAAAGCTAAAGAAGCACGGTCTGGACGTGCATGACATAGATGATGGAATTCTAGAACATTCACTCCTCCAGGGGCTTTCAGCCTTCCTCTCTGGTGCAGCTGGTCGGGTTGGCCCAGTTTGCCTAGAACATGGTGTTGAGAAGATCCTGAAATTGGCACGAGCTTAGTGAGAGAATGCTGGGATGTGTAGACCAGTGCAGGTGCGGGGAGCGGGGTGGAGCAGGCAAGCAGCAGCAAACACCCTGGCCTGGCCCGGGCACATGCCTGGGGACAGGGCTCCTCCCTGCTGGTACCTGGCTGGCCCGGCCCTGTGGTTTGACCTGAGCCCACAGCCTGTGGATTCCTACACCAGCTCTTCGTCTGCCATGAAAACCAACACCAGCCACTGCAAGAGGATTATAAAACCTAAAAACCACAGAGCTGGAGAGAAACTTAGATTCTAGTCTATTGCTTCCCAAAGTCATGATTTCAAGGAAATTGGTGGCTAATAAATTAAAAATAAGAAAAATTAAAAATAAAAATGCCAGGTAACATTTATTTTTGAGCACTGCCTGGCTTCCAGGCACTGTGCTGAGTGTCCTGGCCCCAGCAGTTCTTAGGTCATAAGAAATGCTGAGATTCCAGTAACGGATTCCCTCTTTCCTTTGACTGCCAGGAATCTCATGGCTGAAGGTGAAGCTCATGTGTGTCAGCTGGCAGCAGCACTGTGTATTGAGAGTTTGCAAGGGTCGCCATAACAAAGAACTACCACCGAGGGGCTTAAACAACAGACATTTATTGCCTCCCAGTTCTGGAGAACACAGTAAAAGCAAGGTATTGGCAGGACTATGGCCCCTCTGAAGGTGCTAAGGAAGAACCTAGACCTCTCTTCTAGCTTCTCAGTTGTGGCAGCAGAACTGTATTCTTCAGGATTTCCTTGGTGGTCCAGTGGCTAAGACTCTGCACTCCCAAAGCAGAGGGCCTGGGTTCGTTCTCTAGTCCAGGGACTAGATCCCACTTGCCACAGTGAAGATTGTGAGTGTTGCAACTAAAGATCCCACATGCTGCAAGTAAGATGTGGCGCAGCCAAATGAATAAATAAATACTAAAAAAAAAAAAACAGGAAGAATTGTAATCTTCACATGGCACTCTTCCTGCGTGTCTGTTTCCAAATTTCTCCTTTTATAAGGATACCAGTCACATTGCATTAGGGCCCACCTGATTATGTCTGAATGACCGTATTTCCAAAGAAGGTCACATATGAGGTCCTGGGGGTCAGGACTTCAGCATAAGAATTTTGGTGGGATGTGGCTGTCTTCTTGATGTGCCCTTACATGGCCTTTCCATGGACGAGAGCTTTCTGGTGCCTCTTCTCTCATGAGGATGCTAATCCCATTGGATGAGGGCCCCTCCCTTGTGACCTTATTTAGCCTTAATCAACTCATTAGAGGCCCCATCCCTAAATACAACCACATTAGGCATCAGGACTTCATTATATGAATTGGGAGGGGGGCTTTATGGCTCAGCTGGTAAAGAATCCGCCTGCAAGGCAGGAGACCTGGGTTCGATTCCTGGGTTGGGAAGATCCCCTGGAGAAAGGAAAGGCTACCCACTCTAGTATCCTGGCCTGGAGAATTCCATGGACTGTCTAGTCTTTGGGGTCATAAAGACTTGGACACAAATGAGTGACTTACACTTTTCACTTTCATGAACATTCAGTTTATAATACCTCTTAACATTATACATTGTCTGTTATATTACATATATACGTTATACACTACACGTTATGTTATACATTCTATGCTATATGGTATACACTTCAAGTATGTAACATATATACACATATCCCCTGCCTCTATTTTCTCTTTGTCTCAGTCTCCTTGGATATTTTAGAAATTTATTTGTATTTCTATAGTCTTCTTGGAGCAAGGCAAGTCTTAATAACTAATGAGATAATGGAACTACACTGTGTTGATTTGCAGAGGTCAGGTGGCAGGAAATGTGGTGACACGCCCAGCAGTGTCCCCAAGGGCAGGCGTTTCCACAAGGTGCTTCTTGGAGTCCCTGGGGATCTCACAGAGCCCTCTCAGGGTCAAGGCTGGTGGGACATAGAAGGATGAGGTGCTGAGCACGCAGGGTTCTGGCTCCACCCTCCATGAATCCAAAGCGTTTTGGTTTCTTCCACTCTGTAGGTTGGGCATTCACCTGCCATGTGATGGATTAAAGATCTCGTGGCCAAGACTGCTTGAAATCCTGAAGCCAAACCAGCCCCAGCAGGTCAGCGGGCAGGAAGCAGCGTCAGTCCTCAAAGCCCATAGTCCCATTTCTCTGTCTTTTTCCTACAGTTGAAGGGTCAGTCGGTCTACAGCCAAGGACCCTGATAAAATCACCCAGGAACTGGAGAATCTCAGGAACCAAAACGACCCACCTCCTTTAGAAGTAGCACTGGTCTGCACTGGCCTTGCGGCTGTGGTCTCTGGGAATCACAGGCAGACGCGTGGAGTGGGAACCTCAGCACTCTCCTGTCTGCAGCCCCTTGGGGCAAGGGCACAGCTCCCTCTGCTGGGTCACCCAGCATGATTCCTGGCCACCCCTCCACGCCATGGACTCCAACCTGTTCTGTTTCTTGCTCTATGTTTGGCTCTGGGCTGAATTACGATCCCCTCTCCTCCAAATTCATGTTGAGGTTCTAACGTCTAGGACTTCAGAATGTGACTGTATTTGGAGGCAGGGCTTTTAAACAGGAGATTAAGGTAAAATGAGGTCATATGGGTGGGCCTTGATCCAATAGGACTAGTGTCCTTATGAGAAGAGGCGATCGGGACAAAGACAAGCACAGAAGAGTGACCTTGTGAGGACCCAGGGAGAAGATGGCCATCTACAAGCCAAAGAGAGAGGCCTCGGAAGGGACCAACCCCACCAAGCCCTTGATCTCAGTCTCCTAGCCTCTAGAACTGGGAGAAAATCAATTTCTGTGTTTGAGTGCCCAGTCTGCAGTACCGTGTTTTGGCAGCTCTGGCAAACTAATACACTCTAGGGTTGGAAATCTACCAAATTCAGGCACAAAATAAACAAGAGAAAATTTTGTCTATGTCCGGACCAACCTTCACTTTATGAAGTCTTTCAGAAATAATTTTCAAAAAAAGGAAAAATCATGCCTCTCAGAGAGAGGTGAGAATGGATGCATGTTGAAGATCTCATTTAACATGTTAGTCAGGGCAGGGGCTGAGCAGGTGTCCTCTCCAGCTCAACAGAGAATCCAAAGAACAGGCATATTTTCAGGTCAGGAATATTGAAATGAAATGAGATGAAATGGAGGCAGGACTGGCTTTTTACATCAGGGGAGAAGCCAGCTGGACCTCTGCCGGACAGGAGAGGGTCCGACTGTCCATAGACAATTATTTTGCATTGCTGTCGGCCCCAGACTGAATCACATTTATGCTTTTGCATGATGTATGTTTAAAAGATATTATTCGGAAAATTATTCATTTTGTTTCTCTTTGGCCTCTGAGAACTTCCTCCCTGATGATCAAAAACATCCGTCTGCCTTGGGTGGGGATGGGGATGGGGGTGGGGTTAGGAATGTCACAGAGGAAGCGAAGAGAAAGCTCCAGGTCCTATTTTGACTCTAGCATGCAGAATGAATCCTGCAGCCAGACAATAGATTCAAAAGCCAGGATTTTGTGAGAGAGACGGGATTTTCACAATTCCTTTCTCTTCTTTGTCAGCACATCATGCCAGGCCCAGGCGGCTTAGAGGGTTCTCAGGAGATGGTGAGGCCGGCTCTGGGGCTCAGGACACAGGATCCTTTTGTCCTGAAGGCAGGAGGGCAGACGGTGCTAGTGTCCGATTCACGTGTCCAGGCATCCTGAAGGTGAGCTCACTGAGGCCACCCCTTAGGAGCCGGGGAGCCTGGTCCCCGCCTCCTGATCACCTCTGGGGTCCCTTCTTCTAAGGACATGGTTCCATGGGATCAGGTCCCAGACTTATGGTCTCGTTTTTGGGGGAGGGAGACACAATTCAGCCCTTAACGACCACTATCTAGTTCTAAAATCTTTTCATCATCCCAGGTGGGAACCCCAGACTCATTGGCAGTCACTTCCCATCCCCCCTCCCCCAGGTCCTGGCAACTGCTCACCCGCTTTCTTTCTCTATGATTTCGCCTATTCTGGGCATTTCATATAAATGGAACCATGCGAGACATGTGATCTTCCGTGTCTGGCTTCCTTTGCACAGCATCAGGTTTCCACAGGTCACCCGTGAGTCTGAGCTATTTTTAGAGCTCCTTTGTACAGAGGAGACCGAGAACCCAGTGAACCGTAATGTCTCCTCCTAAAGCTTGAACCCTGGAGTTGGGGAACACTGTCAGCACTCAGCAAGGTTGAAAGATAAATGAACCAACGACTCCCCTTTCTAGGACACATCCCTCCAAACGGGAAGGAGAATGTTAGGTCACCAACAGGCTCCCATGTGGGGTGGGGGGGGAGGCAGGGGCAGGGACTCAGGTGGACGCAAGTGGCCCTGGCAGTCTCTGGGGGCAGCCTTAGCGTTTGAAGTTCCCACAGCGGCAGTCTCAGCTTATTCTGAGGGGCTATACCGCCATCTGGTGGCCAGAAGCAAACCTGACATCAAACAGCCTGGGTGGCCTGTAGATTTCCTTGTAACTACATGCAAGAGAGAGCTTTTTATGTGGAGCACCTGCCTTCTGCCCAGAACTGTGCTGGATCCTTCATAAACAGCCTCAAACTGCAGTGGGTGTGATATGAGATGGGGACTCAGAGTGGTGGGGTCAACACATTTTTTGACAAGGAATGATGTTTATGACTCATTGGAAAAGACCGTGGTGCTGGGAAAGACTAAAGGCAGAAGGGGACGACAGAGAATGAGATGGTTGGAGGGCATCACCAACTTGATGGACATGAGTTTGAGCAAGCTCCGGGAGTTGGTGATGGGACAGGGAAGCCTGGCGTGCTGCAGTCCACGGGGTTGCAAAGAGTCAAACACAACTGAGTGACTGAACTGAACTGATGCTTATGACAGTTTGTTTTGTGACAAGTCAAAAAGAAGAGTGTATGGTACAAACTGATCTTTAAAACATTAATGTGTCTAAGTTTCGTTGTATCTGACTGCAGAGGAAACAAATCCAGGTGTAAACAGTGCTCAGCTTCCTCGGGTGTTGAAGGGGCTTAAAGAGAAAATGCACGTGAAGTGCAGAGCAGAGGCTGGGGTGTTCAGCAGGTATTAGCTGTCGTCAGGACTAGAGTCACATTTGTCATCATCATCATCACCTCTGGGTGATGGAAATATTCTTCCTTTTTATTTCTTGTGTTTTCTGATGTTTCTCTTTCAGTCACTTAGAAAAAAGAAGAAATTAAAAAGAAGAGGGTGGGATGAGCCCCTGCAAAGGTAAGTTTTGTTTCAGGAGCAGGTTGGTCTCTAGAAAAACATCAACCTCCTGGCAGATGAGCCCTGCATTCTGGACTGGGTCTGATCCTAGTTTTGGGGTCAGTAACTCGCCCGGAACCTTGGAACCCAACCTCCTGCCTGGGTGGAACTGGGCAAGTTCCTTGACTTCCCAGGAGGTCCCTTTCCTCATCTGTAGATAGGGAGGATCACAGGATCTCCTCACAGGGTATCATGGAGTTGAAAAGAGTTCACGCTGGTAAAGCATCTCCATTGTCCCTGGCACAGGACGAACCTGAAGCTGTTGTTATTCCTGGGCATATCCCCTCCCAGTTCAGGGCGTCTAACTGATGAGGAATGCAGGCTACAGCAGAGACTCTTCAACTACTGTCCTGACACCACCTGCCTGAGAATCATCTGGGAAACTTGTTATAACGCAGTTCCTAGGCCTTGACCCTGACCAAGAATCAGATTTGGTCAATTTGATTTTGATAGCAGCAAAATGACAAAGATTTGCATTGTTAACAAGACTTCCTGTTGACTTCACAGAACGTGGAGACCCGTATGGAAACAGGATATGATTCCTAAGGTCCCGTCCAGCTCTAAGATGCTGGGGTGCTTCTGAAGACCTGCCCAATCTCTTGGCCTCTGCACTCCAACTTTGTAATGAAAGGCTGTTTCTGGCCCTGGAAGGATCTACAGGACCCTAGTCATGAGCCATCTAGAGTGTTCACAGAGCAACAGAACTGTGGAGACCTCACCCCGTTGTCAGGAAACTGAAGTCCAGAGAAGGGAGGGCATTTGTCACACGTTGGTGATGGAGCCGAGAACACAGTGCAGGTCTCCTGACTCTGGGGCCAGTGATGTGCACGTACACACACACACACTCGTTCGTGCGCACACACACACACACTCGTTCGTGCTAACACACACACACTATGGGGCCAGTGATATGCATGTACACACACACACACACACACTCGTTCGCGCTGTGGATGGCCATGTTATCAAGGCCTGGCGCACTGCCATATTATCTCCCACTCAAGACACACTAGCACACTTCCACACATTTCATCTCTCCTAAGTTTTTCCTTATTTAGGTTAAGACTATGGGGCAGAGTAATAAGGGGAGAAAGAAAGAGGCAGGAAATACGAATTTTAAAGATTTGGTTTTCATTTTTTCCCTAAACTTTTATTTCAGTTCAGTTCAGTCGCTCAGTCGTGTCCAACTCTTTGCAACCCCATGAATCGCAGCACGCCAGGCCTCCCTGTCCATCACCAACTCCCGGAGTTCACCCAAACTCATATGCATCGAGTCGGTGATGCCATCCAGCCATCTCATCCTGTTGTCCCCTTCTCCTCCCGCCCCCAATCCCTCCCAGCATGAGTCTTTTCCAATGAGTCAACTCTTCCCATGAGGTGGCCAAAGTATTGCAGTTTCAGCTTTAGCATCAGTCCGTCCAATGAACACCCAGGATTGATCTCCTCTAGAATGGACTGGTTGGATCTCCTTGCAGTCCAAGGGGCTCTCAAGAGTCTTCTCCAACACCACAGTTCAAAAGCATCAATTCTTCGGTGCTCAGCTTTCTTCACAGTCCAACTCTCACATCCATACATGACCACTGGACAAACCATAGCCTTGACTAGATGGACCTTTGTTGACAAAGTAATGTCTCTGCTTTTTAATATGTTATCTAGGTTTTTTTAAATATATTTTTAATATGTTGCCCTGAGGCATGTGGGATCTTATAGACCAGGTATCCAACCTGTGTCCCCAGCATTGGAAGGTGCATTCTTAACCACTGGACCACTAGTGAAGTCCTGATGTTTACTTTTATACCACTATGGTCTTTAGATTAGGGCTTCCCTGGTGGCTCAAGTCAGTAAAGAACCCACCTGCTGCAAAGCAGAAGACCTGGGTTCCATCCCTGGGTCAGGAAGATCCCCTGGAGAAGGAAATGTAAACCCACTCCAATCTTCTTGCCTGGTAGCCTACAGTCCATGGGGTCCACAAGACTGACAGGACTTAGCAGCTAAACCACCACCACCACATGGTCTTTAGGTTAATAAGAATGTTGGAGAAAACACAATATTATGCAGAAAGGCAACTTCCATTTATTCAAATTAAATTATTGTATGAGTTCCCTATACAAATAAAATCTTTTTGGTAAATAAAAATACAAAATGCTACAAATTTCAACCATGTAAAAATGCAAAAATAATATCTGGATTATTATAGATGTGTATTTTCCCTTTACCATGACCAAAACGTGCAGGAGTTCCCCGCAGTCCACACCACCCAGTCCGTGAGCCTTGTTCAGTTCCTTGTGCACCTCCTCGAGGGTCCAGGAGGCTTTCTCCCACACGCTGAGCCCATGGTGCTGGGATGGTTAGCCCCGCCAGGTCACGGTCGGGCTCTGGAGCCGGTGAGAAGGCGTCCCGCCCTGACGCCCGGCCCTCGACGCTGACGCTGAACCTGACGCGGGCCTCACTGGTCTAGCTCGCTTTCATTCTGCAGCGTCTTCATCGCCAGCCCCCAGAGGGTCATGCTGGAGAAGAACTGGCCCTCTGAGTTCCTGTAGGCGGGGGCAGCGGCGCGGCTGCCCAGGGGGTCGGTGCAGGGGGGGTGGTCCAGGGCTTCCAGGGACGAGCGCAGCGCGGCCACGCCGTCGGCCTGCAGTGGCTGGGCGCCGGCTGGGGCGGCCACATCAGGGTAGGCATAGGCCTGGTGCTGCGCCGGCGGCACGTGCGGGACCTTGGCCAGCTTCACGGGTTCCAGGCTGAGCTTCTCGGGCCCGCTCGGCCCGTGCGGGGGCTGAGCCACCGGCTGGAACTTACATGGGCTGTCAAATTCCGCCACCGAGTCCTCGTCCGCCGGGTGCGCGGGGATTTTGACGGTCACCGCGGGCATCAGAGGCACAGATAGGTCCTGGGAGAAGGAGTCGGAGCTCTGGGACCGCTCCAGGTCTGGGGCCTCGATGGCCCGCGCGAGCGCCTCCAGGGCGTCCGGCCCCTCGTCGCCCGCTCGGCAGTGCGTCTTCTTGTGCCGTCGCAGCACGGCCGAGCGCGTGAAGCACTTGTTGCACACGTCACACGTGTACGGCTTCTCCCCGGTGTGCGTGCGCACGTGCCTGCGGAGGTCGCCGGACCCTCCGAAACACTTCCCTGCAGGGACAGACAGGGCGCTCTTCATAGGAAGACGTTTGGGAGGGTGTCCCCACCGCCCCCAAATGCCAAACGACCCCGCTTTCCTGTGAACTCGGCCGAGCCCTGCTGTCACCCACTCATGCTGGTTCCAGACCCTTCCAAGCCGCTCCACTGCATCCCCCCAACCTGCAGCCTTTTCTCCACGTGCGGTGCCACCTGAGGGCTCCGGAGCCCTGACTCCCTGCCCAGGAGCATCCCCTGGGGGCCTGGGCGCCTGCCCGACAGCCCACACTGGAAAACAGCATCAGCTCTATTCAGATATCCCCAAATCAAACACAGCCAATGTCTACTTTAGAAGCATCTTTTCTATACTTACTTATACATTCAATGTTTAACCTAATTTTACACTCCTTCTCCAGGTCCTATTTCCTTTCTCTCGGTATAAGCTAGAGGTAGGTGACCTAAGGCCCGCCATGAGGTTAGAACACCAGATGAGAAAAACCAATACATAACCTTACAGAAGCCATTTACAAAAGACTATGCTTTGTTTGAAAAGATGCTTGCTCCTTGGAAGGAAAGTTATGACCAACCTAGACAGCTTATTAAAAAGCAAAGACATTACTTTGCCAACAAAGGTCTGTCTAGTCAAGCTATGGTTTTTCCAGTAGCCATGTATGGATGTGAGAGTTGGACTTAAGAAAGCTGAGCGCCAAAGAATTGATGCTTTTGAACTGTGGTGTTGGAAAAGACTCTTGAGAGTCCCTTGGACTGCAAGGAGATCCAATCAGTCCATCCTAAAGATCAATCCTGGGTGTTCATTGGAAGGACTGATGCTGAAGCTGAAACTCCAATACTTTGGCCACCTGATGCAAAGAACTGACTCACTGGAAAAGACCCTGATGCTGGGAAAGATTGAAGGTAGGAGGAGAAGGGGATGACAGAGAATGAGATGGTTGGATGGCATCACCGACTCAATGGACATGAGTTTGACTAAACTCCAGGAGTTGGTGATGGACAGGGAAGCCTTGCGTGCTGCAATCCATGGGGTTGCAAAGAGTCAGACACAACTGAGCAACTGAACTGAACTGAAACAAACTACATGATTTACATGGACACACCTTTTAGAATTTCTCACTTAATCCTACATCCCTGTATTTGAATTCTCAGCTATCCAGCCCTGGTCAAGCAATGGTGGGCTGTCTGAACTGCTTCCAACTGTTTGCTAGTATACCTAAGGGTCAGCTCACATCCTTCTTTCCCTTGTTTCCTTAAGATAAATTCTCAGTAGTGGACATTATGTGGCAAAAGTGTCAGTGGATATAAATTTCAGCCGCAAGAGAGTTCCCCAGAGAGAGGAAATGGGAGGAGTCTCTCCTTTGTACCTCATGTCAAGACAGGGGCTTGATGTGGGTCCCTAGGAGGTCACAGTGGAGTAGCACCTGCCTCTGGCACGGGGAAAATGGAGCCAGCTCGCTTACTGTATGGGCAGCAGACAGAGAGAGCAGACGGTCACCTCTGCACCCATGTGGGCCTGCAGACCCCGGAGCACAGAACGTGAGTGTTTCCACAGATCAGACGAGGGTCATGCTTGCAAAAGAGCCAGCCTTGGAACCTAAGAGGACTGCCCAGAGGGGTGATGGGACCCCGACAGGGAAAGTCTCCTGGGAATGAACGGTTACAAAGCCGAGGGCTAAAGGAGAAAGTCCAGCCAGAAGAAAATGCACCTTTCCATCCTGGAAAGTGCAGCTGAGTGCCGGGGAGGGAGAACAGGGTGGAGGGGGAGGCTGTCTTAGGAAGAAGGTGAAATGCTGGAGGGAGATGGAGGGGGAGGAGGAGGGAGGCAAGAAGAGGCAGAGAGGGCCAGGCTTTCAAGTCAGCAAAGCCCAGACTGTGAAGCCACCATGCAATGGAAACTGTCTTTTGAATCCAAGAAAACGAAAACATACACCCACATACACACTTGCATGTGAATGCTCACAGCCGACTTGCTAAGTGAAATGAAGTCAGTTACAGAAGGCCACACATTACAGGATGCTATTTCTATGAGCTGTCTGAACAGGCACATCTAGGGACCAAGAGTAGATGAAGGGTTGCCGAGGGAGGGGATGGGGAGTGACTGCTCGTGGATATGGGTTTTCTTTTCTGGGGCGACGAAAATGTCCTGAGACTGTGGGAGGGTAGCACAACACTCAGTGCTCCCCAACTGCTGACTTGCTCACTCCAAAGGGTAGCTTTCATAGACGGGACTTAACTCAGAAAAGGTGTTAAACGTTCGAACCTGCCACACAGAGTCATTCTCGCTCCCTGCCTCTGCCTGCTTTCCCCGAAAGCTGACCTGTCTGGGTCAGAAACCTCAGTTAGTGAGTAGCGGGGAGGGGTGGAAATGAAGGACGGGGCGAGTCAGGGGCCCGCTGCACTGCCTCCTCTACAGGGGTCCTAGCGGGCAGCAGGTCCTGGCTGGAAGGAAGAAAACAGTGAACCGGAGATCAAGTGCACAGTCGTAATAATAATTCAGAACCAACAGCCTATATTAGGGATTTGAGACTGCAACTGTGATGGAAAGTGATGCAATTTTATCCTCTAAGAGGGAGCAGACAAGTCACGGAGCTGCCGATACTGGTGTCCAGGGGATCTGACCCAGCTTAAGTGGGAGACATGGAGGAAGCTGCGTCCGGCCACATCCCACACGTCCTGTCCTATTTTAAGGACGAACCACAAGGAGAACCGAGCCGCTCCCAGGATGCCCCAGTTCCAGGCTCCCCACGGCCTGACTCTGAGCTTTTCTCCTCTTTGTTCCAACCAGGTCATCATAAAAATGGTCACTCAGTCCAGTCTCAGGGGCACACGTGTACACATGCGCGCACGCACACACACGCACGCCTCCCCTAGCTCCTCAGAAGCTCCAACACTCTGTGATCACGGGTACTCAACTCGAAGCCCCTGTTCCCTGGCCTGTGCAGCGATGTGCCTGGGAACGGAGCACCGCGGGCCTCCCCTTTCCCTCCCGATGACATCACTGATGCGCCACGTGCCGTGACATGATCTCAAGAAGCCCCCCTGAGCCCGCTGTGTGCCCCCGATGCCCCGCAGGCCGCTGTGCCCCAGGCCTGCAGCTGTACCGCACGCTCTCCCCAGCTTTTCCCACTGCCAACACCCCGTGGCACCTGGGACTCTGTTATCAGTCACCTTTGTATGTAGGGCAATTGCCAAAACCTTGGGTAAATGCCAAACGAACACAGATGAATAAGAGAAGACCAAGGTGATCAAGAAATAACAATCACTTCCATGTCACCCATGAGAAGAGGGGCGACTTATCTGAGCCCCCCTAATGACCCAGGACGGTGTGTGGGCAAAGAGCCCAGCATCCTTGCCACGGCGAGGAGCAGGTGAGCGCGGGGTCTGCGGTGGGCGGAAACTTACCACAGGCAGAGCAGCTGTAAGGCCGCTCGCCCGTGTGCCGGATTCTGTGCTTTACCAACTTCCTCTGCATGTTGAAAGACTTCCCACACTCATCGCAGGTGAAGACTTTGTCAGCCGTGTGTGTCTTTTTGTGCTCCTTCAAATTGCTGAAGTTACTGAACCCTAGAGAGGAGACCACACACCCAGGTTAGGCTGAGGGACGGAGAACATTTTAATCGGAAATCTTCACGGAAGAGAAGGGAGACGCTCGGCCGTACCTCGACCACAGATGTCACACAAGTGTGGCTTTTCTCCTGAGTGGATGATAATGTGACGCTGGACATCTCCCGAGGCTGCAAACCTGCAAATGCAATTTGGAAAGTCAATTAAGAGGCTGCCTGCATCACTGCAGACCTTTCTAACTCCAAGTTGCCCGGGGAGGAGACGAGCTGCTCCCTTGGAATGTGACCAGGAGTGGCCTGATTTCGTCGAAGATGCTCATTAGAAAAGAACATCTTTTTTTCTTCTTCTTTTTAAAGGAAGAGTAGAGAATGATCCTAACGTTTCATTTCTAAAAGTTTCTCCCAACCTATCTGTGTTAAGCTTTCTTGCTCAGAGGTAATCGCTAGGTGGGCCGGGGGTGGGGTGGCAGGTCCAGCGCAACCCAAGCCCCGGTGCGGAGCTCAGTGCCTCTGTCCTGCCTCACGGGACCGCAGGCCCTCAGGCTGCATCTGGGAAGATGTATCTGCGGAGACTATAAACGCACGCTTCACTTCTAAACGGGAGTTCAGAAGGCGCATACGGAAAACACCCAGAGAAATGAGACTTTCAAGGACCCGCCCCCCAGTGAAACAGCAGAGGGTCTGTGCGACCCTACAGGCCCTCTGCTGTTTCGCTGGGGGGCGGATCCAGACAGGCAGGACATGGGACCTGGGTGCTAAACCTGGCCTTCAGTGTCCGGGCAGCCGGGGCAGAGATATGTCAAGCCAAGAAGACTTTACTTCTCTGTTTTCCATCCACAGAGACAACTGCTTTTTCTGGAACTGAATCAAGGGTGCTGCCCCATCCCAGCAGAAGACTGTGATGATAACTGCCCCATATCATCCTAACCCTGCCCCTAACTCCTGAATACTAATGTATCAGGGGCAGAAAATGTCAGTGTTCCCATCACAGCACTTAGCATACAGTAGGTGCCTAATAAATGCTGAATGGTTGAATGGTTAAATGAATGAAGAAAATACTAGTGATTGACAGAGGCCTGGCTGCTGCCTCCTGTCCTAGAACAACCAATCACCAGATGATGGAGGGAGTGGAATCCCCCTCCCTGCATGAGGGGCAGAGGGTACAGGTTGCAGGCCGGTGTGCCCACAGAAGGGGGCACCTCCACCTCCAGAGGGAGACTGTGGTCTCCCAAGTCCGCAACCTCCCCGGCCCTCAGGCTTGCCCGTCCTTCCTGTGGCTGCACTCTCAGCCTTTTCACGGGTCTGCAAGCAGGGCTGGCATGCCCCAAGCAGCCCTTCTCCTGATTTCAGGCATTCAGGCTGCCAAGTCTCATCTCCCTACCAGACGGTCACCTCTATGGGGCCAGTCATCTTTTAATAGACATTTCTGGAATGAATGGAAATTTTAGCATAATTCTGTTTCCTGTAAAATCCCATTTCCTAAGATTGTGTCCTAGATCCTCCTTTGATTAACATTTCCATCTCTTTCCGCTGTTCTCATGTGGGTCACATAAAAGGCCAGTGGGTTCAGCTCTGCTGTGTTCCTGGGTGACCGCGGCCCCCGCGAGGCTCGGAGATGCCGAGACGGTTCCTCTTGGGCGGGTGACCAAGCCCTGCACTGACCTCTTCCCGCAGATCTCGCAGATGTATGGCTTCTCCCCAGAATGCCGACGTAAGTGAGTCTGCAAGTTACCCGCCTGCAGAAAAGGAGAAGAAAAAATATGCCAATAATGGAAAAAACACTTTTTTAAGGGCACATACATTCAAAAGGGACACTGACAGATTTAGTCAGGTTCCAGTCCAACTTCCCAGTGAAGGTCCCAGATACATGACTCAGAAGCAGCCACATGCAAAGAGATGGAGGCCCAGCCTGGTTCTGATATGGGAGCGGCCCCTGCCTGGCAATGAACTGAACAGTGGTGACTGATTTCAGCTCGGCTCCATGCCAGCCCCTGGCCCGTCCCTCATCAGGGGTACAGGCCACCATGTCCCTGTAAAATGGGCCCGACATTCTTTGGGGGCTGCTTTTAGGGTTGCTAAGCTTGTATTTTGAACAGCTGTTGATGTATTATATTTCCTTTTTTTTAACCTCGACCACCTACATGCAAACATCATTTGAAAAGAGGTAGCACTTGTACTTGGTCATTTCAGTATTCATTGTTTTTTCTTGAAAAACATGCTTTTGTTCATAGGAAAGGCAAGATATTTCCAAAAAGTATTTCCTTCGGTGGTACAGTTGCTCTTACTGACAGGCTGGTCATTTTTACTTCTGTGCAAAAAAAGCAAATCAGGAGATTCACGGTGGTCCTTCAGCTGCAGGCCTTCTACGTTTCTAATCTCTGAAACAGCAGGGCTTTACGAAGAATAACTGATTTAAATGGAGATCACAAAATAGATTTCCATGTGCTAATCAACAGGAAATCAACACTAAATTGCCTAAAGTACAGTGAAATTAAACCTGCATTACAAAAGCTACTGGCAAATGTTTCAAATTAGGACTGGAAAACACAATCTTCCATCGCCGTAATTTACATTAACAATCTAAATGTGGCACTTCCCGACTTAATTTTTTATAGCGTTCTGCTATGAAAAACACTGAGGAGGACGAAGATATCCAAGGTAATAATGTGCAGGCCTTATGTACAAAATAAGCCAAAAAAGAGAATGAACAATAATCCCCAACTCATAAATTTGGCTTGTAATTTTTTTTTTTAGTAGATAAGAAGTGGATTTATTTAGAGAGAAACACACAGACATTGTGGGCCACCTCAGAAGGCACGGGTGGCTGGCTTAAACTATATTTTAGATGAAACTCAAAGATAGTTCATGGTTATAGGACTGAAAGTATAAAGAAAACTGCAGATATTATGTTATGTAACACAGAAGATTCTTTACGTCTATCAGACTCTGAAAACACTGAGTTAGATACTATATTTCAAAATATGATAAATATGGCTTAAGGAAAAAAAATCTGATTTTAGGTAACCAAAGAGAAAGTATTTGGCAAAACAATGGGAAACACCTAGCTTTTAACTGAGTGACTATTAATAACAATAATAAAACAGCAAATGTCAACAGCAATAGACATTTGGTCTACTCACACATAACCAAATTACCCTTAGAAATTGGTATTACTGTCTCTGTTTTCTAGGTGTACAATTGAGATTCAGATAAATAAATGAGTTGCTCTGGTTACACAGTAGGCCAGAAATTAACGTTGGTTGATCTGAGCTTAAACTCTTGTCTTCCATGAGGGCCTGCAAGCTTCTGTGAATAAGCTAGCTTGCGCTGAATTCTCAGCATGACAGTGACTGTGCTATCCAGGAAACAGCTCACTGGATATAAGATAACACACATTTTAAATCAGTCACTTCCATTTCAGAAAAGCTGGTCATTTAAATAACAATATGTATGGCACCATCTGCTCAGTGGTTTAATTAGATCCTTCAAGTTCTTATATAAACCAAGTATTATGGTTGAAATACATTCGGATTCAATTCTTAGCAATGGTGCATCTTTCCTTTTTAAATACAGCTTAACAATTGTTTTCAAAGTAAATAAAACTGAATAGTTTTCCACATAACATTACAGTGGCGGTGGTTTAGTCGCTAAGTTGTGTCTGACTCTTGTGACCCTATGGACTGTAGCCTACCAGGCTCATCTGTCCATGGAATTGACCAGACAAGAATACTGGAGTGGGATGCCATTTCCTTCTCCAGGGGATCTGCCCAACCCAGAAATCAAACCCAGGTCTCCTGCATTGCAGGCAGATTCTTTACCGACTGAGCTATAAGGGAAGCTTAAATATTACAGTAAACAACGGTAAAACAAACTTTAAGATGTTTTCTTAGCTATTTAATACTGAAAATGTATAATGAAAATAAATATCATTCCCCCAGATAAAGGAGCATATATTAGTCTGATAAATGGCATAAAGGTAGATTAAATGATGCAAAGATTCAGGCAAAAAAAAATTCAATCATGCATTCAGATAATGTATACTAAATTACATAGCAAATTCCGGCTCAATTACTTGCCTTTAGTCAAAAGTCTTTATTTTTGGTAAATTTTGCTATGCTCTGCATGCTAAGTCACTTCAGTCATGTCCGACTCTTTGTGATCCTATGAACTGTAGCCTGCCAGGCTCCTCTGTCCATGGGACTCTCCAGGCAAGAATACTGGAGTGTGTTGCCATGCCCTCCTCCAGGGGATCTTCCTGACTCAGGGACTGAACCCTAGGCTTCTGCACTGCAGGTGGATTCTTTACCACTGACCCACCAGTTTACTAATTACATCCTAAGTACACAGACTACATCTTAGAAATTATCTATATACTGCTGGATCCACGAAAAGTGGTAAATACCAGTAGGTCTTCTTTGTTAAGAGTTTACTATGAGTGGAACACTTTGCTCACCAGTTACAAACTGGCTTTCAGAGAGTCCTCACAATGTCCTCATAAAGTGTAATTCACCAGCTCCAGGAGAAACAGAGGCCCTGGGAGGTGAGCAGCCATGGCCCCTACAGCTGGGACAGAACACTCCCCAATTTGACTTTTTGAACTCAAAAAGCTTGTGCTGCTGCTGGGGTGAAAAACATTAGCAAAAAAGGAAATTCGACCCTTTCTAAGTGGACACCACTTTAGTTTAGGATGGAATTGTCAGAACTCAAAAACTCTGCTGCAGAAAAGAAGTTAACACCTGGTTTGTTGAATAATTTAAAAAATAAACTCCTTCCAATGGGGAGCTGAACCTCAGTATTTAACTGTGATCAGATCAAGCACATGTTCTCTGGCAGAGTACTCTTCTAGTGGTAGGTGACTGTTTCTGTACAAAACAGGGAACTGTGAAACTTTAGAGACAAAAGAGAACTCAGATCTTAAAAGTCATCTTGAGAAGTTTTAAGACTATAAAACAGAAAAAAAAAAAAATCTGGAATTTAACATAAGGCTATCACCTAAGGAACAATGATTACTCCATTGATAAAAGGACATTTAACATCAAGAGTGTGGGAAATACCACCTCAGAGATAAAGATTTAATAATTTAGGTTCGCTGAAGTATTATTTCTGGCATATTCACCACAGATGGGATGCAACTTTGCCACCTCTGGCATGGGGCTGCATCAGCGCCCTGGAACATGTCTAAGCAGCCTCCTAGGGATGCAGTGCCCTGTCAATCACACCCTGGACACAGGAGATGAGGGGAGGGTGCTGAACCTCTCAGAACCCATCCTTCTGCAGCAGCTGCTCAGGGTGTCTATTCTGCTTTACTGGAGAGGTAAGGCACCTCCACTCCTCTCCCCCAAGACAGCGAAATACACTGGGTTTCCCTTTGCCTGTTTTTCTGATGACAGGTTATTCCCTACCTGTCATGGTCTTAGACTTCTCCTGTTTGCACTGAACGGCCCCGGTTCTCCTGCACCTGGGAGACACGTGGCTCCAAATGGGGCCTCATGCACAGTGTCAAGTACTCTCACTTGCTGTCATCTGGGCAAGGGCCGTGTCCGGAATTGCATTAATACACGCAGAACCTGCTGTCACAATCTAGGCTTATCACAGCTTTCCCAAAGCTAAGGTAAACTGTTCGCTGACTCCTTATTAAGGTTGTGGCTAATATTTTTTTTTTTAAAGACAAACCAACCCTATTAAATACTACAATGAGTAAAAAGTTAATTCTTATTGGTAGGCCTGCTTTCTGCATCTTCCAGATGGGAGGGTATTTCCAGTCCACTGTAACCACATGTATTCCAGTTCATATGAGAAATGAAAGACAGGTTACTGTAAGTGTAAACACCGCCACTGCTCCCTCCGCCTGCAATGCCAGAGCCTCAGGCCCATCAAGGCTGCCCATGTTCAGGGCCCCGCCCCAATCACGGGACGCATCCCGTGACCTCACCCACCCAAACATCACAACTTTCAGGTGGGAATGACCACGCCCCTCTTCGCCCAAACTGTTCCCTGGACAAGAGCTGTGGAGCCTCCGCCGCTTCACTGTGCTCTGCCACTTCATGCACCTGTTTCCCCCTCTAAACACAAAGCTCCTCAAAGCCTTATTTGTCTGTGTGCCCCAGCACAGGCAGAGCTCCTCACACGTTGTAGGTTTGTAATAAATACTGGTTGAAAGAGTCCTTATTCACAAAAACTTCATCATTACATTAGGAAGTAAAACAGCAATATACATCTAAAAACCATAAATGGTTGTTCATAAAAAAAAAAAAAACTTGATGTTTATAAAAATCTGATAAAAATACAGACACTGATCTAGAAGAGGAGGATTTCTGGAGCGTCTATCAGACAGGGCTGCCCTTGGTGGGACTCGAGAGGGAACGGGCAGGAAAGGCCTGAAGCAGAGGACAGCATGCTATCACTGTACTCAAACGCGCCAACACTGAAGCCCCAGCCCCAACCAGCAGCGCCAGAATCTCTGAGGGTGAGCCCGGCATTAACTCCAGGAGAGAAGGCTGAAGGCAGACTCAACGCCTGAATGTCTGGTTTCACTTTATTTGGCTAACAGTGAAAACCCATGGGATTCCGAGCAAGAAAAGGATAGAACCTAAACTGTTACCACAGTGTAAGTGTATAAAGGACTTTCACGTCCATTTTTTTTTCATTTAATCCTCCTAATATTCCCATGCAGTGGTATTACCTCTAAGAATTAGAAAAATGAGACCCAGAGAAGTTGTGATTACTAATTATTAATGGTCACTAATCCAGTTTTTACACTTTCCCATTACACCAAAGCTGGAAAGATTAAAGTGGTGGGAGGTAGAGTAGGCGGGTGTGCGCCTTCGGAGACTGATCTATAAGAGCAGAGAGGACAGGGAAATGACAGGCAATGGCCACAGGAGACGGACCACTGATGTGTCCTGAGGACTCACCATGGGCCAGGCATGATGCTGAACAGCTTCACTTGCTCGGTTGCGTCTGACTCTTTGCAACCCCATGGACTGTAGCCCACCAGGCTTCTCTGTCCATGGGATTTCCCAGGCAAGAATACCGGAGCAGGTTGTCACGTCCTTCTCCAGGGGATCTTTCCAACCCAGGGATCAGACCCTCTTCTGCATTTGCAGGCAGATTCTATACCACTGAGCCACCTGGGAAGCTGACTGTCTTATAAACTCATTTACTCCTCACACACCACGGGGGTCAGTGGTCCCACACCCTTGCTTCACAGATAAGGAAGCCAAAGTGCCAAACATGGAGCTTGTCTGAGGTCAAAGCAGAAAACCAGAGGCTGGATCCAAATCTAGAGGCTCTAGAGGCCAAGTTCTGACCTCCAGGGGAGGCTGGCAGGAAGCAGCACAGGCCTCAGCTAGAGTGCACGGCAGGTGGACCAGCAATCCCTCCACTCAGCTCAGCAGAGGCTTACTGAACACTTGGTGGGGTGCACAGCCCCTGCCTGGACTGATAACACCAAGGACCACACTGGGGCATGGTGAATTACAGCTCACAGCCAGCAGGAAGAGTGAAAAGCAGCCAGACGGCAGGTCTGGGTGTGTGGGAGACGGGGAGACGGAAGAAAGGGATGTGTCAACACTGGGGCCACTCCTATGGTTTCTGTGCTCCACGGGGTGAGGGGGTCCAGCTCCTCCATCGAGGCCAAGCCCCAAGGTCTTTCCCCAGTCAAGGAGCATCTGTATATGCTCTTACTCCATGATTATCATGCTAGTGTAGAAATGGTTGTAAACTGTTTCCTCTGGGCACTGGGCCTTGCGAGCAGCTTCTGTTGCAGAAGGATAAGCGGGTTCCCACAGCCATTCCACTGTGTTCAGAATTTCCTCTGAAACCTTCGCTCTGTCTGTCTGGTGCCCAGATCAGTACAGGGCCTACAGGACACAACACACACTGGCCCAGTGAGAGGACATGTGCAAAGGCAGGGAATGCAAAGTTTGTGGTCTTTTCTCCAACACCCTGACATCTACAACCCCAATGAGAGTAAGAAGGCATCTGTCTCGGGTCCAGCCTGGCATAAACTGCAGCCCCCACGTGTGTCTTCAGTTGTTCAGACTCTTTGCGGCCCCATGGACTGTATCTCGCCAGGCTCCTCTGTCCATGGGATTCTCCAGGCAAGAATACTGGAGTGGGTTGCCATTTCCTTCTCCAGGGGATCTTACCCACCCAAAGATCAAACCCAGGTCTCCCATATTGCAGGCAGATTCCTCACCACCAAGCCTCCTAGGAATCCCCGAGCCCTTAAGCGGTGCTCAATAAGGTTTACATCATGCACGGGAAGAGAAGAAATACATGAGAATTAGACCCATCCTTAATGAGGGAAAAGGTACTGTGAGAGTTCAGTTATGCTTATAAAAATGGTACCCCCTCACAATGAGCTAGAAATTGTTTTTCTTGAAAATTATCTTCTCCTGACTTAGTCTGAAGTCTTTTAAATTACAGATATCATCAGAGTCTTCTCTCACAAGTCCCAAAATTATGTCTCATCTGTAATAAAAATAAACACTGGGTTTCAGGTTTCTGATTATTAACAATAAATAAAAGTATTCCCACCTGAGAGAAGTGTTTCCCACAAATGTTACATTCAAAAGGTTTCTCACCTAAAACAAAACAAAACAACAGCGGGTAAAATCATTAGTAATACCTGCACGACAGTTTTCCATCTACAATGTTTAAACTGCCTTCTGTGTCCCACCATTCAAAACAGAGCATAACATACTTCATCGTCAGGGTACGAACATGGGAAGCCTCTGTCCTAACCATCTCTCTCATCCTTAGATGACACGCAGAGATGATAAAAGTGAGATCTATATCTGCGTGTGTGTGTGTGCTCAGTCATGTCTGATTCTGTGACCCCATGGATTGTAGCCCACCAGGTTCCTCTGTCCATGGGATTTTCCAGCAAGAATACTGAAGGGGTTGCCATTTCCTCCTCCAGGGGATCTTCCTGATCAAACCTGTGTCTCCTGCGTTGGCAGGAGGATTCTTTACCACTGACCCACCTGGGAAGTCCCAATCTATATTTACTTCTCTCTTTAAAAAAAAAAAATGGTTCTTCAAATTTAAACCCGTATTGAAATCAAACATATTTATCTGCACTCAAAGTATACTTGGGCTTTGGACACAGATTTCCCCTTCAGTCAAAAATCAAATGTGAATTTCTTGCTGAACAGCACGAACCCATCCTTCAGCCTGGCTCCTGCACTGACCACAGGTGAGTCTTAACAGAACGAGGGGGACTTATCCATATCACATGAGGTATGAACCTGGAACTGCTCCAGAGCGGGACCTCCTGAGCGTGTGCTGGGAAAAAGCCCCTCCCCACTGCCTTTGAGCCTTGGTTGAAACATGCTAACAGGGAAAAGAAGATTCCACCATGGTACGTGTTCCCCTGCTGACTGCTTGGCTCCTCTGATTTCAGTAACTCTGAATGATCACATTTGGGGACAGAACAGATGTAGAGAATGGAACTCTACTACAAAGAAACCACAACGGTTCTGAAGACAGTCTCCAGAAAATGGTCTGTTTAAAAACATGCTTCAGGTCTGCCTTTAACCTACAGAACCCTAATAAACAAACAGACCCCGTGAAGGCCAAGAACCTTTCACTTTCTCCGTTCCCCTCCAATCAAGTGCTTTCATTAAGATCCTTTCTAAAAAACAATGTCTCCCCTCCTATTGTGCTGCTGGAGTTGGCTAGCTTTCCGGGCTTCTGCTAAGGTACTTTCGATCTTTTCCTGAAACTGTTTAATGGCTTCCCCAAGGATGAGTGGGGAGCTCCTGATCACAAGTACAGGTGACCCTTGAACCACAAGGTTTTAATTGTGCAAGTCCACTCACACGTGGATTTTTTCAACTGTAAGTATTACAATATTACATCATGGAGGTTGGCTGAATCTGCAGATGCGGAGGGACTGGTACGTGGAGGACCAACTATAAGTTATACCAGGATCTGACTGCTCACATGGTCAGCACCCCTAAGCCTCGCGTTGTTCAAGGGAAACTGTAATTATAACCACATGGATGCGGCATTTTGAACTACATTTATGTCTGAAGATAAGGGAGATAATAGATAATGTTACATTAAAGCCCCCACTATGAGATATGAGAGTCTGAAAAAAGAGATTACTAGTTCCTAAGAGTCTCAGGTGACCAGGGTTAATAACCGTACACCAGTGGTTCTCACACTTTTTGCTCTCAGGACCCCTTCACACTCTTAACAGTTGAGGACCCTAAAGAGCTTTTCCTTATGTGGGCCATATCTGATAGTATAGGCTGTATGAGAAATCAAAACGGAATGATTTTTGAAAAAAACGGCTAGACATTTTTCATTGGCCACCAGGTGAAGCCCTCATCACACATCCTGTAGCCTTGCGCCAACTCCACTGTACACTTGCCCTGGAGGAGGAAATGGCACCCCGCTCCAGTCTTCTTGCCTGGAAAATTCCAGGGGCATAGGACCCTGGAGAGATACAGTCCATGGGGCCACAGAGTCGGACACGACTGAGGGCCTGAGCACTGTACACTTGTGGGGGAAGCAGGAGGGAAGGGCAAGGAGCATCTTACGTGAGGATACAAATAGTTCTAGCCTCACTGACCCCCTGAAAGGGTTCCCCAAGCCATACTTTGAGAACTGCTGCCCTTCTCAATCTATTTATGTCCCAGGAAGCAACTGTGCCACAGAATTATCTGATTGCAATTATCCAAAGATGTTCTTCCAGAATAAAAACAATTCTTGTTTCCTTTAAAGCTAAATAATTATTTTTCTCAAATAAAAATTATACTGATCTTTAGGCTCCAGAAAATTACAGAATGATCTAAATTAAGCTTTTTCAGGGCAAAATTTAGTCAATGGTACTGTCTTCGTATGGAATAATTTTGAGCAACTAGTAAAAATAATGATAGTATTTTATATTCAAATACAACAAAATTTATAGAAGGCTTTTATAAATATTAATTCAATCTCAACAATCCAATAAGGGAGTGAACATCTAAGCAGATGGGAATCAGGAGTGAAAACAGGACATCACACCAATAGTCACAATCACACAAGCACCTTGAAAGCAGTTACTTTAGAAGACTCCTGAACACACTCCTTCTCATGCCTCGAAGATAATTGCCAATAATGTGTAATGTGTACTAGGGTCATCAGGCTTAAGTGCAGGAAAGAAAGTAATACACACGTATTATATTACACACTGTATAAATGTTGTATAACACTTTTTCAAAAGCTTTGGAAAAAATAAGTAGTTTGGAAAGGGGAAGAGGTATGAGCTAAGGTAAGAGAACTTTGAAAATTCAGTGTTCAAATGGAAGAATTTTTCACTTGAAAATACCAAATGGTTAAAGCTGATCCGCACTCAAAAGTTTACCTCCTGCCTCCCAAATCACAATTTTTAAAATCTGACATTCAGAGAGGGAGGGGACATGTACACCTATGACTGAGTCATGTTGATGTATGGCAGAAATGAAACCAATACTATAAAGCAATTCTCCTTCAATTAAAAATAAATAAATTTTAAAAAACACATTAAAAACAAACAAAAAAATCTGACATTCAAATTACTTTCCAAAGCTTTCAGAATTACTCAGACTACTTTGGTCTGAATCAACCAACGTCATGCTTTAAAAAAAAAATAATCTAATTCTGAAGAAAGAACTGAATATTGCTTATCTGTTTTAGAATTAATTTGAAAATCTGAGTCAATCAAAAGACTCTGCCATACTTTGAGATGGAAAGCTTCTCACAGAAAACCATAATTAAAAGATGAAAAGTGCACCATCTTTTAAAAATGACTCTAGGAAAGCATTTACTAACTTTAAGAGACATCACCAAAAACACAAAGCAGAAAACAGCGAACACTCTGATTTTGGGGGTAAATATCAATGACATCATCAAGCAATAGCAAAACTTCTTACAAAAACGGGAGCAGGCAGTGGTGTCTGATCGTCTGGTATTATTTCCTTTCCTTCTGCCTGCGGGGACCAAATCAGTGTACCTGTATGAGACCGTCTGTGCAGCTCCAAATTGCTGGGGTGTTTAAAAGGTTTCCCACACAATTCGCACGCGTACTGTCTCTGGGACTGCGGCATCTGGGTCTGGTCTTCCAGGGCCGCGGGGTCTTCAGGCCTCTCTGTCTCACTCACGCCATTAAAGTTCTCAGAACTGCTGAGTTCCTCGCTTTCCTTTTCTTCGGCGCTGGGGCTGTTCACTTTCTCCACACCATGTTCCCTGGCAGCTTCTAGCCTCGTGGTTAAACTGTCATTGGGTTTCGGTTCAGAGGTTTGCTCTGCAGATTTCTGTGACTTTAGGAAGTTGAGCTTCTTAAGGTGAATGGCCTTCTTGAGCCTCATCTGCCGGGTAGGCTGTTGGCTGGTGTGGTCGGACACAGGGTCTGGGGCATTTTCACCCAAAGGCTGGGCCAGGAAGTTGGAAGGCAGGTGCTGGGAGGACTCCAGGACACACTCGGCGTGGCCGACCGCACAGGGCTGGCGATCTGCGGCGTGGAGGTCTGCGGAGGCGCTGAAGGTGAAAGACTGCCCAGTCACTCGTTCGTGACTGGGACAGCTGGCGTGTTTATAGTACTGCTTACTGTACAAGTTTCTGAGCTTATAGTAACAATTGGGCTGTTTGAAAGGCAGTTCTGTGGAGCTGCCATCGAACGGGTCGGGGGCTTGTTTGGAGGTTTCGGCCGTGGGAGGATGAAGACCGGCTGAGGGTGGGGCCTGCGAGTGTGACTCGTCCACGGCTCTGCCCTGCTGCACGCCCGCGGAGCACTCCGGCAGCAAGTGAGGCGGGTAGTTTTCACTGAGGACACAGTTCGTGTCGGGAGTCAGGGTGCTCTGCAGGGAGAAGGTGCCGTGACAGGGCAGGCCTGGAGGCTGCTCGATGGTGGCTGACTTCAAAAAGGTGTGACACAGATTGAGGACGTTCTGAACCTGCAAACACTGGGCCGTGTCCAGCATGACTTGTATGTTGTCCTGGTTAAGATCCAGATGTGATGTGTACATGAAGTCCAGGATTTGCCCGATGCCACTCACATTCTTAATATCCAAATGAAAAACATCATTCTTCTGGCCTGAAGAGTTCTGAAAGAGGCTCCTGATAAAAGAAAGGATATCTGCTTACAGGGTTAACAATCCATACATTCTGATAACTTTTTCTTTTAAGTAATATGCATGCTAATGCTCAAAATGACTAACCTTTGATAAATGCTAAGATTAAAAATTAAGTTTGCTTTTGAGAATTCCACAGACAGAGGAGCCTGGCGGGCTACAGTCCATGAGGTCAGAGTCAGACATAACTGAGCGACTAACACTTTCACGCTTCTATTTACAACAGCTGGGACCTGGAAGCAGGGCTTCCCAGGAGCTGCTAATGGTAAAGGACCTACCTATAATGCGGGAGACGCATGTTCGATCCCTGGGTTGGGACGATCCCCTGGAGGAGGAAATGGCGACTCACTCTATATTCTTGCCTAGAGAATCCCATGGAGAGAGGAGACTGGCCGGCTACAGTCCATAGGGTCACATGGAGTCAGACACAACTAAAGCAACTTAGCACAGTACAGGACATGGAAGCAACCTAGATGTCCATCCGCAGATGAATGGATAAAGAAGTTGTGGAACATATACACAGGAGAATATTACTCAGCTATGAAAAGGAATGCATTTGAGTCAGTTCTAATGAGGTGGGTGAACCTAGAGCCTATTATACAGAGTGAAGTAAGTCAAAAAGAGAAAGACAAACATCATGTGTTAATGCATATATATGGAATCTAGAAAGACAGTATCAACAATGCTACGTGCAGGGCAGCAAAGGAGATGCAGACACAAAAAACAGACTTTGGGACACAGTGGGAGAAGGAGAGGGCAGGACAATTTGAGAGAACAGCACTGAAACATATATACCGCCGTATGTAAAAATCGACAGCCAGTGGGAGTTTGATGTGTGCCGTAGGGAACCCAAAGCTGGTGCTCTGTGACAATCTAAAGGGATGAGGTGGGGAGGGAGGAAGGAGGCGGGGTTCAGGAGGCAGGGGACACATGTATGCCTATGGACGGTTTATGTTGATGTACGGCAGAGGCCATCACAATACTGTGAAGCAACTACTCTCTGATTAAAATAAATAAATAGAAAAAAAAGGTGACATTTGTTATGTGACAAGAATAAGCGCTAGAGATCTGCTACACAACATAGCACCTATAGTTAACAAACACTCTACTGTAAACTTAAAAACGCGTTAGGTGGGCAGATAAGTTAGGTGTTCTTACCACAATAAAAAAATGTTAAGTCTGTCAATTCTGAGTCAAGATTCAGGTGTGTTTGTGATATTATTGATTCTCAATGTTTTTCAGTATTTTCCAAATCACTCAAAATAAAACATGTCCTTTTTAAAAGCAATAAAAAAACAACATTAAGTATGCTTCAATCCTTTAAGAAGTTTTTGCAAGCTATTTTCAATGAAGCAATTTGGATTAATTGAATTTGTATGCTGAATATCCAAACTTCCAAGGAAATCTCAAAGCACGATTTGAAAATATACTCATTGTTCTTTTTTTTTTCAAAATTTAATTATACATATGCATTATTCATTGCATACAGATAGATTACAGAAAACTAAAGAACACACTTTTCAATATTTCATGTTTAGTCTGCCAAATTATCTATCTCAAACCATAAAACACATACAAAAATACTTCTGTATCTTAAGTGTCTTAGAAACATCTGAAAATGAAAATAGCTATAAGAAACCAACTCTAGATACAGTTTAGATACAGACTCTTTTAAAAAAATTTTTTAATTTATTAATCATGGCCATACACACATAATGTCAAACACCTGGCTATATGGTTCATAGATAAATGCAGTGGCACTGCGTACATTCGCATTGTTGTGTAACAACCACCACTACCCATCTCCAGAACCTTTTCATCATCCCAAACATCAACTCTATCCATTGAACAATAACCCCCATTATCCCCAACCCCTCAGCTCCTGGCAACCACTCTTCCACTTTCCATCTCTGTCAATCTGACTTGATGCTTCTCAGCAACCCAATGATCCACAAACCAGCAGTGAGAGAGCTCTTTAAGTTAATGCAGGGAAAAGGCACCATAAAGTCCAGGCACTTTGTTCTGGGCCTAAGTCAAGTTCACAGGTGAATGAATTTGTCTCCTGTAAAAATACTGAGTCATATAAGTTGTCCTGCAAGTTTGTTAAAGACATTTTATCAAATAAACTAGCCAGTGTATTACAACATATAGACCTAACTGTCCTGGAAAGACAGAAGAAACAGGCAAAGCCCAAGCAGAAGACCATTTTGCACGTGGGCAGAATGCTGCCTCAGGGAGCCAATCCACTATAATACAACTTGCAGCACAAATGACAGCTGAGACTTAATTTGATGATTCAGGATTATCAAGGAAAGAGTACATACTATTTCATATACCATTTACTACAGTAGTAAAACAGTATATATTTTAGGGGGAAAAGTTCTGAAAAAGTGCTTGGGTGTGTGTGTTAGTCGCTCAGTTGTGTACAACTCTTTGCAATCCCACAGACTTTAGCGTGCCAGGCTTCTCTGTCCATGGGATTCTATAGGCAAGAATAATGGAGTGGGTTGCCATTCCCTTCTTCAGAAGATCTTCTCGACCCAGGGATCAAACCCTGGTCTCCTGCATCGCAGGCAGATTCTTTACCTTTTGAGCTACAGGGAAGTCCTGAAAAAGTGCTTCAGGACAGATAAATCCAGTTAAGCAGAAAATGTGTGTAGAATAAATACTTAAATGAAATACTACTGCTTGATATTATTATTTATAAGTAAATCTTTCATTGAGGCAAAAACAATTATAGGGATAAGTAAATTGAGTTCAAACCTGTTTTCTTAGAATAATAAAATGTGAAACAAAACTGAAAATGTTTTAATTAAAAAAAAATGGCATATAGGATGTTTTCCCCTTTCAGATTTCTTATCACAGAAATGTTCTTATCAGAAACTCTATTCCTCAATCTTTTTACCTGGAAAGGACAAGAAATGTACACAGAAGCCCGATATTAATTACAACTCAAACATCAAAGGCAAAGTGCCAAATTACTTCCACGGCCCTAAATATACTTCAGTTAAACAGATTCTCGTCCTCTCATGTGTGTGCGTGTGTGTGTGCTCAGCCACTCAGGCGTGACCAATTCTCTGTGACCCCACAGGCTGCAGCCCACCAGGCTCCTCTGTCCATGGGAGTCTCCAGGCAAGAACACTGGAGTGGGTTACCATTTCCTCCTCCAGGGGCTCTTCCGGCTCAGGTTACTCTAAATACAAAAATGAAAAAGCCCACAATGTGCTACAAAAGATAAGGAGCATGAAATCTGAGGAGAGAATAAAATTTAGACAAAAGATTTCCATTCCAGAAAAGCTTTCTCTCTGGACAGTTAGAACAGTCTAAAACACGTACCTAAAGTACTGGCTGAAAGCTGCTAGAACGTTCTTATGGGCTTTAAAGCAGACTCCTTTCACCACCAACATACAGTCGCAGAGCAGGCCTTGAATCCGCTGCTCGTGCAGCTGCTGGAGAAGGTGGCAGCTGTGGGCGGCAACTGGGTCCATGCTCCACCATCCAAGAGACCTAGGACAAAGGACGCTGATAAGCAGTGGTCCTTGATGCCATGACTGGACACTGAAGGGCACCCAAACCGACCGACTGATCTGTGCTTCACTGTCATGACTTCCTGTGCAACAGGGACGCAGAAAGGCAAGCATTATGTCAGATAGCATGGCACGGTCCCCAGTGCCAAATCCTCAAGGGTGCTGAACGTCCAAATGACTGAGTGGTCAGTTACCTACCCTGTCCAAATGGTTGCCTGAAAAGAACAGCCATCTTGATTTATTATTAGCTATCATTTACTGACTAATACAGACCAGGCACTGTGCTAGGAACACTGCAGCCATTAATTCAAATAATGCTACAAGAACCCTTTGATCACCATTTTACAAGTGAGGAAATTAAGAAATGAGGAGTTAAAGGAAAGTGGCCATGATCAGAAAACTGTTATATTCCAAAGCTAGGACTTAAATCCTGATTCCTAAACCCTGAAGTCCATGCTCCTATGCCCATGAGAAAAGGGACAGGAGAAACACAACACAGAACTTTCCTCCAAAGACTTAAATGCTAAACTACAGCAAATATCCTGAATCTACATCACACATTCTCTGGCTATACAGAAGTGACATGCAAAGTTATGAACCATCCCACAATTTGACCATAAAAACTGTAACTATTGTTATGTTACTTAGCATAGTTCTCTAACTGCTTCATGATATCCATCCTGTACCTTCCCAAATAAGATTATCAAAAGCTCCAGAAAGAGAATTTGCATCTTACATTTCTTATGTGTCTTACAAATAACCGCCACGAATCATAATGTATCATATACCTCATAAGGATAATCATGATATTTATCCAATATCATGACATCAGGCCCTATTCTATCTAAGCCCTATTCTATCTAAGCCCTCTATACATATTAACTCTTTCAGTTCTCAGAAGAGCTGTAAGATGGATACCACGTACCATTAGCCTCACTTTACAGACAGATGAGGACAATGAAGCACACGGCAGATTAAAGATGGCCACAACATCTGTGACTCAAGGGGAGGTGGGGTCTGGGTCTCCTCTCCTTGACTCGGAGCAGCCACTATCTCAATCAACAGAACAGGTGAAAGGAAGGGTGTAAAGCGGTGCTCTTTTCTGGGCTGAGGCCTTTGAGCCAACAGCTCCCACCTTCCATCTTCTGGACGATGGCTCCAGGAGGCCTGTGTTGCCAATAGGCCTGCAAGACGCCCAGTTGGAGCCAGTATATGGGGCAGAAGGGCTCTACTGAACCCAGAGTTCCAATCATCCCTTCCAAGGGACCAGACATGGGAGCAAAGTCACGCTGAAGGCTCCAGACGGGCCCCACTGCCAGCTGAACCCCATTCCCCACCACACCACTGTAGGGCTGAAGAACCACCCGGCAGAGCCCTGCCTGAATTTCTGACTCACAAAACTGTGAGATAAAACAAAAGTTTTTAAGTTACCAAGTTTTAGGGCAGTCTGTCACAAAGCAAATACATAACCTGACCAGAGTTAGAGAGGACTGACACAGCTAATAATAATAGGTTTTCAATAAGGGGCAGAGTTGGGATTTAAACCCAGGGAAAGCCCACTTGCTTAACTGCTACTCCAAGTTACATGCAATAGCTCAAAGGCCTTCCTTGGAATCCAATCAGCACCCTCTTCAGTCTATTACCAACGCCTGACTGTCCAGGTGACCCCCCAGATAAGCACTGAAGCAAAGCACAACACACATGAGGACGAAGGTGTGCAACACAGGCTTTGCGCTATGATACAAGGAGCACAGTCCGCTGTCTTTGCGGCTAACTCACCTTTTGACAAGTACCAGAAACCTACTGTCTTATCAATTAGCGTATGTTTGGCATCCAGAAGAGTGCCTTGGACATAGTAGGTGCTCAATACCTGGTTTTAAGATGTATGGAGACTTTGGGCCTCAGTGTTTTAATCTGAAAAAATAGAGGGTCCCCTATTGGGTTAGATAATCGTTAAGGTATCTTCCTGTTCTAAATCTAAATCAAGAATGTGATGGTGGACTGAATGGAATTCAAAAGGAAGGGAAATACGGGAAAGGAGAAAAAAGGAAACATAAGAAAAAGCTTAGACACATGCGAACGAAGAGGTGCTTCTACTGGGAATAAGAACCAGAATGGAATTTTATCCTGTAGTGACAGTTCCTACAGCAAAGGTCCTTCGGTTCCATGAGGTGATTGATCAATTGGCCAAACACCATAGGAAAGAATTTGGGAAGTCTGTTCAGTGGGGCCATTGACAGATTACTTCTCCAAGCATCCGAGGTTCACACACACACTTGCCTTAGAGTGGTCCTCTCTTCCTCTCTGGCTATCATGCTTCTCAAGTGGCTTGGTCCCCAGCCCCCTAACCCAACCCGAATGACAAAAGCACTGGCTACATGCACACAAGCCCAGATTCCTGTCTTAGCTCTACAATGACTCTGTGATGCTATGTAGACCAATTGAGTTAAGCTGATGTTGTGTGCCTAATATGTGGCAAGATATTGTGGTGAGGATGGAAAGCTGATAAACTCAGGATGGAATGTTCCCTGCCCTCCACAGGCTGTGTCTCAGTTTAAGTCACTCACGCAACTTCACAGAGTGCCCACTATACACCAGGCACTGAGATGAGATGGTAAATAATTCAGATATAGTCATCCTATGCTTTCACGAAGAGTCAATTCAGTGAAAGAAACAAAAATAGGGCTGTACTGGAGGTATTAAATAGGGAAGGTACAAATTAATTTGGGGGAGGAGGGTCAAAAGAAAACCTTCTGGAGGAAAGACATCTATGCTGAAACCTGAAGGTTAAGTTTGCCAGAGAAAGAGCAAAGACAATTCACCCTGAGTTTTCAGGGGGAGCAAACAAACAAAAAAATGCAGAAGAGCACACACAAGGAAGAGACTCACACATGTGCTCTGCACACAAACCCACCTTGAGTATCCAGCTTTTAAAACTGGCAACCTGTCACTGCTGTTGGAGAATATTTCCCTCTCTGCCCATCCAGTAAATTCCTTCTTTTGTGGGCTGAATTGTGTTTCCCTACAAATCCATATGGATGCCATCACTGACTCTATGGACATGAGTTTGAGTGTACTCCGGGAGTTGGTGATGGACAGGGAGGCCTGGCGTGCTGTGATTCATGGGGTCGCGGAGAGTCGGACACGACTGAGCGACTGAACTGAACTGAACAAATCCATATGTTGAAGACTGTATTTAGATTGGGCCTTAGGAGGTAATTAAGTTAAAATGGGAAAGTCAGGGTAGATCCTAATCCAATCTGACTGCTGTTCTTATAGAAAAAGAGGAAATCTGGACATATACACCACGGATGCTGTACACAGAGCCAAGATCACCAGAAGGCATGGCCACGTGTGCAGCTGGGAGCCAAGAAGAGCAGCCTCGGGAGCAAACAAACCTGCTGATACCTTGATCTTGGACTTCTAGTTCCCAGAACTGTGAGGAAAATATATGTCTGTTGTTCAGGCCCTCCAGGCTATGGTATTTTCCTACCGGAGCCCTTGCATACAACCTCTATTCCATTCCTGACACTGCTCACCTCCAGAGGGAAACCCTCCTTATTACCCCCACACCCACACCCTAGTCCTTATTTAGCTTCTCACAGTTCTCTGTTCACACCCCGTTCAACCTTCATTTGCTCACCGACGCCCCACAGTGACCCCCACTGCTATATGTGGGACCTGTCTGAAGGGTTGAATGAAAGTTGCTCAGTCGAGTCCTTTGAGACCCCATGGACTACACGGTCCATGGAATTCTCCAGGCCAGAATACTGGAGTGGGCAGCCTATCCCTTCTCCAGTGGATCTTCCCGACACAGGGATCGAACCCAGGTCTCCCGCATTGCAGGCGGATTCTCTACCAGCTAAGCCACCAGAAGTCCAAGAATACTGGAATGGGTAGCCTATCTCTTCTCCAGCGGATCTTCCCGATGCAGGAATCCAACGGGGGTCTCCTGCACTGCAGGTGGATTCTTTACCAACTGAACTACAGAAGCTGAAGTCGGGGCTCCCACATTTCAGGCAGACTCCTTAGCATTACGGGCAGACTCTTTACCATCTGAGCCACCAGGGAAGCCCCAAAGTGAAAGTGAAAGTTGCTCTGTCGCGTCTGATTCTTCGCGACCCCATGGACTATACAGTCCATGGAATTTCCCAGGCCAGAATACTGGAGTGGACAGTCTTCCCCTTCTCCAGGGGATCTTCCCAATCCAGGGATCGAACCTAGGTCTACCCTCATTGCAGGCGGATTCTTCACCAGCTGAGTCACCAGGGAATCCCGAGAATACTGTAGTGGGGTAGCCTATCCCTTTCTCCAGCGGATCTTCCCGATCCTAGGAATTGAACCGGGGTCTCCTGCATTGCAGGCGGATCCTCGACCAACTGAGCTACTAGGGAAGCCCCTTAAGGGTTGAGAAGAGCAGGTAAGCACTCTACTGAGTGCTTTGCAGGAAATCCTACAATAATCTTATCGAGTTAAGCACGGCAGTGTGACACGCGTTTACAGACGCGGATCTGAGGCACGGAGAGGTCGCACGGCCACGGGGCTGGGCTGGGCTATAGGAGCTCTGGGGTCTTCAGCGCTAACTCTCTCAACTTTACACGGCGATGGAGGGAGCCGGGGCGAGGAGAGGGGACCCGCGGCTTCCCGCGGGCGATGCCCGGGCGGCCGGGAGGGGAAAGCGGGTGCGGCGTCCAGGCCGAGGGAGCTGCACACGCCGTGAGGGACTCGCTCCCGAGCCCGGCTTGGTCGCCTAGTCTCCGAGCCGGAGCACCTCACGGCCGGAGGCGGACACGGAGTCAGAGGGATGCGCGGGGCGGCGGCCGGTCCCTGCCCTGCCCGGCCCGGCTCGGCCCTTCGGGAGCCCAGCCCGGCGTTCCGGGCAGTTTCCCTCGCCCTCAGACCCGCACGCTCTCGCGAGGCCGGCCTGCCAGTCCGGCAACCCCCACCTTACCCTCAAAGACCGCTCCCCGACCCGTCGCCTCTTCACCCGCGGCCGCCACCGCCGCCCTCAGCGCTCCCGGCCGGGCTCAGCCGGCAGCGGAACCATCGCTACAACGCCGCCCCTCCCACAGCATTGGGCCGGCGACTCCCGCCCTCTGGCTTCCGGTCGCGTCACTTCCGCAAGGAGGTGTGGCCGCGCTGCGCAGGCGCGCGGGGCGCCTCCGAAGCGAATTCTGCGCGCGGAAGCCCTGGAGGGAGGTGCGGGTTATAGATCCTTGAGGGAAGTAGCGATTCCACGTGCTCCTCTCGCGGCGGGTTGAAACCGTTGGCGGGCGCTGGCTGAGAGGTGAGGGGCAGTGGCCCAGAGGTCCGACTTGGAGGCTGGAGCTCAGGCTGTGAGGCGGAGGGTGGGGAGGGGTGGGCACGCTGTGGCAGTTGCCTGCGTTTCCACCGTTAGAGTCTTTCCTTTGGCTTAAACGCATGGAAGAAAGAAATGCATTTAAGTTTCATTCGTGCTCTGGAAGAAATGGAAGGAGTCCTGGAGTTAGAATGACCAGTTCCTTCGGATTTTAAAATGGAAAAGTCGGTGCCGGGAACCCGCAGAGGGGGTTCCAGGCGGGATGGTTGGTTGGTACCCCCACCGGACTGGGTTGTGCAGGCTTGCTGCATGTTGGGGACGAGGCGCTTGTCTTCTTGGAGTCTTGGGGAGCTCGATCTCCAAGGAGGAGGCCCTTAGGGCATAGTGGTTGAGAGCGCGGGGCTTTAGGGCCGGGAGTAGCTGCGTTGTGAATCCAGGTTTGCCACCAGCTGCACGTGTAGCTTGCTGACAGTTACTGAACCCCTTTGTGCTGTCAAAAGGGAATAATAATAGAACCTAACTCAGAGGATTCTTGTGAGTATTATAGGAACCAGGGCTTGGCACATAGTAGATGATCCGTCAATGTCCGGATTTTCTGCAGCCTCTGCCTTTGTGGAGAGGTTAGAGGAATGAGGTGGGGTTTGAGTGCTTGCAAGCCTACCATTCTTGCAGAGTGCCTACCTGGGACTTATTCACACATCACCCCCAGTCCCCCCAAGGCCTAACGTAGTGCCTGACGCGTCGGCTTCTACAGGTAGTTATTACACCCGTGAATCAGTTCAGTTCAGTCGCTCAGTTGTGTCCTACTCTGCAACACCAGTGAATAGATGCTGTTTAAACCACTGCTGTTGATGTAGTATGTGGGGAGGGTGTGAGACTGAAACTTGGGCTTCCAGAGACACTGTTCAACTTCTGCGGGCTTTGGCTCATCTGTCAAGTGGAGATGGATGTATCTTCCATGAGAGTCTTTGCAGAGCAAAGGAGAGATCTTGCCTGACTATATACCCTACAGTCAGGAGCTTCGGTGTGAAGGTGTACCGTGTGTGCTTGTCTGTCTTTCCCTTTCTATGCCCCTGGTTTCTTGGAGTTTTTCTCTCGGGAGGAGCTCAGGGCTAGCCTTGTTGGTCTGATGCCATTGTTTCACAGCCTGGAGAACTTAAGTCCCTAGGGCACAATGACTTGCTTCAGGTCTCAGGGCTCCCCGAAGGCTGTTGACAGCTTGGCCCTTAAGGTGGGCAGTTTTGGTGGTGATGGTGTCAGTGGGGTTTAGGTCTGTGGGTGTATGTTTGTGAAGGAATTTTTTTTTAAAGAATAGTAGGACAGTACAAAAATATGTAAAGAGGAAGGTTAAAAAATAAATAATCACTCCAAATACAAGCTTCCCTGGTGACTCAGATTGTAGAGAATCTGCCTGTAATGCAGAAGACCCAGGTTGGATCCCTGGGTCAGGAAGATCCCCTGGAGAAGGGACTGGCAACCCACTCCATTCATTATTCTGGCCTGGAGAATTCCACTGACAGAGGAGCTTGGCGGGCTACCGTCCGTGGGATCGCAGAGTCAGACATGACTGAGCAACTTCCACGTTCACTTCACAATCCCAGAACCAATTTGAGTTCACGTTATCAGGGAACAAGGTGGTAGTGTAGGCAGCCAGGGGATGGGGAGCCAGCACAGACTGGGGTGATTTTATGAAGACAGATGGGTAGATTGAGGGTCATATTTAAAGAAGCAGTGTTTGGAGGGGACTGGGAACAATATCATTGATGTGCAAGTAAGTAGACCACAAGAAATTCTACCATTGAGTAAGGATTTATCTTTCAAATCTGGTATCCTTAATTTTCCACACAATACTGTAAGGTATTAGACCCATTTTATAGATAAACAGATTCTGAGAAGCTTAGGTATCCAGGTCATTAAGTTTTTAATTGGCAGATGCAGACTCCAGCTCAGATCCTCTGGCCCTGAGTCCAGGCCCAGGTCAACAGAAGGTGGCCACCAGCTTGATAAGAGGAGACTGAGGTGCCTGAATTGCTTCACAGGTTCCCAGCTCCTAGGGATGCTGTCTGCTACCCATCAGCTCAGCACTGAGCTGATGATGATACCCATCATCCTCTGCTGTGACATGGGTGGTCTCTTTGTCCAGTGTGGCCTAGCTTAAGAATGAAAGACTTGGGGTTGTAATATTTTTTAATGAACCGTCATGACTTACATGGCACTTAGCTGGGTGTATAGGTGTCATGAAAGTCTTAATGCAACATGGTTTTATCTTACCAAAATATCATTTGAAAATGTGACTGTTTAAATTTCTTTCACATTTATTGAGTCCTGTGACGTTTGAATGAGTTGTCTTTTGTGTGTGGGAGGTGCTTGCTGTTTTCAGTTGGAGGGGCTGCATTTTCACAGGGGCGTCTTTTTGTAAGGTTGTAGCATGTCCACTTATGAAATCGCCAAACCTGTGCTAAGATTTGCCACACTTGAGTATGCTGTGCAGATTGGATGGTTTCGAGCTTGCGGTTGTTTGCAGCCCCTTCCTCCCACCACAGCACACATAACCAGTGTTTACCGCACAAAAGAAAGGTACTTCCCTGGAGGGCTGGGTGAAGAGGGATGGGTAAGCTCCTTACAGAGCTGCCCGCGGTGCAGATTAAGCGTCAGTATGCAGCCGTGGCTCTAAACAATCCAGAGGAAGGTCCTGGGAGACTGAGTTCCAGCTTAGTGTGCAAGCTACCCATTCTATCTTTGAAAAAAATCTCAACAGATTTCTGAATGTGAACATATGCCACAAGAGACCAGATGAAAATGATTGGAGAGGTATCTTTCCGATCTACATGTGACCAAAATCTAATTCTGTCCTGAATTGATGTTTACGCTGTGTGTGGCTAATCACCAGAGACAAGACATGTTTTGCACAGATATGCCGAGCCATCTTTTTTTGTCAACATCACTGACTTCATTCAGTCGAGAAATTTTGTCTCCAGCCATCCTTCTCAGGCCTTTTAATTCCTGACTTTCCGTGGCAGGCTGCATCTCTCAACTGGCTCTCAAAGCTCACTGAAGCCTTCCTCCCCTCCCCTCTCTGCCTCAAACAAGATACAGGATAGACCTCAGAAACGAAGGTTGGAAAGCTGTAGGCCATAGCTGCAGTTTGAGGGGGTTATTTTCTCACGGTCGAGTCTCACTGTGAAAGTCCTTTCAGCATTGTCAGCAGGCAGTTCAGTTTGTCCCCGCTGCCTCCAGCTTGGGTGTAAGGTAGCAGTCCATTTCTTGGTGACTGGTTTGCTCTCATTTTGAGACCAAAGTGCCCAGTATGCATGTGCTTTCAGTAGTCTGCCAACTCTTTTGCAACTCCACGGACTGTACCCTGACAGGCTTCTCTGTCCATGGAATTCTCCAGGCAAGGGTACTGGAGTGGGTTAGCCATTGCCTTCTTCAGGGCATCTTCTTGACCCAGGGACCGAAGCTACTTTGCAGGCAGATTCTTTACCCCTGAGCCACCAGGGAAGCCCGGCTGCTCTTGTTTCCTGCCAGCAACCTGGTCATCCTTCTGCTGAGAGCAGAATGCTGGCTTCGGGGGAGTGGGGCACAGTCCACGGGAGACCAGCTCACCTGGACCTGTGACTGTTTCATAAGCAGAATGCTGGCTTCGGGGGAGTGGGGCACAGTCCACGGGAGACCAGCTCGCCCCGACCTGTGACTGTTTCATGCGTCTTTCACTGTAGCCAGGTGAGAAGATGCTCTCGGTTGGTGCGCATCCCGGAACAGTCAGGCTTTCTTTCCTTTGGATTCGCTGCTCGGCTGTAACTGACCCCATGTGTAACCCTGATGGAGAGCTGAAGAAGGGGTCTCTGGGTCAGGGGCCCACACTTTATAAGCACATTAAGCAAACTGCAGGGCAAGAGACCTCCAAGAGAGACCGGCTGAGCCTCTGTAAACCCTGGAGTTGCAGCCAGGATGTCCATTTTCACTCAAGGCTGAATGGATGGGAATAGCCCTGCCCCTTTCTTCGGTTTGTCCTCTCTAGCAGTGACTCAGAAGGTGGAAGTACAGCAGAGATGGTGATGGGGCATGAGAATTTTCCACGAACCAGGAGTAGTCTCATTGGTGCCAGAGGAGTCTCAGATGAAGTCTTACCCTGAGCTGTGTCAGTGTACTTGACCCTTACCTTCATGATGAGAAAGAACATACTGGGTTAAACATTTGTTCTCAGTATTTTTGCTGTGAAACTTATTTATAATGTAAAATGACAATCTAGTGATTAAAAAAATCAAGATCTTAATGACCCAGATAGCCACAATGGTGTGATCACTCACCTAGAACCAGACATCCTGGAATGCGAAGTCAAGTGGGCCTTAGGAAGCATCACTAAGAACAAAGCTAATGGAGGTGATGGAATTCCAGCTGAGCTATTTCAAATGCTAAAAGATGATGCTGTGAAAGTGCTGCACTCAGTTGCCAGCAAATTTGGAAAACTCAGCAGTGGCTACAGGACTGGAAAAGGTCAGTTTTCGTTCTAATCCCAAAGAAAGGCAGTGCCAAAGAATGTTCAAACTACTGCACAATTCTACTCATCTCACACGCTAGTAAAATAACGCTTGAAATTCTCCAAACACATCTTTGACAGTATGTGAACTGAGAACTTCCAAATGTTCCAGCTGGATTTAGAAAAGGCAGAGGAACTAGAGATCAGATTGCCCACATCCTTTGGATCATTGAAAAAGCAAGAGCGTTCCAGAAAAACATCTTCTGCTTTATTGACTATGCCAAAGTCTTTGACTGTGTGGATCACAACAAACTAGAAAATTCTGAAAGAGATGGGAATAACAGACCACTTTACCTGCCTCCTGAGAAATCTGTATGCAGGTCAAGAAGCAACAGTTAGAACTGGACACAGAACAACAGACTGGTTCCAAATAGGAAAAGGAGTACATCAAGGTTGTATATTGTCACCCTGCTTATTTAACTTCTATGCAGAGTACATCATGAGGAACGCTGGGCTGGATGAAGCACAAGCTGGAATCAAGATTACTGGGAGAAATATCAATAACCTCAGATATGCAGATAACACCACCCTTATGACAGAAAGTGAACAGGAACTAGAGCCTCTTGATGAAGGTGAAAGGAAAGTGAAAAAGCTGGCTTAAAACTCAACATTCAAAAAACTAAGATCATGGCATTGAATTCCATCACTTCATGGGAAATAAATGGGAAAGTAGTGGAAACAGTGACAGACTTTTTTTTCTGGGCTCCAAAATCACTGCAGATGGTGAATGCAGCCATGAAATTAAAAGACACTTGCTCCTTGAAAGAAAAGCTATGACCAACCTAGGCAGCATATTAAAAAGCAGAGACATTACTTTGCCAACAAAGGTCCGTCTAGTCAAAGCTGCTGTTTTTCCAGTAGTCATGTATGGATGTGAGAGTTGGACTATAAAGAAAGCTGAGCGCCGAAGAACTGATGCTTTTGAACTGTGGTGTTGGAGAAGACTCTTGAGAGTCCCTTGGACTGCAGGGAGATCAAACCAGTCAATACTAAAGGAAATCAGTCCTGAATATTCATTGTAAGGATTGATGCTGAAGCTCCAATACTTTGGCCACCTGATGGGAAGAACTGACTTACAGAAAAAGAGCTTGATGCTGGGAAAGATTGAAGGCGGGAGCAGAAGGGGGTGACAGAGAATGAGATGGTTGGATGGTATCACCTACTCACTGGATGTGAGTTTGAGCAAGCTCCGGGAGTTGGTGATGGACAGGGAAGCCTGGTGTGCTGGAGTCCATGGGGTTGCAAAGAGTCAGACACGACTGAGCGACTGAACTGAATCTTGGAAAGTTACAGTTATTTCTGGCACACTTTTAAATGAGTTTGTGTTTTGTTGAGGGCAGTAGCACCTCCATGGACTTTTTAAACAGTAGTTACGTGCAGGTGTGGACCCACTGAATCATGGGGCAGTGCTCCGGACACCTGGGTTTGGGAGCCCACTCCAGTAGTTCAGCACCCAGCACTGGGACACCTGGAAGGGTTCTGTGGTTTCTGATTGCTCCAAAAGGGGGCCACACCTGCTCCCGTCCACTGACACTGAGGCTCACATCTGCATTTTTAACACCTGTAGATACATGGTTATGCCTGTATGAGTGCTGTTTGTTCTTAATGATTTTTAGGTCTCCTCCACTTTCTAAACTTTCTGTGATTCCCCTTTGGCTGTGTTCTTATTGTATTTGGGGACTTGGAGTACTTTTAAGTGCTCACCTAGAGGCAGTAGAGAGAGACTGCACGTGTGCACTTAAAGTTATTGGAAACGTCCCCAAACTTCATCTCTAGAGCCAGCCTGCCAAGTTTAGATCCTGGTTCCGCTACTCCATGACTTTGGACAGTTTCCTTAGTATGAGTCCCAGTACCTCGTGTAAAGTGTGAAGGATGACAGTCCTTCCCTCATAGGGTTGCTGTGAGGGTTGAAGAAATCCATACACGTAAAGCTTTTAGAATAAAGCCCAACACGTGGTGAGCACACACTCAACCAGTGTTAGCCATGTTAGTATTGTTGAATACAGTTTTACTTATGTGATGGTAAAGGTTAATGTAGATTATGAATCAGCTTTGATTCTGTTATTTTCATGTGAAGAGTTAGCTGTCTGAGTGAGCTATTTGGAAAAGAAGTTTCACAGTACAATGATAATTATCTTTTTTCCTTTTTAATTTTTTTTTTTAGGACAGGGCTTAAAACCCATCTTGGGTAAAAAAAAATTTAATCATTTAGCTAAAAATGGTATTTTTTACATGCAATGCATGTGGTGAATCGGTGAAGAAGGTGCAGGTGGAAAAGCACGTGGCTCTTTGCCGAAACTGCGAATGTCTTTCCTGCATCGACTGTGGCAGAGACTTCTGGTAAGTCCGTGTGGATCCGCACTGAATGTACAGACCAGTTACGGGATCGTTGGTTCCACAAAGCATTAAAAAAAAAAAAAAAAAAAAGCAAGAGGCAAATTTGAGGAAAGAAAATTAAGAAAAAAATGTAGTCCCTGCCGGGACTATTTGCTGTTTAAAGGTGATGCAAAGAGAAGACTCAGAAAAAAAGGGAGTTGTGGGTTTGGTCATAATCTGATGACTTCGTGGCACTTGCTGTGCTGTCCTTGGCACCATTACCAGACCCAGGGAGGTGACCATACGCAGCAGGGTTTCCGGGTGTGTTGTGCTGATCACAGTGAAGCGATGGATTTACAGACCGGAAAGTGAAGTTATTCATTCACAGTGGAGATACCTGGGAGAAGAGACTCGGTCCTCCCCCAGAAAATCAGAGGTGATGGAGGGAGTGAAGCTCCCGGCCCCGTGTGTCAGGTGCTTCCAGTGAAGGGGTCTCTGGTGAGGTGAGGACTGAGGGGAGGGGGCAGGATGGGTCCTGCCCATCCACTGTTTCTCAGGGAGGGTCGTCTGCAGTTGGCTAATCTCATTCTTGCGCTGATTGCCTTCAGCTTCAGAGGGTTCAGCTTTTGGCACGTGGGCCCTACTGGCCTTTGTAGCATTTGAGGGATATTTGCAAACAATCCCTTTTAATTTCATTCTAAAGCAGTGATTTAAAAAAAAAAAATGTTTGGAAACCGATAAAGTCTTTTTTCATACCTAATCCTAGGAGGAAGGATATACAGAAACAGGTGAAAATTGGGCTGTTTCTCCTTAAGGGACTTTGCCCCTGACCTCTTCTTAGTATTTCCCTGAGGACCCTGTAGAACTTCAAAGTGATCATATAAGACAGAATCAAGTGTCCTTTTTTTCCAAGACTCCCAAGATCCAGAACTTTCTCATGACCTGATAATACCATTTTATACCACCTTTTAACTTAGTCTACAGCTGATTATTGATTGTTCGGTGTATATTACCAGGAAACCCTACAGGCTTTGTAACTTAAGATAAAGCCACCCTGTTGCAGAGAATTCTTTTTTATTTAGTGACTATTCACTTATGACTTAAAAAAAATACTGCCTATCAATATGATTTTAAGACATTTGTATATAAAAATGGGTAGAAAATTTGGTGGTGGGATTTGAACAGTTGGGAGGAAGGAAAATGTGATGTGACCAGGAGGTTATCAGCGTAGTAAGTGAAAGGGGTGGGGTGGCCATGCAGCGCACGGGTGGGAAGGTGAGTGTAGACTGCATGCCAGCTTTACACAGAGACTCTGATTTGGGAATCACTGACGGTGGAACTTTCTCACTTTAAGGGGCGATGACTATAAAAACCACGTGAAATGCATAAGTGAAGATCAGAAGTACGGTGGCAAAGGGTATGAAGGTAAAACACACAAAGGCGATGTTAAACAGCAGGCATGGATTCAGGTAAGGTCTTCCCAATTCATCAAGAGCTTCATCTGTCACCTGCTTTCTTGGGAAACCTAGATAGCCAAGAATTAATGCCTCCTATGCAACCCAGTACTTTCACAGTGTTGTACGGCCATCACCATTGTCCGTCTCCAGAACTGTTTCATCTTTTGATAGAGGTTACATCTGAACCTGTAGCTCTCTTTAAGTAGTGTTGACATCTTAATATTGTCTTCAGTTCTTGGACATGGAATGTCTTTCCATTTCCTTGTATCTTCTTTAATTTCTCTCAGCAGTGTTTTTTAGTTTTCAGTATATATGTCTTTTGCCTCGTCGGTTGGTTAAGTATCCCTAAGTATTTTATTCTTTTTGATAGTATTATAAGTGGAATTGTTTATTAATTTCCTCTCCAATTTGTTCTTTGTTTGTGTAGAGAAATGCAGTTTGATTTTTGAGGGTTGATTTTTGTATCCTGCAACTGCTGAACTTAGTCCTAAAGATGCTTTTTTGTGAAATCTTTTGGGTTTTTGACATGTAAGACCATGTCTGGGAACAGAGATCATTTTACTACTTTCTTTCCAGTGTGGATGCCTTTTATTTCTTGCCTTAGTCTCGGGGAGGTAGTGAAGGAGAGGGAAGCCTGGTGGGCTGCAGGCCATGGGGTTGCAAAAAGTCAGACATGACTTAGCAACTGAACAACAACAATAAATTGCCCTGGACTTTCAGCACTCTGTTGAATCTATAAACACAGACATTAGCCCAGAATCTGGACTTGAGGTGTGAACCCAGTGGTTTGACTTTCATGAAACTTGTCTATTGATTGTTTATTGCTTTTATCTTCCTTTTTTGTAGAAAATTCATGAATTAATAAAAAGACCCAATGTCAGCCCCAAAGTGAGGGAACTATTAGAGCAAATTAGTGGTTTTGACAACGTTCCCAGGAAAAGGGCAAAATTTCAGGTATGTATTTGACTGGACTTCCCTGAATGCGGACGTGGGGCCCTTGGTGACAGCTTATGTACGCCTGTCAGCATATGTGATGAGTGAGGTTTTTTCCTTTTTTCTTTTTCACCCATATAGAATTGGATGAAGAACAGTTTAAAAGTTCATAATGAGTCTGTCCTGGAGCAGGTGTGGAATATCTTTTCTGAAGCTTCCAGCAATGTAAGTCCGATCTCACTCTAGACTTGCAGTGTGGCAAAAGTGGTTAGTAAAAATGAAACGGGAATGTCTTATTTTGGAGGTCAAGACAGCCTTCTTTTTCAGAGAGCCTCTCTGTGCCTTCATTAAGGCGAAGGAATACACTGAGTGCACCGCAGAGAAGATTTCCGTATTGTGCAGAGAAGGGCATTTAATCCCCATGTTTGATAACAGTACCAGCTGACGTGACTTGACTGGCTTAGATGTCAGGTAGTGGGATGATTGGAAAAGAACAGGAGCTGTGGGTTTCTGACAGACCCGATTTGAATCCCTGCTTTGCTCTCGGGCATTTTATTTAACCTCTCTGAGCCTTTGTTTCCTTGTCTTAAAGAGAGGTGGATCCTTAGACTCAGTAGGGGCTTCCCAGATGGCTCAGTGGAAAGAATCTGCCTGTGGTGCGGGAGACCTGGGTTTGATCCCTGGGTCGGGAAGATCCCCTGGAGGAGGGCATGGCAACCCCCTCCAGTATTCTTACCTGGGAAATCCCATGGACAGAGGAGCCTGGTGGGCTACAGTCCATGGGGTCACAAGACTCAGACGTGACTTAGCGACTAAGCAACAACACAAAAGACTCAGTACTTAATGTGCCCGATACATGTCAGGACCTGAACAAAGAAAAGCATCTCAGGTGGGTGGTAGTGGTAGGAAGGAAGAATAAACAGGGTGAGGACAAGAGAGGGTGACCAGATATTCTGATAGGTGTGGGGTGAGGGGTCGTGGCCTAGTATTAAAGCAGATGAGGGTGTACAAGCCTCCCAGCTCATGCCCAGCAGGGCGTGGGCGCTTGGTCAGTGCTGATCTCCTTTCTTCCGGTGGCCAGAGGGATTGCTTGGAGCACATCAGTAGACCACCTTCCGAGAAGATGCTTTCATCCGAGAGGCCCCAGATGTGGAATACACCTGTAGAAAGTTGTAGTGTGACATCTTGTAGGCACGTCCTTGCTTCCGTTGTTCAACATTTTTTTTCATTAATTCAGTTGTACTTTGCCCCTTCTTGGAGCTTATATCCCATCTGAAGGCATATCATTAGTGTTTACAAACAGCAGTGGGGTCCGACTGGTCTTTTATTCTCCTCACAGTTGTCAGCAGTTGGTGTGCTTTATGCAGAGAGAATAGTTTTGACCACAAATGGGGATAAAAAATGAAACTTTCTCTTGGCAGTGTATGTAGCATTTGTCTCTAAACACACAAATTGGCCCTGTGAAACTTTATAACCAATCATTCAATTGGCACTTATGTGGCACCTATTTTTTTAAAGGTTATTTGCATTATTTTGGGCTTCCCTGTGGCTCAGCTGGTAAAGAATCCACCTTCAGTGCGGGAGACCTGGGTTTGATCCTTGGGTTGGGAAGATCCCCTGGGGAAGGGAAAGGCTACCCACTCCTGTATTCTGGCCTGGAGAATTCCTTGGACTGTTATGTCCATGGGGTCGCAAAGAGTCAGACACGATTGAGTGACTTTCACTTTCATTATTTTAACTAACAGTCATAAAAGTTTGTGGTTATTTAGCTTACTCCAGAGTTCAAGAAATAGAGTTTTTCAGTTTCATTTTTGAAGCTGTGAATATATTAAGAATTAAGATAACCAGTAAGCAGCTTGTGGTAAACTCTGAGCTCTGCAAAATGCAGCTTGTTGTTGCTTTTGGGCGGTGAACGTCCCGGCACATTCCTGGAGTTGGGGGTGGAGATGGTGCCAAGGCCCTGAGGGGTGTTGGGCTGGAGGCTCTGCATCCTTCTCAGGTGAGACACACACTGCTCCGGTGCACAGCGCACCTGGCCACTGGGGGCCCAGCCATCCTTGGACCTGGGTCCCTCCCTCCAGAGCTGTCTTCTGGCAGGAGAGACCGGCAGCTGCTCTAAGAGCTGATGCTGTGATGTCAGGTGGTGACACAGGCCAGGAGGAAATGGGAGGCAGGGGACAGGGCAGACAGTGAAGGAGGGGAGAGCCTCGCTGTCAGGACAGAGGCAGTCAGGTCGTGTCTGAGGAGACCACGTGGGAGGGGAGCCTGGAACGAAGTAGGAAGCTGATGGGCAGTGAGTTTACTCACTCATTCATTGAGTGGCTGCTGGGCAGGTCCGTGTGTCTCCCTCCCTCCTTCCTTCCTTCCGCCCTGTCTCCCCTCTCTCCCAGAAGCTGGGGCGCAGGGGGTGGGCTTGGTTAGGAAGTGGAGGCGGGGCAGCAGCTGGAGACTTGGCTAAAGGGGGCAGGCCTGGGGCTGCGGTGCTCAGACTCTGGTGGGTTGATGCTCACGACACACCATACCACAGGACAGAACTTGTAGGACAGGGCGAGGTGTCTGGTCCCCCTGCCTCCTGAGTCCTTTCTGAACTCATCGCCTGCCTCCCCCGCATGTGCCTGGATGATTTGATCTCTGAATTCTTACTGAGAAAATGGCAGTTGTTTAGTTTAGTCTCAATACCCTAAATACTACTCTTTAAGCCTATGACTATGTCTTACAGACTTCGTGAGCTCAGCAGAGTGCTTGTACAGGAGTGAAAGCCAGTCCTCCTCCATTTGGTCCCCTCGTGACCTCACCTCTGAAAGGAGGAGGACTGTCCCCTGGCCAATTACTTAACAGAGATGAAACTTGACCGTGAGTCCAGTTGTTTGCAGGACGCCTGCAGCGGCCCCAGAGCTGCAGATGCTGACTGTGGCCCTGCCTCTCCAGACACATCAGGGCTCGTGTAGCAGTTCAGTGAATTGCTCCACGTCCTCTCTTGGGAACGAACGGGTAGGCATGGAGGCTGCAGCATATTTATAGTCAGTGCAGCAGGCAGTGGGGCTGGCTGTGCTGAAGTCAGTCAGTTTGAGTCAGGTGGTGCAGTAAATGGGAAGTTTGTCTTATTCCAGCGTATGTTTCCATGGTTCCATTCTTGATGTTCCACCCAGGTGTCCCTCCCTGACGTTCCTCTCAGGGTAGCCATTCATCTAAACAGTGATGGTGATAAGGGCACCTCTGTCTAGTCCTCAGGAGTTTACAAAACTCTTCCTGTACATCCAGCTGCTTTCTCAAGCTTAGCTTTTCTCATTTCTCATTTTATTGATACATGAACTGTATCAGGTAGGTGTCACCAACTTTTCTTTTTATAGATGAAGAAACAGGTTTGGAGCAGATAAATAACTTGCCCTGAGTCACCTGGCTAGTAGTGAACAGAGCTGGAATTTGAACCCAGGCCTGCAGATGCTTAAATCTGATGCTTTCTGGCACATCAACGTGCACATTTTCTATCTATCAGGCGGCTAGTGAGCCAGAATTAAAGGTCTGGCTTTTCTGTGACATTCAGATACTTCATTTTTCCAGTGGATTGAAAATATCTGTTAAAGGCAGAGAGGAATATGGGCTGGGGGTGGTTTTTTCTCATTTTGTATATATATGTTGCTACGTGTAAGCTATGGGGTTGTGGGGGTTGCAGTTATAAAATGGTAAGTAGTAACAGTTTCCTTAGAGGAATTTATTCAGTAGATAAAATGATGTGTGTCTGAAATGAGTATTTATGTGTTTCTTGGTTTTGCTTAATAATAAGGAACCTGTCAGTAAGGGGCCAGATCAGCAGCCGGCAGAGCCAGTGACCAAGCCTTGTGCAGAGAACAACACCGAGGTCCCGTCCTCCAAAGCAAACAGCAGCACAGAAGAGCCAGCAGAGGCCAAGAAGAATAAGAGAGAAAGGAAGGCAGAACGGCAGAAGAACAGGAAAAAAGAAAAGAAAGAACTAAGACTAGAAAACCACCAGGAGAGTGCAAAGAGTCAGAAGCCTAAAAAGCGCAAAGCGGCACAGGAGGCTGAGCAGGAGGCGGCTGATGGCTCCTCGGGGACGAAGAGCCAGAGGAAGAAGAGCAAGACCGAGCCCGCCCAGGACGGGGCGGTGGATGGAGGCGCCAAGATGGGGCAGCAGGCAGACGCCAGTCCAGGGAAACGAAAGCGCAAGCACTTGGAAGGTTTGTGGCTCACTTATGCTCCAAGGGTTTGTTAAAGAATGTTTGAACTGTGTTTTGGGGATGGATAAAAATGTGTCAGACCTTGCCCTTTGAAACCACTCGTGGCAAACAGCATGACATTTTGAAGCAGGCCAACCTGGGTTTACTCCAGGGCAGGTGATACCACCTCTCAACTGTCCATTTTGTCATCTGCCTTGGAGGACAAGCCCCCCCCCCCCCCGTCCCTGCCGCCTTGGGGCTGGGGTGCTTGGGGGCATGAGCAAGGTGATGGGTTGTTTTTTTTTTAGGGGCCTGGCCTTGTAGGCCTCTCATTAAATGGTTCAGTTCACTCAGTTGTGTCCGACTCTTTGCGACCCCATGAATCACAGCACGCCAGGCTTCCCTGTCCATCACAAACTCTTGGAGTGCACTCAAACTCATGTCCATCGAGTCGGTGATGCCATCCAGCCATCTCATCCTCTGTTGTCCCCTTCTCCTCCTGCCTCCAATCCCTCCCAGCATCAGAGTCTTTTCCAATGAGTCAACTCTTCGCATGAGGTGGCCAAAGTATTGGAGTTCAGCTTTAGCATCATCCTTCCAGTGAACACCCAGGACTGATCTCCTTTAGAATGGACTGGTTGGGTCTCCTTGCAGTCCAAGGGACTCTCAAGAGTCTTCTCCAACACCACAGTTCAAAAGCATCAATTCTTCGGCACTCAGCTTTCTTCACAGTCCAACAATCATATCCATATATGACCACTGGAAAAACCATAGCCTTGACTAGATGGACCTTTGTTGGCAAAGTAATGTCTCTGCTTTTTAATATGCTGTCTAGGTTGGTCATAACTTTCCTTCCAAGGAGTAAGCGTCTTTTAATTTCATGGCTGCAGTCAGCATCTGCAGTGATTTTGGAGCCCCAAAAAATAAAGGCTGACACTGTTTCCACTGTTTCCCAATCTATTTCCCATGAAGTGATGGGACCAGATGCCATGATCTTAGTTTTCTGAATGTTGAGCTTCAAGCCAACTTTTTCACTCTCCTCTTTCACTTTCATCAAGAGGCTTTTGAGTTTCTCTTCGCTTTCTGCCATAAGGGTGGTGTCATCTGCATATCTGAGGTTATTGATATTTCTCCCGGCAATCTTGATTCGAGCTTGTGCTTCTTCCAGCCCAGTGTTCCTCATGATGTACTCTGCATATAAGTTAAATAAGCAGGGTGACACTATATGGCCTTGACATACTCCTTTTTTTATTTGGAACCAGTCTGTTGTTCCATGTCCAGTTCTGACTGTTGCTTCCTGACCTGCATATAGGGTTCTCAAGAGGCAGGTCAGGTGGTCTGGTATTCCCATCTCTTTCAGAATGTTCCACAGTTTATTGTGATCCACACAGTCAAAGGCTTTGGCATAGTCAATAAAGCACAAATAGACGTTTTTCTGGAACTCTCTTGCATTAAATGGTAGGCGCTGTTATAAATGTAAAATTTTTTTTTTTTAATCTTCTTAATGACTTAGTTGAAGCAGATTCTAAGAAGAAAGAGATTAAGCTCCCAGAAAATTCTGAGGATGGAGAACCAGAAAACCATGAGGCTCCTGCAAAAGGTATGGCTGCCGTGCTTTGCAGCTCTGCCCTCTGTAGGTTGGGGGAGTAGGGAAACGGTTGGGCCCGTCAGGTGGGTTGTGCCCTCTGGATGCACGGGAAAGAGTCTGGAGCCAAACCCGTGCTCCAGGGTGTGACTCCAGAGTAATAGTGAGCACTCTGTCAGTCAGTCTCACAAGGGTCTCTCCAGCTTTAAGGATAGAATGTAGAGCCGTCTGGATTGGAGACGTGTATTGTCTTTGGAGCTTAAAGTAAGCCCCAGTTCTGTGACCCTGCTTCTCTTGTTTTTGCCTCTTATCACTCCCATAGATTGTACCCTGAGGTCCAGGGTACAGGAACAGGCTTGACTGTTCCTCCTCCCTTCTCTGGGTCTGTCCCTCGTGTCCCCTTGCTTGAAGCCCCATGGCTACCCTCACTTTCAGCCAAAATATGCACTTGTCAGACTCCAAAGTGAAAGTGTACGTCGCTCAGTCATGTCCGACTCATACGGTCCATGGAATTCTCCAGGCCAGAATACTGGACTGGGTATCCTTTCCCTTCTCTGGGGGATTTTCGCAACCCAGGGATCGAACCCAGGTCTCCCACATGGCAGGCAGATTCTTGACTAGCTGAGCCACCTGGGAAGTCCAGTTCAGTTCAGTTCAGTCGCTCAATCTGGGAATGGGTTCTTTGTGACCCCATGAACCGCAGCACGCCAGTCCTCCCTGTCCATCACCAACTCCCGGAGCCCACCCAAACCCATGTCCATTGAGTGTGTGATGCCATCCAACCATCTTATCCTCTGTCGTCCCCTTCTCCCCCAATCTCTCCCAGCATCAGGGTCTTTTCAAATGAGTCAGCTCTTCACATCAGGTAGCCAAAGTATTGGAGTTTCAGCTTCAGCATCAGTCCTTCCAATGAACACCCAGGACTGATCTCCTTTAGGATGGACTGGTTGGATCTCCTTGCAGTCCAAGGGACTCTCAAGAGTCTTCTCCAACACCACAGTTCAAAAGCTTCAATTCTTCCACGCTTAGCTTTCTTTATAGTCCAACTCTCACATCCATACGTGACCGCTGGAAAAACCATAGCCTTGACTAGATGGACCTTTGTTGACAAAGTAATGTCTCTGCTTTTTAATATGTTGTCTAGGTTGGCTCCTGTTAAATGCTGTCTCCTCCGCAGAGCTATTCCCACTGCTCAGACCCGGAACACTCCCAGGCCTGCCAATAAGAACAGGCCTGAGGGCTCAAATTGGATTTGAGACTTTATTCACGGAAGTTCAATAACTGCTCCAGTTTAGTTAGGTTTCTTAGCTTGTAACTTTGTACATGTGAAGTTTTTTTTAACTTAAAATTTTTAGTTCTGAGATATTGTAGATTCATGTGAAGTTTTAAGAAATAATTAGACTTCAGGGATCCTTCTGTGGCCTTACCCAGTTTCCTCTGAGGCCAAGACCTCCCACCACTGTAGGACAAAACTCCCCTGGGTGTTGGCCTTGAACAGTCAAGAGACAGACATTCCTGTCCCCAAAGGGAATGCTCCCACTGCCCTGTTACAGCCACGCCCACTCTCCTCTTACCCCACACCCCCAGAGGTCAGCCTGTCCCTTACTTCCTTGTACTTCCTCTTCCATGTCCCTTACTCTCCATTTTGAAATTGTGTCATTTCAGAATGTGACATAAATGGCATCATTTACTGTGTAACGGGCTTCCCTGATAGCTCAGCTGGTAAAAAATCTGCCTGCAATGCAGGAGACCCCAGTTCGATTCCTGGGTCAGGAAAATTCCCCTGGAGAAGGGATAGGCTACCCAGAATACCCAGTATTCTGGCCTGGAGAATTCCATGGACCCCATAGTCCATCGGTTTGCAAAGAGTCGGACACGACTGAGCGACTTTCCGTTGAGATTGGCCCTTTTCACTCAGCCTCATTCTCGGGAGAGTCTTCCAGGTTGCCGCACGTCTCAGTGGTCCATTCCTCCGCCCCGTGAGCAGCGGTCTGTGGTGTAAGTGTCCCACGGCTTGGTTATCCGTTCATCTGTTGATGGACATCTGGGTTATTTCCGGTTCGTGGTCCTGATGAATAAAGCTGAGGAAGCACTCATGTAGAGGTTTTCCTGTGTCATGTTTTCTGGAAGAATGTTCAGGAGGTGCCATGGCTGTGTGGTACATTACTTGCATGTTTAGTTTTTTAAGAAACAGCCAGGTTTTTCAAGAGTAGCAGTACCGTGTTGTATGCCCACCAGCAGTGTGTGAGAGATCCAGTCTCCCTACACCCTGGTCGACATTTGGTGGTGGAACTGGGTTTGTAGAGCAAGTTTTTGGTCTTGATGAGGCCTCATGTGTCAGTTTTTCCTTTAAGAGATGATACTCCTGAAGTTGTCTAAGAACTCTTTTCTGGCCTTAAATCCATGGAGGTTTTTTTTTCTTTCTGTTTTTTCCTTAAATGTCTTCTAGTTGCATATTTTACACTCAAGTCCATGATCCATTTTGAGTTAATTTTTCTGAGATATGAAACTTGGTTGCAGGTTTATTTCTTTGCTCTTCAATATCTGGTTGGTCCACACCATTTAAAAAGGCAGTCTTTTCTCTCAGTGAAGTGCCTTTGTCAAGTATCGGTGTGGGTCTGTTCTGGGTTCTCTCTCATTGTGTGCGTCTGTCCGTCCACCACACACTCTTGACTAGAGTAGGTATATCCTAAGTCTTGAAAAGGGGTAGGCTTATTCTCACTTTATTCTTTGCAAAATTAGAAGATTTAAAATAATCTTGCCTATATCTATAAAAAGTCTTGCTGTGATGATAAAGGAATTGGATCAGTTTGGGGAGAATTGATCACTTTATTTACTGTCTTCCAAGCCATGAACATGGCATGTCTGTTGATTTAAATCTTTGATTTCTTTCATCAGAATTATGTATCTTCAGCATACTCGTCTTCATCTTCCTAGAAGCAAAGGTTCCCTAGATGAGTCCTAGCCTGCCGACAGTCTATGCTTTGCTTACTGTGTTTAGACAGCCCCTTGATCTTAGCAGATCCTTAGTAAATCTTGAGTTCATTAGATATAACTCATGTCTTTCTACAGGAATTTGTAGGACAGTGGTACTTAATGATAATTAGTCTTTCTGCTCACTCCGAGAATGAGTATTGTAGACGATAGTCAGTGCCTCTCGGCCACTGTGATTGGACAGGTCGGGTGCCTGCTACATGGTCCTGTGGCATCCTGATTGTTCTGGTCTTGTTCATTTCCTGTGTAGCAGATAGGCAGTGCAGAAATGAGGCTCCAGCGAGACCAAAAACTTGCTCTGCAATCGTTGCACCACCACCACATGTTGACTGGGGTGTAGGGAGACTGGGTCTCACACACAGCTGCTTCTTAACCCTTCTGGTAGTACCACAAAGCACAGTATTTTACCAGTTATTTTCTATATTGTAGGTAAATTCAACTGGAAGGGAACTATTAAAGCAGTTCTGAAACAGGCCCCAGACAACGAAATAACAATCAAGAAGCTAAGGAAAAAGGTATGAAGAGTTTGAATCAGGTATATAATGCTGGGAAGAATCAGTTCTGTATGTCAAAATGTATAGTTTTGTTCTGTTTTTTTTCTACATCTGAAACGCTGTAAAATTGTAGGTGACGTTCAAGCTTCTCCTTTTTAGCCCTTCAGGGTGCGGGTGGGGATGGAGTCAACCCCCATCCACACCTCCTCAGCCAGAGCAGCGTCGATGTTAAATCTGAAAATTACTGCTCTAGATATGTTACTGTATTTTGATTATTCCAGAACAGTGGTTTTTTTTTCCTCTTTGTAATTTTTTTTTTACTGGTGTCTGACATAGGCGGCCAGGTGTCACACGTGTGTAGCTGTGTGAATTGCCACAAGCAGGACACCCCCATGTAACCAGCTCCTGGGTTCTTTGATTTGTCACTGTCTGCTGTGTTGGGGGTCAGAGAACTAACACTGGATAAATTTTCAGGACAAATACCTATTTGACCACTGTTTTTCTTTGTGAAGGTTTTAGCTCAGTATTATGCAGTGACAAATGAACATCACAAATCTGAAGAGGAACTCCTGGTCATCTTCAATAAGAAAATCAGCAAGAACCCCACCCTGAAGTTATTAAAGGACAAGGTCAAGCTTTTAAAATGAACATTTTTATGTTTAATAATTGAGTCCATTCTGTTGATCCCTTTCCTTTCACAATTGTTTGTAGCAACTCGAATTTTGCTTTCCAAAGCTGTATTTTTAAGTTAAGAAAAAAGTATATTTTTGGTAGAACTTCTATTAAAAATAAAATATATTCTTATCCCAAGTTCTAATTCTGTAGCAGTGAAAATTATTATACTTAAAATATTCTTGTATGGTAAATAGTACCAAATGTGACAAGTCAAAAAATAACTTGGTCAGACTAGGAAGCATTTGTTTTTGTCACGTCATTTTCTAAACATTTAGAGGGTTTACGGGGGTTAATTTTTTGTGTGGTTTAAATGTATGTGTGAGTTGCGGGTGTTTCACCCAGGAGCGGTCGAAACAGCCCTTCGTGTGTAATACCCTTGCCCAGCCAGGAGTTCTGCTCTTCACTGGGGATTCCTATGTAAGTCTGGTCTGTGCACTCTGACCCGGTTCATCTTCAGCCACAGACAGATTGGTCAGTGACTAGATTTGGGGGGTGTGGCCTGTGACCAAGTATAGGGAACCAGCTGTGTTAACAATACAGCTAATCCATCGTCTAGCTGTATTACCGTTTCAGTGCCCTGGTTAGATTGGCCTCAGTCCTCGTCACTGTGCAGGAGGAGAGCCAGGCCACTTTCTGATACCTGAGTAGGTGTTGCCCACGAGTCCCTCAACAGCTGGTGTGTGTGGTAAGAATCACTCCTTTGGGACTTCCCTGGTAGTCCAGTGGCTAAGACCCTGCGCTCCCAATGCTGGGCTCCATCCATGGTCAGGGAACTGGATCCCACATGCCACAGCTCAATTTCCCACACGCTGCAACGAAGATTGAAGATCGTGCGTGCCGCGACTAAAACCCGGCACAGCCAAGTAAATTAAAAAAAAAAACTTAAAAAAATAATAGAATAAAATTTAAAAGAAAAGAATCACCCCTTTAACCAGTGTTAACTATCATCCTTAATACCTCTTGCTAGAGGTGAAAGCAGGAGTGGGGCATGGAACGAGTGTTGGAAGGATTAGGTTGGAGAGGATGAACAGGAGGAAGCACAGCAGGGCAGGTGGAGACACGCCGTGGGCCTCCGAGTCTCAGATAGGCCGGCTTACCCCGGACCTTCCCCACGTTCTGCTCTGACGGGCGAGCTGCCGTGTCGGGGCTGGATGCAGGGGCACTGTGTCCGAAGGAGGGAAGACTCGGGAGTCAGGCCTGGAGTCAGGCCCTGGCTTGTTCCCTTCATTGTTAACCGCTTTGAACCTCACTCTTCATCCAGGCAGTGAGACAGTGAAGGGTGTTCTCGGGTTGCGATTGAAGGAACGAATTTGTGAAAAGCTGACAGCACCGTACCTGGAGCCCAGAGGCATCTGTTCAGTGGTTGCCATCACTACTGTTAGCAAGAACAACTTCTGAGCCAAGAACAGCTTTAGACAGTTTGCAAGTAAAGAGGAAAAAGTGGGAAAGTGAAGCTTGACCCAGAACACGTGCAGGCGTGCTGAGTCGCTTCAGTCGTTTTGGACTGCAACCCCATGGACTGTAGCCTGCCAGGCTCCTCTGTCCGTGGGATTCTCCAGGCAAGAATACTGGAGTGGGTTGCCATGCCCTCCTCCAGGGGATCTTCCCAACCCAGGGACTGAACCCGCATTTCTTACATCTTCTGCGTTGGCAGATGGGTTCTTTACCACTCGCACCGCCTGAGAAGACCCAGGACACAGGAGCAGTGCAGAGCTCTGCGTCCAGCCCAGGAAATCTTCCTGTTCCAGGGCTGCAAGGAGCAGAAACAAGCGCCGCTGTCCTCCCAGGCGGGGCAGGTGTGCAGCACTATCTCCTGTGCGTTCGAGCACCACGTATTTCAGGATTTGTGTGGATTTTTATTCTTCGTCAGTTTTACTGTCATGCCTTTAAGGCAGAGTGCAGCAAATGTGACAAAAAACACATACTTGAACTGGGGTGGGTCCTCACTTCTGCCATCCATCGCGTGGGGTTGGCTGTATCAACGCTGGCAGCGCACTGGGCCTGGAGAAGGTAGTAGTAGCCTCTCAGCTCCCTGGTGAAGCACGGCCAGCAGGTGGTGATTCTGAGGGTCAGAGTCATGGTCACGTGCCTCTTCATTGGAAACTGTAGTTGGAGAGAATGGCTCCTGTGTCTGCTGTTGCCCCATGGCTCTAACTGCAAAGCACAACCCATAGATCCTTTCCGTGGCCTTAGCTCAGAAACCACCCTTTAGTCAGTTGCTAGCTTGACTTGAATTCAAACACACACGATGTTAGAGCTCCGGGAACTTCGGAACCAATCTAATGTTTGTTTTGGGCTTTATAGCTTCGTTTTGTCTCAGTTGAGAGTAAGATTGGATTCTGTGTTCTGCTGTCCCCTTGCTGGTCTGATAGGTCTGGTACTTGGGTTTCACCAAATCTCCCAGGGATGCATTTTGACCCTTCATTAAAAATGTTTTTGATTCATTTCTTTATAGTATTCCTGGTTTTGTCAGCTGGCCATTTTCTGTGATTCTGTTTACAAACAGGATTTGAGAGAAGAAATTTGCCACTTCATGGCAAATAGATGGGGAAACAGTGGAAACAGTGGCTGCCTTTATTTTTCTGGGCTCCAAAATCACTGCAGATGCTGATTGCAGCCATGAAATTAAAAGACGCTTACTCGTTGGAAGGAAAATTATAACCAACCTAGATAGCATATTGAAAAGCAGAGACATTACTTTGTCAACAAAGGTCCATCTAGTCAAGGCTATGGTTTTTCCAGTGGTCATGTATAGATGTGAGAGTTGGACTATAAAGAAGGCTGAGTGCCGAAGAATTGATGCTTTTGAACTGTGGTGTTGGAGAAGACTCTTGAGAGTCCCTTGGACTGCAAGGAGATCCAACCTGTCCATTCTAAAGGAGATCAGTCCAGGGTGTTCATTGGAAGGACTGATGCTGAAGCTGAAACTCCAATACTTTACCCACCTGTTGCGAAGAGCTGACTCATTGGAAAAGACTCTGATGCTGGGAGGGATTGGGGGCAGGAGAAGGGGACGACAGAGGATGAGATGGCTGGATGGCATCATCGACTCGATGGACATGAGTTTGGGTAAACTTGGGAGTTGGTGATGGACAGGGAGGCCTGGCATGCTGCGATTCATGGGGTCGCAAAGAGTCAGACACGACTGAGCGACTGAGTTGAACTGAACTGAACCAGTACTTTATGGTTACTGGAGGGGCTTCCCTGGTGGCTCAGATGGTAAAGAATGACAGGAATGCAGGAGACCCGGGTTTGATTCCTGGGTCAGGAAGATCCCCTGGAGAAGGGAATGGCAACCCGCTCCAGTATTCTTGCCTGGAATACTCCTCCTCCTGTCAGGAGGAGCCTGTCAGGCTACAGTCCATGAGGTCGCAAAGAGTCAGACACAACTGAGCAACTAACACACACATGGTTACTGGAACAGTGTATATTTAGCCTTTATCCCTCCTTCTAATTAAGTGTTCAAGATGGTTAGAATTGGCCTTCTAAGTTTCTATTCTCCTTAGAGCAGGTTGGATTTCTCATTTACACAGGTACAGAAGTGTTACTTTAGATTGATTCCTAAACTGCACCCGGGCAGGAGGCTGGTTGTGTAGTTCATCCTTGTTCTCTCTCCAGTAAGCTGGATTTTGGCAGAAAAGCTGGTCCTCGTGAGAACCTTGCCCCTTTCAGCTTCAGACAAGGAATCATTGATCATAAAGATGTAGTGGGTTTTTCCTTGAAAAGAGGCTGTTGGGAAGTTGTCTTATATACACTGATTTTTGCTTTTCCTCACAAACATGTTTGGACCTGAATCCTCCAGTACCCGTGGGTCCTGTGGTTCTGCTCTAAACTCTGTTGATGAAGTCATTCCAAGTCACAGGAACTAATGAGATAATTCCAGAGTGCCCACCCTGGACTGGAGACAGAAGACCCTGAAGCAATCTCAGAAGTCCTGGGGGGTGAACTGGTTGTAGGGTGTGCCCAGGGAGGGAGGGAGTCATGCTGCCTAGCATGGGGCTGGAGTGGTTGGGTTATCACTAGCCCCCTGGATTAAGTGGCGTGCATTTATTAACTACTTACTGAGTGGGGTCATCTTTCTCCTGCCTCAGCCCCCTCACTGTAACCGAGCAGGACCATTGAAGCCTTCCCTGAATAGACACCCCCCACCACCCATGTCCCCCACAAAGGAGGCAAAGAATAAATTTTAATCAGAGGAGTGAGAAAATGTCAAATAAGACAGAATAATCATACTTTAAACATTAAACAAAGTCAAGGACCTTTAGTTCTTCCTCAAGGACTATAGATAATATTCTGAGACATGTCTTTTGAGCTGTTTTGCAGATACTAAGACCCCCACCAGATGGAAAGGTTAACTGTATGCTGACCACAAGCATGTAGACCCCCATCCAGTTGGAACCTAGAGATTGATGATACTGACTCCTAGTGACCTCACCACCAACCAATCAGAATGTCCATGAGTTGACCATGCCCTGTTCCCTGAACACTGTAAGACTCTTCGCTAACCCCTCCAGTTGGGGACATGCAGTGTAGAGGACATTAGCCCACTTTGGGCCCCTTTGCCTGGCAAAGCAATAAAACTGTTCTTTCTGAAAGTGAAAGTCGCTCAGTCGGGTCCGACTCTTTGCAACCCCATGGACTATACAGTCCATGGAATTCTCCAGGCCAGAATACTGGAGTGGGTAGCCTTTCCTTTCTTCAGGGGATCTTCCCAATCCAGGGATCAGCAAAGCAATAAAACCATTCTTTTCTACTTCACCCAAAACTGTCTCCAAGTTCCCATTTGGTACTTGGGAACAGAGGCGGAATTGTAGCAACATCACCTGCCTTTCACCTGACACCCATTCCTAGTACATGGGAGACAGCACAAGGTGATAAACTCTGTACAGTTTACTTTGCCCCAAATGCACTGAAACTGAGTATTTCTTAAATTTCCATCTCTGTATCTGCATGTATGCATGCTGTCATGTCTGACTCTTTGCCACCCCAAGGACTGTAGCCTGACAGACTCTTCTATCCATGGGATTCTCCAGGCAAGAATACTGGAGTGGTTGCCATTTCCTTCTCCAGGAGATCTTCCTGACCCAGGGATTGAACTCGCATCTCCTGCATTGACAGGTGGATTCTTTACCACTGTGCCACCTGGAAAGCCCATCTCCTCAAAATAGCTGTAAAATTCAACGCTGTCAAATATAATCTCTGGGGGTTACTACTAGGTTATAAAACTGGAAAACGTCATCTCCAACTTTTCATAGATTTCAGTCTTGAATGATGTTAAAAATAAATCAGAATAACAATTTCCCTCAGTTAAAAAAAATACATCTACTTATTAATAGATACTCTGCGACTGTCCTTTTGGATTTTAGATTTTTTAACTTCTGTAGTTTGGGGCTGAACCTTCCTTCTAACTCTCTGTCTTGCTTTCAAACAGTGAGGATTTCTGAGAAAAGCTGTGTGCACCAGTGAAAAAAGAGAGGTTTCTTTGACTGCCAAGGCTAGTTGAACTCTTTGTTCTGGGATCCAGGGAAGCTTTAATTTATTCCCTTTGATAAAAGTGATTAAACTGCCCCTTTAGTAGCTTAAGTTGTAATTGCTGAGAAAATACATACATGTGTCAGAGTTGAAAGGTCAGACCTCGATGGGAAGGTCAGGCCATTGTTTGTCCACAGAGCAGGTCTTGTGAGCCGCTGAAATATGGCCTTTGCTGCTGCGCCTTCCTGGTGACCTGTTGGAGGCCTGTGGTCATCCATGTATTAGGTTTCTCCGCTGTAGATCAAAGGTAGGGAAAGAGTTCTGCTGGATAGTTTGAACAACACTGCTCTTGGGATCTGGAGTCAGATTGACATTGGATACTAATGGTAACATTATAGGATTGCCCTGCTCCATCCGATTTTATCCTGGACAGAGAGAGACTTCACAGTTAAAATGGGAACGATAATCACTCTTCTCAGTTTTAGAGAAGGGTCGGGGTGATAGGATTTTCTCACTGTTAAGCTGTCCCTGCCTGGAGTTTCTTTAGCCTCTCGGTCCATGTCATCCTCCATTCTAGTTTAGATGTGTGAAAACTGACTTGCATTTTTTAGGGTGTGGCTATTTTTATTTTATTCTTTGCTTTCTAACGAGAACCAGTTCATTAGAAAAGACCCTGATGCTGGGAAAGATTGAAGGCAAAAGGAGAAGGGGACAACAGAGGATGAGATGGTTGGATGGCAGCACTAACTCAATGGACGTGAGTTTGAGTAGATTCCAAGAGACAGTGAAGGACAGGGAAGCTTGGCGTGCTGTAGTCTATGGGGTTGCAAAGAGTAGGACATGACTTAGCTCCTGAACAACAAGATTTTTTGCCTCATTTGGCACCCCCTTATGGCAGAAAGTGAAGAGGAACTTAAAGGCCTCTTGATGAAAGTGAAAGAGGAGAGTGAAAAGGTTGGCTTGAAGCTCAGCATTCAGAAAACGAAGATCATGGCATCTGGTCCCATCACTTCATGGGAAATAGATGGGGAAACAGTGGAAACAATGTCAGACTTTATTTTTTTGGGCTCCAAAATCACTGCAGATGCTGATTGCAGCCATGAAATTAAAAGACGCTTACTCCTTGGAAGGGAAGTTTTGACCAACCTAGATAGCATATTAAAAAGCAGAGACATTACTTTGCCAACCAAGGTCTGTCTAGTCAAGGCTATGGTTTTTCCCGTGGTCATGTATGGATGTGAAAGTTGGACTGTGAAGAAAGCTGATCACCAAAGAATTGATGCTTTTGCACTGTGGTGTTGGAGAAGACTCTTGAGAGTCCCTTGGACTGCAAGGAGGTCCAAACAGTCCATCCTAAAGGAGATCAATCCTGGGTGTTCATTGGAAGGACCGATGCTGACGCTGAAACCCCAATACTTTGGCCACCTCATGCGACAAGTTGACTCACTGGAAAAGACTCTGATGCTGGGAGGGATTGGGGGCAGGAGGAGAAGGGGATGACCGAGAATGAGATGGCTGGATGGCATCACCGACTTGATGGACATGAGTTTGAGTGAACTCCAGGAGTTGGTGATGGACAGGGAGGCCTCGTGTGCTGTGATTCATGGGGTCGCAAAGAGTCGGACATGACTGAGCGACTGAACTGATCCATGTTTCATGAGGTGTTCCCACCAAGTGCTTGGTGCTCTACTATTTGAGGATGTTTGAGAATACTGGGTCTGGAAAGAGAGGGCTGGGTCCCAAAGCACTGTCTGGTAGCAGGCGCTGGCGTGCTAAGCCTTTGTGTACATGTATATGCATCTAATTACACCTTTCAGCAGCTCCGGGAGGGTGATATTATCGTATCCATTTAAGGATGATGACTTGCCGGGAGCTTAAGTGACTTGCCCCAGGTCACACTGTGAGTAGCAAAAATCAAGATTCAAACTCAGGTGTTTCCCTGATAACTTAGATTTTTTTCCCCTTTGGCCAGGATCCCCATCTTTGCCTGCATCTGCCTTTTCTTAGCATTGATGATTTAGATCATTATTATAAATCCAGGTAGAGCTGTTTTAAAAAAAAAAACAAGTGCAGGCCAAAGATTTCCAAGTGGTTTCCATAACGGGTCATGAGACCAGAAAACCCTTTTCATGGTTTTATCTAATTCAAGATACTTTGTGGTGACTGGATCTCAGAATGTATTGTCTTTATCCCTTCTACCAATTAAAGCTTTCAAGAAATGGCTAAAATAGGCTTCTAAATTTGTATACTTAGTGGAAATGGATGACAGTGTGAGGTAGTGAGGGAGGAAAGGAACAGACCAAGCTGACTCCATCTTGAAAAAGAAGAAAATTCCATCTCGCACTTTTAGTGAGCTTTGGACTATGTGCCTGGTAGCCACGGGGATAACATACCTACAGCCGAACTGGCCTCTGGACTGATAAACACCAGATTCCACACCAAGATTTCCCGAAGCCAAAAAGAATGCAATAATCCCCTATGTAGTCAATCACCTTTGTAATCTTTATGGCCCCCATTGGTGTAGGCTACAACGTACACCCAGCTGACCCTTCTGATTATGAATCATGGCTGTAACCTGATTGTATCTCCCTTTAACTCTTTCCAGGCTAGGTTTAAGGAATTTGGGGATGTGGGCTTGAGCAATACACTTAAGGTTATATAAGGTTTTCACCAAAGTCAGTCGGGGTCCTTGGCTAAAAGGAGACTCTGCCTTGGGCCCGCCGGTGTAATAAACTGCACTCCACTGCCTGCCTTGTCCTTTTGAGTGAGTTTGTTTCCCAGAACGTGTGGCTACAACAGTAGAATATATTATTAAAAATATAGGAGTTGCATGAAAGGAAAAAAAAATTGTTTTATTTGATGACATTAGTAACAGGCCAAGTTCTAGGCTCTGAACAATATAGATCATGTCACTGGTAAGACCAGCATTAACAGCCTGGAAGATTCTGGGCACCTGGGGAGGAGAGGCAGCCAGGACAAACCTTCATCCTTCTATGGGTTTGTAAGCCTGATAGCAGGTTTCAACAGCAATTTAATATAAGGGACAGTCCTCCCACAGAACCCAGTGGACCCAAATGTAGTTCCCAGATTGGCCACACAGCCAGAAATTTCAGGAGTGTTTGGGGACACGCACCGACTAGTATTCTTGCCTATTTGGCCTCTCATTGTTAGGCCCTACCAACCTCCTCTTCTTTCTCGTTTTAGGAATGATCCTTTTCTGTGTCCTGATCTTTTGGTTGGGACCAGCACCTGTCTCTCTTCTGCCCGATGAGCTAGCAGCCACAGGGAAGTTTCTCCACTCTTCTCCCCAACATCCTGTCCAAGAAAACTGCACACTGCTCGGCCTTAAAGGGTGCCTGGGGGCTTTTTTGCTAGTTAAGTAGACATCAATTTGGTTCATGTTGATTTCCCTTCTGCGAGAATTCTCTCTCACTGCTTAAAACGGATGGACAGGAGAGAACCCCAGGCAGAGTGACATCTGAGCTGAGTCAGCAGCAGGCTGGCATACACAGAAATGCTAAGGGCTGGAGGAATGGGGGCAGGCTCGCTGCCATCTGCTACAGGCTTATTCTTGTTTGCTTTCCCAGAGCCATCCTGGGTGTCACCCTCACTCAGACTTGGTTGAAATCCTATTTGTCTTTCAGTCTTGTGAAATACTTCAGAGGAATTCCAATAAGTTTCTTCTTTTTATTTTGGCCATGCGGGATCTTAGTTCCCTGACCAGGGATCAAACCCATTCCCCCCTGCACTGGGAGCACAGTCATAAACACTGGACCACCAGGGAAGTCCCAAGGCTCTTTTCTAAAGTTGTACAAGTACTTTATGATTGTAAGGATTATTATTATGGCTGTCATTATCGTTGCTTAGTTGTTTTCAGTTGTGGTTAACTAAAATAACTTCTCCCAGTAGTTAGTTGAGTAACAAATGGGCAGGGAATAACCAGGTCCACTTGAAGAGGGGTTCAAGTTGCAGTCACTGTGGAGTGACTATATATGAGCACTGCCTGGGCACTTTCCACATGCCTGGACCATCCATTTAGACCACCACTGGGAAAATTCATCCAAACTCTTCATCACAGGCTATGAAGACTGAAGAAAAACAAAACAAAATAGAGGTATAAGCATGATCAACCTCAAAAGGTAAATAATAAACTGGAAAAATATATACTACCCACAAATTTGATATTCAATGATATCCTTAATCTATAAAAAAAAGGATGAAAATACCCAAAGAAAAATGAAATACAAATGGCCAATCAATGTGTGAAAAGATTTGCTAATAAAAAATTGAAGATTGTCCCTCCAACTATCAATTGAGAAAATTTTACCAAAATGATAAAGCCAGTGGTTGGTATAAATGTTGAAGATGGTTGCTCCTGCCCACTGCTGCTAGGAGTTAAGTAGTACAGTCTGCACTTTCTGGATAAAGCTAGTTCTAAAATGTAGATCTTTCTTTCGACTGAGTGATTCCAGTTCTATTGCTTTTATGAAAGAAACAGACATGCAGAAAGAGAGATGTATTTCACTGCAGTGTTTATATAATGAAAGGGAGACTTTTTAAAAACTGCGTTTCTCTTTGGAATAAAGGGTTGCATTCCAAATGATAGATATTATCACGTATGGAGCATTTTCCACCCGTCAAGTGCTTTTCTAAGAGCTTTACATATGTGAACTCACTCCTGGAGGTATTTGCAGTCCAGTGAAAAGACCAAGGGGGCAGGTACATGGTACAATGCGAGAGGGTGGTACTGGTAGGGCCTCAGGATTGCAAGTATCAGAAAACCACTCAAATTAGCATTAGTTTGAGAAAAATGCTTCTTTTATTTTTGGCTCAGAAATCTGTGAAATGTCAACAATGGATAATAACAACAGCTAAGGCTTATTGAACTATAGTTAATATCCTGTGTGTGTGTGTTTGGGTTTGTTAGTCACTCAGTCATGTCTGATTCTTTGTGATCTCATGATCTCTGACTCTTTGTGACCTCATGTAGTCCACCAGGCTCCTCTGTCCATGGAGTTCTCCAGGCAAGAATACTGGAGTGGGTTGCCATTTCTTTCTCCAGGGGATCTTCCCGACCCAGGGATCAAACCTCAGTCTTCTGCATTGTGGGCAGATTCCTTAACGTCTGAGCCACCAGGGAAACCCAAATATCCTGTAATAAACCATAATGGAAAAGAACATGAAAAATAATGCATATATATATATATATATGTATGTATAACTGAATCACTATGCTGTACAGCAGAAACTAACACAGCATTGTAAATCAACTGTATTTCAACTAAAAAAAAGAGAAAGGCATATCAAGAGCTTTCTGTGGGCTAGGCACTGTGCTTAGCAGTTTGCATATATTAATACTTTTAATCTTTGCCTCATCTTGTAGGCAATGGAGAAGATCCACAGCTTGCTCAAGGCTGAAACAGCTAGTAATGACAAAACCAGTTATGACAGCTGGCCAGGCAGCTGGTTCCAGAGTTCTTATTCTTAACTACGTCAGCTAGGTCTTGGCTGGATTTGGAAGTTGAAACAGTGCTATGAGACTTCTTAGCTTAGCTTGCATCTGAGCTTCCTTCCTGGGTGGGCTCCTCTGTGTGTCTCCACTGACCTCAGAACGATCTTCCCAACAGCCCCAGGCTGAGTCCTGGGGGCTGACAGGTCTGGTCTCAGGCCTGAGCCCTCCCCAAAGACAGGATCAGTCTACTGAGAATATTACAGGGCTATTATAGAAGGGAGAAAAGGTGGTTTCTCAGAGGAAGACACATAGATGTCTATATCAAAGCCCAGAGTTAATTGTGACAAGGATCAAACTGAGAACCTGGTAATGGAATCCTTGCTCCACGCCAGGTGTTTGCAAGGCACTGCTAAGAAGTGACTGTAGCCCCCAGTCACTGGGAGAGCCCAAGAAAAGGAAACTGCCATGAAGAGAAACTGGAGCCCAAGGAGAAAGGAAGAACTGAGAAGGAGGTAAGCAGGAACCAGACCCAGAAGCCCTGGCAGGCCCAATTAAGCAGTGAACAATGACTTAACCTGAATATAACCCTGCTTGACCACAGGAAGCATTGGGCTAAATAGTCAGAATACGTTTATCTTCACTGATGAGGAAACTGATACCTAGGACAATGAAACAACTTGCCCGAGGAATCCAGAACGATGGAGCCAGGATTCAATAAACACCTTGAACCTAACCACATTGCTAAGGGGAGGCCAGCAAAGGTCACAGTCAAGTTTATTTTTCCCCCACAAGTAATCCACATTGCAAATGGAATTTCTTGGTTGGTAGCAATTTGATATTATATATCTATCATTATGGGGCACAGTACACACATTGAAGAACTTATTTAATGGGCCCCAGCAATGAAGATGCGGTCATTAAACACTGGATTTTTTCCAACCTGCTTTTAAGTATCATCAATGTGGTCTGCAAGTTGTGCATTTAAAATATTAGGGGGGAATAAAGGCTGAAAGGAGTTCAGATCCCAATACAAAGACTCTGAAACCACCAAAGAGGAAACTGATCTGACCTGAACACACTACATATGGAAACCCTGGAATGCCTGAGATGCTCCTGGGAATATTCAATTACAAGGGAGACCCAGCGCTGACCTTTTCGCAAGGAGACAATCAACAGAAGACTGTATTTGATGAGGAATTTGCTTCCTATTAACAAGGCTTCTAACCTGTACCCAAAAGAAGAGAAGGGAGGGCGAAGACCCCAGGTGGCTTTGAAGAGGTGAACTCTGGTTATTTACGAGTCTGAAAAGAAAGGGCGGTGTGGGGGTGGGGGGGAAGCAAGACAGGAAAAAGACGGTATTGTGTAGAAAGGCCATATGATCCACCCTGCTGTTAAATCCTATGCGCCGTAGTGTTTGCTAGGAAGGTTGAGGAAATGATACTTAATAAACCTGTAGAAACTTGACATTCTTTTCTTGAATATTTATTACATTTCTTCTGCAAATACTCAAGGCATATAGAATGTATTAAAAAGTGACTACTAATTCAAATTTTACTCCTGGGGTGACTTTTTGGACTATCCATCCCTGTATACAACCCACCTCAAGCCACTCTGTGATCTCCATACAGCCCAGCAGAAGGAAGGGCTGCCCCTTACGCATCAAGTCACTCAGTCATGTCTGACTCTTTGCGAGCCCATGAGCTGTAGCCCTCCAGGCTCCTCTGTCCATGGGTTTCTTCAGGCAAGAATAGGGGAATGGGGTTGCCAGTTCCTTCTCCAGGGAATCTTCCCGACCCAGGAATCAAACCCGGGTCTCCCACATTGCAGTCAGATTCTTAACCATCTGAGCCACCAGGGAAGCCCTTTATTTAGCCTGTATACAGTATCTCTGTCATGGCCTTGGATGGAAATTGTCTCTTCCATGAGATCTAACTTACCTCTGTCCTCAACATTCTAGCTGATGTAGCTACTCAGAAACGTTTGTTGACTGAATGAATGAAATGCTTCCACACATTTATAAATACTGCTCTGTACTGTAGTAAGTCTGTGGTCATTTTTAGCCCAGAAGCTCCTCAAGTGCAACCTCATGTCTTAACCATCTTATCTCCATTTTCTAGCAAGCTGCCTAAGAGTTCCTAACGGAGAAGGCAATGGCACCCCACTCCAGCACTCTTGCCTGGAAAATCCCATGGGCGGGAGCCTGGTAGGCTGCAGTCCATGGGATCTCGAAGAGTCGGAGACGACTGAGCAACTTCACTTTCACTTTTCACTTTCATGCATTAGAGAAGGAAATGGCAACCCACTCATGTTCTTGCCTGGAGAACCCCAGGGACGGGGGAGCCTGGTGGGCTGCCCTCTATGGGGTCGCACAGAGTCGGACGCGACTGAAGTGACTTAGCAACAGACAGTAGGTGCTCAGCAAAGGTTGGAAGGGTTAAGAACAAAATTTCTCAACAAATGGCACAGTAGGAAGGAGGCAGGAGAATAGTAAACAGGATTATTAAATCTTGTGCTTGTTTTTTACAACTACATAACTATACGTATTTGCCTTTGAAATCTTTTTAAAAAAATTATTTATTGGCCATACTGCCCGGGCATGTAGGATCTCAGTTCCCCTACCAGGAATGGAACCCCGTGTCCCTGGCATTGGAAGGCAGAGTCTTAACCACTGGACTGCCAGGGAAGTCCTGTAAACAGGATTATTGATGCAGGAAAACTTGTGAATTTGTGGCAAGAGCCTTTTCCAGTTTATGAGCATGACTGATGGGAAATGGCGGGTTCCTGGCCAAATACCATGTACATGAGCTTGAGCAAACTCCGGGAGATAGTGAAGGACAGAGGAGCCTGACATACTGCAATCCGTGGGGTCGCAAGGAGTCGGACACGACTTAGCCACTGAACAACAACCACCCGTTTAGCTCCCACGATTATGGCTGGGGGCAATTTCTCACCAAAGTCGTAAGAAGGGAGCTAACACAAACCACACACAGGCGCTTCACATTTAAACCCCCAAACATATCCATGAAGCAGGTATAATCCCCATGGTAAAGAAGAGTAAACAGGCTCAGAAAGGTTTTTATTTCTTGCCCGGAGTCCGTCCAAGTGGTCAGTGCCAGGCTCCACCGCGGGCTCCCGGCCCCGGCCCGGCGGTCCTTTCCTCCTTCTGGGCATCCTCCAACCCTTTCAAGTCTAGCTGGGCGATTCCTGAGGAGGAGGAAAGAAGCTGACGGGCTGAGACGCTCTGGGGACAGGGGAGCCACGGAGGGTTCCGGATGCAGAAAGCGGGAAGCAGCCAAGCACCACGGCAGGGACCTACAGCCCCGCCCGCGCGCGTCCGCCGGCACCGTAAGTTTGATCCTTCTGGGCTTCCGTAGCTTGGAATAAACGGAAGGTCTTTAGTTTGAGAAAGGTCAACATTTCGAAATTCAAGTCCTGTTTGCACATTTGAGCACGGAGACAGCGAAGCCAACGCTACCCTACGTTCTTACCAACTAAAACCTAGAAGACATCAGTCTCCACTTTTCATAGACAGGAACCCCTCCTTCCGCCCGGATGTCGCTACAGGAAGTTCCGGTGAGGTTAACGTCACTTCCGCCCCGTTTCTGGGTGGTGCCAAGATGGACGTTCCACAGGCTCGGGAGCAGCTCCGGCGGCGGTACCTGTTTCCCCCGGACGCGGAGGTCCCACTGGAACGCGAGGGCTACCCCAGGCCGGGTGAGGCGCTTCCCCCGGGCACGCTCCGAGCCGTCTCGAGGTTCCCGCAGGCGAGGCGCCCGGAAACGGCCGGCCCCGCCGACCTCCCGCGGGCCCACCCATTCCGGAGGGACTGGGATTTGTTTTTATCAAGGCTTACCAAGTAGTTTTGCAAGTTAGGTATTTAAGTATCGTAAAAGAGCGTTAGAGATAAGGTAGCCTTCCGCATCGTCATCTCAGCTGCGCTTCAGGATTCCCCAGAGAGCTGGTTTAACACCTGTTTGGCAGTATCCATTAAAAAAAAAAAAAAAAATCCACTGGTTGTGTCTCTAAGAAAAGAAGAATATTTGTAGCAATACACAAGAACGTAAGTGCATGTGCAAAGTGTTTCATCTCAGCATTGCTATTGCTAGTAATAGCGAACGACTGGAAGCATCTAATTGTCCGTCAGCAGGGAGCTGGTTAAATACCCTTAGATATCCGTACGTCACACAGCAGGCCGACTTTATGTACCAATGTGGGTAATTTTCAAAGGGAGGCGCATAACAAAGTATGATATACCGCCATTTGGATTCAACCAGATAACAAGCAGTGTATGCTCACCTGTAGATGCATAGAATATGCAGAACTGAATAGACGTTGATACTGGTAGTTGCTTTGGGCTGGGGAACTGGGGTTAAGGATCGAAAGAGATTTCATCTTAACTGTTTTTGTCTTGTATGATATTAAAACGTTGTGTATTTATTACCTTTAAAAAATAAACACAGAGACTTAATGATGAGGCTTTCTGGTTTATAAATTTTGAGGGTGTCTCCCAGAATTTGTATTATGAGTAAGGTTCCCGGGAATTCTGGTGGTCAGCTAAAGTCAGGAACCTCGGATGCATACCAGTGGTTCTCACATGAATTGAGAGAGAGGGTATGTCAGTCACCCGGGGAACTTGTTAGACCCCACTGGACCCAAAGCCAGCCAGCTGTTCTTTCAGATCGGGTCCCCGGTGGAAGGAATTTGACTTGTCCATCACTAATCTAGACAGTATAGTGTTGGAACTGTACCTCCAGTGTGACCTTTCCACTTTTGAGCTGCCTCAAAAGGCTGTGTTTGTTTAAAGCAAGTAAATATATAGTGTTTGTAAGTAGTGCTTTTGGAAAATCACAAGTCCATTTTGTGTTCTTATGTTTGTCACTTGCATTTTTCTGAATTAACAGGAATAATCACTTTCATGGCGATATATGAAGCACAACATTAAAATTCCTACACTACCGGATGGCATTATTCTTTCCAAAAGACTGTATAAGTAAATTTAGTTCCAAAAGTCATTTGGCGGAAAAAAGTTAACAATAGTGAACACATTTTATAGAAGCTCCTATTTCTAAAAATATAAACCTATTTTGGTGGTTTTACAGAAGAAATTGGTACTCTAAGAGGAGAGAATCTGGCTGTTAGAAAGCTCTAGGAAATTATTTTATTTGAGTTGAAATAGGTGTAATTTTTCCTGTGAAGCTAATGGTTACTTTATCAGTTGAAATCTCCCTTGTTTGCAGAAACCTCTACAGCCGTTGAGAAAAAGGAGAAACCTCTTCCAAGACTTAATATCCATTCTGGGTTCTGGATTTTGGCATCCATTGTTGTTACCTATTATGTTGACTTCTTTCAAACTGTTAAAGAAAACTTCCACACCAGTAGGTAAGAAAACCTGATGGCTCTTATTTCTTCACATTATGTTTTGTTAGACTCTTGGTAAGCACCTGCTTTCTGCCAGCCAGGGTGTCGGAGGTGCTGTTGATACAAAGTTGAAAAAGAGTGCACGTCCTGGGCGTGTGCAGCAGAGTGGACGTTATTTCAGGGGGCCTTTTCAGCCTAGATGTTTTGTAGGATGAGGAAGGCAGTGACTTTAAGAAGGACCTAATCATCTGTAAAACACGGAGAGAGAACGACTAAAGGTCTTTAGGAGATCAGATCCACAAGCCCTGGGAGGAAGGAATGAGAACTGTGGTGGGTGAGAGTTAGGTCTCAGAGCTCATTTTTAGAGAGTGGTTAGTGGCCAATGAGGTACATGTACAGGCTGTGATTGAACTAGAGTTGAGTTCACTGGTGTGAGAAGTCAGGAGCTTTGCGGCAGGATGTCAGATAGTCCATCATTTATGTGAATTGAGATCTCTTTCAGGAGCTGACAGCAGGTGGGGCAGGGAGTGCAGCTCAAAAGTGGAAAGGTCACCCTGGAGGTACAGTTCCAACACCATACTGTCTAGACTAGTGATGGACAAGTCAAATTCCTTCCACCTGGGACCCGATCTGAAAGAACAGCTGGCTGGCTTTGGGTCCAGTGGGGTCTAATGAGTTCCCCGGCTGACTGACATACCCTCTCTCTCAGTTCATATGAGAACCACTGGTGTGCATCTGAGGTTCCTGACTTTAGCTGATCACCAGAATTCCCGGGAACCTTACTCATAATACAAATTCTGGGAGTCTCCTGAGTCTTCACTGAATGTTAGAGAGTGTTCTGGAGGCCCCTAGATAACAAAAAGGTGGGTAGGTGTTGGTGAGCATTAGAGCTGGCATCGGGAGGGGTGGTTCTCTTCGAGAGCAAGTGTAAGTGTCTGGAAGTATCAGTAAGACTTCCCTTGTGGCTCAGATGGTAAAGAATCTCCCTGCAATGTGGGAGACCTGGGTTCAACTCCTGGTTAGGAATAACCCCTGGAGAAGGGAATGGCAACCCACTTCAGTATTCTTACCTGGAGAATTCCATGGACAGAGGAGCCTGGGGGGCTACAGTCCATGGGGTCCGAAAGAGTCAGACATGGCTAAGCAACTGGCATACACACACATCAGTGAGGCTAGAAAGGTGCAGACAGGACAGCTGATCAGGTGTTTCACTGGGGATGGGGTCATACAGTTTTTCTCTGTCAAGGCCTTTAGGAAGGGCGGTGACTGCTGGAGGGGCGCCTGAGGAGAGTGAGGGAGCAGGCAGCCAGGGGACAGCAGGGGTGGGGGAGTTGATGTAAACTATGGGAGGGAGAGAGCTTGCTCGCTTTCCTTATCTCCACAAGCAGGAGCTTTCCCCAAACACCCGCCACCCCTGCTTGCCCATCCTTCCCCATCACTGCTCCTTGCCTGGGAGGTGCTGGACCTCCTAATGGGGTTTGGGATGAAGAACCAGACTTGAAACTCAGCACCTTCTTTCTCTTTGGAGCCAGCTGCTCACAGGAAGCGCAGATTCTGGGCTGCTTGTCTGTGCTGTAGTTTGTTGTTGTTTGGTTTTGTATTTTTGGAGCTCTTTTTCTTAAAAATTTTTTTTAAATTTCAGTTTTGATTGTTTCTTATTGTGGCTGCCCCAAGGCTTCGTTGCGGTGTGGTGCACGGCTTTCTCCAGTTTCAGTGGGCGCTTCTCTCTAGTGGCATGAGGGCCCCTCTCGCTGGCGAGCACAGGCTCTAGAACACTTGAGCTGAGTAGTTGTGGTGCAGCGGCTCAGTTGCCCTGAGGCATGTTTGATTTTAGTCCCCCGACCAGAGATTGAGCCCGTGTCTCCTGCATAGGAAGGAGGATTCCTAACCACTGGACCACCCGGGAAGTCCCTGCACCATCGCTTCCTGGGGCAACCCTAAGATGAGAAGGTCTCTAGGTTTTCACTGTGTCTTGAAGCCAGTGGCTAAGTCTGTCTGTTCGTGGGTTTCAGTGTGAGGAAGCACTCTGACCGTTCATCAAAGCCATCTTCTCTCCATAGCTCCATTAATGTGAAAAAAAAGCTGACCCTTGGTCTTCATCAGCCTGGCTCCTTTGTCTCTCTCAGTTGGCTGGGAAAAGAGGGAACACTCACTTCAAACACCACCCGCATCAGCTGCCCCTTCGTTCACTGAATATTTGACGAGAACCTGAAGTGTGTCCAGTTTTGGTGCCAGTGATGAAGAAGGCACGTTTCTCACCCTCCACCAGTTCATTTTAGGCTGTGTACTGTGTTAGCGTATGAGTGTGTGTGGGACAACACAGGAGTGCCTTGAAGGGGCACCTCGTCTTGCCCAACCTCGGGTTGTTGTTGAGTTACCCAGTCATGTCCGACTCTTTGCGACCCCATGGACTGCAGCACACTAGGCCTCTCTGTCCCTCACCATCTCCCGAAGTTTGTCCGAGTTCATGTCCATTGCATCTGTGGTGCCATCCAGCCGTCTTGTCCCCTGACACCCTGTTCTCCTTCTGCCCTCACTCTTTCCCAGCATCAGGGACTTTTCCAGTGAGTCAGCTGTTTGCATCAGATGACCAAAATCCTAGAGTTTCAGCATCAGTCCTTCCAGGGAGTATTCAGGGTTGATTTCCCTTAAGATCAACTGGTTTGAGCTCCTTGCCGTCCAAGGGCCTCTCAGGAGTCTTCTCCAGCACCACAGTTCAAAGGTGTCAGTTCTACCTTCTTTACCATATAGCTCTACCTTCTTTACCATATAGCTCTCACAACCGTGCGCCAAGCTCGTGAGGTGGGCATCTTTGAGGTTTTAGGAGAGATGAGAGGATTTATCCATTTGTGTCCTTCTGTATCCTTATATAAGAGAATACTAAGTATTAGTGGTTAAGGGAGCTGGGAGGTGAGGAATAGCTCCTTCCACTGTGAGATGTTTGGGGGCGCCTGCCAGAGTAAGAGGCATGCCCAGGCGTGTGGCAGAGCCTGACTCAACCGCAGACCAGGGCAGTGGGGCAGAAAAGGAAGTGGGAGTCATAGGTCTGTCCTTGAATAAGTGTCATCTTAGAGGAAAAGAGACAGAAACACCCACCCAGAGGCTGAGACTTTTGACAGCATTGAGTTCTTGTCGAGGTCTCAGTTTGCGGGGAGTTGGAGCAGCCAAGGCGTGAGAGTGCTTCCCAGAGGTGGTCCGTGCAGCTGCCTCCTGCTTCCTCGAAAAGGGTTCTTTCCTCTGATTTTCCAGATCTGGCCTCATCCCCATGACCGGCTGGGGCTGATGAGGGTTCCTCACATACACTGAGCCAGGTCTTGGATGAAGTTGGAAGGAGAAAAAAGCCATTGCCCCTTGGGGGAATACTGGGAGTTGGTCTAGGAACGGGAGGGTTTCATTTTGAATTCTTTTATGACAGGCAGTTTAACTCCTTCCAAACTGATTTTCAGTATTCCAAGAAACCGTGCCTAACTTGGAGAAGTTGATGGTATCTGTTGCGATCTTTATTAATCTCACACTCAAAGCTTCAGAAACAACCAGAAAGCTGCTGTCTTTCCTGTATTTTAAAGAAAACGCACTACTGTAACGAGGGTTCTTTTTTGGTTGGTTAGTTTATGAAAGAGAGAGTGTGTGTTTAAAGTCTTCCTTTTTTATCCTTTCATGCGTCTCGCATCTTTCTCACCCATTTCCAGCTAGATCTAGACCTTCTGAAAGCTGGGATTGAGTAACTGGGTCCCTCTGTGCCCCTTCCCCAGCTGACACTCTTTTTGGAAATAGGTATCTTGTCTATTAATGAAAACTCTTAAGATCCCAGATGTGCTAAGTGCTGTCATTCAGCACTTTTTAAAATGAATCATTTTAATTTTGTGTCGATATTTGCTTAACAGTCACTGGACGTCTAGGCCAGCTTCAGGGAACTGAAGAGCCTTCCTAAGTAGTTTATATTGTCTACACCCAAGTTATATGTGCTCAGTTGGGAGCAAAACTGCAGAACACGGGCTTGAAAGTTCTGATCTGAAGAATCGTAAAGACACCTCCTTGCTCTAGTAGCAGGGCTGAGTCACACCTGCCACACCTGTGGCTGGTGGGACACCAGACACAGGAACAGCCAAGAAAACAGGGCGCAGAGCACCAAAAACCAAGCTGTCCACCCTGTGTATGGTACAGGTCTCAGAGTTCAGACCACCTGTATTCAAAGATAAACTTATAAAACCTTTGTCAGCTACATACACTGTTAGGAATGGGATTGCCGCCATTGGTATGGTTAGCCAGCAGCTGTCCTTTGTCACACTGGAGATGTGTCAGAAAAGACTGTCTGCCCTTGGGCCTCAGAGATGACGTATAAGAGGATGACGGAAGGGTATTATTTTGTCTCTGCAGTTGGTTTCTCTTCGGCAGTGCCTTGTTGCTCGTTAGTGTGTCAATTGCGTTTTACTGCATCGTCTATCTGGAGTGGTATCGTGGAATTGAAGATTATGATATCAAGTATCCAGCGTTGATACCTGTTACAACTGCTACTTTTATCATAGCAGGCATTTGGTGAGTGACGTTTAGAATGACTAATAAGAATACAGATTGTTTGGTCGGGTGGTGATACACATGGTACAGAATTCAATGGGGGAAAGAAAGGAATAATGAGAAAGTAGTCTCTGACTCTCTTTTCAGTAGAGTCTTCACTTATATAGCAATTTAAAATACAAATGGTAACATGCTATGTATATTTTGCATTTTGCTTTTTAAATCATTTTCATTGTGAAGTTTAATACAGAAAAATGGAAGAATCTGAATTGTATGGCTGAGAGAATTATCATGCAGTGAGCCTTTGTGTAAACCCTAAGGAGGGCAGGAGGAGAACGGTGCCAGCCCCCTGTAACCCCTCCCCTGCCCCCCTGCCCCAGTCATCCCATCTTCCTTCCTGCCCACAGGAAGACACTGTCCCCACCTTCCTGGCAGTCCCTTTCTTTTGCATCTCTTAAGCACTCTATTTTTTTGAACTCTAGAGATGGGTTGCTGTCGTATGTATTTTTTTATCCTTGGCTGTTATGTGCAACACGATGTATGGTTCCTCCGTATTGTTGAGCGTAACAGTTGCTCATTTTCATTGCTGTTCAGCATTCCATCCTATAACTGAATTCCAGTTTATCCATTCTGCTCTTGGTAGAATTTGGATTGTTTCCAGTTTGAGGTTATCATGTGTGATGCTGTTAAGTAAGATGTTCAAGACATATACAAGACATTCTTGTATGCGTGCCTCTGCACAATTCTGTTGGGCATCTGTGCACACGCATACGTATGTATACACAGGTCTCTCTAGAAGGGAAATCGTTGGCTTATTGAGTATGCATGCTTACACCTTCAGTAAATAGTGCCAAACTGTTTTCCAAAGTAGTTTTTTTTTACACGGAGTTTGTATTTCTTCCATATTGGTATGTGTAGATATGCTTCGTTATTTTTAATGGTTACATGGTTATCACTGCATGGACATATCATGATTTATTTAACCAGCTTGATTTTTTTAAAAAATTCTTTTGCTGTTATAAAAAATGCCACAATTAATATCCCTTTTCAGAAACTAATATTTTGTCAATGAAAAAAATGTTTTTTTATGTTTATAAAAGTATTTTATAACTTGCTCACTAAAGAAAAATCTCTAAATTATAGAAAAACACGAAGTAAATCCCATGGTTCCTGCCAGCCAGTAAGAAAACTATATTGCACATGGTGTATGGCCTTTTAGGGTTTTTCCCTCCCTTTATATTAATGGAATTTTAGTTTGGGGAAAACCACACACCTTTGTACATTTGTTGTTCGGTCGCTAAGTGGTGCCCAGCTCTTCGTGACCCTGTGGACTGCAGCACTCCAGGCTTCCCTGTCCTCCACTGTCTCCCGGAGTTTGCTCAAACTCATGTCCATTGAGTCAGTGACACCATCTAACTGTCTCATCCTCTGCCACCCCCATCTCCTTTTGCCTTCAGTCTTTTTCAGCTTTAGGGTCTTTTACAATATACAGTGTAAATGTATTTTTTCTGTGATTTTTTTTTCCGTAGTTGAAGTTTATGGGTTTTTGACATGTTACATTGTGATGTGGTTATTATTGACTCTTCAGAAACAAATGTAGACAGGTGTGTTATTCAACAATTTCTTAGAAGGCTAACATCACTACCTAAGAATGTTATTTATTTTTAGTACAGTAGGATTGTAGCTATTTAAATTTCTACTTGTTGAAGTGTTAAATATTAATCATCAACTCTCTGAAACACTTAATTGACTATAATTTTCCTTTATTAGCTTCAGCTCTTAAAAAATGTGGTCCATAAAAATCATTTGCACTTTAGAAAGTGTTTTATTCTTCCCTTGGTGTTTTGACAGGAATAGTGCTTTTCTCAGTGGAAAATTTAATAACTTATAAGTGATGTTTTTCATTCTGTTTCTAATGGGAAAATACTTTAACCATTTTTTTTTTTTTTTTTTTTTACTGTGATATTTTGGTGGTGTGTGAGATCATAAAAGCAGGCTATAGTCATTTTATTTCATGTTCCTTCCCAGACACTTAACTTTAAGAGAATGACATCTCTGTTGAGCCAGCTCAGCACTCAATAGAGGAGCTTTAGTGATTCCAGTTCTAAGTACTTTGTGAAGAGGGTGTGATATTTCCAATGTTGGCTAACTCACATGTCTGAAAAACTGTATATATATAAGTAAAGTTAATGGCTGAATGGACTTTACCAGCCTGGGTAGAAAGTAAGTCTTCTAAATCTGGATTCTGTAGTACAGTGTATTTGTATAGAGTACAGCCCCAGTTGTCAACCGTGTGGGTTTTTTGTCCTTTTCAGCTTCAATGTTGCTTTATGGCACGTGTGGTCATTTTTCACTCCACTCCTGCTGTTTACCCAGTTTATGGGAGTTGTAATGTTGACCTCACTCCTTGGATGACTTCTAAAGGTAAGATTTCTGGAATTGTAATTTTAATAAGGAAGTAGTCTCTCATGACAGTGCTCAGTGAAAGTGAAAGTTGCTCAGTCATGTCCGACTCTTCTTGACCCCATGGACTATACACTCCTTGGAATTCTCCAGGCCAGAACACTGGAGTGGGCAGCCTTTCCCTTCTCCAGGGGATCTTCCCCACCCAGGGAGCGAACCCAGGTCTCCTCGCCGGCGGGTTCTTCACCAGCTGACCACCAGTGGACATGGCAGTGACAGACTAGTAAATTATCTCAGCCGTGTTTACACCAAGCTGTTCGTCCATGGAGTGCTGCGACGAGAGGGGCTGTGATCCCTTCCCTGCTGCATTCTTTAATTCTCAGTGGCTGCTGCTTAGAGAAGTCACCCTGCCCGTCCAGAGTCTCATGAAGAGGGTGTCTTCTGCTGCAGATAAGTTGCCGCGTTAGTCCACTTTCTGTTGCAGTCGACTCCCATCAGCTTCTGAGCGGATGACTTGGCTCGATCGTTCTTGCGTGCATCTTCAGTGGCTCAGTCGTGTCCGACTCTTTGCGACCCCAGAGACTGTAGCCCACCAGGCTCCTCCGTCCATGGGATTCTCCAGGCAAGAATCCTGGAGTGGGTTACCATTTCCTACTCCAGGGGATCCTCTCGACCCAGGGATTGAACCTGCATCTCCTGCATTGGCAGGTGGATTCTTTACCACTGCGCCATCTGGGAAGTCGATCATTCTTAGTTAATGGAAATACAGGATTAATGGGAGGTTTTACCAATGGAGGAAAAAAGTCTGTTTTCTAATAGTCCTGACTGCCCTATAAAAGTGTGATGGATAGCACATCAGCCTTTTCCTTCCAAGTTATAGAATTTCTGTCTCCCCACAGACCACTGCATCCCTGGGCCTGCCACCTCACAGTGGGATCTGTTTGCTGATTGTCAGATAACTCATTTACTAAATAAGACTGTCCTGAGAGCCCTCCCACTGCATGCTTACGGGCTTGGTAAAAAAGGCAGTCCTGTCTTGATGTTGCTGATGTCAGAACTTGGAGGAAATTTACTCCATGTGTCAGTTCACACGTATGAAAACTGGGGCCCAGAGAAGTAAAAATTAATATGCTCAGTTATTGGGGTGCAAATGACTGACATTTCAGCTCACAGAGTGTGGAGTTTGAAAGGAAAGTCCCTGTAACCAGGTAAAGGAGAAATGGCTGTCCTCTCACTGGTCCTCTGTCTGAAAGTAGTTGCTCGCACACACGTGTCGCAGTGTGGCGCCGCTCCCCACGTCGTGCTGCGTCTGGGACATTTGGACTCAGAGTCCGTCTTCTGTCCCTGTTGACCTGTTGCCACAGAAACTCTCCCTCATCTGAGCCTCTCTCCTTTGACTCTTTGGCTGTTCAGTATTGACATTTTCCACGTTTTTGGGAATTATAAATATAGTTTAGAAAAAACACTAGATTGTGACTCTTGAAGACTATACCTTCTTATTTACCGAAAAAGTATGCAAGAAGTGCTAGTTCTGTGCTTTTGATTTACTGGTGACATCAAATTATACCTGGTAACAGAGCCACAGGGTGTTGTAGATGGGGAGGTTGAACTGTGCTTTAAAGTATTAAACCCAGCAGTCTAAGATGGATGGTCTCATTTGGATTTTCTTTCAGGTGGAAGGGCGTGTCAGTGGTTAACATCCTGCTGGCTGAAGGCACTGCAGACACAGTGGTAAAGCTGCAGTGTGTTTTTGCATCTACAAAGTGAATGGTTTCCTTGGAAGAATTTTAACTTTATAGCTCTGTAGCTGAAATCAGAATAAATTATATTTCATTTGCATATTTCTAAACCTAAGTGATTAGCGAATTTTTCAGACTCAAAAGTATTCTATTCAAGACAGGAATAACTTAATTTGCAATGTTAATCTGTTTGGATCATTGGAGAAACTGTTGTAAAAATTTAATAAACAAATTTTCGTTAGAGATGCATAATGTACTCCAGTATTACAGAGCATTTAAGGGGTAACAGTTCATTGTATGAAGTGACTGGCTGTGTATTTAAAGGTGTGATAGTGTCATGTGCCTTTAACCCAGCTTCAGCAATTCCTATAAAATTCCATTTTGATAATACTTTTGTTAGGGGGAGGACCAATCTAAAGGATTTATGTTTATGTTTTCCCAACTTGGGAATTTCACTGTGTAAATTATTGGGTTTTTAGTGTTTGTTTAATATAGGAACTTTAATCATTTTAAGTATGTGTAATTTTTTTCTTAATATTTAAATAAAATATTTTTATAGGTTTCTTGTGGGTTTTGTTAATATAAACTTTGGAATAGTTTCTGTTTTCAGCTATTAGTACTTTGAGTTGACTATAGAAATAAGGCTTCTTTCCAGAGAAGGCTACTTGGCCTTTCCAAGACTAGTGGAAGACAGGATCTACACTTTGAAATGCAAGTATGTTTACGTTAAACCTGAAACATCATAAGCATTGTGACTTCTTAAGTACCCTACATTGGTTTTTGCCCCCCGTCCCAACCCTGGGGGTTTCAGGGATGGTGTTTCAGTCACCACTTGTATCTGGCTGGGCTCACACCCTGTACCTACCCTGCAATAGTGGTTAATCTTGACATTGAGTAGCAGTGAATCTTTCTCCAGCTGGAGGCAGGAACCACATTTGAGTTGTGGGTGATGGGAATAATGTTTATGAAACACCTGTTACAGTGGCTGGCACACAGTAGGCACTCACCCCATAAATGGTAATGGAGAGGGATTGGAAGACAAAATCGACCTAAGGTCAGGTGTGGGAATGGGCAGGCATGATCAGTAAACAGAATCAAGCCCAGTTTGTGTGCACATACATGGGAGGGTTTGTAGAGAGTCATTTCAGTTAAGCTGCAAAGTTAGGCAAAGGTCAGAATCAGGAGGCTGAGTCAGCCAGTAATGGGTGGCTCCAGTGCAGAGCCGAGGGTGCAGGCCTGACTCTCTCGAGAGAACCTGGGTGGAGCCAAGGGACGGCACCCCAGTGACCACTCCCACTGATTCTTCGGGCAGATTCTGCCAGAAACCCCTTCCTTCCTTCCCTCTTATCTTGTGAAGTTTAACTCCTTGGATAGAAACCTAAGGCTGAGAGTTTCTGTTTAATCCAGTTCATTACAATCCAGCTAGCCAATGCCGATACTGTGGCCAACTCGGTGGTAAGGAGATGACTCTGTTACTTATAAAGAGACGTTTGAATAAATTTGCTTAAAAGAGATCATGCCCTGTCCCTGTTTCTGTAAGAAGTGCTATGCAGACTATTGCGGGTCTTTTCCTGTTGTTTTAGTCACTAAGTTGTGTCCGACTCTTCGCAAGCCCATGGACTGTAGCCCACCAGGCTCCTCTGACCATGGGATTCTCTAGGCAAGAACATTGGGGTGGGTTGCCATTTCCTTCTCCTGGGGATCTTCCCCACCCAGGGTTGGAAACCGCACCTCCTGCATTGGCAGGTGAGTTCTTTTAAATAAATAAAAATTGTGTCAAGCAGTGTTGTTACTGCTTCCAAACAAGCTGTGGGGGGAGCGTCCACTCAGAATAGTAGTGAATAATAGAATTAACAGTTGTGAATATTTATCATGAAAGGCAAGGATATGATAGAAGCAAGGATGTGCTCTTAAAAATGTCCCTGACAGTCCAAGTGTCAAGACCAAGTCTTCAACCTGGGTTACACACTTCATCCAGGCCTGCCGCTCCCATGCAGCTGGTGACAAGACTGTCTTGTGAAAAGTTCTCCAGGTGATTCTACCCTACAGCCTCAGTCCAAAACTATCCTGTTGCAGTCACTTTGGGCAGAAATGTCTCTGCAGAAGCTAGAATGTTTTAATTGTCTGGAAACACAAGAGGTAGTGGAATTGAACTTAGCTCACGAGGGTAAAAATCAAATTGAAGATCTCCCCAGATCTGTGTCTGGGATCTAGCTTGGGAGGCAGTGGTCTTTCTTGGAGACTTAACAGGATTTAGAATCCTGGCTGTATCAGGGTTCCTTGGTTTTATGCAACAACAACAAAAAAGGTCTCTGGCTATCCTTAAGCAAGAGAGATGCATTGGAAAGGAAAAGCTAAGAGCCATATCTTTATAAGTAGGGTTGTTTGGGGAAGGGGAATGGGTCTGAGGAGTAGGGGTTATTAGATGCCCTCTTTTGTGGCCACAGTTAGGAGAACTACCCTTCACTTAAATATGTGCCACAAGTACAGAGCCCAGGGAACCGCAACTACAGAAGCCCATGTGCCCTAGAGCCTGTGCTTGGCAACAGGAGAAGCCAGCGCGATAAGAAGCCTGTGCGCCACAGCTGGAGAGCAACCCCCACCCGCCATAACTGGAGAAGAGCCCGTGCACCAGGGAGACCCAGCACAGCCAAAAAAATAAGTAATTAAAAATATCACCAAGTCTTTGACTCAGCTCAGTGAGTCTTGAGGTGGGAAAGCGTTTGGCAGATTTTAGGAAATGTTTACCTAGAACTTGTAAAAAACATGGCAGTCAGGAATAGTTTGTATACACTAAGGACTAATTTTTTAAAAGATTTACTTTATTTTTGGCTGCACTGGGCCTTTGTTGCTGCACATGGGCTTTCTCTAGTTGCAGTGAGTGGGGGCTACTCCTTGAGGCAGTGCATGAACTCAGTAGTTCGCAGCTCATGGGCTCTAGAGCACAGGCTCATTAGTTGTGGCCCGTGTGGGCTTAGTTGCCTCATGGCATACAGGATCTTCCCAGAGCAGGGATCGAACTCGTGTTCCCTGCATGGGCAGGTGGATTCTTCACCACTGGGTCACTACCAAGGAAACCCAAGGACTAATTTTAAAGAGTAACATGAAAACTTACATTACTGTATGTAAAATAGATAGCCGGCGGGAATTTGCCGAATGGCTCAGGAAACTCAAACAGGGGCTCTGTATCAACCTAGAGGGGTGGAATGGGGAGGGAGGTTCAAAAGGGAGGGGATATATGTATACATATGGCTGATTAATGTTGAGGTTTGACAGAAAACAAAATTCTGTAAAACAATCACCCTTCAATTAAATTTTAAAAAGTATACATAAAAAACAAAAAAACAATGCTGAACTGCAGGCTCTGGGTCAAGGGAAGATTGGGAGTTAACAGAAGAGAAAATTATTCCCCAAAGGGCCACAAAGACGCCATCTAAGTGACGGATTCATTTCTTGAGGTTGAGGAACAGGACTTTTCCAGCTTGGCAGAAATGTCATGAGTTTTGAAAGCAATGTGAGCGACTGGCTTTTAGCAGAGCTGCAGCTTCTTCAAGGCTTTTCATGCCTCACTTGGGTGTACTCATGATGTCTTGAGATGCATTGTGCATATCTACATACCAGTGTGTTGTACTGTTTCCCATCTTCAGACACACCCCAAATAGGGCTCCCTCATGCTTCTCCAGTTATTAACCACTTTTTGGATCTCCTTTCCAGCAAAACTCCACCAAATAATTCTTTAAAAAATTTTGTACACCCGGGGCAGATTCATGTCAATGTATGGCAAAACCAACCAATATAATGTTGTAAAATAATTAGCCTCCAATTAAAAAAAAGAAAAAAAATTTTTTTAAATGTATTTGGCTGCACCAGGTCTTCATTTCAGTGTGTACTTGCAGGGTGGTTAGACGTGGTTAGTCGTGGCATGTGGGATCTGGCCATAGTTCCCTGACCAGGGATGGAGCCTGGGCCCCCTACATTGGGAGTGTGGAGTCTTAAATACTGGACCACCAAGGAAGTCCCCCGAGTCCCTCTTATACGTGGAAGTTCTTCTGCCTCTTCTTCCATTGTCACATTGGCTCTGAGCCCCGCTCTTCCACCTGCCTCCTTCATTCCTAAGGGCCTGTGCGGATACATTGGGCCCACCCACCTGGGTTACCCAGGATCATCTCCCTGTTTTAAAATCCTTCATTTCAGTGTTCCTTTTGCCACATAACACGTTTTTATAGGTTCCAGGGACGAGGGTGTGGACGTCTTTGGGGCTATTACTCTGCCTACCATGGTGTTCCCAAAGGCAGGAAATGGAAGCTACTGTTTAAAGTGCAGACTCAGAAACTGAGCATGTCACTTCCATCCTATGCTATTGGTCAAGCACTCACAGATCCCAGACTCGCGGGGAGGGGATGTGGCTTCCACACATCTTAAAGGAGTGCCAAAGAATTTGGAGGTCGTGGTTTAAAATGGCTACAGTCTAGCAGACACTATGGAGAGCAGTATGGAGTTTCCTTAAAAAACTAAAGATAGAGCAGAGCTGCCATGTGATCCAGCAGTCCCACCTCTGGGCATATGTCCAGAGAAAATTCAAATTCTAGAAGGTGCATGCACTGCAGTGCTTATAGCACTGTTCACAATAGCCAGGTGATGGAAGCAACATAAATGTCCACCAACAAATGAATGGATAAAAAGGATGTGACACATCCACACAATGGAATACTACTCAGCCATAAAAAAGAATGAAATGATGTCATTTGCAGCAACACGGATGAACCCTAGAGATTATCACTTAAAGTCAGACCGAGAAAGACAAATGTATGATACCACTTACATGTGGGATTCAAAGTATGATACAAGTGAACTTACTTCATGATTCCTAGACATAGAAGACAAACTTATGATGACCAAATGGGAAAGAGGGCTGGGGAGGGATAAATTAGGATTTGGGGATTAACAGAGCCTATGGACAGGGAGGCCTGGTGTGCTGTGATTCATGGGGTTGCAAAGAGTCGGACACGACTGAGCGACTGAACTGAACTATATATAAAATAGATAACAAGGTCCTACTGAATATATACATATTCTTTTTTTATCTATACATATATATATACATATACCAGAAACTAACGCAACATTGTAAATCAACTGTACTTCGAATTTTAAAAAAGTGAAATTGCTACAGTGTAATCTCTGTTCACAAATTATCTAGATTCCTTCCACTTGAAAGAGTCACTTACCTTCAGGGATCCCACTTAAATCATCAGGTTTAGGCTTTAGCTCCCTGATCTCATAGTCTTAAATCAATAAAAGATGCCTCATCAGAGGCACGGTCCTCTTGATCTGCACACCTTTAAAGGTAAAACTGAAACTGTTAGATGCTGAGTGGTGTCCAACTCTATGTGACCCCATGGACTGTAGCCTGCCAGGCTCCTCCGTCCATGGGATTCTCCAGGCCAGAATACTGGATTAGGCTGTTCCCTTCTCCCGGGGATCTTCCCCACCCAGGGATCAAAGCAGCGTCTTCTGTGTCTCCTGCATTGGCAGGCAGTTTCTTCACTGTTTGAACCACCAGGGAAGCCCCTTTGAAGATAAGTTACTTGCCAATTATACACCAGACAAAGAGATGAAGTGGCCATAGGGTACTCACAATAACATTCCCATTCAGAGAGAGGTAAACAAGGCACGTGGCCTCTGGTGCCTAAAAATCCTGAACGCCACCTGGGCACAAGTCCCCCTCTATTGACTAGGGACCAGGGCCGCTTGTTAGGATGTGCAAAGCTTTAGGCTCTACCCTCTGGGCTCTATTCCACCCTCTGTGTCAACTTCTAGTGGAAGCCAGCAGTGCTTCCACCAGGATAGTCTCAAAAAGTGAGAAATAGAATAGCTTCTTGGTAGCATTTAAAGAAATCTTTACCTTCTGGAGCTGAAGGATAGACACAGCCTAGGGTCAGCACAGAACTGAGTTGTGAGAGGGGCAGAGAAGGCTGAATTCTCAGTCTAGGGAAATATCTTCCACCAAGATGAGAGCCCTGAGGGCGAAAGAGCAGGACTTTGAGAACTCAGATGGGGATCTTGGTGAAATGCACTTGAGAACCTTGCACTCCTAGATTCCTCAGAACCTTCTGGACCAACAGAAGGGCCACCTCCCTTCCTGGGTAACAGAGCTGTTCCTTGCTTGAAGACCATGCGGAGGCCCCAGAGGAGGTATGTGCGTGCTTAGTCGCTCAGTCGTGCCCCGACTCTTGCGACCGCGTAGGCTGTAGCCTGCCAGGCTCCTCTGTCCATGGGATTCTCCAGGCAAGGATATTGGAGTGGCTTGCCATTTCCTGCTCCAAGGGATCTTCCTGACCCAGGAATCGAACCTGGGTCTCCTGCATTGCAGGCAGACTCTTTACCGACAGAGCTGCAAGGAAAGCCCAAGGCCCTACGAGGGTTCCAGAGGCAGTAGGAACCTCATAAAGCAATGCTTACTCTTCAGGATCTGTCCCATGTCCCTCCTGGCCACTCAACCATTATCTTGGATCAAATACTAAACTAACCTTACTGGGGATGCACTGGCCCACTAAGAGAGAGGGATCCATACATGACAAAGTTGCTTCAGGACCTGAATAACATATAATGATAAATATCAGGAGTGTGTGATCCTGGTGGTGCTGGATTAAAAGTGGATAAGGGAGCTATTTCAAATCCTAAAAGATGGTGCTGTTAAAGTGCTGCGTTCAATATGCCGGCAAATTTGGAAAACTCAACATTGGCCACAGGACTGGAAAAGTCAGTTTTTATTCCAATCCCAAAGAAGGCAATGCCAAAGAATGTTTAAACTACCATACAATTGCATTCATTTCACATGCTAGCAAGGTAAAATCCTTCAAGTTAGGCTTCAACAGTACATGAACCAAGAACTTCCAGATATACAAGCTGGATTTTAGAAAAGGCAGAGGAACCAGCGATCAAATTGCCAATATCCACTGGATCACAGAAAAAGCAAGGGAATTCCAGAAAAATACCTACTTCTGCTTTATTGGCTATGCTAACACCTTTGACTGTGTGTATCACAAGAAACTGGAAAATTCTTAAAGAGATAGGACTATCAGGCCACCTTACCTGCCTCCTGAGAAACCTGTATGCAAGTCAAGAAGCAACAGTTAGAAGCAGACATGGAACAACGGATGTTCCAAATCGGGGAAGGAGTACATCGAGGCTGTATATTTTCACCTTGCTTATTTAACTTATATGCAGAGTACATCATGCGAAATGACAGGCTGGATGAAGCACAAGCTGGCATCAAGATTGTCGGGGGAAATATCAATAACCTCAGATATGCAGATGACACCACTCTAATGGCTGAAAGTGAAGAGGAACTAAAGAGCCTCTTGATGAAGGTGAAAGAGGAGAATGAAAAAGCTGGCTTAAAACTTCACATTCAGAAAACTAAGATCATGGCATTGGATCTCATCACTTCATGGCAAATAGATGGGGAAATAATGGAAACAGTGACAGACTTTATTTTCTTGGGCTCCAACATCACTGCAGATGGTGACTGCAACCGTGAAATTAAAAGACGCTTGCTCTTTGGGAGAAAAGCTATGACAAACCTAGACCGCATATTAAAAAGGAGAGACATCACTTTGTCAACAAAGGTCTGTCTAGTCAAAGCCATGTTTTTTCTGGTAGTCATGTATGGATGTGAGAGTGGGACTATAAAGAAGCTGAATGAACCAAATGTAGATCTTGCATGTGTGTGTATGTGTGTGTGTGCGCGTGCGTGTGTGTGTGTTGTGGGTTTAGTCACTTGGTTGTGCCTGACTCTGCAACCCTTTGAACTGCAGTCTGCCAGGCTCCTCTGTCCATGGGATTTCCCAGGCAAGAATACTGGAGTGGGGGGCCCTTTCCTCCTCCAGGGGATCTTCCCAACCCAGGGACTGAACCTGTCTCTCCTGTATCTCCTGCATTGCAGGCTGATTCTTTACACACTAGGCCATCAGGGAAGCCCAGTTCTTGCCTTTAGGAGTTCAGAATAGGAAAGACAGTTAAAAGATAGATTATGCCATGTGCAAAAGAGAGGAATGGAGAGGTAGATAGGTCCCCAGGGGACCACAGAAGGAATAAGCTGGATGTCTTAGTTTCCTGTGACTGTTCTAACAAAGACCACACTAGACGGCTTAAACAACAGAAATTTATAGTCCACAGTTCTCAAGACTAGAAGTCCAAGATCAAGGTGTCCACAGAGTTGGTTCCCTCTGAGGGCTGAGAGGGAAAAATCTGTTTCTGGCCCCTCCTAGTTTCTGGTAGTCTCAGATAACCTTTGACTTGTAGATAGCATTCTTTCTGTATCTTCACATCCTCCTCCCTCCATACGTGTCTATCTTCAAAGTTTCCTTTTTTAAAGAAAGATGCAGCCCTACTGAATGGCACCCTATACCTTAACTTGGTAATTTGCAAAACTTTTATTTCCAAACAAGTTTCCATTCTTCACAGGTACTTCAGGGCTCCTCTGGTGGCTCAGATGGTAAAGAATCTGCCTGCAATGAAGGTTTGATCCCAGGGTTGGGAAGATCCACTGGCGAAGGGAATGGCTACTCACTCCAGTATTCTTGCCTGGAGAATTCCATGGACAGAGGAGTTGGGTGGGCTACCGTCCATGGTACTTCAACATTTTTTGTGTGGAGACACAATTCAATAGGTATTGATTGAGCACCTACCATGTTCTGGGTACCACTGTTCTATGTGATAGAGATACAGCAGTGGACAAGACTGGCCACGTCCTTCTCATAGAGCTTTCATTGCAATGGGAGAGACAGGCCCCAGAAATACACACATTCCAGGTAACACTATGCAAAGAAGGAAAACGAAGCAAGGTCAGGGGCTGGAGCACAGTTGGGAGGACTCATTGGATCCCACTCCCCCCATTAGTCTGATGAGACGATGACGCCTGGCTTACTTGTTCATTCATGCAGCCTCCATCCACGTGTGCACTCACTAACTCCTTGGTTTATTTACTGACAGCCGCCTGGCGTAGCTCTGGGGACACCCAGGTGAAGGGCACACTCTAAGCTTTGGACGGATGGACGCGGTCCCTGATGGTCAGTCCCTTTTCGCACTCATTTCTGTGTGTGTGCACCATCCTCTCTCTGGAACCCCTCACTTGCCCTCCCACGTCACCTGGCCAACTCCTACTTCTCCCAAGACTGTAGAGGTGCTGCCTCCTCTTGGAACCTCTCGCCCTGCTTGGCAGACTCAAGGCTCCTTCAGGCCTCCCAATCCAGACAGCCCTGGGTCATGGGCTCCTGCAAGACAGGGCTGAGTCTCACGTGTGATTCTCTCCCCCTTTCCAGACAGTTAAGTACTTGTCCCACGAGGGTGTCTCCACTAGAAGGTGAGCCCACACTCAGAGCAGAGTCAGGCAACTAATGTAGGATAAATGAGTATCTATCACATAAGTGAATGAACAAAGTGAAAACGTGAATGACGGCGGAGTCCTCAGGTTGACTCCCAGACCGGGGCTCCCTGCAGCCAGGACCCTCTGGCAGTCGGAACCAGCCATACAATTTGCTGGATCCACTGCAAAATGAAAATGCGGGTCCCCTGGTTCAAAATTAAGAATTTTAGAACGGCAAACAACAGGATGTTAAACCAAGGGGAAGAGGGTGTCTCCGGGGCGCTGAGCCCTCTGTTACTGCGCTGTGGCTTGCTGTGAGCCCTGCCCACCCTCCCCAGGCTCCATCCCCCCGCCCCGCCAGCGGTGCTTCCCAGCTCCCTGCTCTAGCCCGGATCCCAGGCATGCCTGAAGACCTCCGGAGAGGGGCACCTGTCGGACAAGGTCGGGTGGTGGTGTTGGGGGCGCGGAGGGCGCTGAGGGAGGGGCCCTGGGCCTCGCGTTCCAGGGAGGACCCGGGGGCAGCCCCTAGCCCCAGCTCCCCATGAAGCAGCTCCCCATGCTCCTGCAGGAGGGAGAGAGATGATCTTTTCTTGGGAAGTGGCTCCCGTCTTTATCGGCTTCTGGGCATCTCCAGGCAGACACACAGGGACACCAGGCAGACGGACGAACAGAGACACGAACAAAAAAGACACGTCATCCCCATAGTCATAGATCTAGGGACGGGCGCTGCCCCTCCGTCCCATCCTCCCCGCCCCAACCAGGCACACCCGAAGACTGACGGGCCAGACAGAGAGACCCCGAAAGGAGAAAACAGACCGCTGAGACACGCAGGGACGAGGACAGGCAGACTCACGCACACGGACACCTTCCGGCTCACCTGGGCTAACGCAGGCTGCCACGCAGACACTGCGGCACCCGCGTCGCGCACGCACCCTCGGGGCTCGCAGTTCCCCCGCTGCCACGCCCCCGTGCCCACCCTCTCCGGCCGGCTCGGACAACCCCTTGCTCCCCCGCACCCCAACTCCCGGGAGCCACCTATCGCCCGGGCAGGGCTGGGTCAGCCGGCGTCGGCTCAGGGGACAACAGAGCAGCGGACAGCAGGCGGGTTCGGACGCTCTGGGCTGGGGAGCGGGAGGACGCGCGGCGGTCGGGGCAGGGCTGGTGCCCAACCGAGGCATCGGGGGCCCCGCGTGGTTCCAGGGTGCTGGGAAGGGTTGCCCCGGACCTTGCAGAGGGAGAAGTGGGCAGTGTGCATAAGGGAGCGCGAAGAAGCTGGGGTCAGCGGGGTGCGGACGTGGTAAGTGGATTGGGTGAGCGTCTTGACCGAGGGCAGTGGGCAGAAGTCGGGAGACCAGGTGTCCGCGGGTGATCAGGACAAGGGGGCTGGTCGGCCGAGGCCCCTCGGGGCTAGGGCAGGGGAGGACGGGAGCAGCGGGTAGGGCGCAGGTCGCAGCCGTCCCCGAGGCTAGACTAGGTGAGGGCGACTCAGTGATGCCCGAGGGTCAAGGGGTGCCTGCCGCTCCCTTGGCGGCTCCGAGCGACTCGGAGAGGGGCTCGCCCTGGCCCGCGGCCCGCCCGCCGCCCCCGTTCTTGGCTCCGGGGTTCCCGGGCTCCCCGGGCTCCCCGGCGCCTCGGCGGGGCGCGGTCCGCGAGAGCTTCCCGCAGAAGCTGGCCGAGGCCCTGAGCAGCCAGTACGCGCTGAACGTGTTCGTGGCGGGGCTGCTGTTCCTGCTGGCCTGGGCCGTGCACGCCTCGGGCGTGGGTAAGAGGGACCTGCTGTGCTTCCTCACGGCGCTCATGCTGCTGCAGCTGCTCTGGATGCTGTGGTACGTGCGCCGCAGCTCCGCGCACCGCCGCCTCATCCGCCTCAAGGACGCGTACGCCGGCGCGCGCTGGCTCCGCGGTGAGTCCCCGACGCGGCAAACCGGCGGCCGGGCGCACCGCTAAGCAGCCTGCTCGCCCGCCGGCTGCAGCCCCGCGGCGCCTCCGCGCCTCGCTCCCCCCGCCTCTCTGCTTTAGTCTTTTCTGCCTCCGTCTTCCTGTCCGTCTTTCCTGCGCCCCCGCCTCGCTTCACTTCTCTTCTCTCTCCCTCCGCCTTCAGGCCCTTGCCTTATATTCCGACGTCGGAGCTACGGTTACACAAACCGATTCACGTCTTTCCTTTCCTTCTTTAACGCCCTGCCGTGGTCCCACTGCCCCCGTGACGGAGGCCACACTCCCTATCCTGGCGTTCAAGGCTCTCTCTGCTCCGGTCCCAGGCGACTCTTTGGTTTTATCTTCTTTGTCCTCGTTCTGTGCTCCAGTCTCAAAGGCTTTAGGTTCCCATCACAGAGTGTCATTCCTTCAAAGAACGGGCCCCAGCGCCACCTTCTCCACACACTTGGCAGGAATTACTCCTCACTCCCACGGGTCACCATGGCTCTGTGTAGAGCTCTTTTGGCCTTCGTGAATTTCTGCCTTGTCTTGTGACTAGTTGGATATGAGCCTGATCATCCAGATGAGACCTGAGGTTTCTTAGGCTCAGGGACTGCGTCTAGTTCATCTTGCCTTTGGAAAAACTGCGCACAATTCCAGGGTGGCCCAAATTCCTGCTCTGGAAGTGGTTGTTTCAGGGAGGTTCATGGTTTTGTGACCCTATAAACGGCAGTGACTCCAGCGCCATAGCAAACAAACAGAAAGAATGGAATGTTACTTTGAGGCTGTTGACTTAGGCTCAAAAATATCACACACAGGCTTTTGACCTTCTCTGTAGTGGCAGAATCTTCCCTTGCTGTTTCCCTCACTTCCTTCCTCCTTCCTCCTTCTGTTCTTTCTTCCCTTCTTCTTCTCCCCTCATCCAACCCTTCCCTTCCCCTCCACGCCTCCCTTTTCCGTCCACCCTGCTTCCTTCTTTCCTTTCTCTCTTCCTCCCCCACTCTCCCTCCTCCCGTCTTTTCTTTCGTCCACCCTCCCTCCTCCTTCCTTGTCTCTCCCTCCCCCGCCCTGCTCTTCCTCTCTCTTCCCTCCTTACAGGAAGACTCTGAGCACTGCGTCTCAAGTCAGTGGGTGGGTGGTGCTGCCATGTCCCAAGACTAGGAAGATAGAGGGAGGAGTAGGGTGGGAAAGCAGAATCAGGGCTCCTCCTGTGGATGTGTTACATCTGAGATGTCCATTAGACATCAGGCAGAGCTGGAATAAAAGAGGCAACGTCAAGGGAGCACGTAGTAGGTGGTCAGTAAATGGTGTGGCTGTTCAGACAACCAGCAAGTTGCACCATAGTAACAGAACTATTGGGTGAGGCGTGTGGATGATGGAAGTGGCGCTGACTCTGAAGGCATGGCACGATAACTCAACGCTGTTACCCTTGCCTTTCTGAGTCCCAGTTTCCTCATCAGTAAAATAAGAATCCTGGTTGCCTCTCAGGGAAGGAGCTGGGAGATGTTACCTGAAAGCGGTTTGCGAAGCACTGTCTACCCCTGTAAATGAGCTGTGGTTTATTAAAGAAGCAAGAGCCTAATCGTCCTAAAAGTACACTAGGAGGCCACAGTGCCAAAGGAAGTGCTTTCGGCTGAAGTAGGGACTGAGGTTTTCCTTGGAATCCCAGCTGGAAAGACAGGTTTGACTTAGCTCTGCCCTGGCTTCTGTGTTGGTTGGTCTTGGAAGTCTGCAGCTCTGACAAAGAGCCAGACTGTGGAATTCTGGACCCTGAGGTTTTCCAGAGAAAGTTTTTGGGTCTTGGTATGAGCTGTGAAACATTTCTTTGAGCAGAAGACATTCTGTCTCACCTACTACGTATGAGAAAGTGAAGACTTTTTGGGAACAAAAAATCATTGACTATCATAAAAAATCAGCAGGAAGGATGAATTATTCATCAGATCCTCTATTTGCTGAGTAAAGAGACTGATTTCTTCTGGAAGAAGTGGCAGCAGCAGGACATCTCATGCCAACCCTGGTGCGCAGTGACAGGAAAACCCCACGAGTAGCTGTTTCATCCTGTTAATTACCAAGGTCCTGTTCCTGTCCTGTTCCTGCAGCAGCAGGACATCTCATGCCAACCCTGGTTCGCAGTGACAGGAAAACCCCACGAGTAGCTGTTTCATCCTGTTAATTACCAAGGTCCTGTTCCTGTTCAGTCTCTTGAAGGACTGCAGTGGTGAAGGGAGGTTTCTTTTTCCTGGTTTCTAGCCTGTTTCAAGCCCAGAGAAGTGTTATTAACGCAAAATCATGGCAATGACAACAATAGACCAATAGCCATGTTTACTGCGTGCATTCGGAATGCTGGCTAGAGGTATTGTCCCAGTTGTTTGTCATGGTGATACTTTCTTTGTGTGTGTGAACAGTCACTCCCAAATCTACTCCTTTTATGAGATCAGATTTTTACAAAGTGCTCCCCCCTTATTCTTTCTTTCGTTTCTGTTTTTTTTTTTTTTTTTTTTTTTAGCAAAGAGGGCTTAGGAAAAGATTTATTGGTTGCTCTCTGCCCTCTCCTGCACAATGATTGATTAGCTCTTATCATTACTTCTTTTTTTCTCTTTCTTTTTTTAAAACTGAAGTATAGTTGATTTACAGTGTTGCACCAATCTCTGCTGTACAGCAAAGTGACACAGTTATACACATATAGACATTCTTACAAAGTGCTTTTTTACTTAGAATGAGGTGCATCTGTGTACATGGCACATTGCCTCTCTGTCTGCTCTGAGTACTGTGGTCCTTATCTGTTAGGGGCTACAAATAAAGCAAGGTGCATCTGTAAGACATGCCCAGGACAGGTGGCTGTAGAGATAAAGGTTGGGACACAGTGATGGATTTCAGAAAGAGGCCGTCTCCATGTGTGAGAAATTGAAGGTTGCGAAAACAGATGGCTCCAAGCAGCTGTGTGAAGAGAGGTGGGGCCTGTCAGGGATGGTGGAGGGAAGCAGAGGAGGAGAGAGAGGCAAGGGATGCAGGCTGCAGGACCCAAGGATGCAACTGGCTCTGAACCCAGGGAGCCCACAGTCTGGCAGTGCAGCCAGAAACTCCGGAGGATGCTTGGAGGGGTTGCAAAATCCAGCGTGCAGCCCTGCGGCAGTGTCTGTTGCGGCTAAGGAGGGAGCGGTCAGGGTGGGTCCCTGTGGGATTCCAGGCCATCCTGCTGACTTCAGGGCGGATGCAGCAAGTTCATGAACATGGCGCTGGGCTTCAGGTTGTTTCCCTCCTCAGGAAGCATGCTCATCTCAATCTGATCACCTCAGACCTCTGCAGACACAGTCTCTCCAGACACACCTTGTTTTCCTGAGTTTCTGTCCCTGCTGCGGGTATAGTGAGCATGTGTCAGTGTGCCCAGCAATTCTTCTCCTGTTTCTTAAACAATAGTCCTCTTGAGACATAGTCCACATAATCTACAATTCACCTATTTAAAGAATCTGCCTGCAATGCAGGAGACGTGGGTTTGATCCGTGGGCTGGGAAGATCCCCTGGAGAAGAGAATGGCAACCCACTCCAGTATTATTGTCTGGAGAATTCCATAGACAGAGGAGCCTGGCAGGCTATAGTCCATGGGGTCGCAAAGAGTCGGACACAACTGAGTGACTGACACACACACACTCACAGTCACACACACACAGCGCACAAACTGATGGGTTGTGGGCTGTTCAGGGATATGTGGAACTATCACCACAGTCAGTTTTTAGAACGTTTTATCATTTCAAATAGAAGCATGTGCCCTTTGGCTCTTATCCCCCGATACCTCTTACCCCCTGAGAGCCCTTACCCCATACCTACCCCTGGAACAGATAACCATGAATCTACTTTCTGTCTCTAGATTTGCCTGGCTTGGACATTTTAGTGAATGGGATCACCTAATACGTCATGTTGGTGATCAGCTTCTTTCATTTAGTGTAATATTTCCAGTCTCACAGCAGTTCTTGAGGTGGATGTTATCACCTTCATTTTCTGGACCAAGAAACTAAAAGGGCATCAGGGGGAGGGTTGAGCCCCTGTCACCGGAAACGTTCAGAGTGAGAAAGAGCAGAGGGCTGAGCCCTTGTGATATTAGAGGGTGACAGAGAGGGCAGAATCCCTCACTCCCATGTGCCGTCGGCCCCCTCCAGCCAGCAGAGGGATCATTGGAACACACAGAGAATAACAGAGCCCACAGCATGGGGACACCTTTTGTGGTGGCTAGGCAGAAACTTTGATCCGGTTTGGTTCAACAGCCTGGACCGAGCTCTGGGGCACTGGCTGGGCTCTGGGGACAGCAGGAAGCTAGGGCGTGGCCCCTGTATGGAGAGCTGCAAGAGGGTTGAGGATGGTGCAGACAGTGAGGGGTGCCTGAGCATGAGGGCTAAGGGCTCTCCGCCCCACCCCCCTGCATGTAGCCTTATTTTCTGCCTCAATTTCCTCACTTGTTAAATGGGGAAGATGATACCCCAATGCGGGGAGGCTTCCCTGGTGGCTCAGCAGTAAAGAATCTGCTGCAATGCAGGAGATTCGGGTTTGATGCCCTGGAAGAGAGCAGGGCAACCCACTCCAATATTTTTGCCTGGAGAATCCCATCCCCTGGACAGAGAAGCCTGGAGGGCTACAGTCCATGGAGTTGCAAAGAATCAGACATGACCGAGCAAATGAGCACACATGTATATATAGGGAGAATATGTAGGGTCTCGGGAGGCTACCTTGAATTTAAAAAATGCTAAAAGAATACACAGAATATAGAGAACTGATCATGACAGTGACACCCAGCAAAATTCTGGAGCAGGTGAAGATGCAGCGGTTTTTGAGTGATTTCCCTAGGAAAGGGAGCAACTATCTCCTAGGCTCAGCCTGGGCTCACTGTGAGAGAGTCTTGCCTAACTGCATACATTCCCTCACATGTTTCCTTTTTTTTTGATGGTATTTCTGCACTAGTAGAAAATATAAACCTCCTGTCAGAATTTCAGCCTTACGATGCAGCTGCCTTAAAAGCTGATGCTGGTTGGGCACTGATTGGAAAGGAAGTCAGGCTGCAAGTGGAGTGTCCCCTGTTGAGCATCACATGGGTGCCACTACAGGGTGGCCCCAGGAGGAGTGAAACGGGTGTACAGACAGTCCAGGAAAGAGAGGGTGTGGAGATGGTAGGGGGTTTCCTAGGAAATGAGAGTCATTTTTTCAGGGAAGCCTTTCATGTTGCCTTCAGACCAGGTGAGTCTTCCAGGTTGTATATTCTTATAACATCCTGTTCACTTTCTTCCTAGTACTTCTCAAGCAGGAAATTGTATCATTCAGTTTGTTTATCTAACCAGATGGTGAGCTCTTCAAAGCAGAGACCCTGTTTGAATGTGTTTCCCATTATAACCTGAGCCCCTGGCACACTGCCTTACATGAAATGAGTGCCAGTTGATATTTACTGAATCATCAAATGGATGAGTGGGTAGTTGAACGGATGGATGAAGGAATGAGTGAATGATGGCAGAATTGCCAGGAAAGAGGATGGTGGTTCTGGGGTGCTGCCTGAAGTTCCATGTGGGGAAGAGTATTCTAATCGAAGCAGCAGCTGGTGATGTAAAGGGTGAGCCTCCCAGCCCTGGGCACGTTCAGGTGGAGACCAGACAGGTGCTGGTCATGATGCAGTGTGAAGCATCCTTGCGTGAGATGGGGAATGTAGCTAACACTGTGGTACCTTCAACCTCTAAGAGTCTACAGTTCAAGATTCTAGATGCCTAGGAGGGCTCTTGGCCCCTAACACAGAGGAGGGGGTCTCCCCTCTGCCAACATAAACATTTTAGGATTATTCTCAAGTAATATGGCTTCGGAACCTTCTAATTGGCTCTACCTAGTTAAGTGATGATAATGAGGACGATAACATCCTGTTCGTAGAATTTTTTTATTTGTGGGCCACTGTTCTGGGTGCTTTCATGTCATGAATCATTTAATCTCTTTCACACCTCTAGGAGACAGTTGACCTTATTAATCTCCTCTACACGGCTAGGTGAGATAAGAGATAAAAAAACCTTCCTCAGTAATCAGTGCAAAGAAATAGAAGAAAACAATAGAATGGGAAAGACTAGAGATCTCTTCAAGAAAATTAGAAATACCAAGGGAACATTTCATGCAAAGAGGGTCACAATAAAGGACAGAAATAGTATGGACCTGATAGAAGCAGAAGATATTAAGAAAAGGTGGCAAGGATACACAGAAGAACTGTACAAAAAAATCTTCATGACCCAGATAACCACGATGGTGTGATCACTCACCTAGAGCCAGACATCCTGGAATGTGAAGTCAAGTGGGCCTTAGGAAGCATCACTACAAACAAAACTAGTGGAGGTAATGGATTCCAGCTGAACTATTTCAAATCCTAAAAGATGATGCTGTTAAAGTGATGTACTCAATATGCCAGCAAATTTAGAAAACTCAGCAGTGGCCACAGGACCTGAAAAGGTCAGTTTTCATTCTAGTCCCAAAGAAAGGCAACGCCAAAGAATGTTCAAACTACTGCACAATTGCACTCATTTCAGATGCTAGCAAGGTAATGCTCAAAATCTTTCAAGTTAGGCTTCAACAGTACATGAACTGAGAACTTCCAGATGTTCAAGATATATTTAGCAAAGACAGAGGAACCAGAGATCAAATTGCCAGCATTTGCTGGATCATTGAAAAAGCAAGAGCATTCCAGAAAAACATCTACTTCTGCTTTATTGACTACGCCAAAGCCTTTGACTGTGTGGATCACAACAAACTGTGGAAAATTCTTCAAGAGATGGGAATACCAGACCATCTTACCTGCCTCCTGAGAAGCCTGTATGCAGATCAAGAAGCAACAGTTAGAACCGGACATGGAACAAAGACTGGTTCCAAATCGGGAAAGGAGTACATCAATACTGTATATTGTCACCCTGCTTATTTAACTTATATGCAGAGTACACCATCCAAAATGTTGGGCTGGATGAAGCACAAGCTGGAATCAAGATTGCTGGGAGAAAGATCAATAACCTCAGATATGCAGATAATACCACCCTTATGGCAGAAAGCAAGGAAGGACAAAAGAGCCTGTTGATAAAAGTGAAAGAGGAGAGTAAAAAACTTGGCTTAAAACTCAACATTCAGAAAATTAAGATCATTCCATCAAGTCCCATCACTTCATAGCAAACAGATGGGAAAACAATGGAAGCAGTGAGAGGCTTTATTTTTTGGGGGGCTCCAAAATCACTGCAGATGGTGACTGTAGCTGTGAAGTGAAAAGACTCTTGCTTCTTGGAAGAAAAGCTATGACCAACCTAGACGGCTTATTAAAAGCAGAGACATTACTTTGCTGACAAAGGTCCATCTAGTCAAAGCTGTGGTTTTTCCAGTAGTCACATATGGATGTGAGAGTTGGACTGTAAAGAAAGCTGAGAGTCGAAAAATGGATGCTTTTGAACTGTGGTGCTGGAGAAGACTCTTGAGAGTCCCTTGGAGTGCAAGGAGATCCAACCAGTCAATCCTACAGGAAATCAGTCCTGAATATTCATTGGAAGGACTGAAGCTGAAGTTCCCAAACTTTGACCACCTGATGGGAAGAGCCAACTCATTGGAAAAGACCCTGATGTTGGGAGAGATTGAAGGTGGGAGGAGAAGGGGATGACAGAGGATGAGATGGTTGGATGGCGTCACCGACTCAATGGACATGATTTTGAGCAAGCTCCGGGAGTTGGTGATGGCCAGGGAAGCCTGGCATGCTGCAATCCCTGGGGTCACAAAGAGTTGGACATGACTGAGTGACTGAACTGGACATCCCTAGGAGATAGTCGATCTTATTATCCACATTTTACAGATGAGGAAATGGAGGCACAGAGAAGTTAGAAAGTTGCTCAAGGTCATCAACAATAATAAAGTGGTAGAAAATGGATTTGAAGCCAGCGAGTTAGTACCTACCATGACACTCTATGTTCTGTGTTTTTATGGCATAGTTGGTTTTTTATCAGTATGCAAGGTGGTGTAAAACCAAGTCTGTCAATTGTGCGGTTCAGTTCCTCTATTCCTGTCTGTGTCTGCTAGATCTGTCTGGTTCTGAAAGCTTTCACTCGATTTCTTTTAAAGTAGCAGTTAAATACACAAAACAAACATGATTTTATTTGGATTATTTTATTATTATGTCTTCCTCATACATGATTTTTTTTTCACATGTAACGATAAAGATGGAAGAATTCTTTATCCTAAGTATTTACAGTGAATCTTAACTCCCGTGTGGTCTGATGTTCACCTTTCTCTGCCTCGTTTCTTTTAGTTTTGTTGCCTTCTTCCTGTGTCCACCTCCCGCTTTTCCACTGTTGTCACTCAGTTAAAAGTGTGTTTCCTGTGAAGATCGTATAGTTAGGTTTTGGTTTTAGTTCAGAATTCCCACCTTTGTTTACTAATTAATGGGAGACTTAGATCATTCTAATTGTAATGATTTATATTCTGGATTTTGTTGTTTCTGTTTTTTTTTTTTAGGATGATTATAATGATTTATTTTACATATTGTTGACTCATTTGCCTTTTCCAGTGTCTGCTCTTTGGAGAACTTGAACGTTCTACCATGTTTTTCTACTCTATTAATGACTAGCCTCCCTTTCCGCATTCTCATAATCAGATACATATTACTCCATTCTCACCACATTGCTTCCCACTCCAAGACCCTCCCATTCCTCTCTATTCCAAAGAGAGAAGACCTTTAGAATGCGTTTGTGTCCTTCTTTTCCCCTAGTACCCATCTCTTTACCATGAGAACTTTGAAAGGTTATTCTGCTCCTCACTCAGTCCATCCCCAGCTTTAGTCTGTATCACAAGTCTTTAAAGAGCATGTAAATTACACATTACCAGACAGTTTATCTTCATCCATTTGGATATAACTTCTGTCATCTTGTTCGTATTTCTATTAACATGGACAATTCATCCATTCACTCATGCATCCACCCATAATCCATCCATCCCTCCTTCCATCATCCACCATCCACCATCTATCCATCCATCCACCCATCATCCACCATCTATCCATCCATCCACCCATCATCCACCATCTATCCATCCATCCACCCATCATCCACCATCTATCCATCCATCCATCATCCACCATCTATCCTTCCATCTGTCCATCACCCACCATCCATAATCCACCATCTATCCATCCATCCACCCGTCATCCACCATCCATCCATCATCCACCATCTATCCATCCATCCCTCCTTCCATCATCCACCATCTATCCATCCATCCCTCCTTCCATCATCCACCATCTATCCATCCATCCCTCCTCCCATCATCCATCATCCACCATCTATCCATCCATCCGTCCATCACCTACCATCTATCATCCATCCATCCATCATCCACCATCCATCCATCCATCATCCATTATCTATCCATTCATCCGTCCATCACCCACCATCCATCCATCCATAATCCATCCATCCCTCCTCCCATCATCCACCATCTATCCATCCATCCGTCCGTCCATCACCCACCATCCATCCATCCCTCCTTCCATCATCCACTATCTATCCATCCATCTGTCCATCACCCACCATCCATCCATCCATAATCCATCCATCCCTCCTTCCATCATCCATCATCTACCATCCATCCATCCATCCATCATCCACTATCTCTCCATCCATCCATCATCCACCATCTATCCTTCCATCTGTCCATCACCCACCATCCATCCCTCCTTCCATCATCCATCATCCACCATCCATCCATCCAGCCCTCCTTCCATCATCCACCATCTATCCATCCATCCCTCCTTCCATCACCCATCATCCACCATCTATCCATCCATCCATCCATCATCCACCCATTTACACCCTCCCTCCCTTCCTTCTCTCTTTCCTTCCATTATACATCCATCTACCTCTTCAATCTGTTGCCAAGTTTATTGCTCATTGTTTCTCCCTTTCCTCTTCGTCTTGCCTCACTAAGAGGGCTCCTGATTGTTTGGTTAAAGCCCTTTGCGAGGTTAGCTTTGTGGATATCGTTCTCCCATCATTTTTTGTCAGTTCAGCTGTCACCTTCTCAGAGAATCCTTTTCTGACCACCATCGTCAACATCATGCACTTGGCACTTCCTGACATTTCTTCTGTGTTTATCATTTATTTGCTTATTTTCCTGTCTTCCCCACTAGAAGCTTAAACTCACCAAGGATATATGCTTTGTTTTATTGATGTTTTTATATCCCAAGTGCCTGGATCTTATTTGAACAACAAAGAGGTGTCAAATAATTATATTCGGCATATCTTCAAATATCTTTCTATCTTTTGCCCTGACAAGTGTTTGCTGTCTTACCTGGGAATTGGGTTTCTCAGCTGCAGTCCTTTGCTTGCAGTGGACTCTAGCTACTCGTCCACTGGCTTCTGATTTTGCACGATGCAGATGAGAAGTTTGGTGCTGGCTTACCCTCTATATTTTGTGCACACCCCAATTTATGCAACGTTTTATGTGTGTATTTTTGTTTCTCCAGTAATCTTGTTTACCTTTGAGCACTTGGCAAAATGCCTCATGCATAGTGTGTGTGTGTGTGCTCTGTTGCACAGTCGTGTCTGATTCCTTTTGACCTCATAGATCCCCTGACCCCGCCAGGCTTCTCTGTCCATGGAATTGCTTAGGCAAGAATACTGGAGTGGGGTGCTATTTCCTCTTCCAGGGGATCTTCGCTACCCAGGGCTTGACCCCATGTCTACCTGTGTCTCCTGCACTGGCAGGCAGATTCTTTACCACTGTGCCAACTGGGAAGCCCCTCGTGTATAGCAGGAGTCCCTAAAACATTTGTTGTAGAAAGAAATGGTTGGGAGGATGGATGAAGGAAGGGCTGCAGGAAGTGAGAAGGCATGTGATGTTCTTATCACAACTCTTGAAATGTCAGTGACAGAGATGTTCCAAAGCTGTGATTCTCCAGGTGGGGTCCCAGGCCAACAGCATAAGCTCTACCTGAGAACCTGTTACAGATGCAAATATGGGCACCCCGCCCCAGACCTATTGAATCAGAAACTCTGGGGGTGGGACCCAGTGCCCTTTGCTTTAACAAGTCCTCCAGGTGATTCTGACCCAGGCTCAAGCTGGAGAACCACGGCTGTGGACCAGTCTTGTTTTATAGATGGGAAAGCCAAGACCGGGAGCTTGGAAATGACCTGTCCGAACTCACACATTCTGTCTGTGACATAGCCGGGTCCCCAGAGTTACAGCCTCTGCCCTTGCCGCCCAACCAGCCTGCCTCACTTCAGGTGGCCATTTCTCTTTGTAATCAAAAGGAACCATGCATTTGTCAAACTGTTTCAAAGCCCTGGGATTGAATCTCCACTCCTGCGAAGTTTCTGATTTCACTGGGGGTTTTCCAGAATTTGGAAAAAAAAAAAAATGTGACTTAGAGTTGTTTCTCTAAGGCTTTGAGCAGTGGAAAGGAGCCAGGCGATTGCATTACTCCTCCCTGGAGGCTTCTTAGGCCAGAGCTGTAATGTTATAGCTCCCTGTGATGGCCCAGGCCCTCCTGTCTCTCTTGTCATAATACATGTCACACACGATCTGGTTTCCTGCTTTCGTGGGAGAGAATGTATGAATGGTGGCTGATGTTGGCCCAGAAGAGGGACTAAGGACTTTGACCTTGATCAAATCTCCATGGTTATTATGCTTTTCTTGCTGATTTCTTCATTTGGTTACAAGTCCCTTTTTTAAAATGAATTTTGCATGCTCCTTTCCAATCTTATTCATATGCCTGTTTTTGTTTGTTTTCATTTGCTGTCAACTGTGCTGGATATACCATCAAGGAGTATTTCCTTTCTCCACGTCACTAGCCCAGCACTTTACATGCCACGACTACAGACACGTCCCTCTCATTCTTAAAAAGTAAACTTTCTATTTTAAAGAAAAGTTGCAAAGATAGTACAGAAAGTTCCTGTATACCTTATACCCCTTACTTTTAATCTTTAGCGAGCCGGCTTTTAGGATCAAAGAACTGAGATATTTTGAGCAGAACAATGACACTCTTAGATTGATCATTTTGCATGGGAAAAGCTTCTAGAGGACTTCTTTGGTTTTGCCCAAATTCTGTTGAATGTACATCATTTATCAGACCCCAGAATATGCCTGAGGCCCATACAATGGTAAACAAGTCATAATATTTTCTTCTAGTTTTAGCTCCTGAGGCCAATAGTGGAATTTGCTTTATATATATTAATTTTTTAAAAAATTGTGATAAAATAAACATAGCATACAATTTACCAGCTTAATTATTTAAAGGTACAGTTCAGTGGTGTTAAGTACATTCATTTTTGTGAATTAATTACAGTTAATGTTCAATACTCTTTCATCTTGTAAAACTAGAAGTTTGTATCATTAAAGAACTCCCAATTTCCTCCTCCACCCAGCCCCTGGCAGGCACTGTTTTACTTTTTGTTCCTGTGAATGCAACTACTCCAAGAGTAAGTGGAATCATACAGCATTTGTCTTTTTGTGACTGGCTTATTTCACTTATGGATCTTGAGCTCCATGATGCCCTCACGGTTCATCCAGGTGGTATCACGTGTCACAACGGCCTTCCTTTAAAAGCTGAGTCATATTCCACTGAATGGACACGCCACATTTTTATCCGTTCATCCAGTGATAGACGCTTGGGTTGCTTCCTCCTTTAGGCTCTTGTGAATGATGCTGCCGTGAACGTGGGTGTCCACGTATCCCTTTGTGTCCCTGCTTTTGATCCTTTGGTATAAACCCAGAAGTGGAATTGCTTGACCATGTGGAGTTACTGTTTTTGATTTTCTGAGCAGCTGCCATACTGCTTTCCACAGGGGCTACACCATTTCGCGTCCCCATCACCGGTGCATAAGGGTTCCGGCTTCTCCACATCCTTGTTACTGTTCTCCATCTTTCCTCCCTCGCTCCCTCCTTTCCTGTCTTTGTTCCCTCCCTCCTCGCCTCCTCTCCCTCCCCTTCCCCTCTCCTTCCCCCTGCCGTCCTTCATCTCTCTCTTCTTTTTTGGCCATCCTAATGCTCGTGAGATGGCATTTCATAGTGATTTTCATTTTCCTTTCCCTAATGGCTAGTGCTGTTGAGTATTTTTTCATGTGTTAAATATCCATTTACATATGTTCTTTGGAGAAATGTCTATTCTAGTCCTGTGCTTATTTTTTTAAAATGCTTTTTTAATAAAATGGTTAAATTGTAGTTCTTCATAGAATCTGGATACTCTCACCTTATTAGATATGTGATTTGTGAATATTTTCTTTCATCCTGTGGGTTGATAGTGTCCTCTGATGCCTAATCTTTTTTTCATTTTAATGTGGGCTTCCACTGTGGCTTAGCTGGTAAAGAATCCACTTGCAATGCAGGAGACCTGGGTTTGATCCCTAGGTTGGGAAGATCCCCTGGAGAAGGGAAAGACTACCCACTCCATTATTCTGGCCTGGAGAATTCCATGGACTCTATAGTCAGTGGGGTCGCAAAGAGTCAGACATAACTGAACAACTAATGTAACTATTTTTTACTTTTGTGGCTTGTGCTTTTGGTGTCATATCCAATAAATCATTGCCAAACCCAACATTATAAGGATTTTTTCCTATGTTTTCTTCTAAAATTTTATAGTTTTAGGTTTTAGAATAAGTCTTTGATTCATTCCCTGGTGGCTCAGATGGTACTCTGCCTACAATGTAGGAAACCTGGGTTCCTACATCTTTCATGACTGAAAGATTAACATTTTTCATTTTGAGTTAATTTTTATATATGCTGTAAGGTGAGCATCCAGCTTCATTAAAAAAGAATTATTTATTTGGGCTTCCCTGGTGGCTCAGATGGTAAAGAATCTGCCTGCAATGTGGGAGACCCAGGTTTGATCCTTGGGTTGGGAAGATCCCCTAGAGAAGGGAATGGCTACCCACTTCAGTATTCTTGCCTGGAGAATTCCATGGACAAGGACCCTGGTGGGCTAAGTACATGGAGTCACAGTGTCGGACCGAACGATTGAACAACTGACACACACACACATTTATTTGGCTGCCCTGGGTCTTATTAGATGCGGTATGTGGGATCTAGTTCCCTGATCAGGGATCAAACCCAGGCCCCCTGCTTTGGGAATACAGAGGCTTAGCCACTGGATCACCAGGGAAGTCCCAGCTTCATTCTTTTGCATGTGGTTACCCAGTTTCCCAGCAATCAGTTTTTGAAACAAATGTCATTTACCAGTTGAGCCATGTTGAGACCCTTGTCAAAAATCATTTGAGTTTATATATGAGGGCTTAATATATTTGTTTTGAAATGATATCAGTGCATATTAACACCTCCATGTGTGTGTTTCTGCTGCCCCCCCCCCATTCAGGTAGCATCACATTGTTTGCAGTCATCACCGTCATCCTGGGATGCCTGAAAATTGGGTACTTCATTGGCTTTTCTGAATGTTTATCGGCCACTGAAGGAGTTTTCCCGGTTGCGCATGCGGCGCACACTCTGTTGCAGGTAAACCACACACTGTTGGCTTATGTTGCTTTGATGTCCGTCAAGTGTATCCCAGGGTGTCTAAGATGGTCTTTGGGCCACCTGCTCTGTACAGTGGGACTGTGTCCCCATGGCCACTTTTGTGGGGTTCTTAAGGGGCAGAACTTACACTGATGAAGAGTCAGGAAATTCAGCCAGGCTGGAGCCCGTGGGAAAAGGCTTGGGGAATTTTAACTAACAGTTTTATTGAGATATAATTCACATCCCACACAACACACTGATTTAAACTGTACAGTTCGGTGGCTTGGTATATCCATAGGGTTGTACAACCATACCTATAATCCATTTTAGAACATCTTCATCATCCCCCCAAAAACTTCGTGCCCTTCCAGTCTCTGCTCTGAGTCACTGAGACACGTTTGTTTTTTTTTTTTTGGTTTGTTTGCTTACTTGTGCATTAAAATCTTTAGAAAAGTACGAGAATTTCTTTCTCTACCTTGGTCAACTTGGTGTGGCTAAGAAGGAAGGACTTGATAGGTAATTTAAATCTGTAGCTTAGAATCAGAAAAACCTCATGTTTGAAGAAGACCTGAGATGGGTCTCCAGCATAGCTTCCATTCTTGGCCGAAATCCCTGGTGATGGCTATCAGAGCTGACATAACAGCAAAAGTAACAAGTAGTGTTTCTATTGGGGCTTTGCATTTCACTGCGTGTAGTGCTTTCAACGTCTCCACAAGCACAGCTGTGGATCGTCACACTGAGGACAGAGGGGACAAGTGACTTGCCCAAAGTCACAACCAAGATGCCGGGATTCTTATTTTTAATTGCAGTGTAGTTGCCTTACGATGTTGTGTTCATTTCTGCTGTACGGCGAAATGATTCAGTTGTTTATATATACATTCATTCTCTATACACACACACACACATTCTTATGTTGTTGTTCAGTCACTGAGTCAGGTCCGACTCTCTGTGACCCCCTGCGCTGCAGCGTGCCAGGATTCCCTGTCCTTTACTCTCTCCCAGAGTTGCTCAAACTCATGTCAGTTGAGTTGGTGATGCCATCCAACCTTCTCATCCTCTGTTGCCCCTTCTCCTCCTGCCCTCCATCTTTCCCAGCATCAGGATCTTTTCAAATGAGTCAGCTCTTTGCATCAGGTGGCCAAAGTATTGGAGCTTCAGCTTCAGTCCTTCCAATGAATGTTCAGAGTTTATTTCCTTTAGGATTGACTGGTTTGATCTCGTTGCAGCCCAAGGGACTCTCAAGAGTTTTATCCAGCACCACAGTTTGAAAGCATCAATTCTTCAGCCTTCTGCCTTCTTTATGGTCCTTCTTGGATGTCACTAGGGTGGGCCCTAATCTTACAGGACCGGTGTCCTTATGAGAAGAGGAGCGGAGGACACAGAGCCGCAATGTGAGGGCCCTGAAGGGAGGTGGCCATCTACAGGGAAGGAGAGAACCAACCTGCCAGTATCTTGATCTCAGACTTCTGGCTTCTAGACCTGGGGGAAAATTAATTTCAGCTGTTTTAAGCCACCTAATCTATGGTGTTTTGTTCTGGAAATGCCAGCAAATGAATGCAGTTCATTCCAGGGGTGTCCCATCCCATGAGGACAATCCTCTAGAGATTCCAGTGACAATGTGGAAAGCCTTAGGGGACCAGAAAGAACTTCCTTCTGCCCTCCCTCCTTCCCTTCTGCCTCCATCTCTTCCTTCCTTCGTCCCCCACACAACAAGCCCTGTGTTCAGTACTCCTGAGTCTAGAGGTGAAAAGCCATGGTCCGTTCTCTGTGGACGAATCAGTCAAGGAGGAGGCAATCAACAAGACAGATACTGCCAGCACCAGGGCTCGATGCTTCGACAAAGTCGCCCAGTAACGAGGGAGCACCAGGGAGGCCTCTCACTAGTTTTGGGATGAGGGGTGTTTGTCAAGGAAAGAGGGGTGTGGTGTGTCAGACACCATAACAGAGGACATTTGGGGGTGTGCGGCCTCTCCACACAATGGGGAGGAGATGTGTGGGCTCTAGGGGGAGGCGAGCTAGGGCGATGGGCCTGGACTGAGCCATGATTTGGTGTAGGGCTTACAATCATGGACTCTGGCTTTACCTCACACCAGCAGTGTGACTCTGAGCAAATGTGTTAACTTCTCTGGGCCTCACGGTCTCATCTGTGAAATGCCTCCTTCATGAGGTTGTTGGGGGAATTAAGGTTGCAGTATGTGTACCTAGCACATTGCAGTGAGTGCTTGGTCGAGGCTAATGCCCACTTTCCCACAAGGGCAGTGGGGAGTCATCGAAGGTTCTGGGCAGAGGAAAGACCTGGGCAGACTTTCCCACAAGGGCAGTGGGGAGCCATCGAAGGTTCTGGGGAGAGGAAAGACCTGGGCAGACTTTCCCACAAGGGCAGTGGGGAGCCATCGAAGGTTCTGGGGAGAGGAAAGACCTGGGCAGACTTCCCCACAAGGGCAGTGGGGAGCCATCGAAGGTTCTGGGGAGAGGAAAGACCTGGGAAGATGTACATTTTCAAAATATTACTCTGTTACTTGGTGGCTTGGGGATCTCTTCCTTCCTAATTTAAGACATTTTGTCAGTCAGTCAATTAATCAATTTTTCTATCCTTATTGGCTTCTGACTGTGTGCATTTGCTACATTAGATGATGGAAGAATGAACACTACTCTTAAAAACAGACTTTTTATTTTTAAATTGTGGTAACCATAACATTTGCTGCCTTAGCCATTTTTATCTATTTGGTTCAGCAGTGTTAAATATATTCACATTGTCATGCAACCAGTCAGCACAACTCTTTCATCTTGCAAAAAGAAAATTCTGTCCCCTTTAGAAACTAACTCCTGATTTCTACCACTCCCAGCACTGGGCAACTGCCATTCAACTTTCTCACTCATTCAGCTTTCTGTCTCTTTGAATCAGACAAGTAGAAACAGAGAGGGTTTGTCCTTTTGTGACTGGCTCATTTTGCTTAGCATAATGTCCCCAAGATTTATCCATGTTGTAGATGTGTCAGAATTTCCTTCCTTTTTGAGGCTGAAAACTATTCCATTCTATGGATGGACCACATTTCTTATCTGTTCATTCACTGAAGACCCTGGGGTTGCTTCCATCTTTTGGCCATTGTGAGTAATGCTCCTGTGAACGTATGTGTGCAAATATATTTTTCAGACCCTGCTTTTAAAAAAATATTTATTTATTGGCTATACTGTGTGGGCTTTCTCTAGTGGTGGCAAGTGGAAGCTACTCTCTTCTTGCGGGGTGCGGGCTTCTCACTGCAGTGGCTTCTCTCTTTGCAGAGCACAGGCCCCAGACACACGGGCCTCAGTCATTGTGGCACGTGGGCTCAGTAGTTTCGGTTCCCAGGCTCTAAAGCACAAGCTCAGTAGTTGCAGTGCATGGGCTCAGTTGCTCCTTGGCATGTGGGATCTTCCCGGACCAGGGATCAAACCTGTGTCAGCTTCACTGATAGGCGGACTTTCCACCACTGAGCCACCAGGGAAGCCCCTGCTATGTAGTCTTTATCAAAGCATCAGCTAAGTAGCCATCTGACTTAGAATTCATAGACAAAAACAAATTTACTTCAGCTCTTCCCTGTTGTTGGGCTGGGTGTCATCTTCACCAGGAGTCACTGCTCTCTGTGTCTCTGTTTTTAAGTTGTTAGATGTTTCATGAATCATGCCTGACTGTTTTCCAGGGCAGGATAGTAAATCTTAGGTGAAATGATGTGGATGAGAGAGTATGTGTGGTGTACTTTTGAGTGTGTGTCTTCTGATTATTTTTTATAGCACTCACTTTCAAAATGAAGGCTGAGACAAATTTATGAAGTGCCCCGCTGTGTTTGACATGCAGTAGGTGCTCAACGTGTGTTTGTGTCTAAAGTGTGGAGTCACTCAGTCGTGTCCGACTCTTTGTGACCCCGTGGATGGTAGCCAGTCAGGCTCCTCTGTCTATGGAATTCTCTAGGCAAGAATTCTGGAGTGGGTTGCCATTCCCTTCTCCAGGGGATCTTCTCGACCCAGCGATTGAACCCATGTCTCCTTCACATCAGGCAGATTCTTTACCATCTGATAATAAGGCTCCAAATGCTTTAGGAACTCAGATTATGCATAACACAGAGGAGTAAGTTGACAACAGAGAGCTTTTACTGAAAACATACCTACTGCAGGCACTGTACTAAGTAGATGTGGATTATCTTATTTCACTGCTCACAATACCCACCAAGGTAAGTTTCATCATCATCCGCATTTCACAGATGGGAAAACAGACTTGCCCAAGGCCAAGGGAGCTGGGATTTGCACTTGGGTCCAATACGGCCTCCCCACATTTAGCCTGCATCCCGAGTTGCTTCTAGTGACTGCGTGGCCAGGGGCCTGGGCAACAGATATAATATAGTACATATATGTATACAGTCGCCTACATAAGAATGAGTTCTGCTCTGAGAGTCCATTTGTAATTCAAATTTTTTGTAAGTCCAATAAAGTTAGCCTAGTTACCCATCTGTCACAGTTAGATATGTAGTGCTGTGCTTTAGTCGATCATTCATGTCCAACTCTTTGCGACCCCATGGACTGCAGCCTGTCAGGCTCCTCTGTCCATGGACTTTCTCAGGCAAGGATACTGAAGTGAGTTGCCATGCTCTCCTCCAGGTGATCTTCCCAACCCAGGTATCGATCCCAAATCTCCCACACTGCAGGTGGATTCTTTACCGACTGAGCCACTAGGCAAGTCCAGCTATATAGTACTATACTGTAATAGGTTTATAATACTTTTTACATAAATAATACATAAAAAAACAAATACAAAAGTAAAACATTTAAAATCTTACAGCACAGTACCTCGGGGGCTTCCCAGGTGTCGCTAGTGGTAAAGAATCCATCTGCCAGTGCAAGAGACGTAAGAGACGTCCCTGGGTTGGGACGATCCCCTGGAGGAGGAAATGGCAACCCATTCCAGTATTCTTGCTTGGAAAATCCCATAGAGGAACCTGTCAGGCTACCGTCCATGGGGTCATGAAGAGTCAGACATGACTGAGCAACTGAGCATACAGCACACATACCTTGAAAAGTAAAGTATTATAGTACAGCAGCTGGCACGCAGGGGCTGGCACTGAGTGGACCGGTGAGAAGAGTTACTGACTGGAGGATTGTCAGCAATAGGAGACGGAGGGAAGCTCTGATTTCACTCACGCCTGACTCCTTGGAAAAGACCCTGATGCTGGGAAAGATTGAAGACAGGAGAAGCAGATGACAGAGGAAAGATGGTTGGATGGCATCACTGACTCGATGGACATGAGTTTAAGCAAGCTCCAGGAGTTGGTGATGGACAGGGAGGCCTGACGTGCTGCAGTCCATGGGGTCGCAAGGAGTTGGACACGACTGAGCCACTGAACTGACTGACTGAGGTTGAGAGAATGCATGCTTGCGTCTCTGAAAGTTCACAACTTGAGGGTCTGCATACACTGGCCTTACTGTCGAGTGAAATAAAAGACCACCCTGAATCACCTCTGTTCTTCATTTAAAGCACTCAAAATTTGGTTTCCAGCCACTGATGCAGTGACAGTTCAGTGGCTATTTCTCGAATGAAGCCCTATAAGGATGGCATAGACAGGTGAACAGGCATCATGGCAGGCAGGCTGCTGCTCCCCAAGGCCCGCCCCACAGCATGCAGGCTACCATTTTCTCCTGAACCTGGAGGCCTCCCTCCGATTCTCACGGCAGTCCCGGAGCACTGTTTCCCATGAGAATGGCACCATCACCAGAAATGACTTGTCATCTTTGGATGGGGTGGTCACTAACGTGCCCAACACTTTCCACATCTTTCCCTTAGGTTGTATACCTTCTCATGGTGCAGATATAGCGGTGGCTTTCCCATTGATACATCTTTATTTTCTTTGTTTCCATTTAGGTGTACTTTCTCTGGGGGCACTCAAAGGATATCATCCAGTCTTTCAAAACACTGGAAAGGTAAACATTGCGGGCAATCGCTTACGTGCTGAATTTAATGTTTGAACAAAGCCAAACACTGCCATCTTACCTGGGTTGAAAATATGAGAACCACTCTCTTCTCCATTCTGACAAGCAAAGCCTTCAGTTTGGCCTGGAGAGGGGACCCTCTGCCTTTGGCCTCTTCTGGGACAGCCCTAAAAGTACAGTGATGTGACCTGAATTTTGCCTCTGCTGTCTTAGAAACTTCCCCTTTGTGAGCCTCAGTTTTCCTTATCTGTAAAATGGGGATAATAGCATAGCCAGCCTCTGGGATTGAATGCAGTAATTGATGTAGAGCTTGTTCCTGGCACAGAATAAGGACCCTGAGTGTTGGGTCTATTATTATATCTGTCCGTCTTTCTCTTGAGATGATTGTGAGGATCAAGGGAGAGAATCTGTAGGCTAATGAGGTGAGTTACCTAAATGCAAACTAAGATTATCAGGTAAGAAAGCCTCTGTGCACACATACAGAGTCATCAAGGGGTCACTGTTTGCTTTCTAGAAAGATCCCTCATCATATAAACTGTCCATAAGAAAAGTCCCCCAGTATCATTTGAAATGAAAACTGCTATTTAAGAAAGTGACTTACATAAGAAAGTGACTTACTGGTTGGAACTATTTTATTGAAGTAGAGGGCTTCCTAGATACTCAGTTGGTAAAGAATCCACCTGCAATAAAGGGGACCCTGGTTTGATTCCTGGTTTGGGAAGATCCGCTGGAGAAGGGATGGCTATCCACTCCAGTATTCTTGGGCTTCCCTTGTGGCTCAGCTGGTAAAGAATCCACCTGTAATGCAGGAGACCTGGGTTGGGAAGATCCCCTGGAGAAGGGAAAGGCTATCCACTCTAGTATACTGGCCTGGAGAATTCCATGGACTAGAAATAACTGTCACCAAACTCATTATGCAAAAAGGACCTGCTCATCCAACAGTGAGGCATCTTTTGTGCTCCTACTGTGTGCCAAGCCTGATGCCAGGCGCTAGTGGTGATAGGCAGAGGTAGTGGGTCAAGGTACCTGGGCACCTGAGCTTCATTGCAGGAGTGTGTGGACTGTCTGCTCCCTGTGCAGCCCCGAGCAGTGGCCTTGGCAGTGCTCTTTAGCTCCCGTCTTAATTGTCCCTTTGTTCAGCTGCTCTGTCGTGTCTGATTTTTCCTGACCCCGTGTACTGTAACCCACCTGTGTCTCTTGCGTCTCCTGCAGTGGCAGGTGGATTCTTTACCACTGAGCCCCCAGGGAAGCCCCCAGACTACACTTGATCTTAGCCAAGAGCAAATTGTCCCTTAGGGCAGGATAAAGACTTCCGCATCCATCCTCCTGTTTCATCTGGGCTCTGTCAGGGTAACTATGGTAACTGTTCTTCTCTGCATTACATGGATGTGGCAGCAGGTTCGAGCAGGTTAGGAGACTTACCTGGGTCTCCAGAGTGCAAGTGGCCAGCCAGGGATTTCCATCCAGTGTCTCCTGTTTCATGTGCTGGGCAGTGACGGGTGTGTGTGTGCCACCTGCTCCTTTTTCCATCAGTGAGGCTGGGTTTGGCTCACAGCCTGAGGAGAATGCTTGCTGACTTTGTTCTGGAGCATGAGTTTCACTGCGTCTACTCCATAACATTCTTCTTAAAAAATGTAGTTTGTTTCCTGATAAAACTTGTAAGGACACAGTGGAATTTAAAAATCACCATAATGCCACCATTAGGGACTGAATATCTGTGTCTCCGTCAAATTCATGTGTTGGAGCCCTAACCCCCAAGGTGATGGGTATTTCCTGGTGGTGCCTTTGGGAAGTAATTAGGTCATGAGGTCATGAGGTCATGAGGGTACAGCCCTCCTTATGGGACTAATATCTACATAGAAAATAGACACGTGATTCGCACCCCCTGCCCTGAGTGTACCCATGAGGACACAGTGACAGGCAGCCATCTGTAAGCCAAGAAGACAGGCTTCACCAGAAACCAAGTCTGCTGGCACCTTGATCTTGGACGTTGAGCCTCTAGAACTGTGAGAAATAAATGTCTGTTGTTTTGTTATAGTGGCCAGAGCTTACTCAGATAGCTGCTGCCCAGAGGTAACTACTATTCATATTTTGGTCTGTTTCCTTCCCATCGTTTTTTCAGTGAATAGATAGGTAAATTTTTTTCTTTTTACAGTTGTGGTCCTGCTCTTCTTGCCTTTTCTTTTCATTTTGTCATTAACATTTCCCCTGGCTTTTTCTACTCCATGGTCTTTACCGATTGCATAAAGTGCCATTGCTATAGTTAATCAAATTATACAACCCTGTTGTATTCGTCCCGAGCTGCCATGGTAGAGTACCACACGCTTTGCAGGGGAGCAGGGGCGTAAACAACAGAAATGTATCTTCTCACAATTCTGGAGGCTCCAAATCCAAGGTCAAGGTACTGGCAGGTTGGTTTCTGGTGAGGCTCTCTTCCTGACTTGCAGGCACTGCATTTTCACTATGTCTTCACCTGGCCTTTCCTCTGGGCACGGGGAGAGAGCTCTCTGATGTCTCTTCCTCTTCTTATAAGAATTCCAGTGCTATTTGATCCGGCCCCCACCCTTATGACCTCAGTTAATCTTAATTACCTCCTTATATGGGCTTCCCAGGTGTCTCAGACAGTAAAGAATCTGCCTGCAATGCCAGAGAGCCAGGTTAAATTCCTGGATAGGGAAAGATCCCCTGGAGAAGGGAATCGTTATGCACTCCAGTATTCTTGCCTGGAGAATTCCATGGGCAGGGAGTGGGCTACAGTCCATGGGGTCGCAAAGAGTCAGACACAGCTGAGTGACTGACACACACACCTCCTTGTACACCTTCTCCAAGTACAGTCACATTGAGAGTTAGGGCTTCTACATATAAATTCTGAAGGGACCCAATCCAGTCCATAACACCTCTCACTGGACACCGAATTTGTCTGAAAGTTTTTGTCATTATTATGAATAGTACTGTGATGAACATCTTCAGTTAAAAATACTTTTGAACATCTCTGATTCTTTTTTAAAAATGTATATTATTAAAGTATAGCTGATTTATGGGCTTCCCGGGTGGTGCTAACAGTAAGGAACCCACCTGCCAATGCAGGAGATAGAACAGACTCAGGCTCAATCCCTGGGTTCGGAAGATCCCCTAGAGGAGGGTGTGGCAACCCACTCCAGTATTCTTGCCTGGAGAATCCCCTGGACAGAGGAGCCTGGTGGGCTATGGTTCATAGGGTCGCAAAGAGTTGGACACAACGGAAGTGACTTGCCCCCCACACAGTTGATTTACAGTGTTGTGTTAATTTCTGCTGTACAGCACAATGATTCAGTTATACTTATATATACATTCTTTTTCATATTCTTTTCCATTATAGTTTATCACAGGATATTGAATATAGTTTCCTGTGCTATATAGTAGGACCTTGTTGCTTATCCTCTGATTATTTTCTTGAGTTAAATTCCTGGAAGTAGAATTGTTGGGATAAAGGGTGAGATGTTCTCAACAAATGTATATTGGGCCACTTGTCCTACCAGGAACTCCTGGCTGAATAAAATGGGCTTTCCCGTTCATAAAGCACTTTCTTTTGCACGTGTTACTTATGAGAGTGTCTCATGATAGCCCTGTCAGTTTGGGACAATAGCTACAATCATGATCCTACTTAGCAGGTGAGGAAACCGAGAAAGGAAGTGAATGTCCAAGGTCAGGCAGCTCACCTGTGCATAGCTGGGCGGGACCTGGATGCTGACTTTTAATCCAGTGCTATTTCCGCAGCATCACAGTGGCTCAGTGCCCACCTGGGTTTACTGGGTGAAATCTTTCTTTTTGATTAGTTGACATCATAGTATATTATATATACTGGGGTTAACAAAAAATATCATTAAAATTATTTTCACCTATTCCTTTTTACTGTTCTTTAAATGTGACTACTGGAAAATTAAAAAGTGTCTTTTTAATTAAAAATTAAATTTAAACTAAAAATTAATTTTAAAAAAAATTTTAAATTTAAATTAAAAATGACCTCAGTGTCTTACATTATCTTCTTTGGGATAACGCTGCTCTAGGCCATATACCCAGATATTTCCCACCGAGGTTTTTCATCTAAAGGAATTCCAAAGGACTGGAGCCTGGTCCTGCATTGACCTTGTTTGTTGAGCTATTGGAGACAAGCCTCCCTATCTTGGGCCTCTTTCCTAAACTGGATAGTATGTAATTTGAACTAGATATTCTCATGGCTTGATTTAGCCTGTTTTTTTTTTTTTTTTTAATAGGGCAAAGCATTAACCATTTTTGAGTTACTCATCACATTTTGGTTTTAGATTTAAAAAAAAATTTTATAAAAACTTTTTGTCATGCTGGATGGCACATGGAATCTTAGTTGCTTGATGCCCTCTACACTGGTGCCCTCTACAGTGGAAATGTGGAGTCTTAAGCACTGGACAGCCAGGCAAGTCCCCAGAGTTAAATGTCTCCAGAAAAATTGGAAGGTTTGATAATCCAAAATGTACATGGCAGCAAAGAGCTAGGGCTGAGTTGGGATCGTTCCCTCCAGATGGGAGCTGGCCACTCATTTAGCTACAGTCCCCATGTTATGGCCACACATTCCAGGAAATAAACTCACTCAGAAGGACCAATGCAGATAGTGGAGTGCAGTTTATTATACCGGCGGGCCCAAGGCAGAGTCTCCTCTTAGCCAAGGACCCCGACCACCATTTTTGAAAATCTTGTATACCCTATGTGTACGTCGAACCCACCACCCCAATTTCCTTGAGACTTACATAAAACAAAGGAAGGGTAAATGCAATCACAATAACCCCATCATTCGTGTGTTAGGTGTTCACACAGTTAATAATCAATAAGCCTGCGGTTACATTCCGATAGACACGGAAAGAGTTTATGACCTGTCCGGAGGCAGGGGAGATTAGAGTATGTTTTCTCTTAGGTGATAGGTAACCTGGATGTGATCTTCAAGATTCCCCTGACTGAAGCGACTTAGCAGCAGCAGCGGAGGGGGTCTTATCTTTCTATTGTAGTTTCCATAGGCACTAAGCACAGAGTTCAGAGTCCATTGAAGAAGTGGCCAAAAATGATCAGCATGAACAGGCCTCAGATGGAGTCCAGGCCCTATGAATTCCCTCTTCACCCACTGTAAGACGGAGTGGGGAGAAAAAGAGAGCGACCCGGGCAGTCAGGCGAGAAAAGGGAAATTTATTAGAGGGAAACGAGAAGGTGACTGGCCCTTACGGAGAACCAGCGTCCTCCCCTTCTGATGGGCTCTTTCTTATATACCACCAATGAAAAATTATCTGAAGGGAGGGTTCATTGTTGGCCTGTAGCTGAGTCCTGTGGTCACACAGCCAGAGGTCTGGAATCCGGGGGTCTTCATAGCCTTGAGAAGGTAGGCACCAGCGGGGAAAACAGAACGTCATTTGGGCAATTTGGTCAGTCTCAAGGGTCACTGTGATTTTATTCTTTGTGAGGTCAACATAATGAGCCATTTCAACCATGAGCCCCCATGTAGACCCTATCACCCACCACTCCCTAATGTGTCCCAGTTCAGTTCAGTTCAGTTCAGTCGCTCAGTTGTGTCCGACTCTCTGCGACCCCATGAATCACAGCACGCCAGGCCTCCCTATCCATCACCAACTCCCGGAGTTCACTCAAACTCATGTCCACAGAGTCGGTGATGCCATCCAGCCATCTCATTCTCGGTCGTCCCCTTCTCCTCCCGCCCCCAACCTTTCCCAGCATCAGAGTCTTTTCCAGTGAGTCAACTCGTCGCATGAGGTGGCCAAAGTATTGCAGTTTCAGCTTTAGCATCAGTCCTTCCAATGAACACCCAGGATCGATCTCCCTTAGAATGGACTGGTTGGATCTCCTTGCGGTACAAGGGACTCTCAAGAGTCTTCTCCAACACCACAGTTCAAAAGCATCAATTCTTCGGCGATCAGCTTTCTTCACAGTCCAACTCTCACATCCATACATGACCACGGGAAAGACCATAGCCTTGACTAGACAGACCTTTGTTGGCAAAGTAATGTCTCTGCTTTTTAATATATTATCAAGGTTGGTCATAACTTTCCTTCCAAGGAGTAAACGTCTTTTAATTTCATGGCTGCAATCAGCATCTGCAGTGATTTTGGAGCCCCAAAAAATAAAGTCTGACACTGTTTCCACTGTTTTTCCATCTATTTCCCATGAAGTGATGGGACCAGATGCCATGATCTTTGTTTTCTGAAAGCAAGAGAGTTCCAGAAAAACATTTATTTCTGCTTCATTGACTATGCCAAAGCCTTTCACTGTGTGGATCACAATAAACTGTGGAAAATTCTTAAAGAGATGGGAATACCAGACCCACCTTACCTGCCTCTTGAGAAACCTGTATGCAGGTCAGGAAGCAACAGTCAGAACTGTACATGGAACAACAGACTGGTTCCAAATAGGAAAAGGAGTGCGTCAAGGCTGTATATTGTCACCTTGCTTATTTAACTTCTATGCAGAGTACATCATGAGGAATGCTGGGCTGGAAGAAGCACAAGCTGGAATCAAGATTACTGGGAGAAATATCAATAATCTCAGATATGCAGATGACACTACCCTTATGGCAGAAAGTGAAGAGGAACTCAAAAGCCTCTTGATGAAAGTGAAAGAAGAGAGTGAAAAGGTTGACTTGAAGCTCAACATTCAGAAAACAAAGATCATGGCATCTGGTCCCACCACTTCATGGGAAATAGATGGAAATGTGTCCCAGGCCTGCTTTATTCATTGACACTTCCTGCCACGCCCTGGAGGTTTCAGAGTTTCCCACTCTTGGACTTACCCTTTTCTTCTGGTCTTTTGAGACAATACTCCACTATCCATGCTTTTAGTACAGACAGGGACTTTTCTCCTGATCTGATAATTCTTACAGGTTTGAGTGCTTTTCTTTTCTCAAGCGTGAAGTTTAGAGAAATAGCACTTGTGAAAACAGAGCTGGAAAGATAAACTGAGGTCAAAAATGGCTCATGGAAGCTTTCTCTTTCTGTGGTCTGGGGTTACTGGATCCAAGCATGAGCAAGGCAGCCTGGCATGAGGTAATGACGTTTGCCATTAGTTTGAAGGACAGTTTCCAGATCAACCAAGTGGAGGTTGTCAGCTCCTGGGGAACGTGTGTGACAGAAAAACGCCTGCAGCTGTGGGTGGCATCGGTCTTACCTTGGGTTCCGTGGAACTGGGATTAGGCAATGTCATTTGGACCAGGAAAGAGGAGAAGAAAGGGGAGCTGCGTGTATTATAAGTAAAAGAAAAGCCAGCCAGCCAGCCGGAGGCAAACAGCATTGTCTGTGTTTGTCAAAGGCTCTATACATACAATGCCTCCCAGGTGCCCTGGGGAAGGCTGGCCACAATCTGGAGCGAATGGACAAGCACAAGAGACAGGCAGATGGGCAAACACCTGACTCAGACTGCCCACCAGCAGCCCTCCGTGGCTGCTGCCTTCTCCACTTGCGCCTTGACTTTGGGAAGCGGCCAAAGGAAGCAAGAGTTCAAATAAGGAAAGATTTGGCTTGCGCGAGTTCGTGGGATCCCCAGAGGAGTCATCTGGGTTAAAACTCAGAGGAGAAGCAAGGTCAGGGATGAGGACCCCACTGTACCGTTTTTCCTGTAGGCAGATCATGGACAAGCGTGCTCTTTGTTAAAGGGGACTTGCATCCTCTGGGCCTCTGCTCTGCCACTGGGAAGTGATCAGTTAGAAGTTTCAAGGAATGTCCTTCTCAAGTCACCTGTATTTGCTGCACCTGCTTCATGCACAGACCATTGTTTAGCATCCTAGAAGCGACCAGTGTGAGCACATGTTAAACTGGCAGCCATGCAGAGACTTTGGAGGCTCTGAAACAGACCGTGTCTCCATTGAAACCATACTGCCCTAGTTCCCTCCCTTGTCCTCCAGAGTCCAGAGTCACCCTTTTTCTTCTTCCTTAGGAGGCAGTGTGGTCAGAGGCAGGGATAGAACTCTGCTCAGACTAGAATAGCCTTGCGCTTACTAACTTTTAAACTCCAAATGTGGCTATTTACTCTATTTGTGAAATAGCAGTGTCATGTTCGGAGAAGGCAATGGCAACCCACTCCCATATTCTTGCCTGGAAATTCCCATGGGCGGAGGAGTCTGGTAGGCTCCAGTCCATGGGGTCGCGAAGAGTCGGACACGACTGAGCGACTTCACTTTCACTTTCACTTTTCACTGTTATGCATTGGAGAAGGCAATGGCAACCCACTCTGGTGTTCTTGCCTGGAGAATCCCAGGGACGGGGGAGCCTGGTGGGCTGCCGTCTATGGGGCAGAGAGTTGGACACGCACAGAGTTGGACATGACTGAAGCGACTTAGCAGCAATGTAGTGTTAGGTGCTCAGTCGTGTCTGACTTTGCGACCCCATGTGCGGTAGCCCACCAGGCTCCTCTGTCCATGGGATTCTCCAGGCAAGAACACTGGAGTGGGCTGCCATGCCCTCCTTCACAGGATCTTCATGACCCAGAGATTGAACCCGGGTCTCCCGTATTGCAGGCAGATTCTTTATCATTTGAATGATATGGCCTAATTTCTAAACCTGGGCTTCCCTGGTGGCTCATCTGGTAAAGAATTCGTCTGCAATGCGGGAGACCTGGGTTCGATCCTTGCATTGGGAAGATCCCCTGGAGGAGAGCATGGCAAGCCACTCCAGTATTCTTGCCTGGAGAATCCCATGGACAGAGGAGCCTGGCGAGCTGCAGTCCATGGTGTTGCAAAGAGTCAGACATGACTGAGCAACTAAGCACAGCAGCATTCCTAAACCTGTCTGAAACTCCAGCTTCTAAACAGTGTTGTCACAGAATAGGCTTTTTGAATGTTTCCATTCTGCCTCCCTCAGTGGGTGAGGGTTTCATCCCGTGTTGGTTGCTTCATGGTTACAAGATAGCTGCCACAACTCCAGCTTTCATGTCTACATTCAAGGCTGGGAAAAAGGGGGAGAAGGAGACTAAAGAGGCTTTTCTCATTCTGTTGTCTTCCATCAAGAAACTGAAAGCTTTTCAGTAGTGTCCAGTAGACTTTACCTCACATCCTATTGACCAGAATAGCCATGCCTAATTGCAAGGGAGGCCAGATGTCAAGTCTGTGGTTTGTTTTGGTGTCTTTGAAGTAAATGGTAAGACAGAGGGTATTGATAATGACTATTGGGTTGGCAACCCAAAAGTAAGGATATCCCGATCTCTCCAGATGTCCAATGTAGCCCTTTTATCTTTTCTTAACTGTCCTTTTCCCTTCTGGAAGAAAGGGTTTGGGGTATGGTGGGGTTGGTTGCCTGCTTTTAGTAAATTTCCATCCCTGTGTCCCTGCTTTCAAGATACAGGGCTTTTTTTTTTTTCTTTTGTCCTGTAGACAATGAATTGAGTCCTGGCAGGTTCAGGGTTAAGGCAGAGCGCCAAGACTGTGGTTTTGGAAGGTTCCATGCAACTGCTTCTCCTAGCCAGACAGGGGACCCACCCAGAGCTTGAATTGCCAGATGAAACCACAATCACTGCTAAGAAAGAGGCGTGTGTATATGTGTGCCCATGTGTGCATGCCTAGAAAGTCTCCACCTCATCTCTTGGGCTCAGAGTTTCCCAGGGGTGCTCAAGCAGTGAGTCCTGTGTTTTTCAGGTTTGGGGTGATCCACTCAGTGTTCACCAACCTGCTTCTGTGGGCTAACAGCGTCCTGAATGAGTCAAAGCACCAGCTTAACGAACACAAGGAACGACTCATCACCCTGGGCTTTGGGAACATAACTATAGGTGAGTGGTAAGAGTTGCCTGGCTGCTATGATGGAACAGCTGGGAAACCTCAGAGACAGAGGGATGGGTTTCAAATACCTGCAGGGTCCACCCAACTGAACATTGGCCAGACAATCCCCTGTTGTTGAAAATCTCCTAAGTCTTTCATCCTGCCTCCATAAGTAGGATGTGCTGAGCATAATTAAAGGGTTCTTCAGTGACTTGTCAGACCCAAGGGTCATCATTTCGATCACCATTTCTCATGGTTCAGTTTGGTATGGAGGTGAATGTCTTTGTTTACAACTGCAGAAGATTGGTGGTTGTTACTGTTTGTGTTTTTAATTAAACCTCTATGACCAGTTCTTTCTACTACAAGTATAGCATTTAAAAACACATAGATGTCTAACGGTGTGTTGTGGTTAATTGGTTTTTGCTCATTTGAAGTTTTTATTTAACTCTACTTGGTTCATAATTTTGGCCCATCTTTATTCCCCCATACCTGTTTGAGCGCCTGTAGAGTGAACCTTTTCATTTTCTTCCAAAGTTCTCTTTTGGAATCTATCTGTCGATTCGATCTTCGAGCATTAGAGCTGAGAAGCATGCAGGGTAGAGGAAGGTGCGATGCACGGGACTGGCGTCTCAGGTCTGGGTCCTATGCCTATCATGTTTTGGCTGCGTGACCGTTGAACACCATTCAACCATTCTGAGCCTCTCTTTTCTCATTCATAAAGTGAGGGGGCTTGAACCACGTACCTTCCATGAGTCCTTCCAGACTGCACATCTGTCCTCTCTGTACAAATCCAGATCAGTCACAAAGAGAACTTTAAACCTGTTTCCTCACCAGTGGGGTGAGGATGACAAAATGAGGGGACACGCTATATTTCTTCCCCACCCTCAACCAGCAGCCTACTGTTGGGAAGGTCAGGCTCCTTGAGCCTCATTTCCTTATTGGAATCAGTAACTTAACAGCAATGACAACAATAACAACGTGTGTTGTTAAGCATTCTCTGAGTGGCTGGCACGTTAAACTCTTGTCCCAGCACTTGGAGGTAGGCAACACCGACCTTATTATATGGATGAAATGACTGGGCCACAGAGAAGTTAAGTGACTAACCCAAGATCACGCAGTGAGTAGGTCACGCAGTGAGTAGGCAGTTGAGCCAGAATTTGAATCGTAGCCATGTGGCTCCAGAGACCTTGGTGAAGGTGGGAATAGATTAATTTATAAAAAAGGAAACTTTGTCAATTCTATTAATCTGAACCTTTTTCTTCTGAGTTCTTCCTTGTCTTTTGCGTCATACAGTCTTAGGTTACAAGTGGCAGGCAAACTCCTTATGTTTTGAGAATTGCAGTGCTCTGCACAAGTAAGGCAGATTACTCCTGGGCATATATATATATATATATATATATATATATATATGTATATATATATATACTCAGACAAAGCTATAATTCAAAAAGATACATGCAGCCCTATGTTCATAACAGTGCTATTTACAATAGCCAAGACATAGAAGCAACCTAAATGTCCATTGACAGATGCATGGATAAAGAAGATGTGGTACACATATACAATGGAATATTACTCAGCCATAAAAAAGAATGAAATAATCCCATTTATAACAACATGGATGGGCCTAGAGATTATCATACTGAGTGAAGTAAATCAGCCAGAGAAAGAAGGATATATATCACTTGTATGTGGAATCTGAAATATGACACAAATGAACTTATCAACTAAACAGGAGCAGATTCACAGACTCAGAGAACAGGCTTCTTGTTGCCAAGGGGGAGGGGAATAGGGGAGGGAAGGACTGCGAGTTTGGGATTAGCAGATAAAAAAAAACAAGTGAGGGTAATTAATGCTACCATAAAGCCTTTTTTGCCTGATTTTATAAGTAGCATATGCATATCATAAATTAAAGCAATGGCAAATTGTAAAGAAAAAAATCCACAATAGCACCTACCAAGGAGTGCAGCTAAATGCTGTTAACATCTGGTTAGTTTCTGGTAGTGTGCTCTGTATTTATTTGTAGTTGGGATCATACGGTATATTTTCACTCATTTTTTTCTACCACCTACAGTAAGAAATAGATTTTACATTGCAACCCAAGTGCCCTTATATCTACATGTGTGTTCCCATGAAATAATAATCATAATATATAAAAGATGCTCAAATTTCTATTGTATTTGATTACATTCAGTCAATCCTATTTTATTCCATTGCAATTCCATTAAAAACTATTGGCTGCTATCCTTTAAACTGAGCTCACAACTGAATTCCGGGTTGTGGTAAGCATTTAAAAATACTGGATATACAATTTGTTCTTACTTTTCCCTCACTGTTATTGTAGCATAATTGTTTTCTTATATGACTATAACACACAATTGTTATTTTTTAATCTTTAAAGAATTTTTACTTTATTTTTAATTGAAGGATAATTGCTTTACAATTTTGTGTTGTTTTCTGCAGTACATCAGCATGAATCAGCCACAGGTATACGTACGTCCCCTCCCTATTGAACCCCTCTCACCTTCCACCTCATCCCACTCCTCTAGGTTGTCACAGACACAATTATAATTTTTAATGGCTGCCTACTATTACATTATACTATTCAATTTCCTTCTCCAGGGGATCTTCCCAACCCAGGAATCAAACCCCGGTCTCCTGCATTGCGGGTTTGATTCCCGGGTTGGGAAGATCCCCTGGAGAAGGAAATGGCAACCCACTCCAGTATTCTTGCCTGGAGAATCCCCTGGGCAGAGGAGCATGGCAGACTACAGTCCATGGGGTCGCAAGAGTAGGACACGACTTAGCGACTAAACCGCCACTACTATTCCATTATAAAGATGAATTATAGCATTCATCTAATTTTATAAATTTATCTAATTAATCCATTATAAAATCCATCTAATGCTTTCTAAATTGTGCCACATTGAGTGCTTCTGTTTCTTTCTCAGAAACACACAACAAAATTTTACCTAATGCTCTGATTATATTTTTGACTTGTCCCCTAGAATAGATTGGAATTATAGGCCATAGACTTTATATCATCTTTAAGGCTTTTGCTGCATATTTAATTATTTACTTACAGCATTTTCCCTCCTTGTTATGAAATGGTCCTTTATACAATCAACAAGTTTCTTCCAGAAGATGGGACTTGTCTCTTGCCACACTTGCTGGCTTCGGATATTCTCAAGAGGAAAATCTTTACTAATAAGAGGCATTTTCCCTCACAAGGTTGTTTTTAAAAAAGCAATTTTAAAATAATACATGTCAATCATATTCATATAGAAAGCTTAGAAAATACAGCTAAGCAAAATCTAAAGGAAAACTTATACAAATATGTCAATTATATCTCAATAAAACTGCAAAACAGATACTTTGAGATGTTTCTTTTACTGAAAGAAAGAAAATAGAAAAGTAAGCCAGAGAAAAATCACCTGCTGTTTTTCCACCCAGTGATAACCATTGTTAACATTTTAGTTTGTGGCCTTCCAGACTTCTTCTATGTTTGTCTATCTCCCTGTCTCTCTATGTCACCTTTATATCTACAACTTATAAAAGCAGAGTCATGCTCTAGCCTCTTTGGCAAGCTGCTTTTGTTCACCAGTATCTTCTGAACATCTTTGTATGTTGGTAAGTAGATTTCTACAAACCATTTCTAATGGTTGGACAACATTCTGATGTCTGGAGAAGATCTAATTCACGTAATTAGTACTCTCTGGGGGACATTCACGGCTGTCAAGCTAGACAGGATATTCAGCATGATAACAAGCCATGACAAAAAGCTTTTCATTTAATGGGCAAACACAAGCATGCATCCACAGTGACAATATTTCTTTGTGGTTTTCCATGTCATCACATGAAACATGCTAATCGCCTTCCCCTGTGATCTGCCTCCCCTAGTTTTAGATGACCACACGCCTCCGTGTAACTGCACGCCCCCGACCCTCTGCCCGGCCATCTCCCATGGGATGTACTACCTCTATCCTTTCAACATAGAGTATCAGATCCTGGCCTCCACGATGCTCTACGTCCTGTGGAAAAACATCGGGCGCAAAGTTGACAGTCACCAGCATCGGAAGATGCAGTTCAGGTCGCACGGGGTCCTGCTGGGCTTGATCCTGGGCCTGACCGCACTGGCCACCACCATCGGGGTCGTGGTGGTGTATCTGATCCAGATCGGCCGTTCCAAAACCAAGAGCGAGGCGGCACTCATCATGTTCTACCTGTATGCCATCACCTTGCTGATGCTTATGGGGGCAGCAGGGCTGGTTGGGATCCGGATTTATAGGCTAGATGAGCAGTCACTGGACGACTCCAAAAACCCGGCCCGCAAGTTGGATGCGGACCTGCTGGTGGGCACCGCCTCTGGCTCCTGGTTCATTTCCTGGGGTTCCATCCTGGCCATCCTTTGCGCTGAGTCCCGGCCCCCTTACACCTGGTTCAACCTGCCCTACTCCATCCTGGCGGTTGTCGAGAAATACATCCAGAACCTCTTCATCATCGAGTCCATTCACCGAGAGCCAGGGAAGCTCTCTGAAGACATTAGAACCCTGCGGGTGGTCACAGTCTACAGTGGCAATGCCCTGTCTCTCCCCGCGTCCTGCCTCAGGAACGGACCTACGGCCGGGGACGTGGCTCCCCAGGCCAGCGAGATGCCGCCTGCGGCCAATGGAAATGCACGTCTGAGAGAAGTCGGTGGCAGAGAGAAAGAGGATAAAAGCTGGGAAAGGGCCCAGGGCCCAGCCTGCCACCCCTGTTTCCTGCAGGGCAATGCCCAGAGAAGAGTCTTGAGGAATATTGCAGCTTTTTTGTTCCTCTGCAATATTTCGGTAATCTGCATCATTATTTCTTTATTTTTTTTTTTTTAAAAGATCCATCTATTTTCCCTGCTGTTTATAGATGAGGAGTGAAGACAGCTTATACCCAAAATAATTTAAGTATAAGGTTAAAATATTAGGCTGGAACATAGGCTTATATTCTGTCGATATAAATACATGTACTGAGTATCTGTGTGCCAGGGACTGGGGTGGGAACTAAGAATTAAAGGTGAGAAAACTCAATCTCTTTCCTCAGAAAGGTCATAGTGTTTGTGAGAGAGGGAGACAAGGAAAAAAAAATATAATACAGTGAAGACGGCAAATGCTGTGTCAGGACTACGTGCAAGGTAGAATGGGAGTGTGGATTCAGGGAGGGACTTGAATGAGCAAGGGATGCTTATGGTGAGACATAGTCTCGACGAGGAGTGCTTTTGGCTGTAAGTAGTAGAAAACTTGATAAGCAGTATTTTCAGTCTTAAGAATTCTGGAAGTTGGCTGCTCAGGGTTGGCCTGGGAGCTGAACCCTATCATCAAGGATCCAGTCACCTTTCTGCTTGACTGTGGCTGGTGTAGTGCTTGTTGCCGCATGGTCATAGGATGGCTGCAGCAGCACCAGGCATCATGTCCGTGTTCAAGACAGGAAGACAGAGGGAAGGACTGGTGCCAGGCAATGTCTGTGATTGATGTGAACATCCCTAACTGCCAGGGAGGATGGGGAAGTGGATGGTTTGCTTTCTAGCCTCTATGATGGAAGGTGAAAAGGTAGATGAAGATGTACAGGCAGCCACTCAGTACTGTCTGTCTCAGCCTCTATGAATGGTTGGAAGTCTACCAACTGTGGCAAGGCAAGGAAAGCCTTGGGGCAGAGGGCACATGATGTGCAAAGGCACAGAGGCATAGGATACCATGGCCTATTTGGGGAGCACTAGCAATGGCAAGCCACTCCAGTACCCTTGCCTAGAAAATCCCATGGATGGAGGAGCCTGGTAGGCTGCAGTCAGTGGGGTCGCTAAGGGTTGGACACAACTGAGCGACTTCACTTTCACTTTTCATTTTCACACATTGGAGAAGGAAATGGAAACCCACTCCAGTGTTCTTGCCTGGAGAATCCCAGGGACGGGGGAGCCTGTTGGTCTTCCATCTATGGGGTCACACAGAGTCGGACACGACTGAAGTGACTTAGCAGCAGCAACAGCAGCAGCTTAGCATTAATTCCATCCATGTGAAGCAGAGCAGGAAACAGGATGGAGTGTGTGGTTAGATGGATCTGGCTTAAGCAGAGGTTCGTAAGCCTGGCTGAGTCCGGTCTTCATGCTGAGGGTGGTAGAGGACCTTCTCAGACATTTGTGTTTTGGAATGATGTCCTTGCAGCAGTGTGCAGGAAGGATGGAGAGAGATAAGATCAAAGATCAGGGAAGCTGGAACAGAAGCCCGCACAGCTGCCTGGAGAGGAAATGATGGGAACTTGAACCAGGGCAGTGCCAGTGGGGATGGGGAGAATTGTATAGGATTTATCTCACTTGGTGTGAGGACCATCAGGTTCATCTGACTTGAGTTCCTGGGTAGATGGTGATGCTTGCTATTTATGGAAGTTGAGGGTCTCTGGACAGAGAGGAGGCTTGGGAGGGGGCTTAAGGGGAGGGTGAGTTTAGTATGGGACAGATTCAATGGTGAGGTCTCTCTAGATATCACCAACAGGCAGATTTTTTTGGGTTTTCTATTGCTGTGTAATAAGTGACCCTCAAATGCATGACAAAAGCAGCAACCATTTTATTATATCTGATGACTCTGTGGGTTAGGAATGCTGGCAGGGCTTGGTGGGACAATTCTGTTCCTCACTGTATCAACTGAAGCTGGTTGTAGGGTTGGAAAGTCCATGATCTGGCACCTTGGGTGGAGGAGGCCGAAAGGCTGGATTCAGCTGGGACTCTGGTTGCAGCATCTGCATGGGGGTCCTCCAGCAAGGTGGACTTCTTAGATGGTGGCTCAGTACCCCAGAGCCAAGCTTCCAGGGGATTGGAAGTGCCATTCTTTTTTTTGGTAAATTAATTAATTTATTTTAATTGGAGACTAATTACTTTACAATATTGTAGTGGTTTTGCCATACATTGACATGAATCAGCCTTGGGTGTACATGTGTCCCCCATCCTGAACCCCCCTCCCACCTCCCCCCCATCCCATCCCTCAGGGTCGTCCCAGTGCACCGGCCCTGAGCGCCCTGTCTCATGCATGGAACCTGGACTGGTGATCAGTCTTTTAAGGCCTGGTATGGACATTGCACAGCACCCTTTCTACCAGATTTTGTGGGTCCGGCAGTGACAGCATCCATCCAGACTCAAGGGAAGGGGGCAGAGGTCTGCCTCCCAAGGGGATGAGTAGCAAGAATTGCAGCCAACATCACAGCAGACAGAAAGGTCTGGATTTCAGGAAAGAGGCTTATAATCTCTTCTTCTCATTTTCCTTCCCACCGTCCTTCCCTTTCTTCCTCCCTTCCTGAAAATAGAGCTGTGGTTGCCGACTGAGTGCCAGCACTGCTGTGAGTCACAAGGGTACCATGTGCCCCGGAGTGTTGCTCTTCTCCTATGGGGCTGAGAAACCACATGGCAGGACTAGCAACAACAGTCAAGTAGGAAAAACACCCATAGTGACGCGTACCCTGCAGAGAACTACAAAGGGAGGGTGCGTGCGGTGGTGCTTGGATGCCCGAGGTTGATCAGAAGGCCAGGCTGGTGGGAAAGGCTCTCTCAGGAGGTGGGATTAGTGCCCAGGGCTGAACAGCAGAAGGAGCCATGGGTGCTCCAGGTAGAGGAGACAGCCATGCAAAATCCTGGGTGGGAGGAGCTTGCCTCCTTCCAGAAGAGGAGGGAGTGCATGTGACCACATGGGCAGGAGGGGGGCAATCTGGGCAGCAGGGTTGGGGGCTAGTAAGGAATCATCTAACAGAGGGCTCTGCATTCTGTATAGGGGTAGATTAGTTTTAAAAACTACGCTGTGAAGCCTTTGGGAGTTTAAACAGGAAAGGGACACCATCTTACATAAATAATTAGTCTGGTGCTGAGTGGTGAATGGACTGTGGGCTGAGATCATAAGTGGGTGGGGGGCCACTGATGGCCCAGGTGAGAGATGGGGGAGGGGGGCCGCTGACGGCACAGGTGAGAGATGGGGGCGGGGGGCCACTGACGGCCCAGGTGGGAGATGGGGGTGGCGGCCTGGCGAGTGGAGTGGAGAGAGATGGGTGGATTGAGGATGATGTTTCGGAGACAGAGTTGTCAAGATTTACTGATGGATCAGATGGTAGGTGGGTGGTTATGAGAGCGAATCAGAAGACCAGGATGACACTGGAGTTTTGTTGAGCCCCTGGGAAGAAGGTGTTGCCGAGGAGACGGGGAGAAATGGGAATGTAATGTTGAGTTTGAGATATGTTGTAGACAGCTGAGTAGCCTGTGAGATATATGAGCCTGGAATTCCGAGGGTGGACCAGGCTGGTGATTTGGATTGGGAAGTTGTGGGCCCACAGCTGGTGTTTACAGCCTGGACTGGGTGAGATCACTGGGGTCACGGGTGTAGGGAAGAGAGGACCCAGGAATGAATGAGCCCTGGGACCAGCCAACATTGAGAGACAGCAGAGGAGGAGGAGCCAGCCAAGGAGGGGAGAAGAACCAGCTGGCACGGGAGGAATACCTCTAAAGATCCAGAACCCAGAACCCAGGGCTAGAGATATAAGCCTGAGAGGTTTCTGTGTGGAGATGTGAATGAAAGCCACTTGTACCAGTTACCCACTGCTGTGTAAGAAATGACCTCCAACTCAGCAACTTAACACAACACACATTTATCATTGCACAGCTCTTCTGGGTCAGGAAGCTGAGCATGGCTTAGCTGGGTGACTATGCTCAAGGTTCCTCACAGGCTGTAGTCAAACTGTCCACTGGGGCCGCAGTAACTTCCTGACTTGGTTTTTTTGGGGAAAGGGGTCTGTTTCTAAACTCATGCATGCGGCTGTGAGTTTATGTGGATCATATATGTGGACTCAGTTCCTGGTGAGTTGCTGGGCTGAGGGCTTGAGTTCCTTGCTGGCTGCGTGTCTGAGACTCACCCGCCTACAGTTCCTGGCTACGTGGTCTCTCCATAGGGTGGCTCACGTGGAATCTGGCTTCCTCTTGTGGCTCACATGGCAGCTGGCTTCCATTCTTGTGGGATGGGGTGAGCAAGATGGACTCCAGAGTCCTTTTGTAACTTAACCTCAGAAGTGACATCCCATGACTTGTGTCATTCTTTTGGATCAGTCCAACTCAAAGCTTTGGAGGGGGCTCCACGGAACATGAATCCCAGGAGGTGGGACCTTTTCAGGGGGTCATCTGAGAGGTGTGGGGATGGAGGAAGTTGCAGAAGTGTCGGTGTGTGAGAGAGAAGCAGGTCTAGGAGCCTGAGAATTTAAGGGGAGGTGGAGGAGAAGCTGAACAGGAAGGCTGAGAAGGGGGAACCAAGGTTATATAGGTTCCACAAGCAACAAATATAATAGGTTATTGCTCTATGTTTTGCGGATTTAGGTGTCATCTTATTCTCATCTGAGCCCCCTGAGACAGGTGTTCATATTCCCATTTTACAGATGAGGAAACCAAGGCTTGGAGAGGTTAAATCATAGTCTGTACGTGGCAGGAACCCACAGCTGGCTCCAAGGCAGTGCTTCTGCCCCTGGTCAGGGAGATGTGGGCAGGGCCTGGGATGTCTTTCTAAGCCAAGAACAAGCCAGGGAAAAGACCACCAGCCCAGACCCCCGGGCCCAGGATCTGCAAGGACCAATGGTGATATGTACAGATGGGTGTGGGAAAACACGGTGGGGCTGTGGGAAGACCGAGGAATTTCCTGCCTGACTGGTTAGATCAAGGAGGGCTTCCTGCAAGGGAAGGTGTCTCCAGACTTGGAGGAAGGTAGGACTTGGCAGCAGAAGGAAGACAGGGAGTCCCTGAAAGAGGAAGAGGCAGGGGCAAAGCCCCGAAGACTGGGAAAGAAAGGCATATTTGGGGGCTGTGTGCAGTCCGGCGAGGCAGAGTGAAATGAGCGATAAAGGGATGTGAAGATGTGGATAAGTGTCTAATTATTGAGGAGATTTGGACTTTCTCCTGAAGGCATACAGAGCCCTGGTGAGTGACCCGCAGAGGAGTGAGGAAGTCAGATGTGTGCTTTATAAAGATCATTCCTGCAGCCACATTGTGGGGGTTGGGGGGAGATGGATCGAAGACAGATCCAGAGTGGGGGATCTTGGGAGGCTTTGCAGCAGTCCAGGTGGGGAGACCAAGGACCAGGGACTAGATGAAGGTGAGGGCTATGAGGATGGAGAGAAGCAGGTGAGTCTGAGGAGCGTTCATGCAGGACTGGGGCTCAGTGCACTGACTGGCTGCATGGAGCTGGGAGACAATGGGTGGGGGCTGCTTGGCCCTGGGTCGGGTGTGACTCGGTTTCCCTGAGTCCAGGTCAGCACCAGGGTTTGTGTGGGACCCCCGGCAATCACTGGGACCGTCTCCTCTTCTCTTGCAGCTCTGGATCCCTCCCGCTTTTGGCTGCCGCCCTGAGTACGACAACGGATTGGAGGAAATTGTCTTTGGCTTTGAACCCTGGATAATTGTGGTCAACCTGGCCATGCCCTTTTCTATTTTCTACCGAATGCATGCAGCTGCCTCCCTCTTCGAGGTCTATTGTAAGATATAATCTGTGTCCACATCAGAGACGGAGGGGAGCGCTAACAAGAGAATTCAGTGGAGCCACCTGGGAACGGGGAGGTCGGGCAAATATTGTCTTACAGATGCGAGAAGGGCCCCCCCTTTGTCTGTGATAATTGCTTTTCCCATGAGCTGGAATTGCCCGTCACCCTGGATGAGTGTAAACGAGCTAGATCAAAATCAAGGAGGTGGCTGAAATCTGCCCTTGGTTAGTTAATTCTAATCAAACCCAAATTTGATCTCTTTCAAAATGAGATCCTTTGTTTCCAAAGAATGTGGTTGCAGGTTGAAAAAAATATATCCATTTTGGTTTTCATTAAAATCGCTTTCTGTTATCATGTTACAATATACAGTCTTTTTCTGACCATCTACATAGTCTAATCACCCTTAAATTTTACCCTTCTCAGAACTGTGAATGCAGCTACAATTACATTTATTTTATATTGTACTTTTGAAGATTTTTAATTTTTAAATATTTTATGTTTAATTTTTTGAACAAAGTTATTTTATCATCTGGATGGAAAACTGTATATAGATCAATATAAAGACATATTTCTCACCTGAAATTTTGGCACATTTTCATTGTAATCATTCTGAAGTTTTTTAAAAAATACATCTTTACTGTCTTCCTCTCACTATAAAGATATATAGGCCTATTTTAGAAAATTTGGATATTTCAGAAGAATAGAGAAATATCACCTAGGATGTTTAATAATAATCTTTAAAATTGACAATCATTTGACATTTTCCCCAGTTTTATTGAGATGTAATTGACATACAGTACTGTATTAAGGTATACATTACTTGACTTACATACAGTATAAAATGTTTATCACAATAAGTTTAGTGAACACCTGCCATCTCATATAGATAAAAAATTAAAGATAAAGATCTCAACAGTCATTTTTCTAACAACTTGATTGATGTGTTTCTTTTGTTGTTTGAAAGCAGAGGATCCTTTTTACTGCTGTTTTGTTAGACTTGCTTGTGATATGCAGCATATTCAATTTTGTATGCATTTCCCCTCACTTAACAGTATGGCATTAACCTTCTCCCCTCATTGCTGTAAACTCTTTGTAAATATCATTGTCATGCTGTTTTAGTCTATCAAGCACTGTAATTAACTTCATTTCTCTTACTGTTGGTTTTAGAGTGTTTGTAACTTTTTGTTTTTATAAGTGACTTTGCAAAAATCAACCATGTATGTAAAACAGTTTTTATATTTAGGATTGCTTCTTTAAGATATATCCTTAAAATCTAGATGCTTATCCAAAGGTTATAAATAGTTTTAAAGCCTCTGAAGGAAGAGTGACATTTGGGGATGGCTTTGTTTTTTCTTAAGTCTTTTAAAGTCATAATAAAATCAGTTTACTTACTGTAAATACTCATGTGAACATCTTTTCATCTGAGTATATATATATATATATATATTTTTTCTTTTTTGACTGCACAGAGAGTGGGACATTAAGAAACACTCACATTTTTACATGACCGAAATGCTTTATATTAATTAAGTAATGGGCAGAGATACTAAAAAACAAAGTAAAACATTATCTGTTATATCTTCTGTCTACAGCGGTGATTCTCAACTGTGGATGATCCAGGGCAATTTGGGCAATGTCTGGAGACATTTTTGTTAACCACTAGGGGGCGTTATGTCTTCCTCGTTAGTATACTGGTGTGTACCCCGGCATGTCTCAGGTGGCTGAGTGGTAAAGAACCCACCTGCCAATGCAAGAGACGTTAGAAACTTGGGTTCAATTCCTGGGTTGGGAAGATCCCCTGGAGGAGAGCTCCAGTATTCTTCAGCCCACTCCAGCACTCTTGTCTAGGACATCCCATGGACAGAGGAGCCTGGTGGGCTACAGCCCATGGGGTTGCAAAGGAGCCAGACACCATTTAGCAACTGAACAATAGCAACAACAAAGCCGGATAAATAGCACAAGTGACTGGGGGTCGTTTTGAGTGGTAACTTGCTAGTGACTGATTCAAGCAGACAAATGTCTAGATATTCTACTCCAATCTCAAGAGTCTGGTGCAGGAGACAAACTTGCAAACAAACAGCCATGGCATAAATGGTACTTCTCATTCTGCAGTTGCTTTCGCATCAACAACAGGGGCATTTCTGGCAACTGATGGGTACAGGCCAGGAAAGAGGTTAATCTTCCCTCTCACCGCACTGCCTCCATCACAAAGAATTACCTGGCTCCAATTGTTAACAGTCCCTGGGTTGAGAATTTGCAATCTAGGAGTAACTGCTGTTAATTTTTGGTCCCTGGGTACCCATTATTGCACACAGACTCACACATGCACTCACACAAGCACAAACAGTACTGTTTTTATACGTGTTATGTTTGCATGTGACTTGCCTTTTAAATCTTAAGACACCAGGGTATTTCAGGGTTCCCATGGCACTTATTCTCACATGGTTGAGTGCATTAGAACCATTTAGGGCGTCTGTTAGGATTCCTGCCTCCTCAATGAAAGGTCAGCTTCCACTGGGCTGGAGTTCGGTCTTGGATGCTTAAATAAGCATCTCAGGTGATGCCGACCCTTTTCCAGAAGCATCTTAGGAGCCCATGGACCTCAAGTAGAAACTCCTGCAGGGCATTCCTAGACATTGTGTTCTCTTCTGTAACGTGACTTTAGACAGCTTCAAAGTACATTCCTTGGAGGGCTGTGTCATAGCTGATTTAGTCAAACCCCGATGTTGGACCCTTAGAGACATTTATGTGCTTTGCTTGCTTGTTTGTTTGCTTTTATAAATGACATCCTGGCAAGCATCTTCTCCTGAGTCTCTGGGCATATTGGTAAATGACCCTGTATGAGACGACCCTATGTGAATGCTGGTTTCTCCAAGGGATCCCATTTTGGTTGACATTAATTTCTCCCTGGTCTATCAGTATCCACCAGTACAGCCCTAGGGCCTCAGCCTGTGGGTTTTAAGCCCTCCCAAAGAGATACAGGGAATCACAGTAGTGCTGGGAACAACTGGTCCAGGCTTGGTGGTTTTGAGGTAGACACAGGATACTATTAGATCAGCTCAGTTCAGTTCAGTCGCTTAGTCATGTCCGACTCTTTGTGACTCCATGGACTGCAGGATGCTAGGCCTCGCTGTCCATCACTGACTCCCAGAGTTTACTCAAACTCATGTCCATTGAGTCGGTGATGCCATCCAATCATCTCATCTTCTGTTGTCCCCTTCTCCTCCTGCCTTCAATCTTTCCCAGTATCAGGGTCTTTTCCAAAGAGTCAGCTCTTCGCATCAGGTGGCCAAAGTATTGGAGTTTCAGCTTTAGCATCAGCCCTTCCAATGAATATTCAGGACTGATTTCCTGTAGGATGGACTGCTTGGATCTCCTTGCTGTCCAAGAGACTCTCAAGCGTCTTCTCCAACACCACAGTTAAAAAACATCAGTTCTTTAGCACTCAGCTTTCTTTATAGTCCAGCTCTCACATCCATACACGACTACTGGAAAAACCATAGCTTTGACTACACGGACATTTGTCAGCAAAGTAATGTCTCTGCTTTTTAATATGCTGTCTAGTTTGATCATAACTTTTCTTCCAAGGAGCAAGCATCTTTTAATTTCATGGCTGCAGTCACCATCGGCAGAGATTTTGGAGCCAAGAAAATAAAGTCTGTCACTGTTTCCCCATCTATTTGCCATGAAGTGATGGGATTCAATGCCATGATCTTAGTTTTCTGAATGTTGAATTTTAAGCCAGCTTTTTCACTCTCCTCTTTCACTTTCAACAAGTGGCTTTTTAGTTCCTCTTCACTTTCTGCCATAAGAGTGGTGTCATCTGCATATCTGAGGTTCTTGATATTTCTACTGGCAATCTTGATTCCAGCTTGTGCTTCATCCAGTCCAGCGTTTCTCATGATGTACTCTGCATATAAGTTAAATAAGCAGGGTGACAATGTTACAGCCTTGAGGTACTCCTTTCCCAATTTGGAACCAGTCTGTTGCTTCATGTCCAGTTCTAACTGTTGCTTCTTGCCCTTCAAACAGGTTTCTCAGGAGGCAGGTAGGTGGTCTGGGGTTCCCATCTCTTTCAGAATGTTCCACAGTTTGTTGTGATCCACACAGTCTTTGGCATAGTTAATAAAGCAGAAGTAGATGTTTTTCTGGAACGCTCTTTCTTTTTTGATGATCCAACGGATGTTGGCAATTTGATCTCTGGTTCCTCTGCATTTTCTAAAACCAGCTTGAACATCTGGAAGTTCCTGGTTCATGTAATATTGAAGACTGACTTGGAGAACTTTGAGCATTATTTTACTAGTGTGTGAGATGAGTGCAATTGTGCGGTAGTTTGAGCATTCTTTGGCATTGCCTTTCTTTGGGATTGGAATGAAAACTTACCTTTTCCAGTCCTGAGGCCACTGATGAGTTTTCCAAATGTGCTGGCATATTGAGTGCAGCACTTTCACAGCATCATCTTTCAGGATTTGAAATAGCTCAACTGGAATTCCATCACCTCCACTAGCTTTGTTCATAGTGATGCTTCCTAAGGCCCACTTGACTTTGCATTCCAGAATGTCTGGCTCTGGGTTGGTGATCACACCATTGTGATTATCTGGGTCATGAAGATCTTTTTTCTATAGTTCTTCTGTATATTCTTGCCACCTCTTCTTAATATCTTCTGCTTCTGTTAGGTCCATACCATTTCTGTCCTTTACTATGCCCATCTTTGCATGAAATGTTCCCTTGGTATTTCTAATTTTCTTGAAGAGATCTCCAGTCTTTCCCATTCTATTGTTTTCCTCTGTTTCTTTGCATTGATCACTGAGGAAGGCTTTCTTATCTCTCCTTGCTGTTCTCTGCATTCAAATGGGTATATCTTTCCTTTTCTTCTTTGCCTTTTGCTTCTCTTCTATTCACAGCTATTTGTAAGGCCTCCTCAGACAACCATTTTGCCTTTTTTCATTTTCTTGGGGATGGTCTTGACCCCTGCCTCCTGTACAATGTCTCGAACCTCCGTCCATAGTTCTTCAGGCACTCTATCAGATTTAATCCCTTGAATCTGTCACTTCCACTGTATAATTGTAAGGGATTTGATTTAGGTCTGAAATGAACTGAACTGAATGGTCTAGTGGCTTTCCCTACTTTCTTCAATTTTAGCTTGATTTTGGCAATAAGGAGTTCATGATCTGAGCCACAGTCAGCTCCCAGTCTTGTTTTTGTTGATTGTATAGAGCTTCTCCATCTTTGACTGCGAAGAATATAATCAACCTGATTTCGGTGTTGACCATCTGGTGATGTCCATGTGTAGAGTTTTCTCTTGTGTTGTTGGAGGAGGGTTTGCTATGACCAGTGTGTTCCCTTGGAAAAGCTCTATTAGCCTTTGCCCTGCTTCATTCTGTACTCCAAGGCCAAATTGGCCTGTTACTCCAGGTGTTTCTTAACTTCCTCCTTTTGCATTCCAGTTCTCTATAATGAAAAGGACATCTTTTTTGGGTGTTAGTTCTAGAAGGTCTTGTAGGTCTTCATAGATCCGTCCAACTTCAGCTTCTTCAGCATTACTGGTCGGGGCATAGACTTAGATTACTGTGATACTGAATGGTTTGCCTTGGAAATGAACAGAGTTTATTTTGTAATTTTTGAGATTGCATCCAAGTACTGCATTTTGGACTCTTCTGTTGACTATGATGGCTACTCCATTTCTTCTAAGGGATTTTTGCCCACAGTAGTAGATATAATGATCATCTGAGTTAAATTCACCCATTCTAGTCCATTTTAGTTCGCTGATTCCTAAAATGTCTACATTCACTCTTGCCATCTCCTGTTTGACCACTTCCAATTTGCCTTGATTCATGGGCTTAACATTCCAGATTCCTATGCAATATAGCTCTTTACAGCATCAGACCTTGCTTCCATCACCAGTCACATCCACAACTGGGTGTTGTTTTTGCTTTGGCTCCATCTCTTCATTCTTTCTGGATTTCTCCACTGATCTTCAGTAGCATATTGGGCACCTACTAACCTGGGGAGTTCATCTTTCAGTGTCCTATCTTTTTGCATTTTCATACTGTTCATGGGGTTCTCAAGGCAAGAACACTGAAGTGGTTTGCCATTCTCTTCTCTAGTGGACCACATTTTGTCAGAAGTCTCCACCATGACCCGTCTGTCTTGGGTGGCCCCACACGGCATGGGCCATATTTTCCTTGAGTTAGACAAGACTGTGGTCCATGTGATTAGATTGGTTAGTTTTCTATGATTGTGGTTTTCAGTCTGTCTGCCCTCTGCTGGAGAAGGAGAAGAGGCTTAAGGAAGCTTCCTGATGGGAGAGACTGACTGAGGGGGAAACTGGGTCTTGTTCTGATGGGCGGGGCCGTGTTCAGTAAATCTTTAATCCAATTTTCTGTTGATGGGTGGAACTCTGTACCCGCCCTGTTATTTCAGTTCAGTTCAGTCACTCAGTCATGTCCAACTCTCCGCGACCCCATGAACCACAGCACACCAGGCCTCCCTGTCCATCACCAACTCCCGCAGTTCACTCAAACTCATGTCCATCGAGTCAGTGATGCCATCCAGCCATCTCATTCTCTGTCGTCCCCGTCTCCTCCCACCCCCAATCCCTCCTAGCATCAGACTCTTTTCCAGCGAGTCAACTCGTCGCATGAGGTGGTCAAAGTATTGGAGTTTCAGCTTTAGCATCAGTCCTTCCAATGAACACCCAGGATTGATCTCCTTTAGAATGGACTGGTTGGATCTCCTTGCAGTCCAAGGGACTCTCAAGAGTCTTCTCCAACACCACAGTTCAAAAGCATCAATTCTTCCGCAATCAGCTTTCTTCACAGTCCACCTCTCATATCCATACATGACCACGGGGAAAACCATAGCCTTGACTAGATGGACCTTGGTTGGCAAACTAATGTCTCTGCTTTTTAATATGCTATCTAGGTTGGTCATAACTTTCCTTCCAAGGAGTAAGTGTCTTTTAATTTCATGGCTGCAATCAGCCCTGTTATTTACCTGGGGCCAAACTATGGTGGAGGTGATGAAGATAATGGCGACCTCCCTCAAAGCTCCTCTTCTGAGCACCCTTAGAGCTCAGAAAAGTCAGCACAGTCTTCTGGGCCTCAGGGCATTTGGGAGTGTTCTTAAAAATGGATCATCTCTTTTCCCTAAACAGGAAGAGCTGATAGCATCAAGGGTGGCTATTCTAGCCAGGCAGCTTCAACCCATGAGTAGTCAAGCATCCTGACTCAACCAGCTTAGGCACAGAGGAAGATTCATTACCTTGATATTAATGCAATTTCCAGAATAGGAAGCAGAGTGTGCAGTTAACAAGTGTCCAGATCTCAGGGCCAGAATGGGAGCAATACAAATTAAAAGAATAATGAGATACCATTTCCCATTCATCAGATTGGCAAAGGTTGTCAGCAAGATGTGAAAGAAAGGGAACTCATGGACATGGGTGGTAGGAGAGCAAATTGGCAAAACCAGACTGAAGAACAATTGGTAATACTGACTAGGGCTGAAGGGGCACATTCCTTGAGACCTAGCAATACCACTCTGTGGGTATGTGCCCCAGAGGTACCCTCACTCACATGTATTTGTCACACATAGGAGATGATTCAGAAATGTCCACAGCAATAGCCCTTGTCATTGGGGAAAAACTGAAAACAGCCTAAATGGCCATCAATTAAGAGTATGAATAAATAAATTATGGATTAATCCGGCAATGGAGTATTATACAGGAGTGAAAAATGAATGAGCCAGAATGTGTATCAACCTGGGTAATCCCACAAGGCAATGCTGAATTAAGTTTTAAGTAGCAGGATTTCCCTGGCTGTCCAGTGGTTAGTACTCCACGCTTCCACTGCAGCATTTCAGGGGGCCAGGGTTCAATCCTGGTTAGGGAACTAAGATCCCACATGCCACAAGGCGTAGCCAAAAAAAAAAAAGAATGAAATAGCATAAAATTATAACTGGTATGATACCATTAAAATAGCGTCTTGAAACAGGAAAACAATTTCTGATATTTAGGGGCTACATCCATAGACAGTAAAATTATAAACACATATGAAGAAAGGAGGCACCACAAGTTCAGTGTAGGTTCAGTGTACTGGTTACCTGTGGGCTGGGAGGAAGTGAAGGGGCAGAACTGGAGTGGAGACTAACCAGTTCTGTACTTGCACCCAAGTACATGCGGTGTCTGAAATGTTTGATATCTTTGGCAAAGTGACTGGTATAGAAGCATTCATATATTTTCTTCTGTGCTTCTTGATATGCATGACATATTTCATAATAAAAACATTTGAAAGAGAAGGAAAAGAAAGTCAATATAAGGAAGATGGACTAGAGTCATCCAACATATTCACCCATTATTGTTGGGAGTGGGGTGTCAAGGTCACCGCTGTGTGGTCTCCTTGGAAGCAGGTAGATCCCAGACGTGGAGTAGCTCAATGCTATTAGCTTGTAAACATCACCCAACTCGCTCTCCAGGGTTGACTCCATGTCCAGCAGAAACATGACATGAGTTTGTTTTCCCACGTGGTTCTTTACTGTGAGGATCGATGTCTTGGGCAGTCAAGTTTCCAGAAAAATCTCTTACTCACCTGTTGCAACCAGAATGGGGAGGAACCTGTGCGTTTGGCAGCTTGAGCTCATCCATCAAGTGACGATTTGAACTTGTGATTTTTGGGAACCACAGCTGTTGGTGAGGCCAAGTGGGAGAGCAAAAACTTTGGAGTTGGACTCCCAGCATCAGAACTAGCCCCGTGGCATGTGGGTGTGCCTTAGAAAAGACATCGCTTCCACCAGCATCTGTCTAGACGCCTGTATCTGGAGGTCACATTAGCCTTCTGTATCTCCCCAGGGTGAATATCATCATGAAGTCCAGCTGGAGTAATTACTACTCCCGCCTGCCTAACTGCATAACCCTTCAAGTTTACCAAGCACCTCCAGGGTCTGTCTACGAAGCCTCGGAAGCTCCCTAACCTCACTGGATGAGAATTCCTACTGTATTAGAATGGAGGGAACCTTTGATCACACCTGCATTGTGAGGAAGTTGTGGCATCGGGACCAATAAACCTTTTTCAAAAAACCCTGTTGCTTTCCCCTCTCTATTAGACATATCATCTCACGAAGAAATGCAATTCAATGAATATAACAATGAAACAATTGCTTGGGGATGTGTGTACAGACCACTACATTCACGCAAGAATGTCTCCCTTTTCGCCAAGTTGTAAATTGCTACAGTTCAGTTCAGTTCAGTCGCTCAGTCGTGTCTGACTCTTTGCGACCCCATGGACCGCAGCACGCCAGGCCTCCCTGTCCATCACCAACTCCCGGACTTTACTTAAACTCATGTCCATTGAGTTAGTGATGCCATCCAACCATCTCATCCTCCGTTGTCCCCTTTTCCTCCTGCCTTCAATCTTTCCCAGCATCAGGGTCTTTTCCAAGGAGTCAGTTCTTCGAATCAGGTGGCCAAAGTATTGGAGCTTCAGCATCAGTTCTTCCAATGAATATTCAGGACTGATTTCCTTTAGGATGGACTGGTTGGGCCTCCTTGCAGTCCAAGGGACTCTCAAGAGTCTTCTCCAACACCACAGTTCAAAAGCATCCATTCTTCGGTGCTCAGCTTTCTTCACAGTCCAACTCTCACATCCATACATGACCACTGGAAAAACCATAGCTTTGACTAGACTGACCTTTGTTGGCAAAATAATGTCTCTGCTTTTTAATTTGATGTCTAGGTTGGTCATAAGTTCAAGTGGTGAAGCGGTGAAGGGGATGCTGCTGGAAACAGCTGGTTGTTCAGTGGGATTGTGGGCGTTGCCGTAGAAGAGCACGACCAGCAGGGGGCGCTGTTGCCTTTTCTTCTGGATTCACTTGCACTTTGAGGCCAAAGTGAGGGGAGGTAACGGTGGGATCAGCCTCTAGGGTAACAGGCTCCCTAATTGGACTCTGTCCACAGCTCTGGGTTCCCACGATGTGTCAGAGGTGGCTGTCAGCATCCCAGGGGAGGACCGGGAAGATTTTGAGTTCTCACAGGGAAGCTGAGAGAGCTCTTTATTTTTAAGGATGCTGCCCCTGTCTGGCCTCACCACCCTCACTTCCCGGGGCAGGGGCGGGGCATCCTTGATCCATCGAGAGGTCTGGAGGATCAGGGTGTTTTGCTGCGGGTTCCTGCAAGAGGAGAGTCCCCAGCATGAGACCGGGTGGGACCTCTCGAGGCAGCAGGTGGGGAGGGTGCTCTTGGGGTCTGATGAGTAGACCCAAAGGGGACGGTGGGGAGGAGCCGCAGAAGGGTGAATGTAGTGTTTTGATGCTCAAAGGGGTGGTATTTCTGGTGGTGTTTTCGCTGCACTAATAACATGAAGCGCCATGGGGAATAGGCACCTTAGTTGTCTAAAAAAAGTAGATCAAATTAAGTCACTTGCTAAACCCTTTGGCTTCCGGTTGCTTTTAAAAGAAAGTACTGCAGGAGACCTGGGTTCGATCCTTGGGTCGGGAAGATCCCCTGGAGAAGGGAATGGCAGCTCACTCCAGTATTCTTGCCTGGAGAATCCCATGGACAGAGGAACCTGGCGCGCTAGAGTCCATAGGGCTGCAGAGAGTCGGACACGATTGGGTAACTTTCACTTTCACTTTTCACAAACTCCTGACGGTGTCTGTCGGGGTCTTCAGGATCTGGCCTCTGCGGCTCCATCCTCTTCTTGGGCTGGCCCCTCCCTCTCCCCCAGGCACCCCTACCTGCACTTTATTTCTCTCTGTTTCCCTCCCCTCTCCTCCCCTCCCTCCTTCCGTCTTTCGCTGTCTCTTCCCTTTCCACTGACATCAGTCTAAGTAGACCCGCTGTGACGTTTCACCTTGGCGCCCTTTGCCACTACTTGCTAGTGGTCTCTTTTGGATCGGACCCTCTGCCTTGGGAGGGCGGGGCTTTGCCTCTTTCTGCCCCAGGGCCTCACCACATGGGTTGCATGACCACGTGTGCTGCCCTCAGGACTCCAGACTATTGCAGAACGTGAGCAGGCGCTCAGTTCAGTTCAGTTCAGTCGCTCAATCGTGTCCGGCTCTTTGCAACCCCATGGACTGCAGCTGGCCAGGCTTCCCTGTCCCTCATCAACTCCCGGAGCTTGCTCAAACTCATGTCCATCCAGTCGGTGATGCCATCCAACCATCTCATCCTCTGTCGTCCCCTTCTCCTCCTGCCTTCAATCTTTCCCAGCATCAGGACCTTTTCCAGTGAGTCAGCTCTTCCAGCAGGCGCTGGCTACTGTACAATTGGTCTGTTAGTCCTGGTAGAGCTGCTTTGCGCGCTTGGAGAAGGAAATGGCAACCCACTCCAGTGTTCTTGCCTGGAGAATCCCAGGGATGGCGGAGCCTGGTGGGCTGCCGTCTATGGGGTCGCAGAGTAGGACACGACTGAAGTGACTTAGCAGCAGCAGCAGCAGTCCACACCTCCGGGCCGTCGTTCACCTTTAAGGCACAAGAGGGCGCTTTAAGCCTGGTTGTTAATACACAGTGCAGGAGACTGTCCATTAGGACGTGCCGCGCTCTGCCTGGTCTGGATCAGGAGCCAAGCAGGGGACCCAGCTCCACGGAGGTCTCCAGGTGGGGTCTGCTCTCCCCCTCCGTAGGGAAAGACCAGCAGCCAATCGCTTCTTCCCCCTGGGACAGGAAGTGATCCCACTGTCTCCCTGACAGCCGCCAGGGCCGCCTACCTGTCTTGGAGGATGTTTCTAGAACACTCACTTTCGGGTGCTTGGTCTAAGACAAGTAAGTGAACCCCCTGCTCCCAACCTTTGCTGGGCATCAGTATGGAATTGGGCATGTGAATAGCTCTAGACCATGTGTGGGTAACCTACACCTGTGAGCAAGAATGGTTTTCACATTTTTTAAGTTTTTTTTTTTTTTTAAGTTTCAAAAAAGAATTTGCTGCAGAGACCATACATGATTCATAAAACCTGCCATATTTGCTATATGGCTGTTTACAGAAAATGTTTGCTGACCCCTGCTCTTAACCATGAGAGGTAGGAGGCCTCTGCTGGATAGCCCTGGAAGGATTTATTTCCCTAATAATAAAGAAATGAGGAGGAGGTCTACCCCTTTTCCTGACTAAATGTGACTGTAGGAGGAAGTCATCAAGCCTGGAGCCATGGCAGCCAGTTTGTGACCATGAAGCAACAAGCTCAAGAAAGAGAGGCCAAGATACAGAAGAAGGAGATGGAAGGAGGTTGGGTCCTTGCTGTACCCCTGTCTGATCCTGGAGCTGTCTTCCTCTGGACTCCTTGTTTTGATAGGAAATTTGAACTCTTTTTGACAGTGGAAAATATTTATTGAAATATAGCTGATTCACAATGTTGTGTTAATTTCAGGTGTACAGTAAAGTGAATCAGTTATACATATACCTATATTTACTCTTTTTAAGATTTTTTCCCCCCCATATAGACAATTACAGAGTATTGGGTAGAGTTCCCTCCCGGTAGTTGTCTGGACTTCCTATGGGAGATAAACATTATTGTTATCTAAACAAAGAGTGGCAGACATTTTCTGTAGAGGGTCAAGTAGAACATATTTTAGTCCTCTGTTGCAACTACTCACCTTTGCCCCTGAGGCCTGAAAGCAGCCACAGCTGCTTCATCAATGAATGGGTATAGATGTGCCAATAAAACTTTATTGATCCAAACAGGCAGTATGCTGGATCCGGCCTTGGGAGCTTGCTGTGCCTTGGGTACTTTGTTACTTGCATCCTGGCTAGCACTCCCTGAAGGTGGCCTCAGCTCTAGCGTGGAAGGATACACCTGAAAGTGGGTGAGGCCTGCAGCACCTGTTGGTGGTGGGGAATTAGAACATAGAACCCACCTATGGACACATGCTTTTCTCTGTGTCCATAGCATGCTGCCCACCGCTTCCTCCAATATCTTCTTACAGTCCTAACAACTGTCCCGTGAGCACCTGACTTGACAAAAATGGTTTCACCTTCCCCAGGAATGCAATCTAGGGAATGGCAGGCGTTCCTTCTTCCCCTCGACGCTCCAGTCTGGCTGCAGTCAGCCCTTTACCCACCCAACCTGGATGGGGATGATGTGGCCTGCTCACTGGGCAGAACTGAGCCTCCCAGCTGTGTCCACCGGGTCACAGAACCAGAGTGGCCAGAGGGGGAACAGGGCAGGTCACTTTCCTGCACTGAGCGCTTCCCCCAAAGTGCAATTTCTCCTACAATTTAAAGGTGGGCATGGCAACCCCCTCCAGTATTCTTGCCTGGAGAATCCCATGGATAGAGAAGCCTGGCGGGCTACAGTCCATGGGGTTGCACAGAGCTAGGCACGACTGAAGCAACTTAGCATGTACAGGCATGATGACACTGGTGTTTAAGACCATGGCCATCAGCGTGGCTGTGGGTGAACTGCAGAAACAGGTGAGGGCTCAGTCCCTGATGCTAGAATCTGGCTGTTCCTTGGGGGCTATGCTGGATCCTGAAGAAAGGTCAAGATCTCAGCCAGCATTTAGAGGTGGAGCCTTCTGGGAAGGGGCCCTGAGTCTACTAGCCCAGTTGCATGCAGAGCTGGAGCTGCCCTGTAACAGGTCCCTGAGGATTGGTGCTTCCCTGGCAGAAGTGTGGTTTGGGGAGACGGATAGGCTTTGAGTCCAGGTTCAGGTCTCCTGCACTGCAAGTTACCTTCCTCTCCCTGCACCTTGGTTTTCTCCTCTGTACGATAGTGAGGACCACCTGACATACCTTAAAGGGTCACTGAAAGCATGATCTGAGATGCTGCGTGTAAAGCTGGAACCACAGCGCCCGGCAGGCAGCAAGCGCTTATCAAGGCTGCTGCTGCTGCTAAGTCACTTCAGTCGTGTTCGACTCTGTGTGACCCCGTAGACAGAAGCCCACCAGGCTCCCCCGTCCCTGGGATTCTCCAGGCAAGAACACTGGAGTGGGTTGCCATTGCCTTCTCCAATGTGTGAAAGTGAAAAGTGAAAGTGAAGTCGCTCAGTCGTGTCCGACCCTTAGCGACCCCATGGACTGCAGCCTACCAGGCTCCTCCATCCATGGGATTTTCTAGGCAAGAGTACTGGAGTGGCTTGCCATTGCCTTCTCCGTTATCAAGGCTACATGGACCATTTCAGGTCTCTGCTTCCAGAGGTGCTGTCGGGTGTGGACCAGACGTCTCTCTTTGCCCAGGAGAAGAGCGGCTCCAAAAATTCTCAGATCACTGGTCCTTTACATGGCCCAGAGAGCCCATAAGAGGACAAACAATGCTCCCTAAAGATGTCCACATTTTCCAATCCCTGGAACCTGTGAATAGGTCATTCAGAAGCAAAAGGGACTTTGCAAATGCTGTTAAGTCAAGGATCTTTTTTTAAAAGGCTTTATTGAATTTGTTACAATATTGCTTCTGTTTTATGTTTAGGCATGTGGGATCTTAGTTCCCCAACAAGGGATCGAACCTGCATCCCTCTGCACTGGAAAGTGCAGTCCCAACCACTGGACCATCAGGGAAGTCCCAAGTCAAGGACTGCAAGGTGGGAATTCTCCTGGAATATCTGAACGGGGCCTCCATGCAATCACAAGGAAGATTTGACATATGTGAGGAGGAGGCAATGTGATTACAGAGGCAGAGACCGAAGTGATGTGGCCACAAGCCAAGGAACGCGAGACGCTGAAAGAGGCAGGGACGGGATTCTCCTTCAGGGTCTCTGCTGATGGCTCTTCTAACGCCTTCGTTTCAGTCCAGTAAGACTCATTTTGGACTTCTGATGTACAGAATGGTAGCGTAATAAATTTTTGATGTTTTAAGCCACTAAGTTTGTGCAGTTTGTTACACTATCTGTAGGAAATGCTTTTTCCCTTTACCCTAGAAAAAGCTGGGTGGTCCAGGGCAGTACCAAGCTGTCTCTGTCTTGGTTTCCCTGTCTGCAGAAGGAGCAGATGAGCAGCATGAGTCAGGTCTTGGCTTTGATGACACCCTCCCTCTGATTTGGTTCCTTCTTGGGCCTGTTGGCAGGCTCACGGCCCTCTTCTTGGCTATTTGGTGTTGGAATTTCTGGCAAAGAGCTATATAGGATCCACTTGGCTGCTCGCTGTTCTCCTTGGTGGTTTAGTTCATAGCCAAGGGCTTACTTGCTGTTTAGATACTGTTGGCTCTGAAATTTGCATTTTCAGCCTGACCTCTGAACTGCAGGCTGGTTATTTCCAGCAGCCTACTTGGATGTCTCAAAGGCACTTTAGACTGATTGCATCTAATACCAAGCTCAGGATTTCCCACTCCTCTGGCCAGTTATCCCTCCGTATTTTCTATCCCTATGGATTGTACCATCTTGTCTCTTTTACCAAGTCAGACATACAAGAGCTGCCTTTACACTGCCTTTATGCCTCTTTTCTAACCATTGGCCACACCTGTCACCCCTACCCCCAAATACTTTGGTTCCATCCACTTCTTCCCACGCCCAACACCACCACCTACTGCAAGCCACTGTCTTCTCCATTTTGGTCTTCGGAAGTAGCTTCCTCATTTATCTCTCCAATTCATCCTCGCCTCTACTGGTCTGTCCTTCACGCGGAGGCTGGAGTGGAGTTTGAAAAAGACCAGCATGCTCCTATCCCTCCCCTGCCCAACACGCTCCCATGACCGCTCGCTGATACCGAGACAGTGGACCTTAATTTGGCCCTGAGTCCTGCGTGGTCTGCCTGGCCCTCCCCTTTAGCCTGATCTCGCATCACGTGCTTCTGCTTCTCTTTTCCTCTGTGTTCCGTCACACTGACCAGCTTCTTCAGGTTTTGGACGTGCTGTTTCCTCCTGCCCCGGGACATTTGCACCTGCTGTTTCCGCTTCCTTTCAGTTACTGAATTCCTCCTCGTCTTTCAGGTCTCCATGCAAACAGTGGTTTCTCAGGGAAGTCTCCACTAGCCCTGGACCGGGTCTGGTGTCCCTACTATGAACTTTCTCAACATCATTTAGCTTTCCTTCCTATGCCCACTGTATCTTTTAATCCTGCATTTATGTATCAGATTGTTTTAATGGTGGTCCTTTTCTTCAGCCACTGATAGTTAAGGGGCTCCATCACAGCTCTCCATCTGGAGCATGGAAGCCCCTGCACAGCTTAATCAGGAAGTGATGACCTCACCAAGTTTATCTGAGTTTCTCCAATAGCAAATAAATAACATTTAAATTAACTTTCATTAGAGTACCTGCATGTGTGCTCAGTGATTTCTGACTCTTTGCAACCCTATGAATAAGCCCATCAGGCTCCTCTGTGAAATTTTCTAGGCAAGACTATTGGAGTTGTTTGCCATTTCCTCCTCCAAGGGATCTTCCCGACCCAGGGATCAAATGCATGACTCCTGTGTCTGCTGCAATGCAGGCATATTCTTTACCACTGAGCCATCGGGGAAGCTCTTATCAGAATATAGTAGCTTTACAATGTTGTGTTACTTTCTGCTATGCCGCAGAGTGAATTAGTCATACATATACATACAGCTCCTCTTTCTTGGATTTTCCGCCCATTTAAGTCACCACGGAGCACGGAGTAGGGTTCCCTGAGCTATACAATATTTTCTCATTAGTTATCTGTTTTATACAAAGCATCAATAAGTGTATATATGTCACTCCCAACCTCCCAACTCATCCCCCCTGCCATAACTTTTTAAACTCCATAGCCAAATATCAAATAAATGCACACTTTCTTCCTGAGCTTCCCATAATATTGAGACTATCTTCTAGTCGCACATTTTCATCTTAAAAGATCTTTAAGCATTCATTCATTTATTTGTTCCTTCAACAGAGTTCCTCCTCTCCCAGTTGGGAACACAGTTGGCGGCGGGGGCGCGGGGAACACTGTTTCTCCTTCTTGAGGTTTGTTCTGGCTAGTTAAGTTAGTTCCCTCTGGCTAATGAGACAGAAGGTCTTTCTAAGAAGATTTTCTTCACTGGTGGCAGGTGAGAGACACATCAAGAAAAGTCCTCCTGACACGGTCTGCCCCCGTTTTGCACCTGGAGTTTGAACTTGGTCATGATGCCAGAAGCCGTAACAGTCATCCTGTGACCATGAGGCTCCAAGGACACAAGGCCACAGTGGTGAGAAGGTGAAGCATTTGAACGAAAAGATGGAAATAGTCTGGGTCCATAGTTGGATCAGTGAGCTTCTGCACCAGCCCTTGCTGGTTCCCTCTGAATTTCCTGTTATGCTGGGCTCAGTCGCTTTAGACATGTCTGACTCTTTGCAACCCTATGAACTATAGCCCATCAGGTGCCTCTGATCGTGGGATTCTCTAGGCAAGAATATTGGAGTGGGTTGCCATTTCCTTCTCCAGGGGATAATGCTGACCCAGGAAATGACCCCACACCTCTTATGTCCCCTGCATCGGGAGGAAGATTCTTTACCAGTATGTATATCTTCAGTGTTTAAACCATGAATGGTCAGGCTTTCCATTATGCACAGGTGAAAGCACTCTTAATCAGTATATTTATTTAAAGTTTCTTTAAAAAATTAATTTTGTAATGTTTTGAATTGAAGTTGATTTACAGTGTTTCAGGTGTACAGCCAAGTAATTCAGTTAAACATAAATCAGTTCAGTTCATTCGCTCAGTCGTGTCTGATTCTTTGCGACCCCATGAACCATAGCACGCCAGGCCTCCCTGTCCATTACCAACTCCCGGAGTTCATCTAAACCCATGTCCACTGAATCAGTGATGCCATCCATCCATCTAATCCTCCATCCTCCCCTTCTCCTCCTGCCCTCAATCTTTCCCGGCATCAGAGTCTTTTCAAATGAATCATCTTTTTGCATCAGGTGGCCAAATTATTGGAGTTTCAGCTTCAATATCAGTCCTTCCAATGAACACCCAGGACTGATCTCCTTTAGGATGGACTGGTTATATCTCCTTGCAGTCCGAGGGACTCTCAAGAGTCTTCTCCAACATCACAGTTCAAAGCATCAATTCTTCAGCGCTCAGCTTTCTTTATAGTCCAACTCTCTCATCCATTCATGACTACTGGAAAAATCATAGCCTATACTAGATGCACCTTTGTTGGCAAAGTAATGTCTCTGCTTTTTAATATGCTATCTAGGTTGGTCATGACTTTCCTTCCAAGGAGTAAGGGTCTTTTAATTTCATGGCTTTAATCACCATCTGCAGTGATTTTGGAGCCCCCCAAAAATAGAGTCAGTCACTGTTTCCACTGTTTCCCCATCTATTTGCCATGAAGTGATGGGACTGGATACCATGATCTTAGTTTTCTGAATGTTGAGCTTTAAGCCAACTTTTTCACTCTCCTCTTTCACTTTCCTCAAGAGGCTCTTTAGTTCTTCACTTTCTGCCATAAGGGTAGTATCATCTGCATATCTGAGGTTATTGATATTTCTCCTGGAAATCTTGATTCCAGCTTGTGTTTCATCCAGCCCAGCGTTTCTCATGATATACTCTGCATATAAGTTAAATAAGCAGAGTGACAATATACAGCCTTGATGTCCTCCTTTTCCTATTTGAAACCAGTCTGTTGTTCTATGTCCAGTTCTGACTGTTGCTTCCTGACCTGCATATAGGTCTCTCAAGAGGCAGGTCAGGTGGTCTGGTATTCCCATCTCTTTCAGAATTTTCCACAGTTCATTGTGATCCACACAGTTAAAGGCTTTGGCATGGTCAATGAAGCAGAAATAGATGTTTTTCTGGAACTCTCTTGCTTTTTCCATGATCCAGAAGATGTTGGCAATTTGATCTCTGGTTCCTCTGCATTTTCTAAAACCAGCTTGAACATCTGGAAGTTCATGGTTCACGTATTGCTGAAGCTTGGCCTGGAGAATTTTGAGCATGACTTTACTAGCGTGTGAGATGAGCGCAATTGTGCAGTAGTTTGAACATTCTTTGGCATTGCCTTTCTTTGGGATTGGAATGAAGACTGACCTTTTCCAGTCCTGTGGCCACTGCTGAGTTTTCCAAATGTGCTGGCATATTGAGTGCACCACTTTCACAGCATCATCTTTCAGGATTTGAAATAGCTCAACTGGAATTCCATCACCTCCACTAGCTTTGTTCATAGTGATGTTTTCTAAGGTCCACTTGACTTCACATTCCAAGATGTCTGGCTCTAGGTGAGTGATCACACCATTGTGATTATCTTGGTCGTGAAGATTGTTTTTGTACAGTTCTTCTGTGTATTCTTGCCACCTCTTCTTAATATCTTCTGCTTCTGTTAAGTCCACACCATTGCTGTCCTTTATCGAGCCCATCTTTGCATGAAATGTTCCCTTGGTATCTCTAATTTTCTTGAAGAGATCCCTTGTGTTTCCTATTCTGTTGTTTTCCTCTATTTCTTTGCATTGATCACTGAGGAAGGCTTTCTTATCTCTCCTTGCTCTTCTTCGGAACTCTGCATTCAGATGGGTATATCTTTCCTTTTCTCCTTTGCTTTTCGCTTCTCTTCTTTTCACAGCTATTTGTAAGGCCTCCTCAGACAACCATTTTACGTTTTTGCATTTCTTTTTCTTTGGGATGGTCTTGATCCCTGCCTCCCATACAATGTCTTGAACCTCCGTCCATAGTTCATCAGGCACTCTGTCTATCAGATCTAGTCCGTTCAATCTGTTTGTCACTTCCATTGTATAGTCGTAAAGGATTTGATTTAGGCCATACCTGAAAGGTCTAGTAGTTTTTCCTACTTTCTTCAATTTAAGTCTGAATTTAGCAATAAGGAGTTCATGATCTGAGCCACAGTCAGCTCCTAGTCTTGTTTTTGCTGATTGTATAGAGCTTCTCCATCTTTGGCTGCAAAGAATATAATCAATCTGATTTCGGTGTTGACCATCTGGTGATGTCCATATGAAGAGTCTTATCTTGTGTTGTTGAAAGAGGGTGTTTGCTATGACCAGTGTGTTCCCTGGGAAAAGCTCTATTAGCCTTTGCCCTGCTTCATTCTGTACTCCAAGGCCAAATTGGCCTGTTACTCCAGGTGTTTCTTGACTTCCTCCTTTTGCATTCCAGTCCCCTAAATGAAAAGGACATCTTTTTTGGGTGTTAGTTCTAAAATGTCTTGTAGGTCTTCATAGAACCGTTCAATTTCAGCTTCTTCAGCGTTACTGGTTGGGGCATAGACTTGGATTATCGTGATATTGAATGGTTTGCCTTGGAAATGAACAGAGATCATTCTGTCATTTTTGAGATTGCATCCAAGTACGGCATTTCAGATTCTTTTGTTGACTATGATGGCTACTCCATTTCTTCTAAGGGATTCTTGCCCACAGTACTAGATATAATGGTCATCTGAGTTAAATTCACCCATTCCAGTCCATTTTAGTTCACTGATTCCTAATATGTTGACATTCACTCTTGCCATCTCCAATTTGCCTTGATTCATGGACCTAACATTCCAGGTTCCTATGCAATATTGCTCTTTACAGCATCAGACCTTGCTTCCATCACCAGTCACATCCACAACTGGGTGTTGTTTTTGCTTTGGCTCCATCTCTTCATTCTTTCTGGATTTATTTCTCCACTGCTCTCCAGTAGTATATTGGGCACCTACCGACCTGGGGAGTTCATCTTTCAGTGTCCTGTTTTTTGCTTTTCATACTGTTCATGGGGTTCTCAAGGCAAGAATACTGAAGTGGTTTGCCATTCCCTTCTCCAGTGGACCACGTTCCATCAGACCTCTCCACCATGACTATACATATATAAGCATACGTATGTATTCTTTTTTGGATTCTTCTCTATTGTAGGTTATTACAAGATATTGGGTATAGTTTCCTGTGCTGCACAATGGGCCCTTGTTGTTATTCTGCTTTATATGTAATAGTGTGTATGTTAATCCCCAATTCTCAATTTATGCCTCCTCTACCCTCTTTCCCTTCCTTCCCTCTTTCCTCCCTCCCTCCCTTCCTTGTTCCTTCATTTTTCTTTTTTCACAAGGAATTCATGGATTTTCATTTTATTCAGTAGATTATAATCCATTATTATGATGATTAATTCTGATGCTCACATTGTCCCAGGTATGGCAAGTGGGAGTCCCTTTGACTTGGTTGTCATGTCCTTTCGACATTTCCATCATTCTTTGAGCACTTTCTTGTCTTCTGGCACCACGAGGTATCCCACACTTGTGTGGTACCTTCTCCACCCAGCTCTGGCCTCAGCCATTTCTGTGAGACACTCTGAGTCCTTTTGGTGATGGTGGGCTTCCCTGGTGGCTCAGAGGTTAGTGCGTCTGTCTCCAATGCGGGAGACCCGGGTTCGATCCCTGGGTCGGGAAGATCCCCTGGAGAAGGAAACGGTAACCCACTCCAGTATTCTTGCCTGGAGAATCCCATGGATGGAGAAGCCTGGTTAGGCTACAGTCCACAGGGTTGCGAAGAGTCGGACACGACTGAACAACGGGACGGACGGAACGGAACGGTATTTATAAACCAAGATCTCAGTGCCCTGTGGATACTGAGCAACATTCCTTTTGAAGCCACCAGAAATGGAGCAACGCTTACTCATCGGTGTGTTAGTCATGCTAACCAAAGTGACCTGGAGAAAGAAGCATATGTCTCCCTCTTGGAGAGTCTGATGCAGGCCAGTGGAACCTGGGAGAGTCCATCTCTGCAGCCCTCATATCACCACACGAGGTCATTGCTGAAGAGATGGCCAAGGAGTCAAGCCAGTTCTCAAGGTGCTTCCGATAAGGAGCATCCCTTTGCTTGTGTTTTCAATTGCCAGAAGCACAGGGAGTTGGGGCGGCACAGAGAACACATGGGCAGTTGGTGCACTCTCCCCTTTCTCCCACAAAGCTTTTATTCATTCAACAAACACCAGCTCTGTGCCTTGTAGCTAAGCTGACTCCAAGAGGCTGAGATAACTTCATCGCAGGGGGAGAAAGGTGTGTGTGTGTGTGCGTGTGTGTGCACACGTGGTGTTGCAAAGAGCTGAACACGACTGAGAGACTTTCACGTTCACTTTTCTCTTATGTCTTCTGCATTGGCAGGAGAGTACCACTAACGCGATCTGGGAAGCCCTGGGGAGAGAGGTAAGTAAACAGTAAGTCAAACCTGACCCTTTGCTACCCCATGGACTATAGTCCAACAGGCTCCTCTATCCATGGATTTTTCCAGACTAGAATACTGAAGTGGGTTGCTGTTTCCTACTCTAGGGGATCTTCCCAACTGAGGGATCAAATCCATGTTTCTTATGTCGTTTTGGGCTTCCCTGATATCTCGGTTGGTAAAGAATTTGCCTGCAATGCAGGAGACCCCGGTTTGATTCCTGGGTTGGGAAAATCCCCTGGAGAAGGGATAGGCTACCCACTCCAGTATTCTTGGGCTTCCCTGGTGGCTCAGCTGGTAAGGAATCCACCTGCAATGCAGGAGACCTGGGAGGATCCCCTGGAGAAGGGAAAGGTTACTCAGTCCAGTATTCTGGCCTGAAGATTCCAGGGACTGTATAGTCCATGGGGTTGCACAGAATCGGACACGACTGAGTGACTTTTCACTTTCACTTATGTCTTCTGCATTGGCAGGAGGATTCTTTACTACTAGCTCCAACTGGGAAGCTCTGGGGAGAAAGATAGGTAAAGAGTAAGTGAACAGACCGTCACATGACAGCGGGCTTGCGGGCTGTAACAGAGGTCGGTGCTGTGTGCTTCAGCAACACTGAATGGTTACCCCCCTGGAGTCTTGAGGAAGACCCACCCGGGAGCTCCACTTGCACTGGGTCTGAAAGGTGAACGGGAGTTAGCTCCCGCTCAGAAAAGGGGTGGGGGCATCTCAGGTGCAGGAGAGATCTAGAGCAAGGGCAGAAGACCCGAAAGAACTAGGTGTGCTGGGAGACGAGGGAGGCATTTGGGGTGGACCTGGGAGGTGAGGGATGAGGCTGATAACAGGTGGATAAACAGGTACATAGATGGTGACCAGACTGTGCTAAGGAGTTTGGGATTAACAGATTAGTTTTTCTCAGTTGGGTGAATAATTAATAATCTGTGTCATGAGGCATCATGAATATGTGTTTAAGCTGATGAAGGGCATCCCATCTGTGTTTTAGGAGGATCTTCTTGAAGGTTGAGCATCAGATGGAGAGGAGAGAAGACACCAAGACACAGGGACCTGTTGGGAGGCTCTGGCGACCATATGGGCAGCAAGGATGAGGACCTGAATTGGGGGTGGCAGAGGGGACAGAGAGGAGTTGGCTGTTGGCGTCATCTGGGAACAATGAAGCCACAATGGCTTCATTTGGTGCAGGCCATGTGGTTGATTTTATTTGCTCACAATTTCTCCTGGCCTCCTAACCTTGCTGTGACTTCTCAGTGGACAGGACATAGTTCTCGCTTGCCCATGTGACTTGGCTTTGGTCAGGGTTGCATGAGTGACCACGTGCTCCATCTCACCCCAGGCTCCAAGTATGTGTGTAACCATTTTAAGGACAAGGAAACTGAGGCTCAGAGAGGTTAAGTAACTTGCTCAAGGTTCCAGAGCTAGTACGTCAGAGAAGAGGGATTTGAACCCAGGACCGTCTGACTTCAAAGCCCTCTCCCACCCTTCGTGAATATGCTAACTTCTGGGATAGCTACATGAATATGCTAGCTTCTGGGATAGCTAATTTTACCTGCCAGAAATAGCCACTTTCAGCTTTCTGCATTTCTGACTTGGGAAGGAATGGGGGCCAGGGGACCAGCCCTTGGGTTTGAAGAGACCCCCAGGTCATCATCAGTGGATGTGTGCTTGACAGGGTTTCTCCAGCCTCTGGGATGGAGGCTGATATTTCACCTCTGCCTACCTGCCTGGGTTCTGTGGAGCCAAGCTGAGTGTTCTGCCAGCCTGTGTGTATCCCATAGGCAAGGAACTAAGCCTGCCCTGGTGTAAAAGAGAGTTGACTCTTGATCCTAGCAACGGCAGTAGCAGTGGCAAAATCCAGGCGGTTGGCCCATTGATTTAGCTGGATGTCTCAGAGAAGCAAATCCAATTTAAAATATATCTTCAGAAAAAGAAGGATCAGTGAGTTGAAATGGAAGACTATTAGCCGGCCGGATTAGGAAAATTCCCTTTGTCCTAAAATGTTCTAAGAAAAATCTTCTTAGTACAATTTTGCTGGAGCCAAAGGTGTGACAGGATCACTTTGTCACTGTCATCCACTGAGGGCAGGGTTCTGGCTTGGATAAAATAAGAGAAGGAGTTTATTTTGTTGCCTTGTTGGTTAGAATCTGTGCCGATGAGGCTGGATTCTGAGGCTGACACAGGAGACTCCTTGGTTCTGAGGCTGACCAGGAAACTCTTTGCCTAGACTCCTTGGGCACTTTGTATGCCCAGTTCTTTTGAAAAAATGTGGGGAAGAGCTTATATGAGTGAGGGCAGCCACTGCTTACACAAAACCATCATCCCCAGCAGGCAAACTTCTCCTGGTGAGGCTGGGAGAGACATGGGCTGAAGCACTCTGGCAGCAAGTTAATTTACTCTGCTTGCATTAGGGTCTTGTGGATAGACAGGAAAATCTCAGTTTCCCAAAACGACGAGACACCTGGTCTTTCGGATAACGGAGGGAAAAGTCCTGGAGTTCTGACGTCTGTCCTTTCACACACGAAGCTTCATGCCTTTGCACATGCTGTTCCCTCTGCTAAGAATACCCTTCCAACCCCAGAATGCTGGTGAACTCCGTTTCACGCTCCAGCTTGAACGTCCTCTCTTCTGTGTTGCCCTTTCCTCTGCTGCCTGCCCAGATGGGCAGTTCGTCACTCTTACTGGAATGATTCTGGTATCATCACATTTATCTCTTAAACTACTATGATCAGCTCATTTTGAAGATGAGGAAACTGAGGCTCAGAGAAATCAAATAAGCTTCCCCAAATCCCACAGTTAGTCAATACCTGTTCCGGCCTGCCCTGCCTTTCCTTCTCTTTTCCCTTTTGCCTTCTTCACTGAGATTTCAACCCAGAGCGAGACTTCCTCAGGGAAGTCTTCCCTAAACATTTTGTCTTGGTCAATCCCGCCTGCTGTACATTTTCATAAGGCCGTGTACTCTTCCTGTGTAGCACTGGCAACAGTTGTAAAGGTACATTTCTCTGGATGACTCTTGGGTTAAAGCCTATACCCAATACTAGACATAACCTTGTGGAGGGAAAGGGCAATGTATATATATTGACCTTCCTGGTGGCTCAGGGGGGAAAGAATCTGCCTGTAATGTGGGAGACATGGGTTCGATCCCTGAGTTGGGATCCCCTGTAGGAGGGAAGGGCAACCCACTCTAGTATTCTTGTCTGGGAAATCCCATGGACAGAGGAGCCTAGCTGGCTATAGTCCATGGGTTGCAAAGAGTCTGACACAACTGAGTGACTAACACCTTAATGTGTATATATATATATATATCTTTGTATTCTCAGCAAATAAAATAGCATCTGGGAAATAACAGGTGCTCAATAAATATTTGTTGGATAAGTGAATAAAGAACTGAAATTCAAGTCCCTGTCTCTAAAGCCCAAGTTCTTTCTAATATCAACTGTTGGTGCTCCCCAGGAGGACAGGATGGGACGGAGGTCATTTCAGGGTACGGAATTACAGTGCAACTCATTAGAGAAATTACAACTGTGTGTGTGTGTTGGTAGTGGTTTGAATCCAGCCTGTGTATGGAGGAGGGGCAGAAGTTGAGGCACTGGGCAAGGGTTAAAAGACTTAAAAGGATCAAGGATCACAGGCAGCTACTGAGGGTTTTTCATCAGGGGAGAGGCTCATAGTTATATCTGAGAAAGATCACTCTGCCTGGCACCGAGTGGCGAGTGGACAGAACCCGGAGGCTAGGATCGTGTCATCATAAAACTAAAGCTTAGAGGAGGAACAGTCCTGGGCAGGGACGTCAGTGGAGACAGGGGTGGTCCAGCACCCAGGCGATGGGCAGGGGAAGTGGTAAGTGTGAGTCTCTAGTTTTAGGGATAGACACCTGGACAGATGGTCTTGTCATCTACAGGAGCAGAAAGCACTGAAGCGGGGAGATGGTTTGAGTGGGGAGAGGCTGTGTCAGGACGAGCCGGCTCACTGTTGGACCAGGGTGCAGGTGGGGGCCAGTGTGAGTGGGGCAGGTGGGGCAGGGTGAGAGAGACTAGGAAAGGGTGAGACAGTCCAGCGCCTGTTTCTAGACCTCAGTGCAGTACAGGTGTGTGGATCAGCGGGTCTCAGATGAGACTGGGTGGAACCCTGCTGCCTCCTCCATTTCTCTCTGCAGCTGCTTTCAGCCGAGCTTAACACCAGACCTGACAACTCAGGACTGGAGCTTGTCAGCTGGAGGGGAGGTGAGACCCAGGCACACCGCCCACCCTCCCCAGTGTTTCCTCACCATTTAAGAATCTGGGCTTTGGGCCACTTATTCAAGTCTCAGGTTCCTCTTCTGTTAAGAATGAGACAGGAACCAATCCAGGAAATCCAAAGGAAGGACTGAAAGCACCCTGCAGGGGGGAGCCCCAGACGGGCTGGAGGGTCCTCCCTCCTCCTTGCCTGCTAAGTTTCACCGGAATTATTCACCAGAGGGAAAGCCATGTAAGGATTGGGGGTGGGTGAGGGGAAAGGGCTTTCCCAAGAGGTCAGTCTCAGGATGGATGCTCAGGGAATTTGGGAGGAGATGTTCCCTGGAGAAACCGCCTCCTGGCTTCACTGAACCCTACACCACCCAATGGGGAAGGAATCGTCCCCCCGCATTTTGTGGATGAGGAAACCAAGGCCCAGGGAAATTAAAGAAGACTCTTAAGGTCACACAGTCAGGAAAAGAGTCCTGAGTGGGGCTTCGGTCTATGAGAAATCCAAAGCCCTCCTCTTGAAACACTCTTTCCGGTCTAGAAGCCAGTGATTCCAAACGTGGTCAAGGCCAGGGCACCAGGGCTGGGCTGGCACCTCTCCAGCTTCCTGGGGGCGCGGGTCTGGGTCTTCCCAGGGCCAGGATCTGGTACCTGGGCGCTTCCGGAACCTGCGGGTTTGGTCGCCAGACTCCGGCGGGCGCAGCGTGCAGAGTAAGGGCGCCAAGGCATAGGTGGGGCGGGCGCGCGGGAGATTGGAGAGCAGAGGCGCTGGGGCGGGAGCGCGGCCCCGGGAACTGCGGGGGACCGAGCAGGCAGCGCTCGCCCGGCGCCCCCGCCCCCTCGGTGGCGGCTCTCTCTCCGCTTCTCCGGCTCCGAACCAGACACAGCAGTCGCCGCCGCCGCCGCCGCCACCGGCTGGTGCGCTGCCGGCGGCCGGGAACAGTCCCGCGAGCACCCGCAGCTTCCTGGCACCCGAGGGGCGCAACGCGGCCACCAAGCCGGTGGCACTCGAGGATGCGAGAGAGGGGTCCCGGCGCGCTCCGGGGACCCCCCCAGCGCAGCACACGGTGAGCGCCCCCCGGGGCTCGGGGATCCCTTAAGCTGCGGGTCCCGGGGTGCCACCCCCCGGGTACCTGATGGGGCCGCCCGGGGGGCGCAGGGCAGAAGTCGACACCGCTAGCAGCCCGCCTTTGCCGCCGAACCCGATATGCTGCCCCCGGGGCGCAACGGCACCTCGCACCGGGCACGGTCGGGGCAGCAGCAGCTGGCGCAGGGGGGCGCCGTGGGGGACTCGGAGGGGGCGACGCTGCTGGGGCCCGCGCAGGTGGTCACCGCCGGCCTCCTGACCCTGCTCATCGTCTGGACCCTGCTGGGCAACGTGCTGGTGTGCGCGGCCATCGTGCGCAGCCGCCACCTGCGCGCCAAGATGACCAACGTGTTCATCGTATCCCTCGCGGTGTCCGACCTCTTCGTGGCACTGCTGGTCATGCCCTGGAAGGCGGTGGCCGAGGTGGCGGGTTACTGGCCTTTTGGGGCCTTCTGCGACATCTGGGTGGCCTTCGACATCATGTGTTCCACCGCCTCCATCCTGAACCTATGCATCATCAGCGTGGACCGCTACTGGGCCATTTCCAGACCCTTCTGCTACGAACGCAAGATGACCCAGCGTGTGGCCTTGGTCATGGTCGGCCTGGCGTGGACCTTGTCCGTCCTCATCTCCTTCATCCCAGTCCAGCTCCACTGGCACAGGGACAAGGTGGGCTCTAGGGGTGGGTTGGACTCTCCATCCAACCTGGCCAACGGGACGCCTTGGGAGGAAGCCGGGGAGTCGGATAGGAGTGCGGAGAACTGCGACTCCAGCCTGAACCGCACTTACGCCATCTCGTCCTCGCTCATCAGCTTCTACATCCCGGTGGCCATCATGATCGTGACCTACACGCGCATCTACCGCATCGCGCAGGTGCAGATCCGTCGGATCTCCTCCCTGGAGAGGGCTGCGGAGCATGCGCAGAGCTGCCGCAGCCGCGAGGCCTGCGCGCCCGACACCGGCCTGCGGGCATCCATCAAGAAGGAGACCAAGGTCCTCAAAACCCTGTCGGTGATCATGGGGGTCTTCGTGTGCTGCTGGCTGCCCTTCTTCATCCTTAACTGCATGGTCCCCTTCTGCAGTGGACACCCCGAGAGCTTCCTCTGCGTCAGCGAGACCACCTTCGACGTCTTCGTCTGGTTCGGCTGGGCCAATTCGTCCCTCAACCCCATCATCTACGCCTTCAACGCTGACTTCCGGAAGGTGTTCACCCAACTGCTGGGGTGCGGTCACCTGTGCTCCCGCACCCAGGTGGAGACGGTGAACATCAGCAACGAGCTCATCTCCTACAACCAGGACACCGCCTTCCACCAGGAGATCGCAGCTGCCTACATCCATCGGATCCCCAACGTGGTGACCCCGGGGGACGCAGACGTGGACAAGGAGGAGGAGGCAATCCCTTTCGATCGAATGTCCCGGATCTCTCAGACGTCCCCGAAGGGTGACCCTGCTGGCCAGTCGGTCTGGGAGCTGGACTGCGAGGGGGAGATTTCATTGGGCAAAATCACACCTTTCACCCCAAATGGATTCCATTAAACTGCCTGAGCACCCTTCTTCGCGGATCAACATAACTGCACAGGCATTAACAAGCATGCAGAATACACACGGGACACACACAAATACATTTCCACTGCTGCTAAGTTTATCAGGCCTTCAGTGTGCGGTGTAGTTGTCCATGAGCTCAGAAACCTCAGCGGACTGATTTGTTGTGGAACTATTTGGAGAGAGCAGTTGGAAAAAGCTCAGTCAAATGTACCCTAGCCTAGCAGAGATGGGCCCATGGTTCTGCTAGAGATGATAACATGGTAATTGATTCCCCCCCCCCCCCACCAAAAGTGGTACTTGGTCTTTAAAAAATATACTCTCCCATCCCCTTATAAGTGAATAGATTATTCATTGTGAACAAGTGACTTCTTGGTGTTTGGGTTGATTTTTAAGCAATAGGTTCAATGTGTGTGTAGCCTGATGGGAGTGTGTGTATGTCTTTCCTGTATCTTGCTTCCTGTGGCCTGTATTTTTGTAGTTTCTGCTTTCTGTGTGTCTTTGCTCCAGCTGAGGAATTCTTCCTGATCTGTTCTGCTGTCTAATAAACACAAATTATGTGTTCTGTGGGGTGATTACTGTTGCTTTGCCAGATTGGTTTTCAGGACAGCTCCTGGAGGAGCTACAATAGCATCCTTAAAAGCAGGGAGGATTTTGGCTGGGTCTGGAAGCATTAATTTATTTTCTTTACTGACACTTTAACTTTAAAGTTACACACAGGGGCAAGAGTTTCTGATATCTCTGACTTAAAAAATTAGATACACATATCTCAAGTCTATGCTGAAAGCTGGCTCCATGCCACAGCATCAAATATGGACTTCTCAAGCCCGATATCCCAATTTTTTTTCTCAGTTGGAATCTTCTTTTTGAAACTACATAACATAAAACATTTCTCCTGATCCCTAGACAGATGCTATCGGTTCACTGAAAAGATCATATAGAATAATCGCTAGGTCTTTCTCAAACTCAAATCTATAGCGTTTTAAAGTTAACTGGCTTTTGATCTACTATGTTTTCTGAAGGAGCTTTGAAATGTTTGAGTTGATATGCTTGAAAAACAAATCCAATTTTTAAATAGACATTTTCATTTGTGGACAACAGGAAGTGAGGGAATGCATTTTAATTAAAATATAGGAACCAGAGATGGTATTTGAGTGAACTTGAAATTGGGAAATCTGTCGAGGTGCTCAACAAAAAAGCCCAATGAATTCCAATCTTTTAGTATTTCCTCTCTGCCACCTGCACTGCAGAGGGGAGGGGTTTAGTTCCAGAGCCATTCCAGACCAGAGCGTATTATTACCCTTAGATCTAAATGTGAGCATTGTTAATGGGAGCAAATGAAATGTGAATATGTAATTTCATACAAGTCCCTACTTTGAAGCAGGTTTCTCAAGGACAGTTCAATCAATTTTGGTCTCTTTAGGGATAATTTTATTGTCAGTCTCCTGAACAACCAGGTCTTGCTCACCGCAAAATGTGCAGTGCCTGGCACGCAATGCTTAATAGACAGTTGAATGAATGACACACTCTCTCTGGAATGATGAGACTGAAAGTGAATCCTATTTGATACGTTAGTTTTCATTTATGACTGAGTCAAATTGATACGGGAATCTGAGGTCTAGTGTTCCATTTGTGACCTCTTGTGAGCTGATTGCTAAGAGGACCATTAGGGAGATCAAGGACAGGGAAGAGCATCCTGTTTGGAGATTCAGGAGATAGCTGTGTGACCTCGAATGGGTCAACTAACATCTCTGGGCCTAACTTTCGGTCTGCCTCTGTAAATTGAAAGACTTATACTAAGGCACAGTTTTCCAAATCATGTTACATGCTGCAAAAATCAGTAGATAAGGTCTAGGGTGAAATAAATTCAGCAAACCCAGGTCCAATATCTGTTTCCTACAGGGCTTCTTAGAGATGACAGTGAATCCCCAGGCAGGAGAGAATTCTGCATTATTTTCTAAAGTATTTGTCCTTGTAAATCCTTGTTTGGTGCAATTCCTTCCTGCTTTCTTGCTGGAGGTCACAGTTGCAGGGAACACAGTTTGAGAAACTCCAATTGATCCAAAAATCTCAAAAATGCAACTCTTCTAAAGGACCTGTTGTGAGAAGAAAAATTTTTTAATTGCTGCCAAACATCTTTCAAGGCCCCAGTTCAAATAATTTCTGTATTAGGAGATGCATTATGTGGGAACTTTGGGAATGCCTCCTGCAAAATACCACTCATCATTCATTATAATCATTTATACCTACTATGTGCTAGGTACTCTTCTAGGAATATAGTCGCCAATTAACTCCTCTGGTGTTGGGAAACATTTCAGTGGGAGAGAGGCAGCAGACAACACCTCCAGATGATACTACTACCAAAAATACTGTACTGTACTGCAGGCTTCTGCCATCCAGACTCTGAAATGTCATGTCAGGCAGTGATGCTGAGAGACGTGAAATAAACCAGAGTGAGTCGAGTGATGTGGCTTCCATTTAATTTAGGGCGGTCACGTGGGGGGCATGAAGGGAGACGCAGATGGAGAAGGAAAGCTCAGGGTGACAGTGAGGTCCAGGGGAGGAGTGCTCCAGGCCAGGGACAGGGGATGGTGTGTGGCCAGTCCTGAGGGCGCCGTGGGGGGAGAGAAGCATGCCCAGGTGGCTGCAGGGCTGGAGAGGGTTATGCTCACAGCAGCGGCAGGCACAATAGAGGCTCATTCTGTTCCCCGGCTGCACACGTGAAGATTCATTCATTCTTGCAACCCCACAAAGCAGGCACTTCTGTTACCCCCATTTTACACATGGGGAATTGAAGGCATTAGGAAGCTCAGGAACTAGCCCCGGGTCACACAGCTCGTGAGTGGCAGAGCTGGACTGGAGAGCCTGGCCGTGGAGTCTTCCTGAACTGCCCTGCAGAGGTGCGAGGAGCTGCCAAAGCATCTCCTTTAGCAAATGCACTGATGCCTGGATCAGGATACTCCTCGTTCTTTTGGTCATTACCTGGTTAACGGACGCACCCCTATGAAACACTGTGGTGGTTTAGTTGCTAAGTCGTGTCAGACTCTTGCAGTTCCATGGACTGTAGCTCGCCAGGCTCCTCTGTCCATGGGATTTTCCAGGCAGAAATACTGGAGTGGCTTGCCATTTCCTTCTCCAGGGGATCTTCCCAACCTAGGGATTGAACCTGGGTCTCCTGCACTGCAGGCAGATTCTTTACCGACTGAGCACTCCTATATCCACGTGTAAAGCTGATTTTCTTTTTATTTCTAAAATTAATTTTCACATTTTTTTTTAAATTAGAGGATAATTGCTTCACAGTGTGGTGTGGGTTTCTGCCACACAGCAGCGTGAATCAGTCACAATCATGCACACGTCCCTCCCTCTGAAGCCTCCCTCCCCACTCCCATCCCACCCCTCTAGGTCGTCATGGAGTGCCAGGCTGGGCCCCTGTGTTATGTTGTACACATGCCCTGGGTGCTACTTTGTGTTTGGAGGGGAGGCAGCAGTGGAAAAATGAGCCTGCTTTTTGACCAAGTGCTTTCCTAATCCCTAGTTGATTCTCATACTAACCTTACATACTATTATCTTTCCATTTTACAGATGAGAACTCTGAGGCACAGAGAGCTTGAGTTGGTTGTCCAAGGTCATATGACTAGTAAGTGGTGGAGCCAGGATTTTACCCAGGCCTATGGTTCTCAGTGGGGACAGTTTTCATCTTAGGGGACATGTGTCTGGAGGATTTTTTGGTTGTCACAGTCGGGTGTGAGGTGCCATCTAATGGGTAGAGCCCAGAGATGCTGGTAAACCTACTGTGCACAAGACGACCTCCCACAACAAAGAATTATTCGGCCCTGAATGGCCCCTGAGTCCAGGTCCTAGATGCTTGCCCCAAAGCCAAGCTGCCCAAGCTTTGAAGTACCACAACTCCAAGTTCCACATTTAGCTCCCCTGATATTTATTGTCTGAATCTGGGCATGTCTTCTAGCTTCAGTTTCCCTGTCTGAGAAATGGGTACCTTAACCCCAAAAGTCTGGGCAAGGAGTAAATGCGTCTGTGTAACACTGAGGTTCTTTTCGTGTCTTTCTTTTTGCCCTTCTGTTCTCTCTTTTAAAGAACTCTATGATCTGATACATTTTAAGAAGACTTGGAGGTTCCCGGCTTGGGTAGAACTACACTGTCCTGGAAGTCAACAGTCCCAAGAGCTGAGACTCGTCTTGTCTTGTTCCCACAAGGCTTGTTCTCCTTCTCAGCTTAGACCAATGTTGGGCCTGGAGTCCTGCGGTGGTGCCTGCTCCGTTGTGTCTGACTCTTCGTGACCCCACAGACTGTAGTCCGCCAGGCTCCTCTGTCCTTTACCACTGGAAGCCATGGAGTAGTTGCCAGGGTCAGGTGATATCCTGAGTGAGTAACTGGGTGTTTACATAGAGTCTGAGGCTGTGTTGTCTGTGGAGGCGGCGGTCCTCACATCTGCAGCTTATCAAAGGCCTGTAGGGCCGAAATCCTCATAAGTGTTATCATTATGCAGCACACCTGAATGCCCTTTATAACTAGCGAAGCGCCTGCAGAGTGTGACCCTCCCAATCCTCTGGTGAGGTCCTTCCAGCCTGCCTGGTAAAGAGGTGAGGCAGTTGACCTGGGGAAGGAAGGGTCCAAAGCCTCGCCCTCACCAGCCGGAGGCACCCACGCTGAATTTAAAGGTGGCCTCAATTCTGGCATCCTCTCCACCGCACTGCATGGAAGCATCACGTGACAACAGGTGTGTGGTGAGCATGTCCTTAAACTTTGCATCTTCACTCCCCTCAACCTGGGGCTTCTCCATGGCTCAGTGGTAAAGAATCTGCCTGCCAATGCAGGAGCCATAAGAGACATGGGTCCGATTCCTGGTGTTGGGAAGATCCCCTGGAGAAGGGCTTGGCAACCTGCTCCAGTAGTCTTGTCTGGAGAATCCCATGGACAGGGGAGCCTGGTGGGCTACAGTCCACGTGGGTTGCAAAGAGTCAGACACGACTGAAGCAACTTAGCCTTTCTGTGCTTATTTCCTAAAACAAGGAATTTTCTTATCTAACCTACATGCCTTATCAGATTTCATCTCATGATAATGCTTTTTCATAATGAAACAAGCCAAGAGCTGTGTGGCTGGTTTTCTTTGCGTGTGTGCACAGTTGCTCAGTAGTGCCACCCCATGGACTGCAGCCCCCCAGGCTCCTCTGACCATGGGACTTTCCAGGCAAGAACACAGGAGTGAGTTGCCATGCCCTCCTCCAGGGGATCTTCCTGACCCAGGGATCAAGCCTGGGTCTCCAGCATTGCAGGCAGATTCTTTACCTGCTGAGCCATCGGGGAACCCCAATACTGCTTTTAGTTTGTCTCAAAGGACAGAGCTGGGAAACAGATTCATGTGTAATTATGCACATTTCCATAAGGATTCATATATTTCTATACCTAGCTATGTACATATATTAAGTGCAATAGGCTCATTCCATTATTTGTGGATTTTACTATCATCACCCTGATTTCAAATCCTGACTTTCTAATGCCTTAGAAAGAGAACTGGAAGTCAAAGATTGTTACCAAGTTTTTTCTCTTATTATTAAAATGGGGATATTAACTGGCCTTACCTTTATTAGCAGGGTTGTGTGATGTGGTGCAGGTGGAATGTGTAAAGCCCCACCCACAGGGAGAATCAGAGAACCATCAGCTCTGTGATCGTGTTTATAGCACCTGAGAACACTGGGCAGGTAATAGTTCCTTGCTCGAGTTCAGGGCCACGATCTAGGAGAGGGATAGGATGGAACAGCACACCAGACTTGGCCATTCCTGGAACAGAAGGAACAGGACAAGATGTTGAGCTTGATAAGGAGGCCAGGGGAGATCTGAAAGGAGAGTGTTCTTGAGTTCATGTGGAACCCCTGGAGCTCTAGGTCACTTTGGGGAAGGACTTAGAGGGAACATGCCTACCCCCTTTCACCAGTGGTTAGAGCCAGCAGACTTCTGCTTTGACACGGTTAAAGAGGTATGGTTTTGGCATTCCCAGTTTGGGGCCTGGGGATGCATGTGTCCCATATATAAGATGTTAATGAATTGCTGGGCTCAGGGGAAGCACTTAGAAGCATTGTTTTCTATTCCAAGACCATCTCTGGAGAGTCTGCACTCCACCAAGAGTGAAAGAGTTGTGACACTTAGCATTTGCTGGCCACATACTCTGGGCCAGGTGCTTTATCTTCCTCTCTTCATGCCGTCATTGCAATATTCTTGTAAAATAAGTGCCATTATCATCATTTGGAAGACGAGGAAAAGAAAGCTCAGAGCTGTTCAGTCATTTGTGTAAGTTCACACTAGTAAGTGTCAGAGGTGGGATGTGAAGACAGGAAGTTCATGAAGAGGGTTCTCCATAGATGGGACCATAGTCTTCCTCCTGGAGAGCCCTCCTTTTGGGCCGCACACACTCAGAAGAGGGTCACTCCTTCATGCGTATTACCCCGGGGTCTTCTCTGAGCTGAACATCTTGGGTTCTGAAACCAGCACTCAGCAGACCTGGTTGTCCCTCTCCTCTGCATGTTGGCCGCTTGTCTGTGCACTTTCAATGCCATTTAACAGCAGACAATTAAGCCTCAGATTTGGTCTGTTAAGAATGGGAGGGTTCTAGCTTTCCACATCCCTGATAATTTCAAGAATTGGGAAAGCCTGTCTAATATTGCTTGTCAGAAACAGTAAATATAGCCAGTTCACATGTCAATTTCAGTTTCTTGGTAGTGGCTGCTGGAAGTCCTGTGATGAGAAAGATTCGAAGACTGCATCCTACTCAATGGAAAAGAGGTGGCCGACTGACCAAGGATGTCTGTCTGGGACTTAGGAGATGGGGCACACGTGCTAAGTGTAAGCACTTGTCATTCTGGTTCTGCCAGTGGTCCTCAATCCTGTCTGCCCCGTAGACTCACTTGAGGATTAAGATATTAGTGTCTGAAGCTCACTCCAAACCAGTTGAATCTGAATTTCTGAGGAATAGAGACTGTGATCTGGTATTTTGAAAAAATTGACTGTATTTGAATGTGTGGACACAATTAACAAACAACACTGATTGGTACGATCCATTAGGCAGGTTTCAAGTTGATCTGCCTTGAGCCTGACTTGAATTACTCAAGTTGTGCTTTTACTACAATATTTGATTGGTTCTTATTAGCAGTGGCTACTTCTCACAGTACTCTAGATCTCTTATTCTCTTGCATCAGTCTTAGATTTTCTGCTACACACACACATATACACACACAATCTCAATGGCTAGTCTTTGCAGAAGATAATCTAAATAGTTAAACCAACTCAAACCTCACTGCAGGTGCGGTTAAGACCATTCTTATTGAAGGCAAACCCTAGGGGTCCTCTTACTGAAGGAAAATAATCCAGTGGGTCAAGAGGTAATATTTTACCTTTAATTCTCAGACTCCTTACCGGTAAAATGGAATGAAGAAAATGAGAAGTATTTAGTAAGTGCCTAATAAATATTTGCTGATTAAATGAATTCAGTTCAGTTCAGTCCCTCAGTCATGTCTGACTCTTTGCGACCCCATGAATCACAGCACACCAGGCCTCCCTGTCCATCACCAACTCCCGGAGTTCACTCAAACTCATGTCCATCGAGTTAGTGATGCCATCCAGCCATCTCATTCTCTGTCGGCCCCTTCTTCTCCCACCCCCAACCTTTCCCAGCATCAGAATCTTTTCCAATGAGTCAACTTGTCGCATGAGGTGGCCAAAGTATTGGAGTTTCAGCTTTAGCATCAGTATCTCCTTTAGAATGGACTGGTTGGATCTCCTTGCAGTCCAAAGGACTCTCAAGAGTCTTCTTCAGCACCACAGTTCAAAAGCATCAATTCTTCAGTGCTCAGCTTTCTTCACAGTCCAACTCTCACATCCATACATGATGTGAGAAAAACCATAGCCTTGACTAGATGGACCTTGGTTGGCAAAGTAAAGTCTCTGCTTTTTAATATACTATCTAGGTTGGTCATAACTTTCCTTCCAAGGAGTAAGCGTCTTTTAATTTCATGGCTGCAATCAGCATCTGCAGTGATTTTGGAGCCCCAAAAAATAAAGTCTGACACTGTTTCCACTGTTTTTCCATCTATTTCCCATGAAGTGATGGGACCAGATGCCATGATCTTTGTTTTCTGAATGTTGAACTTCAAGCCAACCTTTTCACTCTCCTCTTTCACTTTCATCAAGAGGCTTTTGAGTTCCTCTTCACTTTCTGCCATAAGTGTGGTGTCATCTGCATATCTGAGGTTATTGATATTTCTCCCGGCAATCTTGATTTCAGCTTGTGCTTCTTCTAGCCCAGCGTTCTTCATGATGTACTCTGCACATAAGTTAAATAAGCAGGGTGACCATATACAACCTTGACATACTCCTTTTCCTATTTGAAACCAGTCTGTTGGCCCATGTCCAGTTCTAATGATTGCTTCCTGACCTGCATACAGGTTCCTCAAGAGGCAGGTCAGGTGGTCTGGTATTCCCATCTCTTTCAGAATGTTCCACAGTTTATTGTGATCCACACAGTCAAAGGCTTTGGCATAGTCAATGAAGCAGAAATAGATGTTTTTCTGGAACTCTCTTGCTTTCTCCATGATCCAGCAGATGTTGGCAATTTGATCTCTGGTGCCTCTGCCTTTTCTAAAACCTGCTTGAACATCTGGGAGTTCACAATTCACGTATTGCTGAAGCCTGGCTTGGAGAATTTTGAGCACAACTTTACTAGCGTGTGAGATGAGTGCAATTGTACAGTAGTTTGAGCATTCTTTGGCATTGCCTTTCTTTGGGATTGGAATGAAGACTGACCTTTTCCAGTCCTGTGGCCACTGCTGAGTTTTCCAAATGTGCTGGCATATTGAGTGCAGCACTTTCACAGCATCATCTTTCAGGATTTGAAATAGCTCAACTGGAATTCCATCACCTCCACTAGCTTTGTTCGTAGTGATGCTTTCTAAGGCCCACTTGACTTCACATTCCAAGATGTCTGGCTCTGCTGCTACTGCTGCTAAGTCACTTCAGTCGTGTCCGGCTCTGTGCGACCCCATAGACGGAAGCCCACCAGGCTCCCCCGTCCCTGGGATTCTCCAGGCAAGAACACTGGAGTGGGTTGCCATTTCCTTCTCCAATGTGTGAAAGTGGAAAGTGAAAAGTGAAAGTGAAGTCGCTCAGTCGTGTCCGACCCCTAGCGACCCCACGGACTGCAGCCTACCAGGCTCCTCCATCCATGGGATTTTCTAGGCAATAGTACTAGAGTGGCTTGCCATTGCCTTCTCCGTGTCTGGCTCTAGGTCAGATTAAATGAATTAGTGGAGCACAAAATGAGAATATTTGTTAAAAATCTTGAAGGAGAAAGATATCACCACGTATCCTTAGCCTGTTATACCAGAGACAGTGGATGTCTTTCGCTTCACAGGCCTATGGATTCTGAGGAATTCTATTCTAGGATCTGTGTGTAAGGAATTAGTCCCAAGGAGCTTCCTGTAATCGTTGGGCCTGATTTTATGAGGTTCTGAAATTTGAGCTGATGTAAAGTGGGAGGAGGCTTTCAGGAATCTTGGGAGGGGACCAGATGTATTTTTCTTGTGGGAAGAATGTGAATCACTGGGGGAAGCCAGAGGACAGACAGGTGGCAGCTTCTGAGAAGGCCTCCAAGGATCCCCCAATCCTGGTATTTTATGCTGTGAAATCCCCTCCCCTTGACTGTGGACTGAACCTAATGGCTTCTAATAAACAGAGTCTGCAAAAAACATGATGGATGTCACCTCTGAGATTAGATGACAATAGACTTGCTTCCATCTCACTCGCTCGCTCTTGTTCTGCCGGAAGCCAGCTGCAGTATCATGAGCATCCTATAGGGAGGAGCAGTGGGAAGAAACTGGTGGGGCCACTGGCTAACAGCCAGTGGGACCTGAGGCCTGCCAATAGCCCCCTGACTTGGAAGTGGAGACTTCCTAAGTTGAGCCCTTGATTGAGACTGCAACCCTGGCTCACATCTCCTTTGCAGCCTGTGAGGGACCTTGAACCAGAAGACCCAGCAAATCACTGCCTGGACTCTGCACCCACAGAAATGATAAGGTAATGAATTCTTGTTGTTTTAAGCTGCTGAGTTTTGAGTTAACGTTTTAGCAAGCGGTAGATAACTCATGCAGAAGAACAGGGAGGGAATAGCATCTGCTGAGCCCTTCGCTTTCCTCAGTTGTTCAGTTCAGTTCAGTCGCTCAGTCGTGTCCGACTCTTTGTGACTCCATGAATCACAGCACGCCAGGCCTCCCTGTCCATCCCCAACTCCCGGAGTTCACTCAAACCCATGTCCATCGAGTTGGTGATGCCATCCAGCCATCTCATTCTCTGTTGTCCCCTTCTCCTCCCTCCTTCAATCTTTCCCAGCATCAGGGTCTTTTCAAATGAGTCAGCTCTTTGCATCAGGTGGCCAAAGTACTGGAGTTTCAGCTTCAGCATCAGTCCTTCCAATGAATATTCAGGACTGATTTCCTTTAGAATTGACTGGTTGGATCTCCTTGCAGTCCAAGGGACGCTCAAGAGTCTTCTCCAATACCACAGTTCAAACACATCAAATCTTCGGCGCTCAGCTTTTTTTATAGTCCAACTCTCACATCCACACATGACCAATGGAAAAACCATAGCCTTGACTGGATGTTTGTCTAGTCACTATCCTCAGGTGTATCATAGACTTTTTCTCATTTCATCCTTGTGTCAACCTGGATGCAGAAGTTGCTGGGCAAATACCAGAGATAAGATGTGAAGTCAAATCTTTTGATTCTAAAACTTGTACTCATTTCTCAAGTCCAGGATGTTACCCATGAGACATTTTTCATGTTTCAAAAGTCAGCGGTATTAATAGAATGACTAATGCTGGTGCTAAACGGTTTGCATACAATGAGCCGTTACTAGTGTCTGTACACTCAGCTACCTGCTGTTGCTGACCGCCTGTGTGTCTCCCATTAAACACACACCAGGACACTTAGGCACACACATCTCACATGCACGCAGGCCCCTGTTATACACATGTGCCCAAGCTACATTTATAAGCATGTTAGCTCACGTACGCACACATAGGCATGAAGTGGCACGCACATGTGCCCTCACATCCACCCATCTCCACCTTCATCTTCTAAGAAAAGACTCTTTACGACAGTCCTTTCCTAAACAAACATTCAATAAGGTTTTCGCGCCTGAGCAGAAAAGGCCACTGTCATTGTTTTCTTTAGCAATATCCCACGTACTTTAAGCAAATCTGAAATCTGACTGGAGACTTTGGAAATCATTTTGTCCAACCTCTTCACTATGCACACGCAGAAACTTGAGGCTCAGAGAACTTGAGGGACTTGTCTAAGAAGCCCAGCAAGGTTGTAGGAACTAGAATCCAGGTCTTCTGACCTCAGATCACTGTTCTTTCCCTGGCAATATACACCTGTCTCAGAGGCTGGGGGGTGGGGAGATGGGAAGTTGGTGGGTGGGGGGATGGGGGAGATGGTGAGGTTGGTGGGGGGCGTGGATAGCACTCCTTGACCTTGGAAATCCATTTCCAAAGGAGATTATATGTGCAAAAATGTTCAGAGTCAATTGTTCTTTCTGTGTAAAAGAAGTTGATGTTTATTCTTTCCCTACAATATCCCCTGTTAAGAAGGAACATTGTTCACCTGTTTGTGGATTAAAAACAGATGCCCAGGGATTTTTTATGACCTGATTAATTCTGAGTGAAAGAAGTGTGGAGAATGATAATTTACAAATGACAAATGTTAGCACTTAGGAGGACAAACCATCATTTCAAAGGCCAGTTTTTTGTTTGTTTTTGTTATTTCATGAAAGAGAGCAGGCCTTTCTGTGCAAAGTGTCAGAAAGCTGTTTTCAAGAAGGAGTTCAGTCAGTGGGGAGAGGGGATTTTAAAAATGAATTGAAAATAAACTCAAAGGCACTGGACTTTCATTATAAGTTCCTTCTGTTGGGTGAGAAATAAAGAATTTAAACAACTTTTCATCCTCTTTCCTCCACCCCTAATTTGGTAAAATTATTTGGATATAAGGCAACAAAAATGAGCATCAGATCTGGAAGAGAGAGATTTGGGTTCAAGTCCCAATTGTGTCATTTAAAGTAAATGATGCGTCTTCTCTGAATTGGATCTCCTCAGCTCTGATAATGAAAATCATCATGTTTATATCACAGGGTCATTATTAAGGTACAAAATGACCATTTGCTAGAATTTACTCCATACCAGATGCCCTGTTAGAACTTGGGCAGAGTGATCTCATTGACCCTTCACAGCAGCTGTTTAAGTAGGTCTGGGCATTCCTCTTATGGGCTTCCCAGGTGGTGCTGGTGGTCAAGAACCTGCCTGTCGATGCAGGAGGTATGAGACACAGGTTCAATCCCTGGGTCAGGAAGATTCCCTGGAGGAGGGAATAGCAACCCACTCCAGTATTCTTGCCTGACAATCCCATGGACAGTGGAACATGGAGGGCTCCAGTACATAAGGCTGCAAAGAGTCAGACACAACTGTTGTGACTTAACATACACGCATGGGCATTCCTTTTGTGTAGGAAAAGATGCTGAGGTTCAGAGAGGTCATGCTCCTTGCCCCAGGTCACACAGCTAAGAAGTAATAAGCTAGGGATTCCAACCCATGGCTGCCTGACTTGCTGCCGTTACACATGGTAAGAATGTGATGACAACAACTAGCAAAACAGAACAAAACCCACAAGCTCCGAAGACATATTGATTTCCCATTTTGTCCATCCCCATCCCTGGGCTAGGAACCCAGGATTTAAAATGGATTAACATTATGTGCTCTGCTTCCATGCACCTGATATCCTGCTCTGTGGAGCCCTCAGAGGCTGGGGAGGAAGGGGAGTCTGACGGTTTGGGGGAGGAGGGGTGATGCTTTTGAATTTAGCTTTGGACTCATGTTTAAGGTGCCTATGGGAATCCATGTGGGTGGATGAGATTCAGAGCAGGGCAGAGGTTTGGGTCTGGGACATGGATGACTGCTTAATTTGTGCCCAAGGATTTCCAGCAGTTAATCTATTTGATTATATAATATATATATATTATATATATATATAAAATATATATATATTATATATAATATATAATAGAAAAACATCTATTTCTGCTTCATTGACTATGCCAAAGCCTTTGACTGTGTGGATCACAATAAACTGTGGAACATTCTGAAAGAGATGGGAATACCAGACCACCTGACCTGCCTCTTGAAAAACCTGTATGCAGGTCAGGAAGCAACAGTTAGAATTGGACATGGAACAACAGACTGGTTCCAAGTAGGAAAAGGTGTACGTCAAGGTTGTATATTGTCACCTTGCTTATTTAACTTATATGCAGAGTACATCATGAGGAACGCTGGGCTGGAAGAAGCACAAGCTGGAATCAAGATTGCTGGGAGAAATATCAATAACCTCAGATATGCAGATGACACTACCCTTATGGCAGAAAGTGAAGAGGAACTCAAAAGCCTCTTGATGAAAGTGAAAGAGGAGAGTGAAAAGGTTAGCTTGAAGCTCAACATTCAGAAAACAAAGATCATGGCATCTGGTCCCATCACTTCATGGGAAATAGATGGAAAAACAGTGGAAGCAGTGTCAGACTTTATATTTTGGGGCTCCAAAATCACTGCAGATGCTGATTGCAGCCATGAAATTAAAAGACATTTACTCCTTGGAAGGAAAGTTATGACCAACCTAGATAGTATATTAAAAAGCAGAGACATTACTTTGCCAACCAAGGTCCGTCTAGTCAAGGCAATGGTTTTTCCCGTGGTCATGTATGGATGTGAGAGTTGGACTGTGAAGAAGGCTGATCGCCGAAGAATCGATGCTTTTGAACTGTGGTGTTGGAGAAGACTCTTGAGAGTCCCTTATACTTCAAGGAAATCCAACCAGTCCATTCTAAAGGAGATCAATCCTGGGTGTTCATTGGAAGGACTGATGCTAAAGCTGAAACTGCAATACTTTGGCCACCTCATGCGACGAGTTGACTCACTGGAAAAGACTCTGATGCTGGGAAAGGTTGGGGGCGGGAGGAGAAGGGGACGACGGAGAATGAGATGGCTGGATGGCATCACCGACTCTGTGGACATGAGTTTGAGTGTACTCCGGGAGTTGGTGATGGACAGGGAGGCCTGGCGTGCTGTGATTCATGGGGTCGCGGAGAGTCGGATACGACTGAGTGACTGAACTGAACTGAACTGAATCTATTTGGTCCTCAAAATGATGCTGTGATGTAGCTGTTACCTTCATCCCTGCTGTGCAGAGTGATGGGGGACTTGCTTGTAATCCACACTCAGGCAGAAGGTAAAACCTCAAGGTGGATGGTCCTCATGAGTCCCAGGGTTTTCCCACTTGATTCATGGATCAATGTCCTCCCTCAAGCTACAACATCCCCTCTATTTTGAGTCACTTCCAGTCTTGTAAGAGCTCTCTGTGCTTTTGTTTCACTTCATTAGATCCTTCTAGGTTCACCGTGTGTCCGAATTCTCCTCCCTGAGACCTGGAAAGCAATTTTGTGACCATTGGGTTGAGGGACCCTCAAGAAAATACTTTTGCATGCCAATTTATTGTTGTTCAGTTGCTGAGTTGTGTCTGACTCTTTGCCATCCCATGGACTGCAGCATGTCAGGCTCTTCTGTCCTCCACTATCTCCTGGGAGTTTGCTCAGATTCATGCCCATTGAGTCCATGATGCCATCCAAACATCTCATCCTCTGCTGCCCCTTTCTCCTTTGCCTTCAATCTTTCCCAGCATCAGGGTCTTTTCCAATGAGTCCCCTCTTCACATTAAGTGGCCAAAGTATTGGAACTTCAGTTTCAGCATCGGATCTTTCAATGAATATTCAGGGTTGATGTCCTTTAGGATTGACTGGTTTGATCTCCTTGCAGAAGGAGGCACTAAACCTTAATACCTGATCAAACAGGTGGCAGGAAAAAGTTCACCATCTGGACTGTGGTGAAGGAGGAACAGACCTGGTTGGAACACAGGCTCCTCCGCCCCCAGTCCTGTTCCCTGAACAAGTACAGAACATGTCCATGCTCTCTGCTCCCTGAAGATCTGGAGCTCCAGAGAACACTCTGAGCAGGGAGACTCTTGATAATTGTGACTTATTGACTGCTTGCTACATGTGCATACTTCCTGCTAAACACTGTATAAATATTAACTCATTTAATGTTCACAGGAGGTGGGTGTGCTTAACACTGCCACTGTACCAATGATAAAAATAGAGGAATGGAGATGTTCAGTGACTCACCCAAGATCACACAGTGAGTGTACCAGAGCTGAGATCCAGACCTGGGCAGTGACGCTCCGGAGCCCTTTCTTTCTACCAAGCACCCAGCCTGGCATGGCTTTGTGGCTCATGATCTAGTTGGCCTGGGTCCTGGGGGCCACGGGAGAGCCCTCAAAGACCCATCCAGGCATTGATCTGAACAAAATGCACAACCTAAAAGTTGAGGATTATGTTTTGTTGGGTGGACAAAACTTAGCCTGGGACATAGCCTTTCAGATAGTTCTGAGGGACTGCACTAGAGAGGCACAGGAGAAGCTAGGACATACAGTTTTTGCAACAAAGACCAGGTAGTCAGAGCATCCAAAGATCTGTTCACTAAAGAAAACCCGGTATCTCAAGGAATTGAGCGCACTTCTATGTATGGGAAGATGCAAGAGTCTGGGCTCACTGAAATCATTCCTTTAATATACATCTCAGCTCCCTGGACGGCAAGGAGATCCAACCAGTCCATCCTAGAGGAAATCAGTCCTGAATATTTGTTGGAGGGACTGATGCTGAGGCTGAAGTTCCAACACTTTGGCCACCGGATGCAAAGAACTGACTCATTGGAAAAGACCCTCATGTCTGGGAAAGATTGAAGGCAGGAGGAGAAGGGGATGACAGAGGATGAGACGGTTGGATGGCATCACCGACTCAATGGACATGAGTTTGAGCAAACTCCAGGAGATGGTGAAGGGCAGGGAAGCCTGGTGCAGTGCAGTCCGTGGGGCTGCAGAGAGTCGGACACAGCTGAGTGACTGAAAAACAGCAACAGCTCTCTGGGGCCAGTATCCCGTGCTCCCATCCTGAGTCCCCCAGGGTGCGCTGTTGAGGAGGCTGTAATGTTTGGCTCTGAAAACAAACATTTTAACCATAAGTGTCTCAACACTGACAAATCTTTCCCAAGCAAGTATTTTCCAGTGTAAAATGCACTGAACAATTAAATGCATTGATCCCTTTTCTCTTTGGTGCAATTAAGTGATTTACAACATCACTTTCCATTTTCTTTTTTCAAATCTTACTAAATTTATTTTGATTGAATCAATTATTTTCTTGGAAAACCTCACAGTGCAATCTTGACTCATCAGTCAGCTCCTTTTCTCCACATCGAATCTCATGCATATCTTGTCATTGTGTCTTCTGTTTGGGCGGGGGAGGGAGTTACTTTTAGCAAATGATCATTTAATTTTGCCACTGCCAGGTTGATTTTTTAAATTGATGATTTACATCAGTAATATTCATTGTCAATTAGATTAAGAACTAAAAATTTGGATTTATTGTTTAGCTGACCCATGAGAAATTTGTGAGCAAATCTTCTCAGTTGTCCTAGGATTGGTGTTTTGTCCTGGACTGACAAATTATACCACTAATTTGATTTTTTTAGATACTGCCCATTAGGTTGAATATTGTAGCTCATTGTTTATACTGTGGAGCAGAGAGAAAGAATAGGGTCAAGATGGCAGGGTAAAAAGATGTGAGTCCTTATTTCAGCTCAAGAGGCTGCAAAGAGCAAAACACAGTGCTTTGTACAGGGATCCGCGATGCTTGGTGACATTGGTCACCAGTGGGCAGGTGGATGCTTGGGTCTTAATAGCACACTTGAACCGAACACTCCAGGGTTACTTGTAGCTTCACGAACTAGTTTAGGTCATTGCTAAGAGCCCTTTTATTGCAGGCGTTGGTGTAATATAGTGGCCAGATGTAGGAGAAGAGTAGGGTTTGAATTTCGGCTCAGTGCTCACTAGCTGCATTACCCCGGGCAAGTGTCTTTGCTCTCCGAACATTTGCTTCCAGGTTTGAAGAATAGCGATGATACCTATCTCGTGGGATGCTGAGCACAGTTCTTGGCACCTGGTACATGTCCCATAGTTTGGGTTCTTGTTTTCAGGAATTAATGAACTAACTGCAGAGCACTGACACGTAACCACTACAGACATGTTGAGTCTTCTCCTCCCTTCCCCCTCCCCTTCTCCCCCTCCTTCCTCTTCCTCCTCCTCCTCGTCTTCGTCTTCCTCTTCCTCCATTTCTCCCTCTCTTCCTCCTTCTCCTCTTTCTTTCTCTCTTTCTCTTACTGGCTCTGTTTCTCTGGAGAAAGTGAAAGTGTTAGCCGTTCAGTTGTATCCGACTCTGTGCGACCCCGTGGACTCTAGCCCACCAGACTCCTCTGTCCAGGGGATTCTCCAGGCAAGAATACTGGAGTGGGTTGCCATTTCCTCCTCCAGGGGATCTTCTCGACCCAGGGATCGAACCCAGGTCTCCTGCGTTGTAGGCAGACTCTTTACCATCTGGTGAATGCTGACTATTACAGTCTCTAACTTGCTGAGCCTGGACCCAAAGTCTGGCCTGATTGTCCCAAGTCTCCAGTCATTGTGCTGGACTCAAGTGTCAAGTCAAGGTCAGGAGGGCCACGATGAGAACTGACGAGACTCCCAATTGTGGCAGGAGGCTGGTCCTTGGTCTGTTAAGTTGACCTGAGGCCTTGGAAATCAAGCTATTTCAGTGACTAATTCTGGAAGTCTGAGGGGGTAAGGTTGGTGGCCAGCAATGCAGCAGTTGGCAATAGGGTTTACCATTAAATGGTCTGAGAATCTAGGCAGCAGAATCTATTTTTGAGGGTCTAGTGAGGGCCCTGAACTTTGTTCTCATGTGGTGAAAACTCTGGCACTAGACTGGAAAAAGGGGCCCATGAGAAAGAGATGTCTAACCGGCATAGTCTGGGAAGGGTAGTGTAGTTGCGATTGCATAGCTAAGGTCCAGGCTGATCTCTAAATAGGTTAATTTATTCATTCCTGGACTGACTCATTACAAGAGGCAGTATGGTAGGATTTATGACACTTAGGCTCAGGAGTTAGGTTGCTAGTTTAGAATCCCAGCTGTCGCACCTACTGGCTCTATGGCCTTGGGGATAACTTATGCCTCAGTTTCCCAATCTACTGAATGGGGATAATTATATAAAACTGTGATGCTGTAAGGATTAGAAGGGGTACTTTATATAAAGCACTTAGAACAATCCCTGGCACACTGTTAGTACTGAACTAACTTTATATAGTGCACTGTATGTGTGCTCAGTCATGTTTGACTCTTTGTGACCCCATGCACTGTAGCCTGCTGGGCTCCTCTGGCCATGGGATTTTGCCAGCAAGAATACTGGAGTGGGTTGCCATTTCCTCCTCCAGGGGATCTTCCTGTCCCAGGGATGGAACCCATGTCTCTTGCATCGGCAGGCAGATTCTTTACCACTGCGTCACCTGGGAAGCCCCATATAATGTAATAGTCAGGCTCTATTGTGATAATGCTGCTTAACGAACAATCCCAAACATCTCAGTGTTAACAACAAACATTTGCCTTCCATGTTCATAGGTAAGGTATGGCTCTACAGGACTCTAATGAGTTTGCCTAGGTTCAGGTCTCACTTAATGCCTCCCTGGATGGAGGCATCTCTAAGTTTGTTCACATTCCATTGGCCAAAGTAGGTCGCACAGCCAGGCTTGCCATCAGTGGGGTGGTCATGAAGGGAGGGGAAGCAAATGTTTTCTGAACAATAAATATATAATAACACAACCTCCCACAGCATTATCAAATGTTTCTTGAGTGCTTAATAGCTACCAGGAAATGCTCTGAGCACAGGGATTCAGAGGTGAATCAGACGATGACTCAGCCCTCAAGGGCACTCTTGCCACCCTGTGGTCCCTGCAGTAGCTGGGGGTACAGGGGGCCATACCCCCCACCTAGGAGAACGTCACCCGTCCTGGGGTCCAGCAAGAGTGATTTTAATTCTCACGAGCTCCATTCATCAGGTATCACATCTCCATTTTACATAAGAGGAAAACGAGACTCAGAGAAGTTAAGTCACTTTCTTTTGGTCCCACAGCCAGGGAATGACTGAGCGTGGACCCAAAGTCTGGCCTGATTGTCCCAAGGCTCCAGTCATTGTGCTGGACTCCAGTGTCAAGTCAAGGTCAGGAGGGCCACGATGAGAACTGACGAGACTCCCAATTGTGCAGGAGGCTGGTCCTTGGTCTCCATGAACATGAGCTCTGGCAGAGACGTCTGCAAGCCTAGATCTTCGCAGCTGGACTAGTGGCTTCAACCATCTGAAGGGCAGACTCAACAACTGCCAACTGGGTGTGCTGTCCAGAAGATGCTTTCTGCGTGGCCCTGCAATGCTAAGTCCCCAAGCCCAATGTGCCTTCCTGGTGTTCTTGGTTGCTTAGAATTTTCACCTCCTTTGTCCCCAGTGCTGGGCGCCTTCCCTATTTCAGTATTGTCCTAGGTGATCAATGCTTACAGAAACCCCATATTCTTCATTTTCATTGATAGTGTTCCCAGAGCTCTAGCCAGTGTCTAGCAACGAGCAGGGGCTGAATAAGAGGGTGTGGAGGGCTTCCCTGGTGGCTTAGTGTAAAGAATCTGCTTGCTGATGCAGGAGACACGGGTTCCATCCCTGATCTGGGAAGATCCCACGTGCTGTAAAGCAGCTAAGCCCATGTGCCACAACTACTGAGCCTGTGCTCAAAAGCCTAGGGGCTGCAACTACTGAAACCCCTGCGCCCCAGAGCCTATGCTCTGCAACAGGGAAAACCACCGCAATGAGAAGCCTGAGCACTGTAACTGCAGGGTAGCTCCTACTTTCCGCAACTAGAGAAAAGCTGGAGCAGCAGTGAAGACCCAGTGCAGCCAAAAATAAATAAATATAAAATTATATAAAAAAAAGAGTGAGCGAACGAATGGCTGGATCAATAGAGGCTGCTGAGTCCCCTGGAAGGAGAGCAGGTGAGATTTCTTTTTGCCCTGTCCTCTCTTGAATCTCTGGAGGCATTATAACCAGAATGGGCCTGGAGCATGGAAACACCAGAGTCCCGCCAGGGACACAGGCACAGAAGCGAAGAACTGACTCTCCCTTGGGTATCTCAATAAAATTGGGATGGGATGCCTTTGTCTTTTATCTTCTGAGAAGTAACCTTGATATCCACGGTGCTCCATAAGCTGACATTAACCCTTAACCCAAATACTCCCCTGATGAAAAGCAGTTAGTCCAGACGAATCAGCAATGGTACCCCCCCATCAGTCTAGAGCATTTGCATGGTCACAGACCTGAACCCCCATGTCCACTCCAATCAGAGCCTGCCAGAGAAGCCTGATTTTCATTGTGGGTTATTTATAACCGAATCACAGCGGGAATCATTATGGAAAGAGAGCTGCTTTCCTCGCCTTCCCCAAGGCTGTCAATCTCTCCATTTCAGGTAAGGCTTCTGGCTGTAGTGATAAGACTTAATGAATTGGCTTGTGAATTGGAGAGTGCTAAGGGCAAAGCTTCCCTGGTGGCTCAGGTGGTAAAGCGTCTGCCTGCAATGAGGGAGACCCGGGTTTGATCCCTGGGTTGGGAAGATCTCCTGGAGAAGGAAATGGCAACCCACTCCAGTATTCTTGCCTGGAGAATCCCACGGACAGAGGAGCCTGGTAGGCTACAGTCCATGGGGTTGCAAAGAGTCGGACACGACTGAGCGACTTCACTTCAAGGGCAAAGGAGTCTTATCTTTAAGAGACAAAGAACTCCAGAGATAAATAGAGGTTTTCTAGTCTAACTGTCCCATGCCACAGATGGAAACACTGGAGGAGCAAATAAGTTAAATTAGTTGTTGAAGACAGAGAGTTAGGAAAAGGGTGGGTACTTGGAAATATGAATCTTCAGTTCTAATTCAGGTTTAATCACTCATAATATGCATGATTTAGAGCTGGTTACTCAGTGTTTCTGAGTTTTTTTTACTGGCAGCTGGGGAGAGGAATATCTCTTCTGTGATGATTAGAGATGAATGTCTAAGTAGGTGGCTTATGGGAGTTGCTCCAGTGATGCTGAAGGAAAAGTTAGTACTAGAATTACTGTTCTCTTCCCATCCCCGCACATGGCTTCCACCAGCTTCATGCTGCAGAACAACAGGCTTCTGTGTTCCCTGCCTTCTCAACGTGACTCATTTTGATTTTTCATGGAAAAGAATAAGCAGGACCTATGGCTTGGGGCTTCCCAGGTTGGCTCTTGTGGTAAAGAACTCACCTGCCGATGCAGGAGAGACAGAAGAGATCTGGGTTCTATCCCTGGTCGAGAAGATCCCCTGGAGGAGGGAATGGCTACTCACTCCAGTGTTCTTGGCTGGAGAATCCTATGGACAGAGGAGCCTGGTAGGCTACGGTCCATAGGGTCACAAAGAGTCAGACATGACTGAGCGACTTAGCACGCAGCACGTTGGAGTTCTTATCCCTCTAGATGGACAGTAAATACCTGCAGGAGGGCTCAGCATGGGACTGAAGGAAAGCTAGACTTGCTTCATGATCTTCAGGAACCCGGTCCCTTGGTGTGTTCTCAGTTTTTGGTGAATTGCTCTGCAAAGGAGCATTTTAGGGCTCCCTCCCACAGACGTCTCTGTCTCCTCAGCTCCCCTCAATAGCAGTTTTGGTGAACTCTCAAAAGATAGCCATCTACAAGCCAAGGAGAGAGGACTCAAGAAGAAACCGACCCTGCTGACACCTTGATCTTGGATCTTCAGCCTCCAGAACTGAGACGACAAACTTCTGTTGTTTAAGCTGCCCAGTCCGTTGTGTTTTGTCATCACCCATCTAGAAAACGAATAGAGTCAGCTGCACTCCCTGTAGTTGGAGAATGAATGAGGCTCATTCTCATGGTGCTACATTAACAACTTTCCCCTACCTTCATTTATAAAGAACACAGCGCCTCCTCCGGACGCAGACACAAACACCCGCACGGGAGGAGCTAACAACAATGACAGAACTGGGGGACAGCAGGACCTTACTTAACACCCGTCTGTGTGCCTGAATTGGGCGTCACTGGGAATTCTTCCTCAGACGTGAGCCAGTCAGAGGCTTGGAAGCCACTTGCCAATCGGGGTCTGCCTTCTTTTGCTGCCTTTGGAGACCTTTCTTCTGCCATGTACGTTGGATGCATGGCTCAGTCACCCCTCTTGCTCCAGCTGATGGCCAGCCAACCGCCTGGCACATGAAAGAGGCCATCCTCTATCCACCTTTCTTGGTTGATCCACCATCTGACCACAGATGCAAGAGCAAACCCAGCCGAGATCAACCTAGAAGGCCCTCCCACTGACCCAGACACTCATGAGCTAAACAATTTCAGGCAAGGTTTCCTGTTACAAAGGTTATTCTTAACATGTGGGGGATACCTTTAATTGTAAACATTTCAAGCAAAGCGGGAGTAGACACAGGTTCCCAGGAGCCTGATCGGGGAATCTGTGCTGGGGCTGCAGATCTGGAGAGTTCTTCTCTGTTCCATGCAAATGGCTCATTGGAGGAGGCTGTCTGCTTTACTAAGTGTGGCCGTGTTCCTGCTTCTGTAATGACAGGGATTATGAGCATGAAATAAGTGCTTTACTCAGGGGCTAAGTCTGTTCAGTAGCCATTCCAGCGGAGGAAGAGGAACATGTGTGTATGTTTGACTAGAGATGGGGGATTCACAGATGAACGGTTTGGGGAGAAAATGTTTTCTACACGTGTTTTTTCTTTAAAGCCAGAATTTAAAAAGAAATGAATTTCAAGGAAGTGGCAGTCTGTGGATACTGACAGAGAGTAAAAAATGAAATGCTGGGTGTGGGGCCGACCCCAGGCAACACTTGCCCGATGTGTTCAGGAGACAGTCAGCACCGTGGGAGTAACGGGCTCTGCACGCATGCGGAGGATGTGACAGAATATTCTCTTTAGCAATTCATCTCCCCCAGAGGATGGGCAGGAAGTCAGGTTCCCTAATCTTGCCTCCCTCAGCGCTCCCAAAGGAAATTGATCACGGGAACATTTTGGGGGCAGATCTCCAATAACTTCTCCAGGAAGACCTGTTGGTACCAGACTTCGTGAACATGTCATTAACCCACTTCCTTCACAGGTAGATGGTCCCAGGGGAAATGAGACTTGCTCAGTGTGTATCACTGGAGGAGGACTGGCCAGACTATCAGAAGGGCTGGCACCTGGCTTGGCACTACCTTGCTGTTTGATCTGGAAAAACTACCTATCTTCTGTAGGTTTCAGTGTGTCTAACTCTTTCTGTTTTTCTCATCTGTAAGGTCGGGTTAATAGGAGCTGGGTTGTTTGGAGATTGAATACAAATTCATAGAAAATGCTTGGAGCATACTATGACCTGTAGGCTGTTATTGTGATGATGACATGATAATGATGATGAGCTGGGCTTTTATGATTTTGCTACATCACCTAGTGACATTGTCATTTAATGATTGTGTCTCTACCATGAACTACCCTAAGCTCTTTCTATACATTTTGTTGATCAGTCACTAAGTCGTGATCAACTCTTTGTGACCCCATGAACTGCAGCACACCAGGATTCCCTGTCCTTCACTGTCTCCCAGGGTCTGCTTAAACTCATGTCCATTGAGTCAGTAATGCCATCTAACCATCTCAATCTCTGCCGCCCCGTCTCCTCCTGCCCCCAATCTGTCCCAGCGTCTGCTTAAACTCATGTCCATTGAGTCAGTGATGCCATCCAGCCATCTCGTCCTCTGCTGCCCCGTCTCCTCCTGCCCCCAATCTGTCCCAGCATCAGGGTCTTTTCCATGAGTCAGCTGTTCACATCAAGTGGCCAAGCTTTGGAACTTCAGTATCAGTCCTTCTAATGAATATTCAGGGTCAGTTTCCTTTAGGATTAACTACACATTACACTATTCGTTTTAATTTTCAAAACAACAATAAAATAGGCAATATTCTTCCTATTTCACAGATGAGAAAACTAAAATTCAAGAAATTTTTGCTACTTTCCCAAGACCCCAAAGCCAGTAAACAGCTCAATCCCCGCCTGAAATCTCATTACCACGAAGAGTAATTCACTGTGCATCAAGAAAGACCAGGGGAAATCTTTGACTTCCTGCTTTACAGAGACACTTTCCATCTCTCTCTGAACCCTTATTCTGATCAAATATTCTTAGTAGCACTTATTATTATTTGTCATTTATTGATTGTGTCATTTATTGATATTAAGTTATATGTCTGTGATCTGTCTGGCCTGTGGAAGGTAAATTCTGGGAGGACAGTGTTCTTTAACTGTGGTGTCCTCGGCACTGAGAACTCAGCTGACACATAGTAGTCTCTCAATAAATATTTGTTGGATCAATGAATGAATGGTACACTTATTAAACACCTCCTGTGTGCTAGTGACTGTATTAGAGCCTTTGGATACAGTAGTCAGCAGTGTAGATTGCTTCCGTATTGGGATAAAGCTTGGAGGAAGTTATCATGTAGTAGGTGTAGCTTCACAGTAATCTGGGAAAATGGGCTTTTGCACCTCTACATGGTCCTTCTCTTAAAAGCTTGGGAAATCGCACTCTGCTCAGGGTGGATGTGAAGCGCTGAAGAGGACTCACTTGACTTAAAGTAGCTTTTGGGGAGATGCAGGTACTGGCCAGAGAAGTACCTGATGGGCTTTTAGGACTCTTAAAGACTGGAAGAGACCAAATCCATCGATATATATATATTTTTTCTGAGCTGCGTTCTCAGTCCACGCTTTGACTTGCCTGCTGTGGGCAGGTGTTTATGTGCAGTCTGGGCTTCAGTGCTGGGGTCTGAGTACAAAGCGATTGACCCTGTTTCACAAAATAACCCCAGCTCCAAGTTGCATCCATCCTCTTGGTGTGTGGACAGAGCAGAACTGTCATGACTCTTGAGTAGAGGAGGCGGCTCCTTCGTGAGCGGCAGCTCAGGCGAGGTCCCCTCCCTCTTGCCTTTGTGCCTCTCTGGCCTCGGTCACCTGTCATCTCCTCCCCTCGCTCGGGGCTGCTACCGTATGGGAGTGCTGCCTCCCTGGAACACACCAGGCCGTTTCACGTTCCCATGTTTCCACTGATTCTATTTCTTCAAGAATGCTCTTTCCCCTTCTGTGCTATGCATTCCTACACTCCTTCAAGGTTGAACCGAAGTGTCTTCTCCTCCAGGAAGCCAGCCCTGCTTGCATCACCCTCCCTGCTAATAGCGGGTCAGCTGCCTCTCCTTTGAATCCACAGCCCGTTTTGACATTTGCCACAGACTTCTGCCCACTGAACTGAGCCCTTCAAAAGCAGGCACCATTCATTCTGCTCCCTCATTCACTGCTCACTCCCAGTGTGCAGCATTTTTGCATGATGGATACTTATCAACTGAATGATTGATTGTTCAAAGACTCTATAAACTCAAATAACCAGTGTTGATCTCAGGAATCATATCGACCTTGCTGGGGTGTAGGGGCCAGGGTGCCCCAAATCAGCCTTAGTCTTGATGGAGGATTTGGCTAGAATCCAAGATCAGTCACCCAAATCCTTGGCCAGTGCCAGTAGCCAGGGCCATTTCTCCAACATCTGCAGAAATGCTGGTCACCTGTGTGCTTATTACTCTCTAGGCTCTGGGCTGAAACCATAACAGAGCATCCTTACCTTTCAAGTGAGTTTGAATGCTTTGGGCCTCTGTGAGCCCCTGCATTAGTCTGCCCCAGGCTTTGTTCAGCTCATCAGTCCCACCATACCCTGCCATCTGGCAGCTGGGTCAATAAAGGCAGGATGGAACCAGGGATCAAGTTCACTCTTTCCAGGGAGATGCCTTGGCTCTATGGCTCTGTCTTTGACCAGGTGGAAGCTGCCTGCCACGGTGTCTGGTCTGGACTTTCAGGCTTGTATTCATGCCTTTGTAGCAGCTGTGCACAGCTTCCCTTTACTGCAGGCCAGACTTTTCTTAGACAGCCTATTCCCATTTTTGTTAGGTTCTGGGCACCCTGGGGCCAGCACCGGTCCATCCTGGTGTCCTTGGCAGTTGGCATATTACATACCTGTCTTTCAGGAGTCTTTGATCACATTGAAACTTTAAAGCACAGGTTTGGGGCTTCTGCTGATGCTCTGCCTGTATCAGACACAGTGGGGGCTGGTCAGCCTTCGGGGTGGTGAGTGGTACCCTGCTGAGGGGCTGGGGGTGGTCAGTCTCAAGTGGAGGGTCATAGTAGTCAATTTGGGGCACGGGATAGGATAATACTTTTACCCCTAAGCCGGATGATGAGTTGATGGTTGTTTTGGGGACTGTGGTTTTCCACATGAGGAAACTGAGGCTCAGTGGGCTACAGAACCTGGTAGAAACAGCTTCCTTGGGGGGGGCAACCAAGGACAGGTGGCCCTTGAGGTAAGACTTGAAGGATAGTTAGGAGTTTTCCAGGGTAAAATAGATGGAAAGGCATTCAAGGCAGAGGGAACGGCACCTGCAAAATCTTAGAGTGGTAAAGGAATGAAGCTCAGGCAGGGATGGCAAATGGGACCAGAGAAGAGGATTTAAGGAGGTACGTGGAGAGGGTGGGGAGATCCAGATCACAGTGTGAAGGGCCCTGTGGGTGGTGCAAAGGGGCTGTAATAGGGAGTCGCGGAATTTTGAAAAGGACATAACATGACACATCTGTGCTTTAGAATGATCCGTCTGTTGCTCTAGGGACAGTGGTTTGAGGGAGAGCAATTCTGGAGCTATTGCAATGATGCAGATGCGTGGTGGTGAAGCTCTGGGCGGCAGGACAGGGGGAGGGTGGAGAGGAAAGGGATACACACCGTTAGCATCACCAGGGCTTGGATGCTGACTGTGTGTGGGGGGAGAGGAAGGCTGAGGCTGGTGGCCCGCGGGCAGGTGAGGGATGCTGCTGTTCCCTGAGTCAGGGCGACGGAAGGAGCAAGACGTGTGACCCAGAAGGGGGTGGACACGCTGATTTGCAGCACCCCCGACAGTGTCCAGGGGGCGCTGTCCGGCCGGTACTAGAACCAGGTCTGCTGCTGGGAAGGGGCTTCTGGCAGGAGATGGTATCTGGCAGTCTTCAGCTAGATGAGTTGTTGAAACCAGAGAAGTGAGAGATACCATCCAGGGATGGCATTTAAATGTGAGATGGGATGAAGGCTGAAGGTGGCTCCTCAGTAAGAACAGAAAGAGCGTGAGTCAGCAAGGAAAGCTAAGTGGGAATGCTCAGAGAAGAGGGTGGCCCGGGTGAACCCATGTCAGACCGTTCAGTGTGCTACAGGTCACTAACCTCCCCAGGCAGGTCAGGAGAGCTGTTCTGGAGGAGCTCTCTGAACTTGAGCCTTGAAAAGTGACTGCAGCTAGTGAGGAAGGAGGGATTTGGGGAGGACAAAGAAGTTAGGACGCACTGAGGGGTAACGTGACACTAATCAGTGACATTCTGGGGAAAACCCAGAAGCAGGCTAATGAAGGAACAATTCCTTGGCTCTGGATCTCTTTCTAATACAGCCACCTGACCAGGTCATTCTTGTGCTTCAAAAAGTGTTCAGAGTCCCCAGAGGCTCTGTCAGGTTTCCCTCCGAGGGTTCCGGGGATGGTTACAGGTGTTTCGGCCCTCCTGGCTAGCTATGTTTGGAAAAGAGCGGGTTAGACAGAGTTAACCGGGCCTCTGTACTCCAGAGATCCAGAACTCTCAGTGCACTCTCTGACTGTCCTTGAAAGGGGGTTATAGACAGGATTTCCCAAACCCCAGTGACCACGGAACCCCTCTTTCCTGGGGAACCCCGGGGCCTGGAATTTCATGAAGGACCCTTTGGGAGTTGCTTGCCTTCAGCACAGAGTTCTTATTCCTCAAAATGGCATGCAAGGTCCTGTTTACTTCTTCTTTTTTTTAAAAAAATTATTTTTGGCCGTGCTGGGTCTTCGCTGCTGCGTGCGGGCTTTGTCTAGTTGCAGAGAGTGGGGGCTTCTCTTCACTGTGGTTGCAGGCTTCTCACTGAAGTGGCTTCCCTTGTTGCAGAGCACAGGCTCTAGGCACATGGGCTTCACTAATAGCAGCACACAGGCTCAGTTGGGGTGCATGGGCTTAGCTACTTTGCAGCCTGGGGGATCTTTCCGGACCAGGCATTGAAACTGTGTCCTCTGCATTGGCAGGTGGATTCTTAACTATTGGACCACCAGGGAAGTCTCTTGCTTGCTTCTTGAGTCTAGAGTCTCACTACATCTTCCTACCCTCCTAGAACCCCCTGTGCTCTGGCCACACCAGCCACTAGTGTGTTCCCCGTGTGCTATATCAGCATGTGTTGTTGGATCTCTGAGTAGCAGCTTTTTCCCTTTTGTGGGCAAGGCTCTTTCTCTTATCTGGGGCTCCCTTCAGTGAGAGCCCACCTCTTCCAGGAAGTCTTCTCTGATTCTCTCAGTTGGGTTAGGTGCCTTGCCTTAATTCTGTAATGCACCTTGCTTGCCTCCCTCCATAGCAGCACTTTCTGTGGTGCTGAAATCATGCACCTGCTGCCTTTCTCATCAGACCTTGCTCTCTTCGATGGCACGGTTGGGCTGGATTCACTGCTTTATTCCTGGGGTTGGCCATACACCAAGATCTTCTAATCGTGATTTTGAGTTAATGGAAAGATGGAGAGAGGCAGAGACAGAGATTTTGTATAAAATGTCTGCAGGGCCAGCCAATATTCTTTGGCCCACTATTACCAACCTACCAGCCTTTCCTTATATTCTGGAGACCTAGAATATAAAAGTGTAAAAGACACTTTCCCATAACTCTCACACTTCCTGAGATGATAAGTATAGTTTCATACTTGATTATAATTTAAAAAGAAATTCTGGCATGCTGCCACCACTGCTTCGCATACACAGATGAAGATTGTCCACACATGGGATGAAGCCTCATACACCCAGTCTCTGAGAAAGGCTGGTCCTCCCTTTCACATCCCATTTGCAAGGTGAGCAGCACCGTAAGTCCTGGAAGGAACATTGTGTTCTGGCTTAGGAATCTTTCCTCTCTGTCTTATTTGGTCTTGCGCTCAGAGATGTCCTGCATAACCCCAGGGGGGGCACCATTCATGAAAAGGAAGGGGCAACAGGATGGCCCTGGCTTGGACCCTCCCTGGAAGGCACCTGTTCCTTCTTGTTGTAGACACTGGGCTTTCACTGCAGCCCTAGAAGTGGGAAACATTTGCATTTTGGTCAACTGGCCTTCCTTGGGAGGCCTGTGATGCAACTGAGTAGAAAGAGCATGGGTCAACACGCCTCGTTTTGGAGATGATTATAATCTGCCCTAATTTGGAAAAATCCATCTTCATTGAAACAGATCCTGATGCTGGGGGAGATTGAAGGCAACGGAGAAGAGGGCGACAGAGGATGAGATGGTTGGATGGCGTCACTGACTCAATGGACGTGAGTTCGAGCAGGCTCTGGGAGATGGTGAAGGGCAGGGAAGCCTGGCGTGCTGCAGTCCATGGGGTCGCCAAGGAGTTGGAACATGACTTAGTGACTGGAAACAACAATAAGTTTATCTTGTGACGTGACGTGGCATGGTAAAATCAACATTGGACTAGGATTTAGAGTATTTAGGCTCAAATATAAACTCCATCACTCATTATCTAGGAAATCTTGGGCAGGTTCCCAGACTTCAGATTATTTTTTTTTACCATATACAAATGGTACAAGGTGGTGGGGCAGGGTGGGTGGGTCAGAAGTCCTTGGGGGTCATGTCCCCAATCAGCCTCAGACTCAGATGCTGAGGTCCCTGGGGGCACTGGTGTTGGGCTCAGAGGCTGTGGAGCATCTGGTTAGTGGGGGTTGGAGGGATGGGGCTGGTGGGGGTAGTCAGATGATTTCTCCATGCCAGCATAAATCACTCTGCTGACCACCAGGGGGGAGATGGTTCAGGGAGGGTCTCTTGGGCATATTGTGGTAGAGAGAAGAGAGCAGAGTGGTTAAGGTAGAAGAGGAAACACAGGGAAAGGCTGGAGAGAGGCAGCAGTGTGAGACCAGTCCCAAAAAACCCTGCCTGGCCTGCATGGCTCACCACATCCCGCCCTCTCCCAAACTCTTTTGAGATCAGTTATTCAACCTTGGGGAACCCCAGTGGCTAAATGATAAGACAAATACCTGCCCTGGCAGAGCTGACATGTGGGTTAGAGAATTCATCTTATCATTCAGCATAGCTCAATAAATTACAGATATTCTATTAGTATTAATGGCTTTAATCACTCCTGACCTATACACTTCTACCCTATCCACCCTCCAAAGCCCTTTATCCATGTGATATGTTGCTAAACCAGTTCTCCCTCTTCTAGATTTATGCATGATGGTACTCTAGAGGGAATTGGGTCCAGTTGACCTATTCTACAGGTAGGCATTTCAGATCCATAAGTAAAAGTTTGATGCTATTCTTTTTAAAATTTATTTTATTTTTTAAAGTATTTTATTTTTAAAAATTTATTTATTTTAATTGGAGGCTAATTACTTTACAATATGGTAGTGGTTTTGTCATACATTGACATGAATCATCCATGGGCTTACATGTGTTCCCCATTCTGAACCCTCCTCCCACCTCCCTCCCCATCCCATCCCTCAGGGTCGTCCCAGTGCACCAGCCCTGAGCATCCTGTATCATGCATCGAACCTGGACTGGCGATCTGTTTCACATATGATAATATACATGTTTCAGTGCTAGACTCTCAAATCATCCCACCCTCGCCCTCTTCCACAGAGTCCAAAAGACTGTTCTATACATCTGTGTCTGTTTTGCTGTTTTGCATGTAAGGTTATCATTACCATTTTTCTAAACTCCATATATATGCATTAGTCTACTGATGCTATTCTTATGTTATCATTCTATGGCCACTGATTGAAAGTCACATCCCAAACACTTCCCGGCATGGCTCCACGTTCCAAGAGTTTGCACTACACTTATCACCACTGGATTTGTTTTTGTGGCATATATATCCTTCTACTTGAATGTCAGTTTCGTTATAGTTGGAAATTGTTTTCTGTACCCTCATTATCCCCAGCACCTGGGACACTGCAGGACAGAGTAAGTGCCCTGTGTATTAAAAGTGGTGAGTCACTATCTTATAGAAATGGTGGCCAGTTTTGTGACCTTGGGCAAGTTGTCTTTCTAAGTCTTAGCTTCTTCTGGGCTAAAGTAGGACAATAATACCTGGAGATTCAGCTTGACTTCAGGCATCTCCAAGGAGGCCTCAAGGAGATGCCTCGAAGGGTAAGGTTTTTGAAGACTCACTATGGTCTGACTTTCAGCCTTAAAGATGAAATCTTCTTATACCTGAGCTTTAGTTGGACCGGGAAAGACTCTTTCCTACTATTCTCACAAGAGACTGATATATAAGCCAGGAATGGTGATTTACTAATTTGTGCTATGAAAAACAGAATTACTGAGAAAAATCAGAGTTCAAATTGATTTCAGCATTTTGCTGGAAGCCAAATTATAATGTGAAGCCTGTCAGGGCATTATGGAATGAGAAAAGGGGGCATGAGTCAATTGGTCTAAATATTTGTCATTTCTGGCATCTGGCTTTGAGAATTATGCATTCATTTCCAAAATCAGGAGGACTGGACAGGCTGGATCTATAAGTCAGGGCCTTCTTACCTTTGAGGAGACTGATGGTCTCTGCCCTGTGATGATTCAAGTTTTGTTTTCAGGCTTTCACAGCTGATCATCATCACCTTATGAGAGACAGAGCTTACCTTGAACTCTGCGAGTTTTAGTTTTATCTTTTAAACTTTCCCATCTTCTGGTTTGCTGGGGGCTCCCTCCTTGATTCTAGGCGACTCTGAGAAAGTTGTCAATTAGATTGCACCACCCCCTGCCTGCCACTTCTGAGTTGAGCATCTTAGCCACTCATCATCCCTGGCCACAGTGGTTGACCTAGGGACATGAATGTGAGCTGAGTAGCGCAATCAAAATCTTTTTGTTTGCTATCTGGACACTGGGGAACGGTAGACTATTTGCAAAGCTGGCCACAATAACCCCTCCCATCCCCTGTGCCCCTTTGCAATGTGACTTTAGCCACCTCCCATGAAGAGGTGGAGTCTAGTTCCCCTCCTCTTGAATTTGGGCTGATCCCTTGAGTTGTTTTGATCAGTCAAAGAGATGCTTTTTGAGTTCTGAACCTCAGCCTCTAGAGGCTTTGCAGATTCTATTCTCACTCTTGGAATCCTGTTGCCTTGTGAACAAGCCAGGCTGCAGCTGCTTTGAGATTAAAACACTGGATGCAGACAGAGATGATGGAGAGAGAAGCCCAGACGTCCCAGCTATTCCAGCTATCTCAGTTGAGGCCCCTGACACATGAATCAGGCCATCTGAGACCAATCAGCCTCCTGCTGACACCATCTGTCTACAAATGCCTGGTCAGCTCCAGAAGATGCCACGTGGATTCAAAGAACTACCCAGCTGATCCTCACCTGACCTGCTGACCCACACAACTGAGAGCAGAAAAATGGCTGTTCCTCTAGCTAACCAATTTTCGTGGTGTTTTGTTGATAGCCCTAGAAATATGATTTTTTTCCTCCCATTGGAGACCAAGCTGAGAAGGTGCAAGGCTGGGGCTACAGGAGGCTGCTATACTGAGAGATTCAGAAGGGATAAATAAGCAGAGACCAGCAGAATGGAGAGATGACGGGGTTGGAACCATGAATGGTATTATTTGAGTCCCTGAATCCAGGCAAGACTTAAGATGGCTGCCTTACTAGCTTCCCTGTTGGGCAAAAGAAAAACTTTGTGCTTTAGTTTTTAAGTTAGTATGAGCTAGGCTTCTGTCACCTGACAATTAAGGAGTCCTAATTGTGAGAGTGGCATCACCGACTCTGTGGACATGAGCTTGAGTGAACTCCGGGAGTTGGTGATGGACAGGGAGGCCTGGTGTGCTGTGATTCATGGGGTTGCCGAGAGTTGGACACGACTGAGCTACTGAAGTGAACTGAACTGAATTGTGAGAGTTGGACTGTGAAGAAAGCTGATTGCCGAAGAATTGATGCTTTTGAACTGTGGTGTTGGAGAAAAGTCCCTTGGACTGCAAGGAGAATCAACTAGTCCATTCTAAAGGAGATCAATCCTGGGTGTTCATTGGAAGACTGATGCTAAAGCTGAAACTCCAATACTTTGGCCACCTCATGCAACGAGTTGACTCACTGGAAAAGAGTCTGATGCTGGGAGGGATTGGGGGCGGGAGGAGAAGGGGATGACAGAGAATGAGATGGCTGGATGGCATCACCAACTCTGTGGACATGAGTTTGAGTGAACTCCGGGAGTTGGTGATGGACAGGGAGGCCTGGCGTGCTGTGATTCATGGGGTCGCGGAGAGTCGGACACGACTGAGCGACTGAACTGAACTGAACTGAATTGATACACATTCCTTGGCCGGGTGTGTTGTTTGCTTGCTGTTGTTGTTTTAGTCACTGAGTCATGTCCGACTCTTTGTGACCCCATGGAATGTAGCCCGCCAGGCTCCTCTGTCCATGGGATTCTCCAGGCAAGAATACTGGAGTGGGTTGCCACTTCCTCCTTCAGGGGATCTTCACGACCCAGCGATTGAATTGCATCTCCTGCATTGGCAGGTGCATTTTTTACCTCTGAGCCACCAGGGCTTCCAGGTTTCAGCAACATTTTACTGTCCTAATGACTTCTGGTATCTTCTAAGTATATCAGTCAAAGTTCCTTGATTAAAAACAAACCTCATTCACAATTTATTCATTCAGCTCTCTGGTTATTACTCTCCACGATGCAGGGACTGTGGTTACTGCTAGGGATTTAGCAGGTGACCAGGTGGTGCTAGTGGTAAAGAACCTACCTGCCAATGCAGGAGATTCGAGGGATGTGGGTTCAATCCCTGAGTCGGGAAGATCCCCTGGATTAAGAAATGGCAACCCACTCCAGTATTCTTGCCTGGAGAACCCCATGGACAGAGGAGAATGGCAGGCTATAGTCCATAGGGTCGCAGAGAGTTGGGCACGACTGAAGCGAAGCATTCTTCTTCACGACACATTGGGTGTCCCCAGTGCCCACTTCAGGCTGTTTAGTTAGAACTGGGTTAAATTACAAGAAGGTAAAGAAATGGGCACTATGAGCACATCCACAACCCACCCCAGAGTTTTGCTGTGAGAACCAAAGGGGATAACGTGTGTGAAAACACCTAACCTCATTCCAGCATAAAAATATTTATTTTTATTTTTGCTCATGGGATGAAACCACAAGCCCATTTCTGAAGGATCTGATCCTATCACTGAAAATTCTTTCATGTAGCTGTTCTTTTCTACTTCTAAGTCTTACTCAGAGCGCAACATTCTCAGTTTGCCAAATAGTGGGGTAGTGAATAGCAGAGATGTGTCTGCTCTAAATTCAAGAGGCATACAGTCCTGGAACTCCTGGAGGTCTGGGCTTCCAACACACTTCTGAAATACGGCCTCCGTCTTTTCACCACCCACACTTCTGCTGAGAATCCAAGTTTTTTTTTTTTTTTTCTTTGCCTTTATTACTTCCAAGTTCTAGTTCTTGGCTGAGACAAACTGCAGTCCCCAAATGCTGTGATTTAATGAGAGGAAATTTACTTGACATACTGTACAAATTTGCCAGGGGAAGTCATTCTGGTAAAGATAATTACATCCACATCTTAGTGTAAATTACAGCAAATGTTTGAAACTGTGAGCAGCTGCTGAGTTCTGTCACTCAACACGACCTCCCTCCTTTGGGGCGCACAACCAGCTAATGAAAGTCCAGTGGAAGAAAAATGAGAAGTCTGATAATAACCATCTGACCGACCCAAGTTCCATCATTTATTCAATTGAGAAGTAGTATCAGAATAGAGTGCTTCCTGCATAGGCCGAAGTCAAACAGCCACAGATGGAAGCTGTTGGGGAGGGCTTGGTCCCAGGCATATCTAGGAGGTGGAGTTGTGCCACAGTTATGATTTTTCAGTCTAGACCAAAACTAGTGACCAGCCTCATCTCCTGCTCTTGTCCTCACATCCCCCTTGTTTGGTCACACCAATAGTTTGCTGTTCTCTGAATATGCCATTTACTAGTTTACTCTCATGCCATTGGCCCTTTTGTTTCAAACCTTCTTCCTGTTTTCTCAGTCTCATGAAAGCCTAACCTTCATCTGACATGCAGCTCACATGCTTTCATTCAAAAGAATCTGTCTTAATCACCCCAAGCAACAGTCATTCTGCCCTTAGGGCTCCCATCACACCTTCTTCACAACTGTGTCATGGCATTTATTCATTGAGTCAATATGTAATGAGCAGTTACCCAGAAGAGGGGGTCCTAAGGTGGATCAGTTATTTTCTTGTAGGATTCCAGAGTCTAGTAGGGGAGACACTCAAGTTAAAAAAAAGACCACCACAATTCCAATGCAGTGATTCATCATGAGAAACGCTGGGCTGGATGAATCGCAAGCTGGAATCAAGATTGCCGGGAGAAATATCAATAACCTCAGATATGCAGATGACACCACCCTTATGGCAGAAAGTGAAGAACTAAAGAGTCTTTTGATGAAAGTGAAAGAGGAGAGTGAAAAAGTTGGCTTAAAGCTCAACATTCAGAAAACTAAGATCATGGCATCTGGTCCCATCACTTCATGGTAAATAGATGGGAAACAGTGGAAACAGTGTCAGACTTTATTTTTTTGGGCTCCAAAATCACTGCAGATGGTGACTGCAGCCATGAAATTAAAAGACGCTTACTCCTTGGAAAGAAGGTTATGACCAACCTAGACAGCATATTAAAAAGCAGAGACATTATTTTGCCAACAAAGGTCCATCTAGTCAAGGCTATGGTTTTTCCAGTGGTCATGTATGGACGTGAGAGTTGGACTATAAAGAAAGCTGAGTGCTGAAGAATTGATGCTTTGAACTGTGTTGTTGGAGAAGACTCCTGAGAGTCCCTTGGACTGCAAGGAGATCCAACCAGTCCATCCTAAAAGAGATCAATCCTGGGTGTTCATTGGAAGGACTGATGTTGAAGCTGAAACTCCAATACTTTGGCCACCTGATGTGAAGAACTGACTCATGTGAAAAGATCCTGATGTTAGGAAAGATTGAAGGCAGGAGGAGAAGCGGACAACAGAGGATGAGATCGTTGGATGGTGTCACTGACTCAATGGACATGAGTTTGAGTAAAGTCCGGGAGTTGGTGATGGACAGGGAGGCCTGGTGTGCTGCAGTCCATGGGGTCGCAAAGAGTTGGACACAACTTAAAGACTGTACTGAGCTGAATCCTCAAGGAGGCTAGATTGGGCTTCCACAAATGATGATATTAGCACATTACAAGGGAAAACCCTGGAGTACAGGTGCTTATTAAGCTTCTGCTTGTGTCACATTTTCTGATATCTCAGTTCATGGCCAAATCCAGACTCAGTAAGTAGGTAATTATACAAGAGCATGCATACTTGGAGGCCTGATTCACTGGGTTGATATTTCCACAACCCACCACAGACAAGTAGATGTCAGGTGGTCACAGTAGAAGGGATGAGGGATACATATTAAAGTCACTGTTCTGTAGACAAGGGGCTGGGGCCAAATTCCTGAGGTCCCTAAACTTGGCTGGGTTTGGAGCTGGAAGAACTCCAAGGGTTTGGATCAAATTAAATGAATCCAATAATATGTACTTCATAGATTATCTTCAGCATTGTAAGCAACAATGTGAAAGTATTTTGCAAGCTTATAAAGAAGAAAAAATAGATCGTTAGGTAGAAATCCCAGATCAGCACCAAAGACAGCTCCCAGACTACCTCAAAGCTGCAGTAACTACACAACATGAATATGAATCCATGCTGCCTTATCACAGAGGCACCTGTGCCCCGGAGAAACAGATTGCTGACTGTCTAAATTCTTGGGCTTGCTTCATATATTCTCATTAACCTTGGACTCTTTCCTGTCATGACCCAGATGAATTGAATTTGGGTTTAGACAGGAGGATTTGATTCAGTGATCAGTGCAAAGAAATAGAAGAAAACAATAGAATGGGAATGACTAGAGATCTCTTCAAGAAAATTAGAGATACCAAGGGAACATTTCATGCAAAGATGGGCTCGATAAAGGACAGAAATGGTACGGACCTAACAGGAGCAGAAGATATTAAGAAGAGGTGGCAAGAATACACAGAAGAACTGTACAAGAAAGATCTTCACGACCAAGATAATCATGATGGTGTGATCACTCACCTAGATCCAGACATCTGGAATATGAAGTCAAGTGGGCCTTAGAAAGCATCACTGCAAACAAAGCTAGTGGAGGTGATGGAATTCCAGTTAAGCTATTTCAAATCCTGAAAGATGATGCTGTGAAAGTGCTGCACTCAATATGCCAGCACATTTGGAAAACTCAGCAGTGGCCACAGGACTGGAAAGGGTCAGTTTTCATTCCAATCTCAAAGAAAGGCAATACCAAACAATGCTCAAACTACTGCACAATTGCACTCATCTCACATGCTAGTAAAGTAATGCTGAAAATTCTCCAAGCCAGGCTTCAGCAATACGTGAACTGTGAAATTCCAGATGTTCAAGCTGGTTTTAGAAAAGGCAGAGGAACCAGAGATCAAATTGCCAACATCCTCTGGATCATGCAAAAAGCAAGAGAGTTCCAGAAAAAACATCTATTTCTGCTTTATTGACTATGCCAAAGCCTTTAACTGTGTGGGTCACAATAAACTGTGGAAAATTCTGAAAGAGATGGGAATACCAGACTACCTGACCTGCCTCTTGAGAAACCCGTATGCAGGTCAGGAAACAACAGTTAGAACTGGACATGGAACAACAGACTGGTTCCAAATAGGAAAAGGAGGACGTCAAGGCTGTATACTGTCACCTTGCTTATTTAACTTATATGCAGAGTACATCATGAGAAACGCTAGGCTGGAAGAAGCACAAGCTGGAATCAAGATTGCTGGGAGAAATATCAATAACCTCAGATATGCAGAGGACACCACCCTTATGAAGTGAAGAGGAACTAAAAAGCCTCTTGATGAAAGTGAAAGAGGAGAGTGAAAAAGTTGGCTTAAAGCTCAACATTCAGAAAACTAAGATCATGGCCTCCGGTCCCATCACTTCATGGCAAATAGATGGGGAAACAGTGGAAACAGTGTTAGACTCTATTTTTTGGGGCTCCAAAATCACTGCAGATGGTGAGTGCAGCCATGAAATTAAAAGATGCTTACTCCTTGGGAGGAAAGTTATGACCAACCTAGATAGCATATTAAAAAGCAGAGATATTACTTTGCCAACCAAGGTCCGTCTAGTCAAGGCTATGGTTTTTCCAGTGGTCATGTATGGATCTGAGAGTTGGACTGTGAAGAAAGCTGAGCGTTGAAGAATTGATGTTTTTGAACTGTGGTGTTGGAGAAGGCTCTTGAGAGTCCCTTGGACTGCAAGGAGATCCAACCAGTTCATTCTAACGAAGACCAGTCGTGGGTGTTCATTGGAAGGACTGAGGCTGAGGCTGAAACTCCAATATTTTAGCCACCTCATGCGAAGAGTTGACTCACTGGAAAAGACCCTGATGCTTGGAGGGATTGCGGGCAGGAGGAGAAGGGGACGACAGAGAATGAGATAGCTGGGTGGCATCACAGACTCGATGGACATGAGTTTGAGTGAACTCCGGGAGATGGTGATGGACAGGGAGGCCTGGTGTGCTGTGATTCATGTGGTTGCAAAGAGTCGGACACGACTGAGTGACTGGACTGAACAGAACTTAGACATAAGGAAGAGAAACCCCAAATAAGAGTAAGAGAGAAGCAAGAGAGAAATTTTGACTCTCACACCAAAGGTTATTGCTAGACAGTTCAGGACTGTTACAGCAACTCTGTTCCATGAAGTCTAGACTTGGGACTCTTATTGCTCACTGCTGTGTATCCTTAAGGTGTGACCTGCAACATCAGGTCTAGGTGGGTGATCAGTGCTCCTGTAACTACATCTACACTGTTTCATTTGCTCCTTCCTCCGATAAAAGCAATTCTTCTGGTGCACACTATGGACCAGAAATAGACTAAAGGGTGTTACATGTGTGATAGTGGAAGTCAGTAATCTTGAAATCCTGAGATGAGAATCATTCTTAATATTGCCCTTTTCAATTGAATGGAGTTCCATTTATGGTCCTGCTTCTCTCAGCTTCTGGAAGTTACTTCTCATATCTGCCTCTCCAGGTCTTCTATATTGATCCCCTTTATGCCCCCTGTGAGCACATCTGGTACTCAGAAAAGATGTTTTGGGAGAGCCCCCCGGGGATGGCCTGGGAGAGGTAGAACCTGGAGGGTGGTGGATAGGGAGCAGCCTCTCCTGAGTCTGAGATCCACAAAGTAGAGTCAAAGATTGGAAAAGGGCACTGATTAGGAGGCATGAAAACCTTCATCTGGAATCAGTGCCAAGGGTCCCTAAAGGCTTTAGGATCTAGGCTGAGGGCAGCTCAAGGCTACTACTGTTAGAGCTGGGATTGGAAGTCCTTTGAGTCCTCTGTCAGACCAGATCGTTGACCTTTGAGAAAGCATTCAAATGCTGTGTCACCAATTTCATTTTGAAACCACGGGCTAAGTCGTGAAGAAGGCCTCATGGATCTCTACAGAAGAATACTGGGTCCACTGAAAGACAGGGCGATTCCAGCTGCCAGAATACTGGGCAATTCACTGTGAAGAAATCCCAAATGGGTTGCAATATTAGATTAGCAAAGGCTTATTTTTAAATATTTCATCAGGCTAAACTTGCAGGGGACTCTCTGCTTTTAAAATGGTGAGCCCGTCCATTCAGACGACATTGTTTTTGACTCAGTTCTCCAGTGCAGAGGAGGAGTCTGGTTCAGGCCGTATGTTCGTCTTATCATCAGTTACTGCGGAGTCAGTTTTCCCCTCTGGTGGGTATGCCTTGTTCCTGTTGGCGAATGCCTGGCTGATTTCTGCATGGGTTCTGTTTTTGGTCTCAGGCAGGACAAAATGCAAATAGAGAGCACCTGTGAAGCAGATTGCAGCAAAAACCAGGAAACAGTAGGTGTCCAGACTTTTCTGCAGAAAGGCAGAGACAAAAAGGCATCAGAAAGACAATCGCTAGACTGATTGCAAAACCATCTCTGGGCTGAGTTTTTAAGAAATAGTTTCCCATCCCTGGATCAACATTTCTGGATTAAACACAGCATGTGTGAGGCTGCCTCCACAGGCCAAGGTGCCTTACAAATGTCTACCTGAGATGGTCTCACATGAGGCACACATGAATCAGCTTCAAACCCTGGCAAAGATGAGGAAGTGGCAGTTTTTATTTATTTTGAAAACAAGGCGTATAAAAATGAATCATCATGGGGACTTCCCCAGGTAAGTCCAGTTGCTAAGACTCTGAGCTCCCAATGCAGGGAGCCTGGGTTTCATCCCCGGTCAGGGAACTAGATCTCAGCTGCTGCAACTAAAGATTCCACATCCGGCAACAAAGATCAAAGATCCTGCATGCTGCAACTAAGACCTGGCATAGCCAAATAAATAAATATTAAAAAAATTAATCATCACAAAAGCAAAATACGGTGCTTGCTGAATGTTATCCTACGTTCATATTTACCATTAGCCACATTCCGCCCTCCAAACCCCCGCTACTATACACATGAGAAAAGTGTGATGTCAAAAGGGAAGTGAAATTCCCCAGTTGATAAGAAAATTACAGAGCATAGGCTAGGTCAAGATAGCACTGTTTTTTCTAATATACAAAAGATGTAATTCACTGATTGCTATCCTGATACAGCTTCACACAAATAAGAGAGACTAGAAAAAAGAGAAATGTTGAATGCAATCACCCAACAGTACTTTACATATCCTGATTATAGCACTTAATGCGTGGACGGGAATGACCCTGGCCACTGCACTAGACCTTGAGCTTCTTCATGACTCGGTCACCTCAAGGACTTCTGTGTCTATCCAGTGCCTGGCTTGTAGTAGTTGATCAATAAATGTTTGTTAGATAAAAGACTTTACAGGTTCCAGTTGTCAGGGCAAAGACTTTTTCATTCCACAAACGTCTGTTGATTCAAAGATAACACTGTCTTTGAATGATATTTCACAGTCAGCGATATCATGATTTTAGTCAATTACACGCTACTATTTGATTCCACAAACACTTGATTTTGACACATGACATAGTGTTGAAGGGCTTGATCTCTGGATCACCTCCTAGATCTACCGTTTGCTGACTCTGAGGCTCTTGGTGCCTCAGTAAATGAGGCAGAATGAGGCTGTAAAATGAGATAATAATGGGAGTTGAAGGCTGTTGTAAGGATTAAATGAGACATTCTCTGTAGAAGTCATAGAGCAGTTCTGGATGGCATAAACATTCCACACCTCGGAGGGCTTGTCTAGAAGGGTATGTGCCTTCCACTTGTCCACAGAGATTCCAGGAACAGAACAGAGAATAGAAAGCATGGGCTCTGCAGTCAGTTGGGTGGCATTCAAATCCTGACTCCATCATTTACACAAGGTGTCAACACTGAAGATGTGCCATTTAAGACAGAACTTCAAAGCACTGATGGAAGTTTCCTCATTTATAACACGGTCTATACCACATGTTGCTTTGAAGATGGAATGAGATGTATTCACCTTGGCTTTCAACATCCCCGCTTGTACGCTGAATGGGCATCTTGACTTACTGAATCTCAGCAGAGCCCCTAGACCTGTTCCTGCTCTGGTCTTACTCACCTCAGTTGATGGCACCTCCATCCTTCCATTTGCTTAGACCAACTAAACACTTTTTCTGTCTCACACCTACATCTGATGCATCAGGAAATCATGTCATCTCTACCCTGATGTATATTCTGAATATGAGCACTTGTTACCACTTATACTGCTACCGTTTTGGTTCAAGTTATCATCATCTCTGGGCTTCCCTGATGGCTCAGTGGTAAAGAATTTGTCTGCAATGCAGGAGATGCAGGTTCGATCCCTAGGTCTGGAAGATGCCCTGGAGGAGGGCATGGCAACCCACTCTAGTGCCCTTGCCTGGAAAATCCCATGGACAGAGGACCCTGGTGGGCTATAGTCCATGGATTCACAAATAGTCAGACATGATTGAAGTGACTGAGCATGCACACACATCATCGTCTCTGGGTCAGATTGTTAGTACAACTTCTCAATGGCTTTTTCTGCTTCTCTGGTGTCCCCACCTAGTATTATCCTCACGAGAGAAGCCACAGTGATTCTGTGAAGCAAAAGACAGAGTGTCGGGACTTCCCTGGTTGTCCAGTGGTTAGGAATCTGCCTTGCAATGCAGAGGATGTGATTTCCATCCCTGGAGGGGGAACTGAGATCCCACATGCTGCTGCTGCTGCTAAGTCGCGTCAGTCGTGTCCGACTCTGTACGACCCATAGACGGAAGCCCACCAGGCTCCCCTGTCCCTGGGATTCTCCAGGCAAGAACACTGGAGTGGGTTGCCATTTCCTTCTCCAATGCATGAAAGTGAAAAGTGAAAGTGAAGTCGCTCAGTCGTGTCTGACCCTCAGCGACCCCACAGACTGCAGCCTACCAGGGTCCCCCGTCCATGGGATTTTACAGGCAAGAGTACTGGAGTGGGGTGCCATTGCCTTCTCTGCCACATGCTGCAGAGCAACTAAACCCATGCACTTCAACTACTGAACAACAACCAGAAAGCCTGTGAACCATGACAGAAAGATCCCACGTGCTGCAACTAAGGACCCGATGCAAATAAATAAATATTTTAAAAAAGAGCATGCCACTCCTCTGCTCCAGACGCATCATGACATCCCAAGTCACGTGAGCAAAGCCCAAGTCCTTACCATGGGCTCTAAGCCCAGCCACCATTCAGCCCCCTGACTTCTCTGCCCTCCCTCTCCCACGCTGTTTCTCTGCTCCCACTACTCTGCCTTCCTGACACTCCTCCAGTATCCTGCCTCAGGACCTTTGCACCTGCTCTTCCCTTTCCCTGGAATAATCTTCACTTGTCTGCACATCTCACTTCTCTTCATTTCAGCTTTCTTTCTCAGAGAAGTTCTTCCAGCTTCTGCTTCTAAAGGGCTTCCCCAGCTCTCCACTTACCCTTCTTCACTGCTTACAAATCACTCTCCACTCCCCAGCAGGATCCTTCGTTAACCCTCTCCCCCACCAGGAGGTGGGCTGCCGGAGGACAGGCGTTGTTATTTTTCCTGAGTCTCCAGAACCTGGGAGACCGTTTGACACATGGTAGGTGCTCCAGAAGTGTTCACTGGGTGTATAGACACACTGAGGCTCAGCGCAACTCCCTGCCTACCCTGGCCACATGTGGAGATGCCTGGGACTTCTCAGAGCTGTCACCTGCAGAGCTGTCACCGGCTTGGCTTCCTTTCTCACAAGACCCAAAGGGTGGAGCCAGGATTTTTCTCACCATGTCACAGAATTGAGCCAAGAGACTTCCAGTACTGCGGGCACATTGGGAAGGAACACTGCCCACCTTGGGACTCTCGGAAGCCAAGCTGATAGGAAGGCCAGGTGAGTGGGCCCACTTCCAGGGCACAGGCTCTGCCCCACTGACCCTCAGAGGAAAAGTCTGGCCAGGTCACCCTTATGGGGGGCAGAACTTGCAGCAGACATGCATGCCCCACAGTTCAGTTCAGTTCAGTTCAGTTCAGTCGCTCAGTCGTGTCCGACTCTCCGCGACCCCATGAATCACAGCACGCCAGGCCTCCCTGTCCATCACCAACTCCCGGAGTTCACTCAAACTCATGTCCACAGAGTCGGTGATGCCATCCAGCCATCTCATTCTCCGTCGTCCCCTTCTCCTCCCGCCCCCAACCTTTCCCAGCATCAGAGTCTTTTCCAGTGAGTCAACTCGTCTCATGAGGTGGCCAAAGTATTGCAGTTTCAGCTTTAGCATCAGTCCCTCCAATGAACATCCAGGATTGATCTCCTCCAGAATGGACTGGTTGGATCTCCTTGCAGTATAAGGGACTCTCAAGAGTCTTCTCCAACACCACAGTTCAAAAGCATCGATTCTTCGGCGGTCAGCCTTCTTCACAGTCCAACTCTCACATCCATACATGACCACGGGAAAAACCATTGCCTTGACTAGATGGACCTTGGTTGGCAAAGTAATGTCTCTGCTTTTTAATATACTATCAAGGTTGGTCATAACTTTCCTTCCAAGGAGCAAGCGTCTTTTAATTTCATGAGAACCCCCCAATCCTAGAGCTGGCTCCGCAGACACCTGCTCTTTAATGAGAAGCATCATTAGGAGGGTGTTGGGAGGTGGTTGGAGACCAGAGAGGAGAGAAGAGAATGGGATAGATAGGCATCACCTCTGCCGGGTTGGTGGAGCTGGAGCTTTTCCACTGATGCGCACTTCCTGCCTCGGGAAAACAGATGGGTCCCTCTTTACAGGTGGGGAAATCAAGGCAGAGGGAGGTCATCCTGCTTGTCCAGGATGACACAGACAGCACAGCTCTGCAGGTGGTGGGTGAGAATGGGGCTGGAGAGGTGGAAGAGGCCAGCCTGATCTGACAGTGTGTGTGTGTGTGTGTGTGTGTGTGTGTGCAAGCTCAGTCATGTCTGGTTCTTTGTGACCCTATGGAGTGAAGCCAGCCAGGCTCCTCCGTCCAGGGAATTGTCCAGACCAGAATGTCGGAGTGGGTTGCCATTTCCTTCTTCAGGGGATCTTCCGGATCCACAGATAGAGCCTGCATCTCCTGCATTGGCAGGTGAATTCTTGACCACTGAGCCACCCTGGGAAGCCGGATCTCACAGCAGGGCTGCTGATGTAACACTGATCTAATGTTCCCACCCACCCTATGGCATGTGTGCTGCTTTCCCGATAAGAAAACTGAGAGGGATGCACCATGGGTGCGGTGTTCTAGACCCAAGAGGCAAAGCCGATTCAAACCTGGCCGTCTGTGCCCCAGCCGGTGTTCCTTATGCTGTGCTCACAGTCCAGAAAGTAAGGATGGGATCGAAGACGAGGAGGGACCTGGCTAATGAGTCAATGGGAAAACCCCAACTGTACAGCACAGGGAACTCTACTCAATGCTCTGTGGTGACCTAAATGAGAAGAGAATCTGAAAAAGAGGGAATATATGTACATGTATAGCTGATTCACTCTGCTGTACAGTAGAAGCTAACACAATGTTGTAAAGCAACTATACTTCAATAAAAATTAAATAAAGAAAAGAAAGCAGTCCTCAAAAAAAAAAAATAAGAAGAACGAGAAAGTCAATGAGAAAAAGAAGCCTTGGCCACGCGAAGCCCAGAGGTTCCTTCAGGAAGTCAGGGCCAGCACTGGAGAGGGCGGGAGGAGACCTGAATGGATGCGGAGCAGAATGGCTGGGAGCTGGAAGTTCACCCTGGTCCTGGCAGCTGAAGGACCTTCATCGGCATCTGCCCTAAATAATTTCCTGCCAGCAGTCATGTGGCGACCTGGCATTATTGCAAGTTGTGATTGCATTTAATCTGGGAAGAGAAATGCACTTATTAAGCACCTCCTGGGTGCCAGCAATATTACAGACATTATCTCATCTGATCCCTGTAGCTCACACTGTGATAGAGCCGTTTATCTTTCCTTTTTTTACAAAAGATGAAACTGAGGATTAGAGAGCTTCTGAAACTTGTCCAAGGCCTCATAGCTGTCCATGAGAGTCAGGATTCACACTGAAGTGGGCCCACTTGGGAGCTCACACTCTGTCCATTACCTCTGAGGACTCCCTTGCTGGTGTGTGTCTGTGTGTTTTGGGGAGGGGAGTAGATAACATGTTACTGGGATCCTTTGGTGTTTACGAACAGCAGTTGTGAAGCCAAACTTCCTAACCTTCTCTTACAGGTGAGAAAGTGAGGACCAGAAAGGACAAGTAATTTGCCTGTAGTTCCAGCTGGTGTCTGGATTTGAATCCAGTTTAACCTGATGTGGCACTTCCCAGGTGGCTCAGATGGTAAAGAACCCACCTGCCAATTCAGGAGATGCAGGTTGGATCACTGAGTTGGGAAGATCCTCTGGTGAAGGAAATGGCGACGCACTGCAGTATTCTTGCCTGGAAAACTCCATGGACAGAGGAGCCTGGCAGGCTACAGTCCACGGGGTCACAAAAAGTCAGACACGACTGAGTGACTGACACTTTTCCCTTTGACTTGATCTGGAGGCCATTGTCTCGCTTCCATTCCTGCCTCACTTGGGCCAATTGATTCAGTGCAGCAGGTCTGGCAAAGTACTGTCAGAAAATGTATGTGTCATTTTCCCTGTCTCCTCTTTTACTTTACAACAACTCAGAAATTCACCTTCTGCCCAGCTGCTCCTGAGAAGTTACCCAACCCCTCCTAAGTATGGATGGTGTGGGAGGGTCTGTCCAGTGTCCTCTGAACTTGGAGATTTTAGGCAGCACATCTGTAGTGAGAAGGACCCTGCCTAATTAAGCCACAGACCTCGCTCAATTCTAGATCAGACTCCAGCAAATATGCAGCTCATCATTGATGCTGGGGAGTGCCACAATCCATCTGGGCTTTATTTTCCCCATCAGTAAAATGGACATAATCATACTGGAGGTTTTCTGTGAAACACTTTCACATTCACAAACTTTGGTTCATAAATGTAAAAAAAACCTGACTACTCTAAACTCAAGAACATCTGTTCATCAAAAGCTACCACACAGAGATGTTTCTTTGGGACACTAGTCAACCTTCTCGGTCTGCTGGCTTTCCATATAAAGTCACTATTCTTTGACCCAACAAAACAAACAAACAAAAGGTACCATACAAAGAGTACAAGAGCCACAAATGGGGAAGTATTGTGATATATAATGAACAAAGATTTATACCCTGAATTAAAAAAGAAAAACTCTTTTGAGTCAATAAGAAAATGATGACCTTAATAGAAAAAAGGGCAGAATTTATGCTCGAGCATTTCACAGGAGAGGAAATACAAATGACAAATACACTGGTGAAAACAAATACCTTTGTTCTTAGTAATTCAGAATAATATGAGTTAAAATCATAATTTTATACCATTTCACACAACCAGACTGGCAAGAATGTGAAGTCTGACAATGACACTACCAAGTGCTGATGAGCAACATGAATTTTCAAACCCATGGAAACACGATTGAGACTGTAAATAGCCACAGCTTCTTTGGAGCACCGCTGGGCATGACCAAGTCAAGGCGAGCTGTGTGCATCCTACAACCCAGCAATGACCCTCAGAGTGGATCTGTCCTAGTGAAACAGCAGGACCTTGTGGTCCTTCCCCGCATGTCCTCTGCCGACCTTCTGTCTGTGGAAAACTTTAGTCAAAGAATAAGTTTAATCAGAGAAATGAGAACATGCAGAAATAGGAAAACAGTCAAAGGAGACCAAATAATAATTTACTTATTAAGCACAGTCAGGGACCTTTAGATCCTCAAGGGCTATAGACAATATTCCAAGCCACATCCTGTGAGCTGTCTTACAGATACTGAAACCCTCACAAGGTGGAGAAATTAACTACATGATGACCAGACTATAACTGTGACATAAGCTGCGACTATTCTGAGCATTGGCCTCAAGGAAAAGGAAACCAACTGACCCTGGAACTGAACATTAACTCTACCTACAACAATCAAGATGACTGTCAGAGCTGACTGTACTCTTTCTGCATGTAGCCTACAAAGGCTCTTATCCCCTACTTGTCATGGGGGGCGTTGGTCTTTGGAAAGATGGCTGCCCTCCCCCTCAAGTTGCTGGCATCTAAAATTCAGCAAACTTTCCTTTCTACCAATCTGGCCTGTTCATTGGTTTTTGAGCAGTGATCAGCCAGACTGCCCCTCTCCACGCCCCACCCTTTTGGTAACACTAGAGGTGCACTCTTTGACTTTCTATTAATTAAAAGTTCAGTTCTTCCATTCCACTAGCCACGTGCAGGTCTGAAGGAGTCACACGGCTGGTGTCTCCTGCATTGCATAGCAGATGTCAACATTCCCGTCAGCACGAAACTCTTGTGTGCTGTTCCAGGATGTTCATGATAGCACTATTTCTAGAGCAAGGAAATGGGAACAATGCCAGCGCTCATGGGAAAGGGAAGGGATAAATACACTGGGATACATCACACAAAGGATTCTTAGAGCAGTGAAAAGCAATGACCTGTAGCTGGGCATATGACACAGATGGCACTCAACTGTATATATGGCACAGAAAATACCTTCAGGATGATTCTCTTTGTATAACTATAAAGCCAGGAAGAGCAAAACACTAACTTGTTAGGGGACACATTCATAAAGAGGTCAAACCCTGAAGAAAACCTAGAGAACAATTAGCAAAATCCCTGCTAGCGATTAGAGAGAGGCACCCAGGGGATTAGGCTTCCCTGGTGGCTCAGTAGTAAAGAAACCACCTCCCGATGCCAGAAACACAGGTTCGACCCCTGATGCGGGAAGATCCCCTAAAGAAGGAAATGACAACCCACTCGTATGTTCTTGCTGGGAGAACCCCATGGACAGAGGAGCCTGGCATGCTACAGTCCATGGGGTTGCAAAGGGTCAGACACAACTTAGCAACTGCAACAATGACAACTCAGGGGGCTGAAATGGCTTACATGGGCTAAGTACACTGATTTTTCCCTGATACTTTTATATATGATGCATCCTGTAATTATAATAATACATTTTTCTCTTTGTGTATGTGAATGAAAAATGTTGCCTGCCATATCAGTAAGCAAAGAATGTTGCAGCGATCAAGTCATCACATGAGAGCTGCTCTGATAGTGAGCCCAGAGGGAACTCCGGATAGAAACATAACGCCTCCTGCCATCCAATCATCAGACACTGTAGTCACCCCCCAACAGTATACCCCAAGGAAACTCAGGATGAGAAAACACAGGGTATTGGCCCCAGAAAGACAAGGTGCTCATTAAAGGAATGATTTCAGTGAGCCCAGACTCTTGCATCTTCCCATATATAGAAGAGTGCTAAATTCCTTAACTTGAGATATCTGGTTTTCTTTAATTCATAGCAGTGTTTGGGTGTTCTGACTACTGGTCTTTGTTGCAAAAACTCCTATATATCCTAGCTCCCCCTGCTGCCTCTTTGGAACAGCGTCTCAGGGTGATCTGAGACGCTGAAGTCCTCAGTTTTGCCACCAAATAAAACATAGCTCTCATCGTCGAGGTGGTGCATTCTTTTTCAGTCAACGTGTATATGATGTATTTCATACTCTTTTGCGTATGATGTGTTTCATAACATAATTTAAAAATATAAAGTGTTAGTCGCTCAGTCGTGTCTGACTCAACTACAACCCCATGGATTGTGGCCCGCCAGGCTCCTCTGTCCATGGGATTTTCCAGGCAAGAATACTGGCATGGGTGGCCATTCCCTTCTCCAGGGGATCTTCCCAACTCAGGGATCAAACCCAGGTCTCCCTCATTGCAGACAGATTCTTTACTCTCTAAGCCAACCAGGGAAGCCCATATTTATATTGTGTAATTGAAAGAATCTAAACCCCAAAAGTAATTCACTCATGGTGAACAAGTATCAAAAGGAATTTTACCAAAAGGAAATGCTAAAGCTCAAGTCAGATGCAAGCACTTTAATTAAAAAAAATCTTCCAGGATGCAGAGCTCACCCTCCTAGGTGGTTCAGCTGAGGACAAGTCTGGAAGTGGAAGGAGGATGCTCAGGGTCTCCTGGGAGCCTCAGAGGAAACAAGAGCAGTAGACACAGTAGAACCTCATCAGGTGTAGGAGCTTGGCCCTCTCACCCAGGTAAACTCCCAACTTACCGAAAATAAACTATAGTCACATAGCTTTCTCCAAATAGACCTTTTGTGTTATTACGAATGACCATGAAAATGTTTCATAGTCTTCAATATAGAGAAAAAAAATTTCTTTTGAGAATGCACTCTACCACCAAATTACACTAAAAATGTAAGGCAATTGTGCCAAAGAGCTACTTTCAGGAAAAGATCCTTGAGAGCAAACAGAAATTTCAGCTTTCTCCTCCAGTTTATCAGAATGGTGTGAATACATAGCAGCTCTTTAAAACTGCCTGCTTTCCTGAACAAGGAAGGTAGATATGAAGTAAATGTGCAGGGAACAAAGTTGTGAGCTCTGATAGGTTAGTCCTGGATTCCTCTGTGTATCAGCCTTGTCGTGTGTGGGTAGGGGAGGGCATGGGCACTGCCTAGAAATCTGATCACAAATAGTCACATACTCTAGACGCAACAAAATGATAGCCTGGTGTAATTCTGGGTCCACTTTAGAAGTAGTCATCAATCAGATGATCAAGAGCAAAAGGTGATCTGAGTTAGAATGAAAAATTCCTGCAATAGTGGCTCCATCCTCCAGAAGAACTGGCCAGAACTCTTCCTTACTTTACTTAGAAACCTTCCCTTCCTCTTTCACACTAGGTTCAAGCACGTCCACAAACCCTTCTGAGCATATCCTACTGTTTGCAAGTTGGCGGCACGGCAGATCTCCCTGAGGACAGAAGACACATGTCTGGGTACCAGGAACCCATCACAGTGTCTGGGGTGGGCTCTTTCCATAGGTGGGTTAGTCATGGTGTGTTTAGAACAGTGCCCGGCATCCAGTATAATATGAATGTCGGCTCCCCTCTCTCTCTGTGGTCTCTGCACAATGTAGAGGAGGATGTTTGAGGCTGGACTAGATCAGGTAGAAAAGTGGAAGTCATTCGTGACATCTCCTATCCTCTTAGCAGCTTCTCCCAAAAGTCCTAGTGTGTTTCTTTCTCTCAATGGCTCCTCTATCTAGCCTCCCCTTGACATCTCCACTCTGGGAGTTGAGCCCAGGGGTTGGCAAACTTTTCCTGTAAAGAGCCATCCAGTCTCTATCAGAACCTCTCAGCTCTGCTTTTGTGGGAAGGCAATGGGCGTTGATGAAACACACATGAATGTGCTTGGCTGTGTTCCAATAAAACTTTGTTTACAAACAACTGTCCTTCCTTCACATTGGTTCTTGACCACTCCCACCTCCCACCATACTTCCTGCTGACTCTGTACCTCTTCCTCCAACTTTTCAGCTCCTCACCTGGTGTCCAAGCCCAGCCTGGAGTGTAAGTTCCATGATGGCAGAATCCATGTCCCCTGCTCTCCATTGTACCCACCCCGCCCCACGCCCAGCCCAAGGCAGTGCCCAGCTCATTGTAAGCATTTTCTTAATATAAATATGTTGAATGAGAGGACAAAAGAGTGAAATGGGGGGACTTTTATGGAGATGCATGAAGGTACAAAAGGCGGTCCAAGTTAGATTTTCATAAGGAGACAAAAGCATAATTCTTCTGCTTAGTTTCCATCCCCACCCATGGAGCTGGAACATTGGCTCATTGGTGATTTACAGTGAGCTCTCAGAGGCCTGGAAAACCATTTAAGAATTGATGGGGAGCCAGGTGCCTTACACTTGTAACTCCAATTCTGCAAAGAGCTTTAAAAGGTCAGGCTGTTCGACTTTAATAGCAGAGTGGACCTGAAACACGAGGATGCTTCCAGGGAAGCTAGAAGAGGGGACAGGGATCTTAGGAGTGATTTACTTCTCTGGTGTGGGCTGTGGCTTCCAAGTCACTGGCACGTGCACAGTTAGGGTCTTGGTGGTGCTGTCCAGGCAGCTTTGAGGTAGACACAGCCCCGTGGCTGCCTAATGGGTAGCGTTTCAATTCAACAAGCTCCCTTGGAAGGCACATTAACAACCCTGCTGACATGTCCACTCTCAGCCATGCCCTCATCCCTGGCGTGTCTGCTCCTCGTCCACCTGCTCTCAGAACCAGCACTGCCATGCTGCTGGCCCGCCCAAGACAGACACTGGAAATCACCTTTGACTACTTCCTGCCTCTCTGCCTGTCTTTGCTATAACACAAAGTCTTGATGATGTTACCCTGAAACATCTTTTCTCTTTCTTACAAAGCATACGACTTTTGAGAAATATCGTATGGCAGTCCTTACATGTGGAATCTAAAAAGAAATGACACAAATGAACTTACAAAGCACAAAGAGACTCACAGACTTAGAGAATGAGCTTGTGGTTGCCGAGAGGAAGTGTCTGGGGGGAGAGATAGTTAGGAAGTTGGGGATGGACATGTGCACACTGCTATATTTAAAGTGGGTAAACAGCAAGGACCTACTGTGAGGCACATGGAACTCTGCTCAGTGTTATGCCGCAGCCTGGATGGGAGGAGAGTCTTGGGGAGAATGGATACAGGTATATGTGTGGCTGAGTCCCTTCACTGTTCACCCGCAACTATTACAATATTGTGAACCGTCTATACCCCAGCAGAAAATAAAACGTTTAAATTAAAAATAAAAAAATATACAACTTTTTATCAAGAAAGAATTTGCATATAGTAACCGACTCTGTGGACATGAGTTTGAGTGAACTCCGGGAGTTGGTGATGGATAGGGAGGCCTGGCGTGCTGTGATTCATGGGGTCACGGAGAGTCGGACATGACTGAGCGACTGAACTGACTGAACTGAACTGAACTTGCCCAACCCACTCCAGTATTCTTGCCTGGAGAATCCCATGGACGGAGAAGCCTGGTAGGCTACAGTCCATGGGGTCTCAAAGAGTCGGACACGACTGAGCGACTGAACAGAACGGAATGGAACGGAACTTGCCCAAACCTTAAGTGCAGTGTTGTTGTTGTTTAACCACTAGGTCGTGTCTGACTCTCTGCAACCCCATGGTCTGTAGTCCGCCAGGTTCCTCTGACCATGGGATTTCCCAGGGAAGAGTAATAGATTTGATTACCATTTCCATCTCTAGGGGTTCTTCCCAACCCAAGAATTGAACCCACATCTCCTGCTTTCTCAGGTGGATTCTTTACCACTGAATCACCAGGGAAGTCCCTGTTAAATGCATAGTTCAATGTGTTTGGAGGAAAGTATGCCCAGGTGTAACCAACACCTCTCTGAAGAGGCAGAACACCTCTATTACTCCAGAAACTTCCTTGTGCCATTTTCTAGTCAATTCTCCCCCGCCCCACCCTCACTGAACAACACCATTCTGATTTCTGTCACCTTAGCATCCATTTCTCCTGCCCCTGCCCTGAATCTAGTTCTCAGCAGGCAACTGAAGAAGTGTTTTAAAAGCACAAAATGGATCATGTCTTAAAATCATGAAGTGGCTTCCCAGAATCCTTCGGATAAACCCCAAATCCCTCCCGTGCTTTCAATGCCTTGAGGGATTTGGCCTCAGCTCCCTGTTCTCGCTCAGAATGACCTGCAATCCTCTCTTTTCCTCGGATGCTCCGTGCCTGCTCAAGGCTTCTGCTAACATCTTCTTCCATCTCCCTGCCAGGCATCGCCTCCCTCCCCACTGGTCCACGCATGCGCTTCCTCAGTCTTAGCTTGAGAGGTCCTTACACTGGTCAGCCCAGTTAAGCCCTTCATTTTACATCCTCCCGTGAAACTCATGTTTCCCATGAGTCACGTCTGTTCTTCCTGAGATGTCAGGGCAGCTTGTGCCTCCCTGTTCACTTCCCTGTCTCTAGGTCTCAGTATGAAGCCGGCACTTGCAGGGGCTGAGCGGGTGAAAGATGCTCTCTCCCTGGGAAGAGTACCTGGCCCATCCAGAGAGGCTGGGGCAGCTTCTCTTCCTCTTGGAGCCCACCATCCCAGATCAGCATCAGCTTTCCTCCTCACTTTGCATAGGCATTTGGGACATGACCTAATATTTTCCAAGTTGAAAAGAATCATCTTCTCCCCTCCGGATTTTGTTGAACTCAAAAGGAATTTTTTAACTCCAGTGGAATCCAGCAGGCATACATTTGCATGCAATTTTCTCCCAGCCAGAAAATACTGATGCTAATGGCAGAGGCCAAGTCATCTGGAGGCATTTACAACTGATGACCCAAGGGACCCAAGGATGCTGACCACAGCAAAGGTTCAGAGGGGAAGGCAGTCTAGTACTTTCCTAAGGGATCAAGGGAGCCTGGCCCAGTCCATCTAGAGCACTTTGCAGGAGAGGAGGGAAAGAGGAAGGAGGGGGAGAAGGCAGGTTTGGGAGGCCACGTGTCCCGATGGCTCAGCTAGTAAGGGATGGTGCACGGTTCCCGTGTTAATCATGGTTGATCTTTCTGTTCTGTCTCCTCTTCCCAGGTGATCCTAAGATCTCACGGCAGGAAACAGCCTTCCCCTAGTGATCACGGCAGCAACTGTCCCTTAGCATCTGTGCTGAAGCCTTGATTTTGTCTCTTATCCTTCGGAGAGCCCTGCTGCAAAAGTGTGGGCAGTTCTCTTGTTTTACAGATATGAAAATCATGGCTTAGAGGGCAACCAAAGTTGGACAAAGTCTGACCAGCCTGCTCTTTACCAAACTTTGCTGTTGTTTGGTCACTATCATCTCTGACTCTTGGTGATCCCATGGGCTGCAGTGTGCCAGGCTTCCAAACTGCTGAGCTGCAAAGCCAGGATTCAAGGTCAGGTTGTCAGACCGCAGTGTCTGTGTGGTTTCTTCTTGTTTCTCATTTGTACCTGGAGAGTGGCCAAGATGGCATCGAAAGACCCTGAGCTCACCTCCATTTAGGATGACACCAAAGCCATAACTATCTGCAGGGCAACCATCAATGCAAAAGCCGGGAACTTACCAGAAAAGATCTTCTACAACAAAGACATAAAGAAGGAACCACAATGAGACAGGTAGGAGGGGTGAACCCACGATGTGATTATCTGTACCTAAATAGTACCTGGCACATAAGGGCAATGAGAACAACCACCAATCACAGCAGCTGCTGCTAAGTCACTTCAGTCGTGTCCGATTCTTTGTGACCCCATAGATGGAAGCCCACCAGGCTCCCCCGTCCCAGGGATTCTCCAGGCAAGAACACTGGAGTGGGTTGCCATTTCCTCCTTCAATGTGTGAAAGTGAAAAGTAAAAGTGAAGTCGCTCGGTCGTGTCCGACCCTTAGCGACCCCACGGACTGCAGCCTATCAGGCTCCTCCATCCATGGGATTTTCTAGGCAAGAGTACTGGAGTGGCTTGCCATTGCCTTCTCCGACCATAGCAGCTGCTGCTGCTGCTGCTGCTGCTAAGTCACTTCAGTCATGTCCGACTCTGTGTGACCCCATAGACGGAAGCCCACCAGGCTCCCCCGTCCCTGGGATTCTCCAGGCAAGAACACTGGAGTGGGTTGCCATTTCCTTCTCCAATGTGTGAAAGTGAAAAGGGAAAGTGAAGTCGCTCAGTCGTGTCCAACCCTTAGCAACCCCACGGACTGCAGCCTATCAGGCTCCTCCATCCATGGGATTTTCTAGGCAAGAGTACTGGAGTGGCTTGCCATTGCCTTCTCCGACCATAGCAGCTACCACTTACTAAACCTCGAGTAGGAAATGCTACCCATTCCAGTATTCTTTTCTGAAAAATCTATGGACAGAGGAGTCTGGCAGGCTACAATCAATGGAGTCACAAAGAGTTGGACACGACTGAGCGACTGAGCATGCATATGATTTGTGCAATGAAGTTCTATCCCCCAGTACCTCAGAGGGACTGTATCTGGAGACAGGGTCTTTAGGAGGTGATAAGGGAAAATGATGTCATATAGGTGGGCCCTGATCCATGGTGATTTGTTTTCTTATAAGAAGAGGCACGCCCAGAAGGAAGACCATGTGAGGACACAGGGAGAAGACAGCTGTCTGCAGGCCTCAGGAGAGGAGCGAGGCCTCAGAAGAAATCAACCTTGCAAAAGCCTTTGTTGCAGGTGTGAGAGAACAATTCTGTTGTTTAAGGGCCCCCAGTCTGTGGAACTTTGTTATGGCAGCCCCAGGAAGTGAATACAGTGGCTCTTGATTATGGCTGACATGGCTCCCAGAAGGGCTCTAGAATGGAAATGGTTCATTCATGGAGACTACAACAAACAGAAGTTGATCCCATGAGAGGGTCCCAGTGGGGTGAGCTGGTGAGTCCTGAATTTTTCCAATGCCTTCGTCATTGCCAGGGGCAGCCCCAAGAACCTGGCTCTCTGCCTTCGCTCCCATCCAGAATGGAAATTTAACCATCGTCTTCCCTGGCTTGGGTCAGGAGGCTGACATTTTCCTAAATCTAAATGCATCCTCCTGACCGGTGTCTCTGTCAGTGTGGCCAGCAGGGCCGTTCAGTTTGAGTCAAAGTCATGCCTTCAAGGTTTCCTGAACAATCCCTGAAAACCCAGAGACCCTGGGGAAGCTCTAGCTGGCAGGAAACTCTGCTTCTACAGTCCACGGAATTCTCCAGACAAGAATTATCTTCACGGGCATAAGGAAACATGTATACTATGATGCCAGGTGAGAAAGGTAAAAACCAAAGCAAAAAAATGGTTCTAATTTTTATAAATATGAAAAATTACCAATATTTGAAGGAAGGTAGGAAACAGCATCATTAACCCAGAACATGAGTGTGTTCACTTCGTTTTCTTTATATTTTCATAGTTTCTACAGTGCACCTGAGCCATTATAATTAGAATTGCGTCATAACTATACAAGGGCTTCCCTGAGAGCTCAGTTGGTAAAGAATCTGCCTGCAATTCAGGAGACCCTAGTTCGATTCCTGGGTCAGGAAGATCCCTTGGAGAAGGGATAGGCTACCCACTCCAGCATTCGTGGGCCTCCCTTGTGGCTCAGCTGGTAAAGAATCTGCCTGCAGTGTGGAATACCTGGGTTCGATCCCTGGACTGGGAAGATCCCCTGGAGAAGGGAAAGGCAACCCACTCCAGTATTCTGGCCTAGAGAATTCCATGGACTGTATAGTCCATGGGGTCGCAAAGAATTGGACAGGACTGAGCAACTTTCACTTTCACTTTTCCTATCTATCATCTATCTTCCTATCAATTCTCTTCTGTTATATTTTTGGTGAAAATCTGTACTGTAGATTTATGTCTGTGTTTTAAATTTACATAAACAGACCGGGCTACAGACTCCACTTGGTGCTTTACTTCTTTCAGCACTGGGTTTAGATTCACACATCTTGTTGATCAAGATTTAGTTCACTGTTTTTCACTGCAGCATAACTGTTTGGTACCACATACCTACTATGCTTTATTTATGCTTTCCCCAAGGTGTGGCTACTCAGGTTACCTTTCATCCCTCATTGCCACAGATAGTACTGTAGTTAATATCCCTGTATAGTCTATCTTATGTACCTTTGCAAAAATCTCTGGGTAGAGTTTGGGTCACAGGATATATGGATACTTAATATTAATTGGGCTTCCCAGGTGGCACTAGTGGTAAAGAACTTGGCCTCCAATGCAGGAGACACAAGAGACGTGGGTTCAATTTCTGGGTCGGGAAGATCCCCTGGAGGGGGAAATGGCAACCCACTCCAGCACTATTTCCTGGAGAATTCCATGGACAGAGGAGCCTGACAGGCTACAGTCTATGAGGCTGCAAAGAGTCGGACACGACTGGGCGACAAAGCAATATGACTGATTGGCAGTGGAGTGCTCCACCAGTGCATGAGGGCTCCCATTTCCTTAGGTCTCTGCCAACACTTGGTATTCTCCAAGTGTCTAATTTTGACAACTGGGCAAATACACAGGGGTATGTTATTAGGGTAGTTTGCCTTTCTTTGATTTAAATAAGTTGCTTCTCTTCCCCTGTGTTACCATTTAGGCTTCTTGTCTGGGAACTGCCCTTTCCTATTTCTGTCCCCTGTCCTAGAGGGACTCATGCTCTTTTATTGTTGACTTGCAGGAGGTCCTTCCTACTCTAAGTACTAATCCCTGATCAGTTCAGAGGTCACACATGGCTTCCGTCATCCTCTATAGAACCCTTGACCTTGCCATTCCTCATTGGCTGGAAACACCCCTCCACCCTGCTCATTTTTGATCTAATTGGACCTCTCCCTTCTCTCCCCACTGTTTGTGCTGTTAGGGGTCTTGTTCATCCCCAGCCTGGGTCACAGAGATACCTTCCTACTTTGTCCTCTGTTTGATTTTTAGTTTCACTTTTTCACATTTGGTTCTTGAATCCATCTGGAATCATTTTACACATTTCATCTATTTAGTCCTGGCTCCTTCTTTTTAAGTTTGAAAGTTTTTACTTACACAAAGGGTTCAATGGAGAGAACTATTAAAAAAAAGTTGCTGACCTATAAAATGCCCTCCCTCTAAATAGAAAGGAAGAAGGGACCAAATATTTTTGGAAGGCTCTGTGCTTTGGAACTTCTGAACTGTGGAGCCAGGGTCACAGCAATGGACATTCTGCCTGGGAACAAATTGACAACCAGCACAGCACTAACGGGCAACTGGGAAAGGGAAGGAATGAGCTGGGCTGAAGGTCAAGTTTAAGGAGGAAAGAAGGCCTGCCATCAGGTGGGTCTCTCAAGAAGCCCTTGTTTTATGGATAAAATCTTCTGATGATGATGCCAATGGCAGTGCTGAAATCATAGAAATCTTCTGTGGACCAGTTCAGAGGTGTCTGAGTTCAACTTTGAAGGCAGAGCTGCTGATTGGCTAACATTGGTCTGTAACCACAGGTGATGAAGACCAAGGATGTGAGATTGGTACCGACGGCAAAATGACTGGCTGTCCGTCCAGCCGGGGCGATGCATCTGGGCCAGGTGCTGTCTTATGTAAGATCCTCCTCCCCACTCTGCAAAGTGGATTTACTCTGCTCCTGACTGCTCTCCCCACCCCATCCCCATCCTCTTGCCATCATCCTAATCCGACCCTGAGCACCATTTGTCCTGCAGCTGACAGATAACCCCAGCTGCCAGTTCTCCTTGCCCACAAGCTGTTCTCTACCCGCTCAATCCAGCCTCCAGGCAGCCAGGATGAATCCCGAATGGTGAATACTGCGTGGTCTCTATCGTTGTTTCCTAAATATTTGCATGGCCGATTCTCAACAGCAGTTACACATTAGAATCACCTGGAACACTTGAAAAATACTGATAATTCCAACCCCTCCCCTCCCCTCCCCCAAACTGATTCAGAATCTTGGTGGCAGGTCCCAAGCATTAATCATTTTCTTATGCACCCTTCCCCCTGACCCACGGATCTCATGTTTCTGGAGCTGAGAACCCCTGGTCTACAGGATCAAGGGCAAGTTTTCTAGCAAAGCGTTCAAGGTCTAGTAGGGTCTACCAGGCATTTACTGAAGAAATATCAGATGCCTGACACAAAGACCTGGCATGCAATTACTATTTGTAGTTAGTATATGAATATCCATTCTGTTTCCTGCTACTAAGTGTGTCCAGGCCCTTTTGTAATCTACCAGGAGCCCTACTACCCCAGAACTGGCATTGCCTGACTCCTCCTAGGGGTCTCAGGGCCACCCTGTGCTCACCCTAGGGGCAGCAGTCAGGGACTCAGCATCACATCCACCAGGTTTCTGGGTACCTTCGACAGTGTGTTCAAGCCTGGCTTCCAAAACCCACCTGTACTTGTTGTCATCAACTATGCAACACCTTGACTTTGGCTCAGGGAGACTGCTTTGGGACTTCTGGCCTTCACAGCTAGAAGAGAGTAGATTTCTATTGTTTTAAGCCACCCAGATTGTGTTAATTTGTTACAGCAGTCCCGGGAAAGGCACACACTCCCCATTCCTCAACTCTGTGTTACCACTTTGCTGAGGTCCCACCTGCTGAAACTCATCCACCTGTCTGCACCTTTGTCATCCCCGCCCATGGCCTGTCCTCCGCTGTGACCTGTGTGTAATAAAACTCTGCAAGCATTGTGATATCCTCTCACAGTCACCCTAGGAGGAGGCTCTGTTATCATCCTCCATACACAGATGGGGAACAGAGGTCTGGAGAAACCCCAGCTTAGACTGCATATCAGCAGAGCAGGGACTCGAACCCAGGTCCTCTGATGACAAGTCCTGAGCCCTCAAACTGTTTGCAGGCTTACTAAGTGCTACAAGAAGAGCTCCTATAGTTGCAGCTATCTTGCTGGGGAGCAGGTTAGGAAGATCCAAGGAGTGATTGCCCCGGCCTCTCAGCATGCAGACGCATCAGGCAGCTGGGAGCCCAGGAGCTCGTGGTGATGAGCAGGTCTGCTCTGCAGGCTGACAAGAACCAGTGTCCATCTCAGTGCTGGGGAGGGTGGCCTCCAGGCGCTGTGCCAGAGGCTTGACGCTGGATTCCTCAGGTCAATAAGGGGGGTAGCTGTGCCTGCTCTGACCACTAGCTTCTACCCTGAATCGGTTCCCCCAAACAATGTGCTGGAGGAATTTGATCAGACCAAACCCACGATCATTCAGACCCTTTGTTGTTGTCATTTGCTCAGCCCTGTCCAACTCTTTGTGACCCCATGGGCTGTAGCCCGCCAGGCTCCTCTGTCCATGCGGATTTCCAGGCAAGAATACTGGAGTGGGTAGCCATTTCCTACTCCAGGGCATCTTCCCAATTCAGATATCAAACCAGCGTCTCCTGAATTGCAAGCAGATTCTTTACCTCTGAGTCTCCAGGGAAGCTCTTAGAGCCCTTGATGGTGTCATTTTCAAGCCTGTGTTAGCACCTTTCACCCTCTGCATGGGAGACATTGGTGAAGATGTGTGACTCTTGGTGGATATTGTAGAGTCCAGTGGTCAGGAATGCACACCCTGGAGGTGCAAGGGTTTCAGTTCCACCTCTGCCACTCATTATGTTAGCTGGGCGACCCTGGCTAAGTGACTTAACCTTTGCATGTACCCATTTGTCCGTCTGTGAAATGAGGCTGTAGTGGCACTTGCCGCACACGGCTGATGGAGGATTAAATGAATTACAATACGTACAGAGCATAGTAATTCTTGATCTATGTCAGCTCTGACTGTCAGTCTGGCTGGTTTCCTACTCTGTTAGTGTCCTCTGGCTGCTGTAACAAATTATCACACACGCGGTGGCTTGAAACAACAGAAATGCATGCTCTCCCAGCTCTGGAGGCCGGAGTCTGAAATCAGTGTCACTGGTGTTAGCAGGGCCACGTTCAAGTGTGTCCTGTGCCCGTCGTGGGGTCCTTGATAGACGTTACCTCTCAGTTAGCCATTCATTTGGTTGTGACCAGACCTCGGGCTACACACCTGTATACAACATGGCTTAGGGCCTGGCCTGCAGGCTTTGGTCACCTTGTTCTGGAGATAGACACAGAGGTTCACCTTCATAGACCCATCGTCTTGGCCTGTACAATGGGGTGGGCTATAAGGATTAGGTGTGTAATGATGAGCTTGCCCACCTCTGGGGGCCCTGAGACCCTTGTGCTTAGCAGACTCCAAGTAAAGGCTTGTTGATTGCCTGGCAGAGTTGCATTTAGGGCATTCAGGAAGGGGGTGTCCTCTGCCTACACTGAGATGGACCACGTCCTCACAAGCTTCTTGTTTTCCAGGAGACCCCACTGCCAGCTTTTCATGACAGGCTACGCTGACCCAGTGGGCTTCTGCAAAGAGGGTCCTGCAGTTGGAATTCCTCCCTGGGCTCCTCCAGATCACCTCCCTCCATTCCCTGAATGGCTACAAACATTGCCCAGCAAGGTCAAGGTGAAGGTCAGGTGGTCCTTCTCTGATGTGGGACCCATGTCTCTCTCCAGCTCTAGCCCCAAATGTCAAAGGCAGTGACGCAACCTGAGCCCAATGCCTCCCAGGGAATGGATCAGAGACTTGTCTTCCAGGCCTTCCCAGCCCTGTCTTTCTTTGCCAGCCCCTGTACTTCTCCCTGAACTGCCGCAAGCCCTGAAACCTGAACCTGTAAAGAGTGATTCCCCCAGGCCTCCTGTGACACCTGTACCCTGACTCCTCCGAGAGGAATCAGCCAGTCTGGATGCTCTAAGACGGGAATGCACACGTGTATCACTTGTGCCTGGTGGGGCCTGGCTCTGTGGGTCGGGGGCACCACGTCTGCCCCTGAGCCTTTAAACAAGCTGTGCCCTCCTTCATCTTGTCCCTTACTACTGACCAGGCTCTCAGCATCCCTATGACTTCTCTATGAGAGCATCCTGATAGCATCCCGATAATGAAAGCGTCTGCACACGTGGTGACCGTCTTAGTATATGGCTCTTGCAGAAGGGATATTATGGCACTCAAGAGTCCTACTCTGCCCTGGCTCATCACAGAACAGTGACCCAGCATGAACCATGATCCTAGAAACCTCACAGGCTCCCGGGGTTTCCAGCCAGGTGAGCGCCCAGCTGGAACTGAGTCAGTTGGAATGAAGGTGGCCCCCTAACACATCTTCAAAGCCATCAGAAACTGAGTTGTTGTGAAAAGAGTGTGAAACCTGTAAAAACCGTGAAGGGAGAGGAAGGGCAGAAGTCTGTGGCTGTGACTGTGTTCTTACAGATTCTCACCAGCTCCCGGGCCTCAGGCAAGTCTCCTAAACCTGCTGAGCCTGACTTCCCTCCTTAAGAAGCAGCCTAGGGCCCTGGTCAGGGAAGGATACAAACTTTCTGGCTCCTCCCCTTCAGGACACTAGGCAGCAAGCATGCATTTCTCCTTAAGTAAGGTGTGGCTGTGTGATTTTCACTCAAGGGAGTTTGCCTGGAACACACATTACTGCCATGCCAAAGTCTTAACCGGCAGGTGTGAGACTGGCCACATCCCCTCCACCTGCCATGGGTCAGTTATTCCACAGGGAGAGGGCTCTGCCAACCATCATCCCTAAAGCTCTGGGGCAGAAAGTGAAGTCGCTCAGTCGTGTCCAACTCTTTGCAACCCCATGGTCCGTAGCCTACCAGGCTCCTTCATCCATGGGATTTTCCAGATAAGAATACTGGAGTGGGTTGCCAGTTCCTTCTCCAGGGGATCTTCCCGACCCAGGGATCAAACTCGGGTCTCCCTCATTGCAGGCAGAATGCTTTACCGTCTGAGCCACCATATGCTAGGAAAATAAAAGCTCCGGGGCAGAATCTGTGCTTAATCTATCAGAAGATGGGGAGCTGTGAGCTGCGAGAGAAACGATTGGAAGAGAATTTTCCCCACAATAATGAATATTTTACTGATGCCCAGCTCTGTTGGCTTGGAACCAAACTGGGAGAAACCATTGAAGGTTTAAAGTCAGTTGAACAGGCAACTTGTTATGCTCTGAGCACGGCCGGACAAACATGCCCCGAGGATGGAGTAGATGGATGTGGATACTCTGGTCCATGGCCTCCCTGTGTAACTTATGTTTCGGAGGTGCAGTGGCTGTAGCTAAGTCAGGATGCTTTACAAGTTACACAGTGGGGCAGCCCTTAACTCTGAGACTGAGAACACAGAGCAGTAGATGAAGAATGTGGAAGAGGAAGCGCGGGCAGGGCAGAGCCACCAGTTTGAATGATGACTTGGAACCTAGGGCTGACTCCGTCTACTCCCTGAACCTCAGCTTCTTTGTAGGATGGAGAGGATGAGAAACCACAGTGCAGGGCTGCCTGAGGGCGTCGTGAATTCATAAAACCTCATACTGGGGGCCTGGTGCAGAGTAACTGCTCTACAGCTGAGCATGCAGGAGTTCCCATCATATGGACCTGCCTGCAGCAGAGTCTGAAATGTGCTGGGCTTGGCACTAGTTAAGGAACAGGCAGAGAATTAATGGAGGGGCTGGGAGGGTTGCATCAAGGCCCCAAAATGGAGGGTGGGTTCTTGCTCAGAGGTTTCTGATGGAGTCTCACCTTCACCAGTGGTGTTACCTGGTCTCTGGGCAGTGGGGAGCCCTGGTGGGCCTTAGAGCAGGGAAGCCTGATCCTCCCTCCTGGAGTGCAGCTGGCCCCTTGCTCTGTGAGGAACACTTGTAAAGGCCTTGTCTTTTGTGTTCCTGGCCCTGGAGAGCTCTCTGATATCATTTATCTCCTCTCTTGCCTTTTGTGCTCCTTTGGTTCCAGCCACACTGGCTTCCTTACACAAAAATAACTTGTATCTATTTCCTGAGTTATCATTCTCCTGTCAATGGTGGTCGCACGTGGGACAATGACCGCCAATACCTGTGGTGATGCTGAAGACAATGAGAATGCTACAGGCATGGCAGGGTGGCATGGGCACTGGAACCAGGACACGGACCTTGTCTCACACCAGGGCAAGTGCATTGCGGGTTTGAGGTTCTTACTGAGGTTTCCCTGCAGACCTTCAGTGATGCAAATCTGCCCCATGACAGCCCTTAGCACTCAAGGGCAACTCCCAAAAGATATAGGAGGGAGAAAGAGGATTAGAGTTTTGGCCAAAGCACATTTCTCCCATCCTCAGGCCAACAGAGTTTCCGTTTGAGAGAGGATCAACCTCTGCGTTATGAATCATCCGTCACTTGGAGGGGATCTCATGACCAAGAGCCCTTTTGTCAGTCTCACCTGAATGAACGGGAAGAGGAGGCCGACGGCGAAGTTGCAGAGCCAGTTGACGGTGCCCACCACGGTAAAGGCAGCTGGCCGCTGGGCTTGCTGGAAGAACTCGCTGGTCAGGATGAAGGGAATGCCACCTACAACCAGAGCCAGGGGGTGGGTTAATCACCCCAGAGAGGTCTGGCCACCAGCACCCATCTCTATTTGGCAGGGGAGCCCTTCCCAGTAAGAGGCAGCTCTGCCTGGGAGAGTGACACCTTTGGGGATGAGTGTTGGAATTATAGCCTGTAACCCCTAAAGACACACAGACCATTTCTCTGACCTGGTCCTCCCAAATGAGAGGTGATTCGTCTTCTAGGCTCTCCCATCTCAGTTTGGGAAATACTAGGTTGGACTTCCCAGGTGGCAATAGGGGTAAAGAACCTGCCTGCCAATACAGGAGACATGAGAGACTCGGGTCCGATCTCTGGGTTGGGAAGATCTCCTGGAGGAAGGCATGGCAACCCACTCCAGCATTCTGGCCTGGAGAATCCCATGGATAGAGGAGCCTGGCAGGCTACAGTCCATGGGGTCACACAGAGTCAGACATGACTGAAGCAACTTGGCACACTCGCACAGGCTGGATTCACTCATTCCATCAAGATTCAGTGATTATTGGCTGTTCTGGGCCTGGCCCCCAGTCCTGAAGGAAAGTGGTCATGCCCCTGCCCTTCTGAGACTCCCTTATCTGATGGGGGAGAAAGGATGACTTGTTTATTACAAAGGAAGTGAGGGAATGATAACGGATGCAGCATGTGATAAGCACTGGAGTAAATACTCAAGGCAATGGAGAGGGAGGAGACCCACGTTAGCAGTGGTGGGGAGAGCTCTCTGGGCAGGTGATGGTGGAGATACGGCTCGAAGGAGGAGATGCAGCTTGTGAATATTTGGGATGATCATGCTGATGGAAAGATGAAAGGGCAGAGACCCTGAGGGTGAAAAGGATTGAGAAGACTCCCGAGAGTCCCTTGGACTGCAAGGAGATCAAACCAGTCAATCCTAAAGGAAATCAACCCTGAATATTCACTGGAAGGCCTGATGCTGAAGCTCCAAATGCTTTGGCCACCTGGTGCAAAGAGCCTACTCATTGAAAAAGACTCTGATGCTGGAAAAGACTGAGGGCACGAGGAGAAGGGGATGATCCAGGATGAGACAGTTGGGTGGCATCACCGACTCAATGGACATGAATCTGAGCAAGCTCCAGGAGACGGTGATGGACAGGGAGGCCTGGCGTGCTGCAGTCCGTGGGGTCACAAAGGCTCGAATGTGACTAAGCGACTGAAAAACACAAGGTCTATAACAGAGGTTGTCCTGTTTGCATCTTGGGTGGGAATAGAGGAAGGGGATGGGATGGCAAAGGTGAGCAGGGCCAGTTAAGCAGCCTCTGGAGATCAAGGGGAGGGGCTGCCATTGAGGAAAACTGATGAGGGGTTTAAAGGAGGGGTTGGTGTGATCAGTTTGTGTTCTGCAGAGACCACTGCTGTTTGGGGGAAGGACTGGAGGGCACAGAGGTTGATGCAGGAGGCTGTTGGGGCTGGCAGGCGCAGACGATGGTGGTCTAGCAGGTTCGGATGGTGGTGGTGGGAGTGGATGGAAGGGGCTGCTTTGGTTAGTTGCCACCCCATGGATGCAGAGCTTTCAGGGTGAGCATTGCACCCTGAAACCTCAGCACTCATTGTCAGGTTCAACCGAGCAACCCAAGGTCACACAGCCAGGACCAGCTCAAGCCTGTGTCTCTCCAGAACTTTCACTATGACTGCCCCAGCATGCTGCCAGCAAGCCTTGGACTCTGCACCTCAAAAATGACTCAGAACGAACCACCCATGACCCATGCCCTGCCCCTGCCCTGCTAGACTGTGGCCCTCCAGGGAGGCTGGCATCTCCATTGGCCTGGCAGAGTAGACAGGCGACTGATATTTACGTACTTGAAGTAAATGTTCGACATCTGATTTTGAAAAGGTTTGATATACTGTTTGCTACAAAAAGGTGGGCGCTTTATCTTAAAGGTGTCTATCAAAATGGCGTGCAGGAACAATGGTTGCACACTAAAATGTGCTATAACCAGCCTTAGGTCTACGGAGCACGTGTGACTGTGTTGGCAAGTGTGTCACATACCCACTGCCACGGACCTTGCTGCACATCCCAGGGGGCAGTTCACAGCTCTGCTGAAGCCTGAACAGGGCCGAGGGTTGGTGTTTCACCTTCCTGACTTCCCTGGGTTTTTTTTTTTTTTTTTTATTGGAGGCTAATTACTTTACAATATTATATTGGTTGGTTTTGCCATACATTGACATGAATCCGCCCCGGGTGTATATGTGTTCCCCTTCTTGATCCCCCCTCCCACCTCCCTCCTCCCCTTATCCTCCCTCTGGGTTTGTTTTGGAAGCATCTGTGGATAACTTATTAGCACTTCTGCCGCTGGTTTATTAGTTCACGGTGGAGCAGAATATTGACACACCTGCCTCCCTGCACTTTCTTTGTTGTTCAGGGCTGAGGCCACGACTTGTTTACTGGATACGGTGCCTTCTCCCAGCAGAGGACCTAGGACACACCTACAGGTACTCTGTAAAGATTTGCACGGTCAGTGGAGGAGTGGTTAAGACGCCCTGGGTTCACAGGACATCTACATCATGTCTCCTCTCTCTTTCCTTCTCAGGCCTTCAGGCCACCCCTGCAGGACAAATATAAGTAGCCATGAGCAGCCCGCACAGCCCACTGTGCCTATGGGTTTTCATTTCTGTTATTTCCTTCAAACTCCCCAGCCAGAGAAGGTGGTGAGACATGGTGGGTTAGGGCGCTGGTGTCAGTAAGAACTGGAAGGTCTGGGTCCACCAGATCCCTCTAGAATGCAGATCTATCACGAGTGAGGTACGATAGAAGGGACTTAATAGTGGGAGGAGGGGGTTTGTGAGGATTAAATGAACTACTGTGTGCAGTCACTTAGTATAAGTCTGCCCCATGTGAGGTGCTGAATAAATGTTAACTATTCAGTAATCGTTAGCTACTAGAATAATAGTTTTAAACTCATCTGCATTATTTCCTCCCATTTTATGAGCTAATTGTAACTCAAAGAAGGGGCATGACTAGCCCAAGTTCTAGTGACAGAGTGATAATGGTGCTGGTGACAGGGGCGATGGTGATGATGGTGATGATGCTGCTGGTGGTGATAACGATGCTAAAAATGCGGTGGTGGTGATGACGATAATGATGCTGGTGATGATGGTGGTGATGAAGGCAGACATAATGGTACTGCTGCAGCTGCTGAATGATGGTGGTGGTAACTGTGGCCGGCATTGGGAAAAGCATTTGAGTCTGATGCTAGGAGGGATTGGGGGCGGGAGGAGACGGGGACGACCGAGAATGAGATGGCTGGATGGCATCACCGACTCTGTGGACATGAGTTTGAGTGAACTCCGGGAGTTGGTGATGGACAGGGAGGCCTGGCGTGCTGTGATTCATGGGGTCGCGGAGAGTTGGACACGACTGAGCGACTGAACTGAACTGAACTGAACTGATCACTACTATGTGATCGTAGGATTCCCTGGTGGCTCAGATGGTAAAGAGTCCGCCTGCAAAGGGGAAGACCCAGGTTCAGTCCTTGGGTCGGGAAGATCCCCTGGAGAAGGAAATAGCAACCCACTCCAGTATTCTTGCCTGGGAAATCCCATGGATGGAGGAGCCTGCTGAGTTTTAGTCCATAGGGTCGCAAAGAGTCGGACACGAGTGATCGACTTCGACTTTCACTTTTTTTTCACTGTGTGGTAGTATCACATGATAGTTAGAGCTTGGCCAGGCATATCACACAGAGGTTAGTGCGTGGGCTGGGATGTAATTACGGTTAAGGGCCCTGGGCGGCACACGGCACTCAGCTCCTGTGTTTCTGGCTCAGCTATTGCGACAGCCAAGTTTTCTTGGACAACTGAGCCCTGGTGTCCACCACGAGGAGCCGTCTGACACGGGTCTAGTCTCACGGCCTTTCTCCTGCAGGACACAAATCTGATTCAATTCCCACGTCTCTATCTACTGGCTCTGTGGCCACGTGAGTGAGTGAAAGTCACTCAGTCGTGTCTGACTCTTTGTGACCCCATGGACTGTAGTCCCGTCAGGCTCCTCTGTCCATGGTATTCTCCAGGCAAGAGTACTGGAGGTAAGGACATCCATGGCTCTCAGTTTTCACATCTATGAAATGGTGATAAGACTAGTTCCTACCCCTTAGCATTGTTTTGAGGATCAGATGCAGCTTAGCAATGTGTGTCTGTCCTGTTATTTACGCTCCTGGCAAGCTTCTCTAAACATTTTCTTTGGTTCCCTTCCTCCGCCTCTGCTGTTTCCTAGCTCTTTCCAGGTACCTGAGAAAAATCTCAATTTCTACATAAAAGAAATAAAAGGCAGCTGTCCAAACTGTCTTATGATTCATAGTCATTAAAATTCTTCAATGGAATGACTATCATCAATTTCAAAAGCCCTTTAAAAGGCCTAGAAATCCCTTTAAAAAGCTCCATCAGTGTGTCCTTAAATCACACAATCCTTTAAACATATTTTCCCCTGGAGTTCCAGCTTTGAAAAATAGCTTATTAAAATTTAAAAATCAAATATAATCACTTTGAAAATTCTTTATGGCTATTCTGCTGTGTTTTTCACTAGGCTTAATCTTGTTTGTCCATTTTCTCACCCACTTTCACGCAATGTTTATGTACCAAGTCCTTTGCTGAGCATTTTCAGAGTCTACTATTTCACATCCTAATCCTCCACTGGACATGTGAGGAGACCACGGCACATTGTAGCAGAATGGCTTGCTCAAGGCAGCGCAAGCTGTAATGATAGTGCATGCCAAGTCGTGTCCGACTCTGTGTGACCTCATGGACTGTAGCCCACCAGGCCCCTCTGTCCATGGGATTCTCCAGGCAAGAATACTGGAGTGGGCTGCCATGCCTTCCTCCAGGGGATCTTCTCAACTCAGGGATAGAACCCACGTCTCTTATGTCTCCTGCATGGGCAGGTGGGTTCTTTACCACTAGTGCCACCTGGGAAGTCAGACCTGGTCCCCAAACCAAGAGTTTCTGATTTGGGGAAAAGATTCTCTCCCTTACTCTTTCCCTAAGAGATGTTAAAGACAGGGCTTCTGAAGAAGTTTGTTTTACGATGGTAAGCACAGCCTGCAGCTTGAGGACAGGGAGCTGGCACCAGAGTCCAGTCAATGCAGGAAGGAGGCTGAATGCTTGGGAAGCTCCTTAGCTTTGAGGCTGCCTGTTCAGCCAGATGGGAGAGGCAGGGCTGTCTTTTTGTCTCTGGGGAGCTTGGATGCCCACACCCTTGTAGCCCTCGCAGAGGCTTGTCCCATCCTGACTCAGTGGGCGCCTCTGGCTCTGCAAACTGCAAGGTGGGAGGTTTGGCCCTCCTCTAAGCCTCAGTTTTCCCACCTATCACCTGAGCATGGGGATGAGGTATTTGAAACCTCGATAAAACATGTTTACTTGGCACATGTAAATTATGACTATGCCAAGGCACCCAGGCTAATGGCTAAGAGCACTGGCTTTGGAGTCAGATAAACTCTCCACTTCCAGCCTATGTGTGTGACCACAGGCAAGTCACATGGCTCTAAATTTTCCTGTCCATTAGATGAGGATAGAGCCATAGTTCCTACCTGTTAGCATCGTGTGGGGATAAAAATGAGACAGGGCTGAGCACTTCCCTGGTGGTTCAGTGGATTAGAGAATCTGCATTGCAAAGTGGGGGACTCAAGTTTGATCCCTGGTTGGGGAAGTAAGATCCCACATGCCTCAGAGCAACAAGAGAGGATCCATGCACAGCAGGGAAAGATCCCACAGGACGCAGCAATGATCCTGCGTGCTTCAGCTAAGACCTGAGCAACCAAATACATAAATACTTACAAAAATGAAAGAAATGAGACAGTGCTTAGCACTGTGTACAATACATCGCAGAGGCTCAATCATATAGACTGCTATAGCTCTTCTTCTCATCATTCACTCACTTAATATATGTTCATTGTGTATTGACTATGAACCAGATGCAGGGGGCTCCCCTGGTAGCTCAGCTGGTAAAGAATCCACTTGCAATGCAGCAGACCCTGGTTCAATTCCTGGGTCGGGAAGATCCCCTGGAGAAGGAAAAGGCTACCCGTTCCAGTATTGTTGGGCTTCCCTGGCGGCTCAGCTGGTAAAGAATCTGCCTGCAATGCAGGAGACCTGGGTTTGAAACCTGGGTCGGGAAGATCCCCTGGAGGAGGGCATGGCACCCACTCCATTATTCTTGCTTGGAGAATCCCCATGGACAGGGGAGCCTTGTGAGTTACATTTCATGGGGTCGCAAAGAGTCTGAGCGAATAAGCACAGCACAGCAGCACAGATTCTGGGATATTGATGGTAAGAAGAAGATTTAACTTCTGATTTCAAAGAGCTGCCAGCATCTGGGGACCCACTAAGTCAAGAAAGCCAAAGCCATCTCAAGACTAACGTTTTCCTGGACCACGCCCCTTCTGAGCAATTTTAACCATAAAGATAGTTCAGGCATTAAGTACTTCCTGTGTGCCAGGCTCTGAAAAAGTTTTCCCTTTGTGGAGTTTTAAATTATTTCAGAAATCAAGTGATAAATGCCATAGGGATATGGCATCAGATGTGGTTGATCATGGGTAAAGAGGAATTACAAGTCACCAGGAATTGTTGGTCTGAACTAAAAGAACAAAGGCAGTTTGCTCCCTTTGTATCCAGAGATGCTGCAAAATTGAATACCACCTGGGGACTTTTCTGGTGGTCCAGTGGCTAAGACCCTGTGCTCCCAGTGCAGGGGGTGTGGGGCCAATCCCCGGTCAGGGAACCAGATATACTATGACTGAGTTTGCATTCTGCAACTAAAGACTCAGCATAGCCAAATAAATAAATAAAATAAAATATAATATTAAAAAATCAGGTACCTCCTATCCAGCCCCACCCCCATGTGCCAGATGGGGAGACTGAGGCCAGAGAGGTGAAGTGTGAGTCTCCACCTTTCAGGATTTCCAAACTAGCCTGTCTGCCATAGTCAATGTCCTTCCTGGGAATTCCCAGCTCCTGCACATGCTGCCTATTCCCACTGCTGGGAATGCCCCCGGATTTGGACACACTTCAGGTAACAAGGGATGCAGCAGCTGGTTTTTCATGGGCTTGGCTCCCAGCTGTTGTTTGTTGTTCAGTCGCTAAGTCGTGTCCAACTCTTTTCGACCCCAAGAGCTGTAGCCTATCAGGCTCCTCTGTCGTCCACTATTTCCTGGAGTTTGCTCAAATTCATGTTCATTGAGTCAGTGATGCTGTCTAACCATCTCATCCTCGGTTGCCCCCTTCTCCTGCCTTCAATCTTTCCCAGCCTCAGGGTATTTATCTTCCAATGAGTTGGCTTTTCACATTAGGTGGCCAAAGTATTGGAATTTCAGCTTCAGCAGCAGTCCTTCCAAAGAATATTCAGGACTGATTTCCTTTAGGATTGACTGGTTTGATCTCCTTGCAGTCCAAGGGACTCTCAAGAATCTTCTCCAGCACCACAGTTCAAAAGCATCAATTCTTTGGCGCTCAGCCTTCTTTATGGTCCAACTCTCATATCGGTCCATGACTATTGGGAAAACCATAGCTTTGACTATACAGACCTTTGTCAGCAAGGTATACGGACCTTTTTAATACACTGTCTAGGTTTGTCATAGCTTTCCTTCCAAGAAGCAAGCATCTTTTAATTTCATGACTTCAGTCACCATCTGTGGTGACTTTGGATCCCCCCAAAATAAAATCTGTCACTGCTTCCACTTTTTCCCATGAAGTGATGGGGCTGGATGCCATAATCTTAGTTTTTTTAATGTTGAGTTTCAAGTCAGCTTTTTCCTTTTTCACTTCTTAGAGGAGGAAATGGCCATCCACTCCAGTATTCCTGCCACGAGAACCCTTGAATAGTATGTGGCTCCTAGTAGGTGATAATATATAAGGAGACCTGGGTTTGAAACCTGGGTCGGGAAGATCCCCTGGAGGAGGGCATGGCACCCACTCCCCTTTCTCCCCTTTCTCCCAGCCTAACCACAGCCCAAGAAGTTAGCCAGCAGAGGTCCTGACCGCAGCCTGTGTTCTCGCTTGTCTAGAGCATATCTCCTAAGGAAAGGGAAGGGAAAGTGAGACTCAGGTGTGAGGTGAACTCGACAGAAGGAGGTGGTCCTGTCCCCACCCCCATTCCTCCCGTGGATGGTGTCATTGTCTCTTCATTCCTGTATTCTTTGCTTGCTTATTATATTCTTTGAGGGCAGATATCTTGTTTCTTTTCCTCCCTGTAGCAACCTGCGTCTATTAATAGACATTTGTGCTCAATAGATGCTTGTGGAATGGATGACTAAACAGGAAATGATGACAGTTAAACAGGTCTTGTAAGTGTGAGTGGAAATTTACTCTGTGGATGGAGGGCTAACCAGGTCCTGGGGCCAGCATGGAGCAGAATTTGGGAGAGAGTCTAGAGGATGCAGTTTGTGGGGAACCCAGCTCGGGATGGGGGAGATAGGATAGAAGAGGCATCGTCTGGAGGATCCACTGGGCAGATCCCAGGGTCTAGATCACTACGCGAGGGGTTTTGGGGTTTGCAGGGGGGAGGTGCAGTGGCCAGCCAAAAGCCTTTGGCAGGAGAGAGCCATCATCAGATTTGTGATGGGAAAGTATTGCCGGGCACCAAGTGGAGCTTGCATTGGTGAAGGGAGAGTGGAGGCAGATAAGGACGCAGGTTAGGACGTGATCATTGAGAACTTGAGAAAAAAAACTGAAAAATGTTTGTGTAAAAGCACTTCGTGGCTTTCAGCATCATTAACGACCACCTTCTGTGATTCTCACCGGAATTTGCATGGGATCAATCATAGACTTAGCTGCCTTCTTGAACTGCACTCCACTGAAACAGAGTGAGTCCCCTCTTGACACCAATTAATTGTGTTTTGATGAAGGCTTTATTCCAGTGGAATTTCTTTCATCTGGACTGTTAAGAAGACCCGTTCTTCAGTTTGAAGGTTTCTGTGCTGGAGTTTCTGGGGGAGGGGATGTTTTTGAAGCATTTCAGGAGACAAGAGGCCACAGAAGGCCAGATGGACTCTGCTAATTCTCCCTAAAAATGAGGAGCTGCACACTCTAATGAGCACGGACAGCTAATTAGCAGGTAGGAAAACACAGTTCAAATCTATCAGGACCAGCCCACGGTGATGTGTTTGTTCTGTTTGGTGGGTTCACAGCCTCGGATGATGCTACGAAGCTTGGTCGGGAGTTTACACTTCCGCAGAGTCAGAGATCAGAGGTCTCTGTAGTCAGCTCTCCTGGGCACCTTTCAACGTCCTTCCTTTGGATGAGCACTGGGAGGACTGTGGAAGCGGACGTGCAAGGGTGCCTGGATAAGGAAGGGTCTCTGGTTCAGGTGCTGCAGTTGAAGGCAGCCTGGAATGAACCAAGGCAGTCACCCCCTCAGCCTGGGTCTTGGCAGAGAGGTTTTGTATGTTCATTCAGTCTGCACAAATGACTGAGTTCTTGGCTCTGAGCTGAGGCGGCGCTGGGCACTGGGGATACAGTTCCGACAGAGTGATGGTCCCCGGGTTAGACGGTGTCTTAGATCCTGTGGGTTCACGGTGCTGTCGGTCTCAAGATCCCAGCATGCCGAAGCACACGTGGTTGGTGGTCCACCCTTATTCCAGGCCCCCCTCCCATCTCAGGGCAGCTTGCCCAGCATCCTCCTGCCAGCTGCAACCCTGGCTCACGGCTTTGCCTAGCTTTCCATTGGCCGGAGGGCTGGGGAGTTGGCACCTCTTTCTCTCCAGGCTGACTGCAGGGAGTTGGGAGGAATACTTCTGAGGGGATGACTCTAAAATGTATATTCACGATAGCTTTTCAGCAGGATTCTGCTCTGGTTGCCTGAAGAAGTAATATGCTCAGCATTGTACCTTCCTTGGGTTGGGAAGATCCCCTGGAGGAGGGCATGGCAACCCGCTCCAGTGTTCTTGCCTGGAGAATCCCATGGACAGAGGAGCCTGGCGGGCTACAGTCCATGGGGTCGCACAGAGTCGGACACGACAGAGTGACTTAGCATGCATCAAGAACGTGTCTTCCCTCCACTTCCCTCCTTTCCTACTTCAGTTGCCCATTTTCAGGTATTTCCTGGGATCAATCCCCAAATATTAATAAACTACTTTCCTTGAGTCCTTGACTCAGCATCTCTTCGTGGGGAAACCCATCCTTGTATTTCAAAGTCCTGCATTGCGCAAGACTGAAGCCCAGGCCAGCCTGCTCTTTTCTGAACAGCATTTGAGTTATAATCTAGACTCCTGGGCCACTAGCTTGTCCCAGCTTTGCAAACAGAATATCCTGCATTTCAGAAACCCTGGGGGTGGTTGTTCACTGCAGTGGCATATCAACTTATCCCCTGACTGATTAGCAGAGGTTATTGTGTTTATGAGACGCGGGGAAATTCAAGTTGTCAGTATTTCCAGACGAATCGAATTGATCTACAAAAGAACTGAACAGAAGAAGAAGAGACAGTGGAAAGGGATTTCAAATGTGAGTTTGGAGACGGCAGGAGCTGGGTTTTGTGGAGACTCAATACATGAGCAATGCTGAGAGTAAGAAAGATGGAGAATGAAGTTTTCAACAAATCCTGCTGCCTGCTGCCAATGGTTCCCTTGTGCCTGGCTATATGGTAGAATTTAAATCACTGCTTCTGTTTGGCTATAAGATGTTTCTGTAAATGCGTCTTGGCTGAGGCTGACTTACGGTGGGCAGGCATTTTCAGATTCATCAGGAGTTTTCCTTTGCTTTTTCCTTGTTCATCTTCAAGGGTGGCCATGTCGTGCCCCATTGATCAACGGGTGGGGAGACCGTATGATGTGTTTTCAGAGGCTTGGGGGCTGCTCTTCATAATGACATCTGGACACCCAAGGCAAGCTGACACTGTCCTGGGAAAACCACTGAGGAGGGAATCTGGCTCAAGGTGAAAACTCAACTGAGGTCCCATAGCTGGTTAGGCAGTGGCAGAAGAGGGATTCAAACCCAGGTCTCCTGGACCTTCCAGAGATCCTCTCAGTCAACACGAACAGCTTAAATATAATCATACTTACCATGTGCTGCCTGCCCATGGTGTGGCCGCCTGTGCAGAGCTATAGTAATTAATGAAGTGATTAACATATATATTAATTACTATATACTAATACATAATTAATCATAGTAATTAATATATAATTAATTAATTATAGTAATTAAGAGCCGCTTGCTCTTTCTAGGTAGGCCGTGTTATCCTCAGCTTAAAGATGAAGGAACTGAGTCTCAGAAAGGGGAGGTGACTTGCCCAAGGTCGTTCATCTAACACGTGGCAGGGATCTGACATGTGGTCTCCCTGCCACACCAGGTCAAGGTGCAGAGGGAAGGAAGCCCACGTAAACAGTTAAAACAGGAGACCCAGGAGGGATGCTGGAATAAATCTCGCGTGGCCAAGTTGAAGTGCTCTGTGCACGTGTGACCTCGATAGGCCCTGGGACTTTTCCTGACTTTCCTTGGAGTGTCCTCAGTGGAGAGGTGAGCTTATTCTTCTTTTCTCGGTGTCCTCCTCAAGTCCTCGTGGCCCCCAGCTCCTGCAGCCGTGGCAGATGTTCAGGCTGAGATAGAAACTCCCCTTGGAAGTTGGGGAGCGCTGTCTTTGCAGAAGTAGCAGCTCCAGCTGTATTTTCATCCCAGATTGACTGTGATATGCCTGCTTCAGTACAGCTGAATCATTTCCAAATCAAAAAGCTGAAGCCCATGGGGGTCCGCTCAGCCCAGGCTCCTGAGGGTGGGGGGAACGGAACCCTTCCTGCTGGGCGGGACCACAGCTGCTCACAGCTGGCCTGTTTTCACAGCCTGTGTTCTCCTGCCAGTGAAGCTGCTGCCTGCTGGACAGGGCAAAGCCAGCGAGACAGTAGCCAGCAAGGACAACCTGCAGGTCCCACCCACACCTGGCCTGCACCTGGTGGCTCCTGGGGATCCCCTTCCCTTGCCTTCTCTTCTCAACTGAAAAACTCTCATCTTTTAAAATTTACCACTGCCCCCTTCCTCTGCAAGCTCATAGCCCCCTGCCACTGGGGAACACCACCTGTCCCTGCCCGCACCCCCATGGATCCCTGAGGGCTGAAAGGACAGGCCTGGCCCAGATGGAGTGCTTGGTGAGGGGTTATTGAGGGAAGGGGTGGACAGTGAATGAACTGGTGCCCTTCCCAGCCAGGGCTGGACTCCAGGTCAGCCTGGCTCCTTTCTATGGAGTCCCATCAACACAGTTCCTTGTATACCTCAAGTGATGGGGAATTCACTTCTTATGAAAGAATGAGTTCAGCTGTTACATGGAACCTAGGCCTCCTCTCTGAGGCCCTGGCTTTGGGATTCTTCCTTCCTTGAAAGGTCCTCCCTGAGGCTGGCATGTGCAAAGACCATGTCTCTGTGTCACTCACTGGTGCATCTTGGTACCTGGATCAGCACCTTGGGAGCTGCGAGCAGGGAGCCACACTAGGGCCAGTGCGCTGTCTGTCCCCTCTACATGAGTTGCCTGTTTCCAGGTACCTGCACGGAGGCCTCCCTCCCATCTCTCAGGCCTCTGCTCCACTGCCACCTCCCCTGAGGAGGTCTTCTGTGCCCCCTGCCCGCCTCAGATAGCACCCTTCCAGCACCTCCTCCCTCTCATTCTGCACGACCTTTCTTTCGAGCACTCATCAGTGTTTTTACATATTTATAATTTTATGTGCTTACTCTAACCCTCCCCCAACAGAATGTCAGCTCCTTGGAGCCACATACATTGTCTGTTTTGTTCCATTTGTTCAGTCACTAAGTCGTGTCTTTTTGCGACCCCATGGACTGCAGCACGCCAGGCTTCCCTGTCCTTCACTGTCTCCCAGAGTTTGCTCAAACTCATGTCCATTGAGTCAATGATGCCATCCAACCATCTCATCCTCTGTCGCTCCCTTCTCCTGCCCTCATTCTTTCCCAGCATCAGGGTCTTGTTCTATGCTCTGCCCTGATTTCTAGAACAGTCTCACTGTATAGAGTATGAGAGCTCAATGAACACTGGTCAATGGTTGAATCAATGAATGAAACTGGCTGCTTCTCCACTAGGTAAGTCTTACTCCTGTTTGGATCTCCTGGGACTAGAATGGAGTCATATGCGTAGAAGGTGATTACTAACAACTTGCTGAGTGAAAGACTGAAAATACAGCCACACTGCTAATATTTTGAGATTGGGTCAAATTCCTCCTTGCTGCAGTATTCCAGTAGTGTCCCACTGCATTGAAAATAAAATCCTAGCTCCTTACCAGAGAGCCACAAGTTCCTCCATCTCTGGGCCCCTCTTTTCATCCAACTTCACTCCTCTCCCTTACTGACAACAGTCCAGCCTTCCCTGGACCCCTCAAGCGAGTTTCTGTCTCAGGACCTTTGTACATCCTTTCCCTAGACCCTCACAGGAACACTTCCTTCTCCAGCATCCCAGCCTTGCCTCCAGTGCTCACAGCAGCCCTTCCCATCCACACTCATTGAAGGCAACTCTTCTCTTACCACTCCAGCTCTCACCCTATTTATTCCTTCTTAGTTCGTGTCACGCATCATAAAGTATTAGTTTACTGGACAGGGTCCTGTAAACACGCACTTGTTGGGGGTGGCCACTTGGGGTCTGAGCACTGCCCCACTCCCTCTCTCCCCTCCAAGACGTAAGATGCAAGAGCTAAGATCATGTCTCTCTGCCATTCACCAGCGTGTCTTGGGTGCCAGATCAACATAAGGAGTGCTTGATAAATGCTTTTAAATGAATGAACGCTCTTTCCTGTCAACTTCCTCATCCTGCTCCTCTTTACTGTACCTGACCCTCAAGTTCACGGAATTTGCACTCTCCAGGTTATTTTTCCAGTTTATAGGTCATAATTGTTTATAATTATTTCACAATTTATACCATGGTCAGTTGCTTCAGTTCTGTCCTACTCTTTGGGACCCCATGGACTGTAGCCCACCAGGCTCCTCTGTCCATGGGATTCTCCAGGCTAGAATACTGGAGTGAGTTGTCATGCCCTCTTCCGAGGGATATTCCTGACCCAGGGATAGAATCTGTGTCTCCTGCATTGCAGGTGGATTTTTCACTGCTGAGCCACAGAGAAGCCCTTTATAATTTATGTATGTATGTTATTCACACAGTCACGTCCAACTCTTTGAGACTCTGTGGACTGTAGCCCGCCAGGCTCCTCTGCCCATGGGATTCTCCAGGCAAGAACACTGGAGTGGGTTGCCATTTCCTTCTCCAGGGGATCTTCCCAACCCAGGGATGACACTTGGGTCTCCCGCATTGCAGGCAGATTCTTTATCATCTGAGCCACCAGGGAAGCACTGTATAATTTATAATTATGGATAATAATTTCAGGCTATAATTATTTGATGTTTATCTTAATTAGATGAACTCCCAGAGATGGAAAATGTCTCTGACTCTGTTTCTGCATCCTGAGTGTGGAACTCAGTACCTGGCATGTGGTGTGTGTTCAAAATATTTCGTTGAATGAAATAATTGGGACCATAACTGAGAATAGATAAAAGAGCAAAAAATGTACTGTAAACTGCCAAATAGGTTTCAGAAAATCCACGCACTGAAGCACATGCCTGAGTTTTCTTTATAAAGGAAGCCCCGCAGGCCCTTTTAAGACCTAAAAAGCTTGATTTTCTATTTTTGAATGTTTTATTTAAACAAAAAAGCCGGGTGCACACAGGGAAACACCTCAGGGGTGGGACAGTACACCGACTCGTGCCAGCTCCTCCCCTGGCTCCGTCTGAGAAATGAGACTTCACGGTGGGTGAAATTTTCCATTAGAGACGCCATTGTCTTAGAAAAATAACCCTCGGCCTGTTCTGTTTGATGTCCTCTCAGAAGCAATTCTCTTCCCGAAGGCTTATTTGATTTAGTGAAGACTCGGGTCTCCAGAGCTTGGCCTCCTGAACTGCAGAGTGCTACGTGGACGATGGGGGGTGGGCGGGGAGGGTGGGACCCACATCTGCTAAGATGACACCCCACCAGGGGCAGTTTTCTTAAGCACAGGAAGATGACCTGTGGCTTAGGAAACCTTGTAACAGCCCCGCTCCTTGAGTGCTTTCTGTAGGCTGGAATTCTATTAGGCACTTGGCAGAGATTTCTTTTACACAGATCACAGCTTTCTTGTATCCATCATCCTCCTTTTACAGGTGGGACCAGACCAGAGAGCTGAGCTAAGCTGCCCAAGGTCACACAGCTGGGAAGTGGGGACCTGGCCTTCGGGCCCAAGCCTGGAAGAGGATGAAGCACACAGTTACGTGACTACATCAAGCGGCCCGTGGGAGACACAACATAGAGGAAAGGCCGTTTCATACTGCAGAGTTTTTCTTCCCTTGTGCAAACTTGGAGCATAAAGAATGCTGTGACAGATGGGATGCATGCTCAGTCATGTCCAACTCTGCAACCCCACGGACTGTAGCTGGCCAGGCTCCTCTGTCCATGGGATTTTCCAGGCAAGGATACTGGAGTTAGGCTGCCATTCTGTTCTCCATGGGATCTTCCCGACCAAGGGATTGAACCGGATTTCCTGCATTGTAGGCAAATTCTTTAAGCCACCAAGGATGTCTGATAGATAGACTAATGTCCCCCCAAAGAAGTCCACATTCTTGTCCCCAGAACCTGTGACAATGCTACCTTACATGGCCAAGGGACTTTGCAGATGGCATTAAGAATCTTGAGATGGGGAAATTCTCCTGCCTGATCAAGGTGGGCTCTGTGTCCTTAAAATAAAGGTCTATGCAAGAAGGAGGCAAGGGGGTCAAAGTCAAAAAAAGAGATGTTATGACAGAAGCAGAGGTTGAAGATGGAGGAAGAGACGATGAGGAAAGGTCTGCTGGCAGCCTTGAGAAGAAGAAAACGGGAAGGAATAAAATTTCCCCTAGAGCTTCTGTAAGAAGAGCTGCCCTGCAGACTCAGTTTAGACTTTTGGGCTCCAAATTGTAAGATAATGAGTGTTGTTTTCGTTGGCTAAGTTTGTAATAATCTGTCACAACAGCAAAAGCAAATAACGCAGAGTTGAAAAGATACTCTATTCTTGCAGACACTGGTGCCTTAGAGAGATCGTGGCTTAGAGCCAAGGGATGGTTTGAGGACCCTCTCTCCTGTCTGTTCTGAGCGCGTGGGCATCAGCATTGAGTTGTCACCTGCTGCCCCCTCTGCTCTGTGTTCCCTTCCTCCAGCTCTTGGGATGTTTCGTTCCCTCATGGTTTCACATCTCTTGCTCAGTTGTCACCTTGCCTCCAGGACCTTCCCTGATAAGTTGCAAAATCTTCCCAGGGAAGCTTCCTGGCCACCTCCCCTGCTCACATTTTCTCTGTAGTGCTTATTCCAGTCCAATATACTTGATAAGTGAATTTCATATTGTTTTGTATTGTTTCCCTATACAAAGGATAGAAAGTCAAAGTTTTAGTCACTCAATCGTGTCCGACTCTTTGCGACCCCATAGACGTAGCCCACCAGGCTCTTCTATCCATGGGATTCTCCAGACAAGAATCCTGGAGTGGGTAGCCATTCCCTTCTCCACGATACACAAAGGATAATGCCTCACTATAACAGACATTCCAGTTCAGTTCAGTCTCTAAGTCGTGTCTGACTCTTTGCAACCCCATGGACTGCAGCACGCCAGGCTACCCTGTCCATCACCAACTCCCGGAGCTTGCTCAAACTCATGTCCATCAAGTCAGTGATGCCATCCAACCATCTCATCCTCTGTCGTCCCCTTCTCCTCCTGACTTCAATCCTTCCCAGCATCAAGGTCTTTTCCAGTGAGTCAGTTCTTCATATCAGGTGACCAAAGTATTGGAGTATCAGCTTCAGCATCAGTCCTTCCAGAGTGACAGGCATTTTGTCTTTTTATTGTTCATTATCATTATCCCCAGCACCTACAGGAGTGCCTGGCACATGGCTGCCATTAGTAACTATCCACTGAATAAATGGACGCATTTAATCCTTACAACTGCCCAGTGGGTACTATTGTTATCTTTAATTTTCAGATGACACCTGGAGAGGTTAAGCAACTGGCCCCACGTCACACAGTTGGTCAGAGAAAGAACAAGTACCTGAGCCATGGAGGCTTCTTGTTCTAGGAGCTTCACTTTAGATTACTGTTATGGGATGAATTGTGACATCTCTGGAATTTATGTACTGAAGTCCTAACCTCCAGTACCTCAGAATGTGACTGAATTTGGAAATGTAGATTTTCAGATTAAATGAGGTTATATGCACGAGTCCTAACCCAATCTGGCGGGTGTTCTTACGAGAAGAGGAGATTAGGACATTGACACATAGACAGGGACCATGTGGGAACACGGTGAGGAGCGGGTTTTCCGCAGCCAAGGAGAGAGGCTGCAGAGGAAACCAACCCTGCTGACACCTTGACCTTGGACTTCCTGCCTCTAGAATTGTGAGACAACACATTTCTGTTGTTTCAGCCACCTGGCCTGTAGGACTTTGTTATGGACGCCCAAGTGAACTAATACACTCACTATACTTTCGCCACCTGATGTGAAGAGCCAACTCCTTGGAAAAGACTCTGATGCTGGGAAAGACCAGAGCCAAAGGAGAAGGGGGCAGCAGAGGATGAGCTGGTTGGATAGAATCACTGACTTGAGGGACATGACTTTGAGCAAGCTCTGGGAGGTAGTGAAGGACAGGGGAGCCTGGCGTGTTACATTTCATGGGGTCAAAGAGTCGGACACGACTTAGTGACTGAACTACAACAAATCCTGGTTGAATTACAAGGCAGAGTCTGATCTGGATCTGTTTACCTCTTAGACCCTCCTGCCAACATTCACAGCTCCCCTGTGACACCACCAGCCTCCTGACTTCCTGCCATTTCCAAATATATCCTTCTTTCCCATGTCTTTTAGCCCTAGGAAATGCTGTTACTACCTGGAATATGCAGAACCACCACCCCTGCCTTCGAGATGATGTTGACTCCTAATCCCCAGAAAGCATGAATGTTATCTGATATGACAAAAGAGATGCTGCGGGTGTGATAACGTTAGGATCTCGAGATGGGGAGACTCTTCTGGATTATCCTACCCAATTCGGGTGCACGCAGAGTTGCTCAGTCACTCGGCTGTGTCTGACTCTTTGCCACGCCATGGACTGCAGCCCACCAGGCTCCTCTCTGCATGGGATTTTCCAGGCAAGATTGCTGGAGTGGTTGCCATTTCCTACTCCAGGGGATCTTCCTGACTCAGGGATGGAACCCGCGTCCCTTTCATCTCCTGCACTGGCAGGTGAATTCTTTACCACTGAGCCACCTGTGAAACCCTCAGTCCATGTGGGCCCAATATAATCACAAGGTCCTTATAAAAGGGAGGCAGGGGTCAGAGAGGAGAGAAGGTGCTACCCAGTTAATTTTGAAGATTGAGGAAGGAGCCGCAAGCCAAGGCATGCGGGCAACCTCTAAGTAGGGAAAGGCTAGAAAACAAACTCTCCCAGACCGAAAGGAACCAGCCCTGCAGACACCTTGACTCTGTCCCATTGACGACGGTTTTAGGCTTCTGGACCCAGAACCCTGGAGAATAAATGTATATATTTTTTCTGAGGTTAGTGGGGGTTTGTAACAGTAGCTACAGGGCTCTGACACAGCCCCTGCCCCACCCTGCCTTGCCCCCAGGAATTTCTTCTATTAACCCCTCAAGAAGCAGACCCTGCTTCTGCTCCTTTTTATACCTCCCAGACCCTGTTTAGCAAAGATGACTTCTTGTAGTCACATTGCGTTTGTTAACATTTACATTGCATGGGTAACAGGAGGTTAAAACAGAGCTTCATTTGGACTCAGAACCAAGACACAACAGAGGCGGCAATTTCAAAGTCAGCCGCAGGTTTCTGCCTGCACAGGGAAGGCCAACAAGGGTTGGTTCTTGGCTCTCGAGCCCCTTCACCCACTGTGAGGTTAGAAGTGGGTGAGACAGGAGAGAAGGAAAGAGTATTTGTGTGGAGACTGAGGGGTGCAGTTGCTGAACTGTGAGCCCTTCTGCCATCACAGGAGCAGGTGGGGCCCTCTATGTGCCCCATCTCCTAATCCCTGGAGCCTGCAAATACTGCTTTCTATGGCAAAAGCGATGATTAAGTTAAAGTTCTTAAAACCCAGGCTAAGGAGGTGCTTATCCTGGATTATCAGCATGGGTTCTAAATGCAGTCACATACATCTTTCCTGCCATATCAGTAAATAGAGGATGTTACAGTCATCAGCGATTGTAGCCACCACCAAGGGTGAACAGGTAGCCCTGAGGGGACCCAGGATGTGAAAACACAGGATACTGGTCCCAGATAGCTGAAAGTGAAAAAGTAGCTCGGTCGTGTCTGACTCTTTGCCACCCCATGGACTATACAGTCCGTGGAATTCTCCAGGCCAGAATACTGCAGTGGGTAGCCTTTCCCTTCTCCAGGGGATCTTCCCAACCCAGGAATCGAACCCAGGTCTCCTGCATTGCAGGCGGATTCTTTACCAGCTGGGCCACAGGGGAAGCCCAGATAGCTGAAATGCATATAAAAGGAATGATTTCAGTGAGCCCAGACTCTTGCATCTGCCCATAAATAGAAAAGGGCTGAATTCTTTAACTTGAGATATCTGGTTTTCTTTAGTCAACAATAGTATTTTGAAGTTCAGACTACCTGCTCTTTGTTGCAAAACTTCGATGTAACTTGTCTCCTCCCCCACCACCCGCTCAGAGCACTTCTCTCAGGGTCACTTGAGATGCTGCCTCCCGGACTTGATGTCCTAAAATCTCCTGCCTAATAAAACATGACTCTCAACCTTCAGGTTGTGAATTTATTTTTAACCACATTTATAAGAGATAAGTGGGAGGGGCTTGGGAGTACATAGAAAAGGAGGCAACACAAAGATGCGGTGGAGATTGGAGGGATGTGGCTACAAGTCAAGGAATGCCGGCAGCCATCAGGAGCCAGAAGGGAGGTGTGGGCAGATTCTCCTCTGAGCCTCTGAAGGAGTTCAGCTCTCCTGAAACCTTGATTCTGGACGTCCAGTCTCCAGATTGTGACAGACGAGGCTTCTGTTGTTAAAGCCATTTGTTCGCAGCACTTTGGTATAGCAGCCATGAGACACTAATCACCTAAACCTCCTCTCACCATCTCAGAGGCTGCAAGGAACAACTAAGTGACAAATGCCCCTGCCTGGGCCCAGGATCGCTCCATCCCAGCCAGGAGGAAGACTGCTGCTGGGGGAATCACGGGGAAGTCTAGAAGCCAGGCGGGTGTCACCGACTCTGGGGCTGTAGAACCAGTGTTTCAAAACTTTCCATCTTCCCGTTGCAGATCCAGGCTTCTGCCCTGAAACCTTGGAGGGCTCAGATTCACTCTCAGAATAGCGTTTGCTTAGGATTGCTTCTGAGGGACCATCTTTTCTGGGGACAACTTGGCAGACGGTCACAGAGCGCACTGCCGAATTAACACGGCAGGAGATAAACTCACTAATTAACTCTGCCTTAGGCTGCAGAAAAGAGATAAGGAAGGAAACTAAGTGTCTGGAAAAGCAGGAGGGAGAGTGGCAGGAAAGGTGATGTCAGAGTCAGATAGATGTAGGTTCAAATCCTGGGATATCTCCACACCATGCAATGTGGGCAAGGCAGGTTCCTGGAGCCCAGGTGACCCTGTCGCGAATAGAGTGTTTCCTTGGCAGGATGCTCTGAGGATGAGGGTGACTGTGGTACCCAGCTCTGAACAGGTGCTCTGCCTAAGGAAGATAATATTAATTTTAAAAGTTCCCCTTGGTCTTCCTGAATAAGCAGAAAGCTCACCGTGAGCTTGGCGAGCAGCTTGCCCCACCATCTGTTTGGCATTAGTGATAATACCAACGAATGATGGCTGGATGATGGAAGTCTGTCATTTCCAAAGCTCACTGGCCCCATGTCGACTGCTGCCTGGGAGACAGAAAATATTTTCCTGCCAACATCATGGCTAGCTTCCTAGGGCTGCTCTAACACATCACCAAAATGCGGTGACTAAAAACAACATATTTATTCTCTCGCAGTTCTGAAGGCGAGAAGTCTGAAATGGAGGTGTTGGTAGGGTTAGTTTTCTCTGGAGGTTGTGAGGGAGAAAGCACCCCATGCCTTTCTCTTTTTTATTTTTAAAATCGTTTGTATTATTTATTTATCTTTGGTTGTGCTGGGTCTTCATTGCTGCACGTGGGCTTTCTCTGAGTTGCATGAGCTTCTCATTGCAGTGGCTTCTCTGGTTGTGAAGCACAGGTTCCAGGTGCAAGGCCTTCAGTAGTTGTGGAACAGGGGCTCAGGGGGCCCAGAGTGCAGGCTCAGGAGTTGTGGAGCATGGGCTTAGCTGCTCCATGGCTTGCGGGATCTTCCCAGATCAGGGATGGAACCTGTGTTCCCTGCGTTGGTGGGTGGATTCCTATCCACTGTGCCACCAGGGAAGTCTCCACGCCTTTCTTCTAACTTGCAGTGTTGCTGACACTCCTTGATGTTCCTTGGCTTGTAGGATCATCACTCTGATATCTGCCTCCATCTTCACATTACCACTGTTTCTCTCTGTGTGTCCTCTCCTTGTCTTATAAGACACCAGTCGTTGGATTTAAGGTCCACCCTGGCTCTAGTCAATCCTAAGGGAAATCAGTCCCGAATATTCATTGGAAGGACCGATGCTGAAACTGAAGCTCCAATACTTTGGCCATCTGATGCGAAGAACTGACTCATTGGAAAAGACCCTGATGCTGAGAAAGATTGAAGGCAGGAGGAGAAGGGGACAACAGAGAATGAGATGGTTGGATGGCATCACCGACTCAATGGACATGAGTTTGAGCAAGCTCCAGGAGTTGGTGATGGACAAGGAAGCCTGGCATGCTGCAGTCCATGGGGTCACAAAGAGTCAGACACAACTGAGTGACTGAACTGAACTGAACTGGCTCTAGGATGATGTCATCTTGAGATCCTTAGCTAATTACATAGGCAACGATCTTCTTTCTAAACAGGGACATTTTCTGAGGTTCTGAGTGGATATGGACCTTGGAGGGGGGTATCAGTGTTCACTGAATTATGGTAGAAAAGAGCACAAACATTGCTGCCCTCTGACATCAGGAGCATCTACACATATGACTTAGAAGAGCCACAAACTTTTGGAGGCTCACCTTCCTCATAGTCAAATGGGAATAAGACACTCTGCCTGTCGGGCTGGTTGAGGGCTGGGTAAGATGGCTTGAGAGAAATAGCACAGAATCTGAAATGCTGGCATATACTCGATTGTTTGCACCGTCAGCATTCTCAAATGACTTTTGTGTTGTCCTGAGAGCCGTGGAGGAGGAGTGGGTGGCCAGTGGTCAGTTTGGCCAGCTTACAGGTGTGGGTCTCTGGGTAGCCCCAGAGTTGGTTTACTAAGCCTGAAATCTTCTACAAACAAAACAGTGCTTTTGGGCTGAACTGTCCACTTGGGAATCTTCCAGAAAATGTGCTAAAATGCCAATCCTGTTGCCTACCCAGCAGCCTGGATGGTGGACAGGGAGAAAAACAACAGGGAGAAAAAACAGGGGTTCTGAAACACCCAGCTAGAGAGCCGCTAATCTGGCTCCTCTATCTGTGGAATTCTCCAGGCAAGAGCACTGGAGTTGGGTTGCCATTCCCTTATCCAGGGGATCTTCCTGACCCAGGGATTGAACCCAGGTCTCCCGAATTACAGTCAGAATTCTTTACCATCTGAGCCACCAGGGAAGCCTGAATTTGGCACAGCCTCTCATTTCACTGAGGTCAATTCACCAAAAGACAAAGACATAAAATTCATTCATGAGTAAGAGAAGCGTCATCTACCAATGGGTACATATCTCTTGCTCTCTGCGCCTTTGCTATCCAAACTCAGGGATCAAAGAAAGTAACTTAAATGTGTTGATATGTCTCTTGCTATCCAAACCCTGTTACTTACTGTATGTATCAGTCTTTGGAATAAAATGGATTTGGAGATTTGGAGAGTGAGGAAGACATATATTCTTACTGTGGATAAGATATATTTTAAGCAGCTCAGCTATGCTTTTTTTTTTTTTTTTGCCCTAAGGAACTAAATTTTTAAAAAGGGGGAAATTTTTCCAAATTCACTTATGCAGGCAAAATGAAGAGCAACACTGAAATCAATGAAAGGTGTTAAAATTGTTGTATTCCATACAAAAGTCTCTACATTCTTGAGAGATAATGACAAGAAATAAGATAAATTCTGCAAAGAGTTTTTCTCTATGACATGGCTTTCAGCGATTTGACCATTCGGTGAGTCGACTTTTGATGAATTAACTTTCTGTAAATTGCTTTGCTTTATGCATGGCCAATAGGTGGGAGAGTGGGTGTTCACGTCATATGTTGAGACCTTCAAAATAATTAGGGTCTTTGATGTTATCCTGTAGCCTGTCTTCACCACTGCCGTTTGCCTTTTCAAATTATGTCAGTGGGGTTTGTCATATGTTTCCAGCAGAGATGCTAACTTCTGACTGTCACTTAAAGTAAGCTCCCTCGAGGGGAGGGACTGTGTGTGTGTGTGTGTGTGTGTTTGGCTCACCATTGTATCGCCAGGACTTGAAGGATGGCTTTTCCAGTTTGCACTCAATAATTCTTTGTGACATGGGTAAATGAACAAATGACACCTATTTCTCCCTAAAATGAGAGTCCTGAACTGACATCCCTTGCCGAGTCTATGGTTACAGCTTCTGGACAGATTGCAGCGTGGCCATGGTACTTTCAGCCCCCCCAAATGGAGGTAAAATCTTTTCTCCACACTTAGTTCTGGGCTGGCTTTTTGACTCCTTTTGGCCGAGAGAAAGGGACAGAAGTGATGTCAAGCCGGGACCTTGGCAGGTTTTGCACATTTCTTTTCTTCAACTTGACTACCATCGTGTAAATGAGCTGGGCTAGCCTGCTGGGTGGTGACAGACATTGAGTCACTCCTCTTGATTACAGATCAGTGGTTGAGGCCACCTTGGACTGACTGGAATCCATCCAGTCTGCCAGCCAAATGCAGACGCGCATGAAGATCAGCAAAGCCTGGGCAGGTGTAGCTACACTACTGTGTCAGTGCATAGACTTGGGAACAATTATAGATTTGCTGCTGTTGTTCCATCGCGCGGTTGTGTCCAACTCTTTGCGACCCCGTGGACTGCCTCACGCCAGGCTTCCCTGTCCTTCACCATCTCCTGGAGCTTGCTCAAACTCATGTCCATTGAGTTGGTGATGTTGGCAATTATAGGTGGTTATTGCTTAAACTGCTAAGTTTTGGGGTTATTTGTTACACAGTGATAGCTCCCTAATACAAATTCCTTAATGACCCCCAAATTTACCCCTATTGAGCCTCTCCCAGGATTCCCAGATGGTTTCAGTGGTAAAGAATCTGCCTGCAATGCAGGAGAAGCAGGAGACTTGGGCTTGATCCCTGGGTCGAGAAGAGCCCCTGGAAGAAGAGATAGTACCCATCCCACTCCAGTAGTCTTGCCTGAAGAATCCCAGGGGCAGAGGAGCCTGGCGGGCTACGGTCCACGGGGTCGCAGAGTCGGACACGACTCTTAGTGACTGAGCATGCACGCACCCAGGCCTCTCCCATCTTCCGTAATTCTCCTCCACTTAGTCTCCACGCTACAGACTTTTAAAACGGCAGTCTGATAATGTCACACTGTAGCCTGAAACTCCTCAGTGGCCGCCTACTTCCGGGAGGACAAAGGCTATTAACAGCTCTTCCAGCCTGAGGCCGCAATGACCTGGTTCTGCTTTCTTGTGTCTGGGCCTTCCCTGCTGCCCCCACATCCCCGCTCTCTCCTGCGACACTGTGTCCTAGGAATCCACCAACACACTCTGCTCTTTGACTTCTGGCCTCTGCCTAGATGTTCCTTCCTTTTCTTTTCAGCTGGGCCACCGCTGACCCAAACGGCACTTTTGCAAATGAGAAAATGTGCCCCTTCCTCAAGGAAAAACACTTCCTAAATTAAGTAGGTTTCTGTATGACCTGAACCACCACACATACAAGCCCAGCTTGGTTTCCCCGAGGAAACTCTCCAGGCACCTGGCAGGCGGCAGCCCTGGCTGGCGACCATGCATGCCAACCATCTGCTCCCCCAGGCCAGATTTGAAATCAGGCAAGGGATGGCCATCAGGCTGCTGAGAATGGGTAAGAAAGGAACCTTGGGGAACATCTGGAGGGGGGTCACACACACGGGTGTACGTGTATGTGTGAACCAGCGTGCGAGGCATGCTTTCCTGAGTGTATGCACACTTGGGTTTGCCCGTGGGCTGATGTTCTCCTATGTTTGTGTCTGTCTAACACGGGGATGATGCATCTTTAGACGTGGCACCAGGGGCAGTTCATGCTCTGAGAACCCATGATTGGTGGCTTGGATCATTTCAACTCAATACTCAGAAATCAGTATAACTTTACCCACTCCAGGTAACCTGACTTCCCATTTGTCCACGTAAGTGTCTTCTCCATGCTTCCACAGGGCCAGGGTCCTGATTTCTCGTGGTAGCCTACTGCATGTGGATGTCGGGCTCTAGATTCACACTAACCTGAACTGGAATCCTGGCTTCCCTGCTCATTTGGGGTGTGACTTTGGGTAAAGCGCTTAACCTCTCTGAGCCTCAACTGTCAATCCAGCCCCCTTCTCCAGTGAGAGTCAACTACTTCCTTTTCTTTTTTTTTACTTGGAAACTGCCTCTAACCTAGGCTCCAAGCTCCTGGTTGGGACATTTCTCATTCCTCTTCATGCTCTTGGGGATGAAGTTACAGCTTGGACTGACTTAAAAAAAAATCTATGCATTTACCTCCATCATGCATTCTCAACTGGGATGAAAATTAGTTCTTGGAGGTGGAGATGGTGGCAAAACTCTTAAATCTAGCAATGGTCCACAGAGCTCCACAGGGTTGTCAAGCTCAGTCTTCATGGAGCAATCTTGTTTCTTAGTATCTAATTTCTCTTATTTGGGAGAAATGAATATTAATTAAAATTCATCTCCCTGATGCCTGTTCAGGCTTGGCGGGGGTGGGGGCGGGGGGTGGCACTTCCCTCTGTCCATATTTATCACGTCTCCATCTTTTCTATTGAACCCATTCACCTGCCTCTCCTCTGAAAATAGGCCATTTGTGCAATTTCCTTTAAAATCCCAGTTGACAATACCTTCGTGCTGGACCTTGACCTAATTGCAACTTTCTATGATAGTTGAGAGTTCGCAGGGTAGTTTTAGAAAGAGGTTATCTCATAAGTCCTCGCCCCAGATCCCAGGTGGTAATGGGAGTGGGCGTTTGGTATCCTCTTCTGCATGGAGACAGCTAAGAATCAGAATCCACACTACTGGAGTTCAACCTCACCTTCTGCATCGATCCCTTTTAGAGATACAAATTTGTCCTGAGCAATGACTGCTACTTTTTTTTTAAGCCCGGACTTGTGAGACATTCCCATTTATTGTCATTAAACCATTAAAAAATCAGGACTGTGTACCTATTTGGTGTCAGGCTAAGATCTCTTGATTTATAGCTCTAATCGTTTTAATGTATATAGACTGATGTTTTCCACCCAATCATTTCTCCTTGGTCAAGAAAGTTAGAGACTGGTTTACTTATTACTCTGTTTAGTGCACAGTTTCTTAACTTCTGAGGGGAAATGAATCATTTAACTTGACCTCCATCTAAATTCTGGGCTGCTGCTGCTGCTGCTAAGTCACTTCAGTTGTGTCCGACTCTGTGTGACCCCACGTCCCTGGGATTCTCCAGGCAAGAACACTGGAGTGGGTTGCCATTGCTTTCTCCAATGTGTGAAAGTGAAAAGTGAAAGTGAAGTCGCTCAGTCGTGTCCGACCCTTAGTGACCCCATGGACTGCAGCCTACCAGGCTCCTCCATCCATGGGATTTTCTAGGCAAGAGTACTGGAGTGGCTTGCCATTGCCTTCTCCGAATTCTGGACTACTTAATGCAATTGAGTGGAGGCCAAGGCCATGGATGGAATTACTCTCTTTTATTCATTCATTCAACAAGCAGAAATGTCTGGGTACCCATACCTGCCAGGCACTGTGCTAGACTCATACTTGGGGAGGAACTCTTCCAAGCAGGGCCTGGCCTCCTGCCCTGACCCCTGACCAGGCAGCTGAGGCCTTGCTGCCTGCTCACTGGGCTTCCTCCTGGGGCAGCATTTCCGAGGGACAGAACCTCACCCACGCACTGGGCCTGGCGTAGCGCCTGCCCCACGGCATGGGGTTCAGAGGCAGACAGAGCCAGAGCTGACTCTGGACTTCCACCCACCCTTGCCAGCTGTGAGATGATGGATCCAACCTTGCAGACTCGAGAGAATTCAATGGGATCATGTCCAAGCAACATTTGCCCAAATGCTGGCCGCTTGACATCCCCTGGTTCCCTCTCCTTTCATCCCACTCCTGCCCTCAGGTAAATCCACTGAACAAGATCATCCATTCCCAGGTCTGTCTCCCGTGGGTTCCTCCAGGGCAGGAGTGGCATGTTTTCCTTCTCTTCCCCACTAGACAGAGCAAGTGCCAGGCTGGCGCTCAGTTCATGTCAAGCATGTGTGTGGTTTGGACTCTATTTCCCTTGACTCTTCTCCCTTCTCCCCTCCCCAGGCTCTCCTCTTGGGTCTGCTGGGCTTAGCCTCTCCCCTTTCCGTGTCTCATGGGCTCTGTCAGGGTGGACCCTCAAAGTTCGGTCCCCAGATCCTGGCTGGCACTTCCAACAGTGCCTGTGGGAGGGTCCCCCTCAAGGGGCAACCTTGGCCAGTGGCTGAACAGGCCTCTGGCCTCTCTCCCACCCTCAGTGGACCTCTATGGCCAGTGCTCCAAGGGCTCCATGGTGCCAAGGCCACAGAGGGTGAAGAGGTGGACGTGTAACTGTGGTGAATGAAAGCTGTTGCTTGCCATACTAGTAAACAATGAGTCGGGTCACCAGTAAACAACTGTCGAGTCACTGCAGCTACCCCCGATGGTGAGCCCTGAGGCGACTCAGGATGGAGGCAAATGGGCTGCCCAGTTCCTGCAGTCACCCCACCAGTGCACCCCAGGGGACTCAGGGCTGGAAAGAACAGGAGGCACGCATGCGTGCTAAGTTGCTTCAGTTGTGTCTGACCCTTTGTGACCCCATGGACTGTAGCCTGCCAGGCTCCTCTGTCCATGGGATTCTCCAGGCAAGAATACTTGAGTGGGTTGCCATGCCCTCCTCCAGGGGATCTTTCCAACCCAGGGGTTGAACCCTCATCTCTTATATCTCCTGCATTGGCAGGCGGGTTCTTTGCCACTAGTGTCACCTGGGAAGCCTGGAAAAAACAGAATACTGGCCTCCACTAGCTAAGGTGCAGATCAAAGGAATGATTTCAGTGAGCCCAGACTCTTGCATCTTCCTAAGACACAGAAAAGCACTAAATTCCTTAACATCTGTTTTCTTTAATGAACAGTAATCTTTTGATGTTCCAAGTACCTGGTCTTTGCTGAAAAAACTGTATATCCCAGCTCCTCCCTTGTCTCTTTGGAGCAGTCTCTCAGAGCTGTCTGAGAGGCTGCCTCCTGGGCTGAGTTTGGGCCTCAGTTTTGTCTGCTGAATTAAATGTAATTCTCACCTTTCAGGTTGTGCATCTTTTCAGTCTACAGACAGGGTGATGTCTGGATGGGATATTTGAGAAGCCTCCCGTGGTCCCCAGGACCCAGGACTGCAGGAGTATTAGCCACAAAGCCACGCCAGGCGGGGTGCTTGGTGGGGAGAGAGGGCTCTGGAAGGTCACTGCCCGGGCCTGGATCTCAGCTCTGCTGCTCTTGCTGTGTGACCTTGGGCGAGTACACTGTGCAGCTGCTCTTCCACGGTGGCAGCGACGCTGTCTGTCTAATCTACTCTTTACCTCCAACCCTGGCCCAGAGCCTGGCACTGTGGGATAATAAGAACTATACATTCGGCTTTTCCCCCTGGTTTCTGGCACAGAGCATAGTTCCTGGCACAAAGCATGGAGTTCCTCAAATCCTTGGAACTTCCTGAGTGATAGGAGTGTCCTGAACTTCCCCAGTGGCTCAATGGGTAAAGAATCCGCCTGCAATGCAGGAGCCTCAGAAGACACAGTTTTGATCCCTGGGTCGGGGAAGATCCCCAGAGGAAGGTGAGGCAACCCACTCCAGTATTCTTGCCTGGAGCATTCCATGGACAGAGGAGCCTGGCGGGCTACAGTCCATGAAGTTGCAAAGAGTCTGAAACGACCAGAGTGGCTTAGCATATCATAACATGAAGGAGTGTGTTGTTTTTCCTAACGATCTCCACTGCTCCCCACCTAACATGGTGACTCATGTGGGCCCTTAGGTGCAAGAAGAAGCTGGCCTTGCTAACACGGTCAGAACTCAATCCCCCAGAGGTACATCTGGGGACGGGTGAGGACCTGGAGATTGAGTTCGGTCCCCTATGGCCAATGAGTGACTCAATCATGCCCACATAATGAAACATTACAGAAACTCCTAAAGGATGGGGTAGGGACTGTGCAGGTTGGTAGACCCACAGAAGGGCTGGGATGGGTGTACACCCCCATAGGGCACAGACGCTCCATACCCACTCCCCCATACCTTTCGCTGTGCACCTCTTTAGTGTGAGCTGTTTTAAATAGAGCATGTACCTCAGCTCTGGGAGTCATTCTCAGAAACACTGAGCCTGAGGGGATTGCTCTTTGGAGCCCCTGTACCATAGTTGGCCAGGCAGAACTGCACCTGGCAACCCCAACTGCAGCTGGTGTCTGAGATGGGGGAAGGCTTGTGGGGCTGAACCCTTAACTTGGGGGGGTGTTCTGTGCTCACTCTGGGTTAGGGAGTGTCAGAACTGGATTGAATTGCTGGATATGCAGCTGCTGTTAGAAAATTGGAAGATGGATGTGGGAAAAAGGACATTTGGTTTTGGAAAACACAGTAGGGACTCCATGAGTGAGTGTTGAATGAATACAGGAGAAATACAATCACGTATTGAGTGCTAACCAGTTGTCAGGCCCTGTGTTTTGTGCCTGGAATACAGAAGAGATGGAAACAAGCTCCCTGCTATTTCCAGATATTAGAGGAAACCGAGCAGCCTCGGCCATTGTAATAGGGGGTGGAGAGGGTGAGATTAGTAGCAAGTCCAGGGGGTGGGGCTGAGGGGCACAGAGGAGGAGCTCTCTAGTTTTAAGAAAAGTTCAAGGGTCAGTGTGAGTGGACAACTATTTTTAAAAGATTATTTTTTTTTTGATGTGGATCTTTTTTAAAGTGTTTATTGAATCTGTTACAATATTGTTTCTGGTTTCTGTTTTGTCTTTATGGCTGCGAGGCTTGTGAGATCCTCCCCAACCAAGGATGGAACCCACACACCCCCTGCATTGGATAGCAAAGTCTTAACCACTGGACCACCAGGCAGATCCCTGGGCTGACTTATTAAAGATGAGAAGACATTCCTCAGATGGATTGTGCCAAACTGGCACTTGCCATCTACTTCTGAAAGGATTAAATCATAAGCTGTGGCAGCTGTTGACCTTCAACATCCCCTGAAAGTTTAGGCTGGAGATCAGAAATGAGGCACTCTGTGCTCTGGAGAAAGCTGGCAGGACAGGTCTTCAGACCTGGTTTCAGAAACTGATCTTATGAGCCCAGTTCTTACGTCTCCTCATATCTAGAAAAGCACTTCATCCTTTCATGGTGACATTAGCTCCTCCTGACGAGCAGAAAACTTTTGCAAAGATCGCACGAACTCCCCCTTCACCAAAATCACATATATGTTGACCTTCCCCCACCTATTTGGAGCAGTTTCTCAGAGTTATCTGAGATGCTGTTTCCCGGGCTACAGTCCTCATTTTGCCTCAAACAACAACTCACAACTCTGACATGTTTTTTTTTTTCACTTGACAGTGGGAATGCATAAGGGTGGGTCCTAGGTGGGAGGACAGGTGTGTAAAGTCAAGGACACGTGAGTGGCATGCGGCAGCTTCCGGCAGCTCCAAGTGGCTGGAAAGCAGGGAGAGTATGGGGTGGGCAGGGCAGGGGGTGGGGGGTGCAGAGATCCCTCGGTCCCTGCAAGGGTTGGTACCTGCGGGCAGTCTTTCAGATTACATCACTGTGATGGGTAGAGGTGTCCCCTTTTCAAGCCAGGCATGTGCTCCCTAGGGGCTCAGACGGTAAAGAATCTGCCTGCAATGCAGGAGACCTGGATTCCATCCCTAAGTCGGGAGGATCCCCTGGAGAAGTGAATGGCAACCCCATTCCAGTATTCTTGCCCGGAGAATTCCACGGACAGACGAGTCCGGTGGGCTACAATCCTTGGGGTCGCAAAGAGTCGGACACATCATTAAAACATCATCACATGCTCCCTGGGCACTTGGCATTCTCCCTCATCAGGACAGCACAAGCCTTCTGGAAAGCTCATATCAGATCCTGATGCACCCATTTATACGAACAGTGATCAACTTCATCTTGCTGTGTGGACCAGGGTGCGTCAGTCCTCCCCACTGGCTGGTAAACTGCCCTTAAAGGGCTGAACTCAGAGCCAGCACAGTCTACTCATCGTTAGACTTTTCAAACTGCAGTTGACATGCTTTGAGGATCATCTCCTTTCCCTCAAAGATAAAGTTCTTTTATCCTGTGTCTCATTTATTAGGCCTCTCTGCCACTGCCTTGGGGTTATGCACACACATAAAATATGTAGCAGGAAACTTCCTTTCTTGTTTTCTTTCTTTCCCTTCACCTAATTTCAACTCCCTGTCAAGTCTCCTTGCATTGATCCACTCACCATAGAAGCTGCCTTGGGCAAACGTACAGCTTCTCTCCTGGGAAGATGATTTTTTTTTCATTTAATCATGGAGGGGCAGGCTGCCTGGGAGGCCTTTGGCCATTTATCTCCCAACGGCTCAGAGCCACGCTTTCCCAGGGCAGCTCCTCTGGTGATCTGTTTCTTCCCGTCCACTTAGGAAGATGCAACACGATCTCACAATCCCAGTGGCAGTGCCCCTTGAACAGGTAATTTCCCCGGGGGCTTAAGCTATGTGCTGTCAATGTGAGTCCAAGTGAAGTTTCTAAGCCCTGGTCAATCTTGTGGCTACAGTAGCTGGAGTGGCGACAGCCAGCTGCTGGGTGAACACGGTGTGTCTAGCGGAGCAGAGAGTAGGGACGAACAGCTGATCCGAGATTGGGGGGTGCACCTGGACCTCTCCTTAGGGAGCCTCCCAGACACTGATAGAGAGTAGAGTCTAAAATCCCTGAAACTCAGCACACAGTCATGATCACGAGAAAGCAGCATTTGCAAATGTTGGGAGGGGAGCCAAGGTTATCGCAAGAAGGGCGAGAGCTTGGGAAAAAGCACAGAAGGCAGAGCTTTGTGGATTGGGTCAGGAAGGCCTTTCAGGCAGGTTGGCAGATGGGTTCAATTTAGCATCTTTGTTTAAGTGGACAGAGAAGAAGGCCAATCTGTCCACGGAGAGATCATGTCAGCACTCACTGTTCTTCCTGGGAGAACAGCTGTTATCAGAACAAAACAGAACAGCGCTCAAATCCTGCTCGGGGATGTGGGGCTTCCCCTCAGTGGCCTGACTCAGCCCAGAGCCCATGTCCATGGGGTCCCTGCCAGCTGGCACTGCCCAGGCCCACTGCCCTAGTCTGGTCCTCACTTCCTGTAGCCTGGGTTTCTCACCTGGCCCCTGGCTCATGCCACTTGGCTACATATATTTTCCCATCCATCTGCCTTCCAGATCCGCTCTTCTCAAAGCAAACCTGCCCCGTGAAGTTCATGCTTAAATATCCCCCTCAACAGACCTCTCTGGAGCTCAGAGTTAATCTTAACGCAATGCCCCTGGACCCGCCTCCAGCTCCTCACTGTCTTCCGACTGGTCCTGGGCTGTGTCCCCACTCCCAACCCATCTTGGACAGCGGTCCTGACCAGGTTCAACCCTGGAGGTCCAGCGGAGCCTGTGTCAGGTGAGGTCTGAATCAGCATTCTCTGTAGTTCTCTAAGCATCTCAGGGGATTGTAATGCTTCAGTCAGAGTTGGGAAAGATGGCTCTAGCCCAGAGATTTCCAAGTTTGGCTGCAAGCTGGAATCACATGGGAGTGTTAGAAAATGTGGCCTGGGTCCCACCCCCAGATTAGGGTTTGGTTGGCTGTGGATGCAGCTTGACCATCAGGACTTTTGAAAGCTTCCCAAGTGATTCAGCAGTGTTTGAGGACCACTGCTCGGGCCAGGCTGGGTTATTTGTGGTTCCTTTGCTATTAACCTCCTTTTATATACTGGCATTTCTGCTGTATTGAAATTCATCTTTCCCTCCCTCATAAGCTAGCTCACTCTCCCTTCTTCCAAAGGTCAGAACTGAGGGATTCTAGAAGAGGTGGCAAACTTTTTCTGAAAAGAGGCCAGAGAGTAAATATATGAGGCTTTTTAGGCCACTGCAGATGGTCTCTGTCACACATTCTTCTTGTTTTCCCTTTAAAATGTAAACACCATTCCTTGCTCATGGGTCATACAAAATAGGCCATGGGCAAGATTTGGCCCACAAGCCATAGTTCCCTGACCTTGGACCACAGTGTTGATTTGTTAGGTAGAGAGTTCCCCATCAGTGGAAGCAATCAAGTCATAATCAGAGGACTTCTTGGCAGGGAAAGCATAGCTTAAGCTTCCAATGAATAACTGGACTGGAAATTTTTCTGTTCTTTCACGAACTTAGGATGCCTTAGATCTAATTCATCCCAGCTCCTGGGCACAGTTTCTCATCTTCCAAAGGACCTCTGAGGTCCCCTGGGAGCTCTGAAAACACCCCCATGTTCTGTTCTGCCTCATTGTGAAGGTCTGTATGTGTCACACAGTTTTTGTGTCCACAATAGGTGCTCTGATTTAGATATGTGAGTTTGAGACAAAGAAGAAAGACTGCTCCTGACCTGTGTGTACAGATAATGTTTGAAGCAAGAACAGCTGGAAACCATGAAAATCAAAGTGCTCTGAATTCACCTTCGGCCATGGACATTTGACAACTAGATACAAATGGCAAATTAAACCTTTCTGTACTGACACAAACAGGACTGATTCATGATAATGCAGAGTAGACCTATCACATGAGGATAAAAATAGAAGCTTCCTCTCTTATACCAGATTCTCTGTGTCAGACCTGCAGGTCAGTTTCCCAATGGGCCCAATTCCACCCACCCTTTAGCAAGCAGCCAGTGAGTAATGACCATGTGCATTGCTGTTGTTTAGTCACTAAGTCGTAGCCATGTGCATAGGTCAGAGTTAAGATTACAGGTCCTAGAACAAGGTGGTGTCAACTGAATCCAGTGCTCGCCTCTTAGCTATGAGGCTTGGGGAAATGATTCAATTAAGATGTTTGCTTTTCATCTATAAAAAGGATGTAAAGTTAGTTTGGGAAGGGAAGGTTTTGCAGCTTACCTGTAATTCACCTTCTACAGCTGGGATAGGGAGAGGGAAAAGAGAGAAAAAAGAATAACCTGGTCCATTCTGTTTATAAACTTGCTAAAGATTTGGACACGACTGAGCGACTGAACTGAACTGAATCCAGTCTCATAATGGTACTTGTAGCAAAAAGATAAGAGAGAGTCCTTATGTACAAATGCTTTCAGGATGCTTTACCTGGTTTATTTAGAATGGGATGTATAGCTATGTGGAGAGTTCACTGGAAAATGTCAATGTCAGCTGAGTAATTATCAAAGTGAAAATGAAGATGCTTCATGAATAAAATAGTTTCTGGATGTGTGTTGTCCTGCATGTTTTATTCAGAGACCCTGGGAGTTTAATCTGGACCAGAGTGCATTCTAATCTTCAAGGAAGAATCTAGGGAGCCGTGCTGATGGCTTTAAACTTCACCTACATCTTATGATGACCAGTATCCTGAGAATTATTAGTCAAGTTTGAGTCTGAGTGAAATCTCTGATTGTTACTATTTTATTCTGACAACCTGACTCTGTGTTATCTAATATTCACACAGGATGTTGATGAGCATTCAAACACTTCAAACAGGGCCTGGAGCATAGGAAGTGCTCAATAAATGTTATTATCAGAGGACTGGTGTGAGGACTAGATCAGGGGAAGAGATCAGAGATTGGAATGTGCTGGAAAAGATCAGAACAGTGCATGGATGTGAATTGCTATCCTTTGCAACAGGGTGGAAAGAGTGCAGGTTTTAAAGATCTGTGTTCCAATCTTGACTCCAAAATTTTCCAGCTGGTTTATGTTAGTGGACCGTGTAACCTCTCTGGGCTTATTTTCTCATCTGTAAACAGGAGCAGTTAATCCTAATTTCAAGATTATCATGCAGATTGGGGGTGATGTGTGAGAGACATCCTGTGTAATCAAGAGAGTTTAATGTCTGAACACTACTATGTGTGAGGCCAGGATGGGGCAAAGGGCAGGAGGGGCCAGGGAAGCCCTCAGCCATGGCCTCTGCGTTTAACCAAGTCACTTTAGGGGTGACTTGTCTCCTTCTTGGAAGAGCTCTAGCCGTGTCAGTGCCTGTTCTGGCTCCCTTCTGAGCTCTGAGGATAAGATAATGAACCACAAACAGGCTCTTTCAGAGCTCATTTTCTAGATTGAGGGAGACAGACTAAACCAGACATCCGCGGACTACAGCCTACAGCCCGCACCCAGCCTGCCACCTGCTCTCGTGAATAAGGTTTCTTTGGGACACGGCTGTGTCACCTTTCATTTACACACTGTCCGTGGCTGCATTTGCACCACCACTGCAGAGCTGCAGAGTGGCGTGGAGGCTGTGGGGCCTGGAAAACATTTACTCTCTTGCCCTTTACACAAAAAGATTGGCAATCCCTGTTTTAAATCCTCATCTGAGAATACCGTGAGCAGATGAGCCAGGGATGGAGGCTGAGAAGCAAGTAAACCAGGAGGATGCGATCGAGGGTGTGTGTATATGTGAGTGACTGTGGCTTGTGTGTGCACATGTGTACATTTGTGTATGTGTATCCTTGTATGTGTATGTGTGTGTGCATGTGCAGGCTTGTGTGTGTGTGTGTATGCATGTGTATACTTTGTGTATGCTTGTGTATATACGCATGTGTCTGTATACTTTGTGTGTGCATGTATGGACATGTGTGTATGTGTGTGTGCTTGTGTGTATGTATATGTGTGTGTTTGTGTATACTGTGCATGTGTGTGCATACTTTGTGTATGCATATGTATGTGCATGAGTGTATGTGTATCCTTGTATGTGTGTGTGTGTGCATGTGCAGGCTTGTGTGTGTATGTGAGTGACTGTGGCTTGTGTGTGCACATGTGTACATTTGTGTATGTGTATCCTTGTATGTGTGTATGTGTGCATGTGCAGGCTTGTGTGTGTGTGTGTTTGTGTATGCATGTGTATACTTTGTGTATGCTTGTGTATATAAGCATGTGTCTGTATACTTTGTGTGTGCATGTATGGACATGTGTGTGTGTGTGTGCTTGTGTGAATGTATATGTGTATGTTTGTGTATATTGTGCATGTGTGTGCATACTTTGTGTATGTATATGTATGTGCATGAGTGTATGTGTATCCTTGTATGTGTGTGTATGTGTGTGCATGTGTATGCTTGTATGTAGGTGTATGTATATAAGTTTGTGTTTGTGTATGCTTGTTGTGTATGCACGTGTGTCTGTATACTTTGTGGACGCATATGTGTGTGTACTTATGTGTTTGTGTATGTGTGTGTTGATTCCAGATTAAGTGGTCAGGACAGGCCAGCCTGGGTGAGATGGTCACACTAGTCTATGAGCCCACGAGAGCAAAGACTGCCCCCTGGGTTTCCTCCCCACGGTCCCCTGGCCTTGCATGGAGCCACCAGCTGCCTACCTCCAGGGGCCCCGACGTGACTGCTGCGTGAGGAGTGGGTGGTGTGGAGGCCCTGTGAGATGGAGCATATTCCCTCCTTGAATCTCCTTTAACTGCTTCCTAAGTACTCTTGCCTAGAAAATCCCATCGGACGGAGGAGCCTGGTAGGCTGCAGTCCATGCGGTCGCTACGAGTCAGACATGACTGAGCGACTTCACTTTCCCTTTTCACTTTCACACATTGGAGAAGGAAATGGCAACCCACTCCAGTGTTCTTGCCTGGAGAATCCCAGGGACGGGGGAGCCTGATGGGCTGCCGTCTATGGGGTCACACAGAGTCGGACACGACTAAAGTGACTTAGCAGCAGCAGCAGCAGGAGAAGGAAATGGCAACCCACTCCAGTACTCTTGCCTGGAGAATCCCAGGGATGGCAGAGCCTGGTGGGCTGCCGTCTATGAGGTCGCACAGAGTCAGACACGACTGAAATGACTTAGCAGCAGCAGGCTCCCTGTTCATCCTCTTGTCGTTAGCTGCCCCCTGTCCCCTGGAGGATCCCCCAGGTTCCTCCAGCCTTCTCATCACTGCAGCACAGTGTGTGTGCATGCATACACGCGTGTGGATGTCTGATACCCTCCCCTAGTCATTCCACAGCCCATCCCACCATCTCAGTGCAACCTTCCATTGTCCCTGGTGGGGATAAACGTGACAGGACATGGAACATCATGGCCCGTGAAAATCAGCGCAAAGGGAGAAAGAGAAGTTCAGGTCAATTTGTTCTGATGGAAATGTTTTCATCAACAGAGAGACCCAAACAAAGGAGAGCCATAGCAGGGACTCCGGGAGAGAGCTCTGTGCGATTGTCAGAGCTGCCTGGAGACACCTTCCCAGCCCCAGTGTAGTGGGGGGCCCCTGCGGGACACAGGCCCCCCGGCCAAGCATGGCAGGGGCCCTACCATCTGAGGCCCTGGAAGAGCAGAGGACCTGCCCACTGGGGAAACGGCAGAGCTGAGGCTGATGCTGGGTCCTGGGTAAACTGGGGCTCAGAACACTCCAGACTGGACACTCATGCAGGGACAGTGACAGGTGGTGGTTAGGACCTAGAGGTTGGGCACTTCCATCACTGCCCGCTCTAGGCAAGCAGCTTCCCTCCTCTGCCTTCTCTAGGGTTGTCACGGGCCTTAAATGAGTTAACGGGCATCAAATGCTTGGCCAAGTATAACACATAATCAATGGTGAATAAATCCTAGACATTGACATTATTATATCATTATACCTTCCATACGAAACTGTAGCCTCTCTGTGGGCACAGACTGTAACTTGAGTATCTTTCATTCATCCCAGCTCCCAGCTCTCCCAGCTGTTAAAGGTCGCTAGGTTGTAGTATGTTACCATCTACGCATCTTTGAGTGAGCTTGTTACCGACCATCAGTTGGATGGAAAGCAAGACAATCACTGCATTTAAATAGGTGGGGACTCTCTGTTCCCCCTCCACTCCCAGTGGCCCTTGCCCTTCCTCAGACCGCATCCGTACAATGAGAACACCCTGCCCTGGTGGCGTCGTGAATCCCTAGGCCGGCAGGTGAGGAAGAGAGCCTTACCTGGCCCGCTGCAGAAGGCGGCGATGATGGCCAGAATGCACACGATACTCAGGTAAGGGATCCAGGGTGCGTGGTCCTGTGAGAAAGCAGTTGGGCAGATGAGCAGGCGGTCATGGGTGGAGGACCTGGGTACCACTCCCGCCCCAGCTCCTCCTTGATCTATCTGCGAGACCTCGGGCAGGCCACTTTACATCTCTGAGCCTCAGTTTCAGCATCCATAACGTGGAGATGATGATAACCCCTAAGTCATTCCATCCGTCTAGCTTACAGATGTCACAGTGAAATGGCATGATGCCTGCGAGCATTTAGCAAAGTCCCAGCATTTGGTTTCCCAGGTGGTGCAGTGGTAAAGAATCAGCCTGCCAAAACAGGAGATCCCTGGGTCGGGAAGATCTCCTGGAGGAGGGCATGACAACCCACTCCAGTATACTTGCCTGGGAAATCCCGTGGATAGAGGAGCCTGGTGGGCTACAGTCCATGGAGTCGCGAAGAGTCAGACGTGACTGAGCCACTGGTCATGCAGAGCATATGGTAAGCGGTAGAGAAATGACTAATACCATTTGAGGGCTTAGTTGGAAGCAGGCAATATGAGAAAATTTTACAGGCAATTTCACTTTTAAAAATGTTCTCTAAGCCAATCTCTGTTATCATATAGAACGCTCTATCTCTGCCTCTGCTGTCCTGACAAGGTGTGAGATGAGTTAACTCATGTCATTAAATATGCTTGGAGGGGCTGGCACTTGTCTGGCGCGTGGGGGTGGTGGCTTCACGCTGGGTGGGACAGAAGTGTAGGAAATTGCTTCTGCTCTAGCAGACTGCATGGTGATGATGCGAACCTGTTGTCACCAGTGCTGGGACTTGATGAGCGTGGGTGAGCGTGAGGAGGTGCTGGGGTACCTGGGCCCAGTCTAAGAGAGACTCGGGGAGGAGAGGCATCTGTGCTCACCTTTGAAGGCTGAGCTGGAAGGCAAGAGGAAAAGGAAAGGAAAAGAGTTCCAGGAGAGGGTTCCCCATGGGCAGGGGCACAGAGGCACAGGAGAGCCCAGTGTGGACCTCCAGGGAGGAGGGGAGCAGGGAGAGGGGAGAACAGCCCTTCTATGCCAAGCGAAGCCCACCAGCTCCTGCTGCGGCAGGGTCTATGGTTGGGAGGAGCCTCATAGCCTCTTGTATTAAATGGGTCTGGTGCCGTGAATCATCCATCCACCCATCTGTCCATCCATCCATCCACCCATCCATCCATCTATCCATTGTCTGTCCATCCATCCATCTGTCCATCCACCCATTCATCTGTCCATCCATCCATCCACCCATCCACCCATCCACCCATCAATCCACTGTCTGTCCATCCATTCATCCATCCATCTGTCCATCCATCCATCCACCCATCCACCCATCAATCCACTGTCTGTCCATCCATTCATCCATCCATCCATCTGTCCATCCATCCATCCATCCATCCACCCATCCACCCATCAATCCACTGCTTGTCCATCCATCCATCTGTCCATGTCCATCCATCTGTTCATCTGTCTGTCTGTCCATCCATCCATCTATCCATCTATCCTTCCATCCATTTGACAGATTATTCCAAGGTCCTCCTGGGTGCCTTGCTGGGAGGTAGAAATGTAGAAATGATATGGGCATGGTCCTCACCCCCACAACTCACTGTCCATTGGTAGAAAGAGATGACTCAACAATGAAAGCCAAGGCTGTGTGTAAAGCAGTGTTTTAGGTCTGCTCCTGGGATCCTGGGGAAGAGAGAGGAGGGTGCTTCACTCAGACAGGGGGCAAAGGAAGACTTCCTGGAGGAGGGGGTATCCAGGAGGAAGCCAGGGTCTTAGAAAGCAAGCCAGTTGAACAAGGAGGGCCCTGGGAAGAGGAAAGAGCCAGTCTCTTTTGCAGGCAGCTGCTGGAGAGCAGGGCTGGGGCGACAGAAGAGATGAGGGCAGCTGAGCAGGGAAGAGCTCTGAGACCTTGTGGGGTGAGGCCCAGAGGGGTTCTCATGCTCCAGGTGGCCCTTCCAGACATCTGACTCACTCTGCAGAAAGACCGTGACCCAGAGCATCCAGCTTGGTTGGTCTGAGGAGCCTATGAGACTCTCTGTCCAGGACAACCCTGTCTGGCGGTGGGGAAGGAAGGTCTCTGCCAGCACATGACCCCAGGGAGAGATTTCCACCTCCTGCCTGGTCAGCATGCCTGGCAGCAACTCGTTTTTGAAGGACAAGCTATTGTCTCTCAGACATGTGCTAAGTCACTTCAGTAGTATCCGACTCTGTGTAACCCCATGGACTGTGGCCCACCAGGCTCCTCTGTCCATGGGGATTCTCCAGGCAAGAATATTGGAGCGGGTTGCCATGCCCTCCTCCAGGGGATCTTCCTGACCCAGGGGTCGAACTCAATGTTTCTTGCGTCTCCTGCATTAGCAGTGGGTTCTTTACCACTAATGCCACCTGGGAAGCCCACCAGCACGCTGAGATTGCCTTTTTTCTAGACATGTGGGGACAGTAAGACTTTTGGCAGGTGACCACCACACGTGATTTCCATTCAGGGGTTCATTTTTGAAAATCGCAAATTCTTATTGACCACTGTGACCTTGCCCCACATTTCCCACAGGGCTGAAATGAGTTGAGGCATGGCGTAAATGCTCAGTGAACACAGGCTGCCCTGAGCAGTGCAAGGGGCAGGAGGAAACCCCAAGATCCTGGGATCCGATCCCAGCTCTGCCCTTGCCCAGCTGTGAAAGCTTGGGCAGCTTCTTCATTGAGATGTATGCCTCAGTTTCCTCATCATCATTAAAGGAAAAGATACCACTTTCAAAAGAATTAGCTATGGCTCCATCCATTCCCCCCCCCCCCCGCAAAGTTATTCACTGAGCACTCACTATGCTCTGGGCACTGTTTGCAGCACTTCAAATGCATGTCTTATTTAATCCTCACGCTGCAGGTGAGAGGACGCACCTGTCCCTTCCCTGGGGAGGTCAGGATGGGCACAGGGTAACCATCTCATTTTAGACACGGGCCCTGAGGAGCACAGAGGTTAAGTAACTTGCCAAAAGTTTCATGGAGGGGAAGTGGGACATTCAGGATTCCCATCAGGCGGCTGGCTCCAGTGCTGGTACCCACGGCATCAATGTTGTAATTGCACAGGAGTCTCATAGGGCTGTGCCAGCCACCCTGAGTGGGAGCAGGAGAGCTGGAGGGGGCATCTTCAGAGACATCTAGTGCAATCTCCTCTATTCCGCAGATGGGTAAACTGAGGCTCGAGGGGGCCAGATCTTGCCCAAGATCACACAGCTCATTAGTGACTTCCTGACAGGAGCAGAAGTCAGGTCTCTTGTTGCCCCCTCCCTGGCCCCCACCCCAGTCCAAGGACCCATTACTAACACCTTTCACCAAGGGCGCTCAGCAGCTTCAAAGCCGAGATGCCCTTGGGAACTCCACACCACAAGAGTTGCCTATAGACTGGACGGACTTCCCGAGCCAATGGTCCCAGAGCACGAAGCCGAAAGCCACACCCATCCTGAACTCCCTGGGGAAGGGACAGGCACGTCCTCTCACCTGCAGCGTCAGCATAATGGTGAGGATCCCAAAGAAGAGGGCCATCAGCCCAAAGCCGCCGATGAGGAGGGGTCTCCGTCCCACGCGCTCGATGACCAAGCCCTGGGTGAGGGTCAGAGAGAGACGGTCATTACTCCCTTTCTAGCAATGAGTGAAGGGCATCTGTGCTGCTGGGGAACCACACCGGGGTCACGGTTAAAGGATGGCTCTGACCTGGAGACCCCTGGCTGCTTCCTCCACGGCCACAGCCAGAGAAGGAGGGAGAAGAAAGTCACAGTTCATGAGCACCGCCTGCGTGGCCATATATTCACCTTGCTGATCTTCCTCATCGGGGAGGGTGGGTTCATCCTCAGAAGGGACGTAGTTGCCCAGCCCTTCTCCCACCTTGGGAGCCAGGAGGCAGGCAGAAGGCAATTGCTGTCTATCCCTCTACGCCGTGTGCTGTGGGTGTCCCGGGGTAGACTCCCAGGGCACGGCACTGGGGTGGGAGTGGGCAGACGCCCCCGCCGCCCGCCTCTAACTGACCGAGTCAGTCAATGCTCCTGCGTCTTTGTCGTCCCTCTTTCCTGATGGCCGTGGGTCACTGTGGGTGACTGAGCCGATGACCATTTGCCAAGCACCTGTTATGTGCCAGGCGCAGTCTTTCTGTGTGTCCATTCATTTAACTGTCACTAAAACTTCATGAGGAGAAGGCAATGGCACCCCACTCCAGTACTCTTGCCTGGAAAATCCCATGGATGGAGGAGCCTGGTGGGCTGCAGTCCACGGGGTCGCGAAGAGTCGGACACGACTGAGTGACTTCACTTTCACTCTTCACTTTCACGCCTTGGAGAAGGAAATGGCAACCCACTCCAGTGTTCTCGCCTGGAGAATCCCAGGGATGGGGGAGCCTGGTGGGCTGCCGTCTATGGGGTCACACAGAGTCGGACACAACTGAAGTGACCTAGCAGCAGCAGCAGCAAAACTTCATGAAGTGTTTTGTTACCCTCCTACACTGTTGATGGGAACGGAAATTGGTGTAGGCACTATGGAAAACAGCGTGGAAGTTCTTCAAAAGGTTAAAATTAGAGCCACCACATGATTCTTCAATCCCACTCCCGGGCATACAGCTTTATGGTTGGTTGGTGTTCAGTCGCCAAGTCGTGTCCGACTCTGCAACCCCATGGACTGCAGCATGCCAGACTTCCCTGTCCATCACCATCTCCTGGAGTTTGCTCAAGTTGATGATCACTGAGTTGGTGATGCCATCCAACCATCTCATCCTCTGCCACCCTCTTCTTTTGTCTTCAATCTTTCCCAGGATCAGAGTCTTTTCTGATGAGTTGGCTCTTTGCATCAGGTGGTCGAAGTACTGGAGCTTCAGCTTCAGCACCAGTCCTTCCAATGACTATTCAGGGTTAATTTCCTTTTGGACTGACTGGTTTGATCTCCTTTTTTTTCTGGATAAAATTCTAACTTGAAAAGATACTTGCACCCCAGTGTTCATAGTAGCACTATTTACAATAACCAAGACAAGGAAGCAGCGTGTCATGTCCGTCAACAGATGAATGGATAAAGATGTGATATACATATATATATATTTTGTATACATACACAATGGAATATTATTCAGCCATAAAAAGAATGAAATAATTCCATTTATAATGCCATTTGCAGCAACTTGGACAGACCTAAAGATTATCATACTAAGTGAAGTAAGTCAGAAAGAGAAAGACAAAGATCATATAATATCGCTTATCTGTGGAATCTAAAATATGACATAAATGAACTTTAGGAAATAGAGATAGACTCACAGACGGAGAAAACAAACTGATGGTTATCAAAGGGGAAAAGAGGTGGGAGAGAGATAAATTGGGAGTTTTGGATTCGCACATACAAACTACTACACATACAATAAACAAAAAGGTCTCACTATAGAGTACAAGGAACTAGGTTCAATGCCCTGTGATACTCCATAATGGGAAAAAAAAACATGAAAAACAATGTGTATGTACAACTGAATCACTTTGCTATACACCAGAAACTAACACAACAGTGTCAATCAACTATACACCAGTTAAAAATTCTTTGTAATTTAAAAATTAAAATAGGTTCTATTATTTGTCTGATTTTGTAGGTAAAGGAACAGACCCAGAGGCTTTGGAAAGCTGGTTAAGGTCATGAGGCTGGCAGGAGGCAGAGTGGGCACCGTCTATAATCTTTCCTGGTCCATAAGACATTAATATTTTCCTCAGCAGAATAGACAAAGTTCCACTTGGTAAGAACCACGGATGCACCTGGATGCTCAGCACCTTCCTCCCTGTACCCTGACTCTCCTCCTCTCTTGAAGGCTAGGAGTTTCATCTTTGTTTTCCCAGAACCCAGAAGGCCACCCGGTAGGTGTGGAGCCAACATTTGCTGATGGAGTGAAGGTTTATCTTTGTAAGGCAGGTATGATGGTTCTCCTTTCTCAAAGGAGAAGGAGATAAGGATGGTAGGTTTACCCTGTGGGAAGTCAGGCCCAGTGAGAGCCGTGGAAGAAGCAAAGATCAGCAGTTGCTGGGAAAGTTCTAGAGACAGAGAAGGGCATGCGTCTAAGTCATCTCTCTTCTCCAAGATTTCATGAACTGAGTCCATTAAAGGGCAGGACCTGAGAGGGGCTGCCAGGACCAGAGCAACGTGGCGGGAAGCTGGGTCCCTGGGAGATGGGGATGGAGATTGGAGACACCCGGGAGCAGAGGTCCAGCGAGATTATGGAATTTGTCCAAAGTCACTCAGCTCCTCAGAGACGAGAAAGTGGGGTAAATGCTCTCTCGCACCCAGGGATGTTTGAAAAATAGCTCTGCTCTTTAACTCAGTCGTTCACCTTTTGGATACTTATCCTAAGGAAATAGACATTTGGTCAAAACTTTATGAACAAAGATCTTCATAGTGTTGTTTATGTGCTCAGTGGCTTCAGTCACGTCTGACTCTTCACTGCGGTCCACCAGGCTTCTCTGTATGTGGGGCTTTTCAGGCAAGAATACTGGAGCAGGGTAGCCATTCCCTTCTCCAGGGGATCTTCCCAACCCAAGGACCGAACCCATGTCTCTTCTGTCTCCTGCGCTGGCAGGCATATTCTTAAGGAAATAGAAATCTAGAGGTCCCTCAACAATGGAATTAGTTAAATAAATACTGGAACATCCCTATGATAATTGTGTAGGGATTCACATATTTTCAAAGAATTTAAAATAACAGAAAAATCTTTAGGATATACTTTTAAGTGAAAAGAGTAGGGCAAAAAGCTATAGAGACATCAACAGTTTTGTAAATTTCAGCTGTATGAAACTAATACATTCTGGAAAAATAGATGCTACAATAGTTTGCAGTGGCAAACTGTGACCAGGGGACTAATGTGTGACTGTGATTTTACTTATTATTTTTCTGTCTTTTCTAAGTTTTCTGCAATGAGCTTTTTAAATGAGCAGCTGTGTATCTTTTACTTACGTCTAGTTTGTTTCACTTTTTCTACTTCCTATGCAGTGCTCCCATTACATTTAGTTTATGTTTTCCAGTTTCTCCATCTCTTATTTTTTGGATGTTCTTTCTCAAGCCTTTATCAAGTGTAATAGAACAGCTTTTGTGTGTATATATATATAATATGTATAATATATATATTTTAGGAAACTCATGAATTTTCACCTAAAAATTTATGACATGTTGATTCCACTTGTTTGACTTAGTATGAATAGAATCCTAAATTTCTAATTAAAAAAATAGATATGCAACAAGCAACAAAGGTTTACTGTACAGCACAGGAAACTATAGTATCTTATAATAACCTATAATGGGAAATAATTTCAAAAATATCGTATGTGTATGTGTATAACTGAATCACCTTGCTTGCGCCTGAAACAGTGTAAGTCAACTACACTTCAATAAAATATATATATTAAGGAAAAAAAGAATTTGATTAATTAATGTACTTTTAGCCGTGCTGGGTCTTTGCTGTGCATGGGCTTTCTCTGGTTGTGGAGAGCAGGGGCTAGTCTCTAGTTGCTTTGCACAGGCTTCTCACTGGGGCAACTTCTCTTGCTGTAGAGTAAGGGCTCTAAGCACGCAGGCTTCAGTAGCTGTTGCATGTAGGCTCCGTAGTTTTGGTGCAAGAGCTTAGTTGCACAGTATCATGTGGAATCTTCCCAGACCAGGAACTGAACCCATGTCCCTTGCCTTGGAAGGCAGATTCTTAATCACTGGACCACCAGGGAAGTCCTACAATGAACTTTGCTAAGTTAAAAAAGGCTTAAAAGACTTAACTAACACTTGAAGATACAAGCCCCTACTCCCTGAGTCACCAATCCAGTCTTGACTCTTTCCCAACCATCCATGATTTTCAACACCTGCACTGGGAAATTTTCATCACCCTGTACAATGTGTTTCTGCTACAATCTAAGGATGTCATAATCGTTCTTACGATTTGGTCAAACCCAAAGTTACAGCTGGCACTGGCAATGCAGGCTGCTGATAACTGGACTATCTGTGGGCCTCACCTCATAAGCATCTTAGAGGATTCAGTTAGTGTAGCCGGAGACAGAGTGCAGAAGTGACTAGAGCCGTTACCATGACAAACATCACAGTCATTGGGAGACATTGAGGTTGCTACACTGAGACTGATGCATTGTCACACCCGAACTTGTTACTGACTTCAGTGTGTTGGATGTTTTCCATTATTTGTATTTTTTATTTTAGTTTATTTAAAGGCACAATCATCGATTTCAGAGTCAGGAAGTGTGCCCCAAGCACAAAGCAGCTAAGACCCACTCTCGTACCATCATGTCAACATTCAAGTGCTTTCGGGGGATCTGGTTGCTTCTTTTCACTAAAATGTCTGCACGAGCCAGGAACCTGAGCCAAAGTAAAGCTGGAAACATCATCTTTGATTTGGAAACAGTTTGTAAATGGTCTAGGAAGATGCCAAGGAAATGTCTGTGAAACAAAGAAAAGATGGAAACCCTCTCCATCCTAGTGGGAAACAGGGTCAGTCTCCAGGGCTCTCTTCCTCCTTCTTTAAATAGCACTGAAGTGCATCCTGTCAAAAGGGATTAGAGTAAACATGGTATTTCCACTCAACATGGAAATCATTAGTGAAGACATGAACTCAAGGAGAACAGCAGCCTCTGAAGGCTACTGGTGTTAGCCAGGGATGAACTGTTAGCCTCCTGATGCTTTAAAGACAGTCCCTCTGGGGACTCCTGAGCCAGGGTAATTCATCTATTCAGCAGCCATTTACCTCCACCTGCTGCCCACTCCACAGTGCTAGGATCAGTGGTGGAATAAAAATGGTAAAATGTTTTTTCTTGTTAGATTGATGTGTAGTTAGATTCAATAAAATGTACCTGTTTTAAATGTGCAGTTTGGTAAGTTTTGTGAGACTTACACACTCATAAAGCACTGACCACACCAAAATATGGAACATTTCTGTCATTTCAAAGTTCCCTGGCTCCAAGTAACCGCTGATAGCTTTCCGCCAGTATAGATTAGATTAGTCTAGATGAGATGATATTTCCATATTGGTCATCAACATACTTTTGGGATTCATCTGTATTGTATACATCTGTAATTTATTCCTGTTCAGTGCTCAGCAGTATTCCATTGAATGGATATACTACAATTTTTTTCTCCATTCATTAGTCGACAGACATTTGGGCTGTTTCCAGTTTGGGCTCTTATGAATAAAACTGTTACGAAGATCAGTGTTCAAGTCTCTGTGTAGATGTGTGTTTTGATTTCTCTTGGGTAAATATTTATGAGAAAATGGCTAGGTTGTATGAGTAAAACTTGACAAGAAACTACCAAACTGTTTTCCATTTTAAAGTCCCTCCAGCAGTGTCCTAAAGTCCCAGATCAGTTCAGTCGCTCAGTCGTGTCTGACTCTTTGCAACCCCATGAATCACAGCACGCCAGGCCTCCCTGTCCATCACCAACTCCCGGAGTTCACTCGAATTCATGTCCATCGAGTCGGTGATGCCATCCAGCCATCTCATTCTCTGCCGTCCCCGTCTCCTCCTACCCCCAATCCCTCCCAGCATCAGAGTCTTTTCCAGTGAGTCAACTCGTCGCATGAGGTGGCCAAAGTAAAGTCCCAGTTACTCCAAATCTTCATCACCATTTGGTACTCTTCACCATTTTCACTTTGGTCATCCTTATGGTGAGTTGTGGTGTCTCATTATGGGTTTTAGCTTTAATTGCCCTGATGACTATTGGTGTTGAGCAAATTTTCATCTGTTCATGGTGGTTTTTGATATTTTCTTTCATAAAGTGTCTATTCAGTTTTCTGATCTTCAAGGGGGTTGTTGGTCTTCTTATTGCTGAATCATTGAGAGTTCTTCACATACTCTGGATTCAAGTCCCATGTGAATGTGTACTTTGTGAATATTCCCCAGTCTGGCTTGCCTTTCCATTCCATTAATACTCTTTTAAATAGTCACAGCTTTTGCTTTTTAGAAAGACTCATTAATTAGTTAGCCTTCATTAGCTCTTGGTTGCAGCACATGGGATCTTCATTGTGTCATGTGGGATCTCTCCTTCTGGCACACAGACTCTCTAGGTGTGGCACTCCAGATCAGGAGCTGTGAGCTTAGAGGCATATGGGATCTTAGTTCCCTGACCAGGGATCCAACTCATATTCCCCTCCCTGTAAGGTGGTCTCTCAACTGTTGGAACACCAGGGAAGTCCCCAGCTCTTACTTTTACTTTTGATGACATCCAACTAGTCAATTAAAAACAAGCTTCATCACCAGAAAGTCACATCAGTTCAGTTCAGTCGCTCAGTCGTGTCTGGCTCTTTGCGACCCCACGGACTGCAGCACGCCAGGCCTCCCTGTTCATCTCCAACTCCCGGAGCCTACCCAAATTCATCTCCATTGAGTCAGGGATGCCATCCAACCGTCTCATCCTCTGTCGTCCCCTTCTCCTCCTACCCTCAATCTTTCCCAGCATCAGGGTCTTTTCCAATGAGTCAGCTCTTTGCATCAGGTGGCCAAAGTACTGGAGTTTCAGCTTCAACATCAGTCCTTCCAATGATCACCCAGGAGTGATCTCCTTTAGGACGGACTGGTTGGATCTCCTTGCAGTCCAAGGGACTCTCAAGAATATTCTCCAACACCACAGTTCAAAAGCATCAATTCTTTGATGTTCAGCTTTCTTTATAGTACAACTCTCACATTCATACATGACTACTGGAAAAACCACAGCCTTGATGAGATGGACCTTTGTTGGCAAAGTGTCTCTGCTTTTTAATATGCTGTCTAGGTTGGTCATAACTTTCCTTCCAAGGAGTAATCATCTTAATTTCATGGCTGCAATCACCATCTGCAGTGATTTTGGAGCCCCCCAAAATAATTCACATAATATTGCACAATTATGTTTCAATTTAAAAAATGGTTCATGCTTCTTGTGTCCCATCTAAGAAATTGTTGCTTACCTCAAGGCTGCAAAGACTTCCTCTTATGTTCTCTTCTGGATGTCTTATAATTTTAGCTTCTATGTTTCAGTCTATGGTCAATTTTGAGTTAATTTGTGTGCATATATCATTCTTTGTTATATCCAGAAATTGAGGCTCAGAGAGGTTTAGCAGCCTACCCAAAGTCACACAGAGGCAGAGCTACCATTTAAGTTCAGGCAGTCTGGTTCCAGAGTCTTGCTCTTAACCCTTGTACTATATTACCTCTCCTCACTGTCAGTAAGACAAAGTAACATCTAGAATTATGAAAAGAATGTACACACTTTCCCGAAGCTTTCTTTTCTTCATTGTGGGAGGCCCTGGCACTGGGCACAGAGGAGAGATAGGAGTCCCTGCCCTTGGGGAATGGATGAGTTGAATTGTGTCCTCCCCAAAAAGGACACGTTGAAATCCTAACCCCTGGTATCTCAGAATGTCACTTGATTTGGGAATAGGGTCTTCCCAGAGATAACCGGGCTTCCCTGGTGGCTCAGTGGTAAAGAATCCACCTGCCAACACAGGAGACGCAGGTTAGATCCCTGGGTCTGGAAGATCTCTTGGAGGAGGAAATGGCAACCCACTCCAGTATTCTTCCCTGGGAGATCCCACGGACAGAGGAGCCTCGTGGGCTATAGTCCATGTGATCACAAAAGAATTGGACACAACTGAGCAATTAAACAATAATGACAACAACAGAGGTAATCAAGTTCAAAGGAGGTCCTTAGAGCCCTAATCCAGGATGACTAGTGTCCTCATAAAAAGGGGGAAATGTGCACACAGACATGCACACAGGGAGAAGGCCACGTGAGGATGAAGGCCGGGATCAGGGTGATGTTTCCACAAGCCGAGGAAAGCCAGTGATTACCAGCAAATGTCCAGATGCCAAGGGAGAATCCTGGAACAGATCCTCCCTCAACCTCAGAAGGAATCCACCCTCCAACACTTTGTTTCTGACTTATGACCTCCAGAAAGGTGAGAGGTCTGTGTCTAAGCCTCTCAGTTTGTGATACTTTGTTATGCAGCGGTAGCAAACCCATCCAGGGAGCTCAGGTCTGATGGAGCGCAGGGCTTAGCATATTGTCTGTTAAATGGCGAAGCAAATGAAGAAAGAAGGAAAGGGTGGAGGGAAGGAAAAGAGAGCCTAAAGGCTGGGGAAGTCTGGCAGGCTACAGTCCATGGGGTCGCAGTCAGATTCGACTGAGTGACTGAACAATAACAACAAAATTCATTTATTTCAAATGTGACTCAATCAAAGCTTTCACATCTGACTTTGTGTGTCTTTACAGTATTTCACATATATTGTGCGTGCTCAGTCGCTCAGTCCTGTCAGACTCTTTGTGACCCCACGGACTGTAGCCCACCAGCCTCCTCTGTCCATGGGATTCTCCAGGCAAGAATACAGGAGTGGGTTGCCATGCCCTTCTCCAGGGAATCTTTCCAACCCAGGGACAGAACTTGGAGCTCTTTCATTATAGGCAGATTCTTTACCACTGAGCCACCGGGGAAGCCCTTCACTTACATGACTTTATACAAATTTTATAGGTCAACCTGTTTATATTGTGTTGCCCGTTTGCAGCTAACTGTCTAGGGTTTGAAGAACTCAGCAGCTGGTAGAATTCCTGGCATCTCAGGGTTGGCAGGGCCCTGTAAGAGTTCACTCAGTGGACTCAATGGTAAAGAATCCACCTGTCAGTGCAGGAGATGCCAGAGACGTGGGTTTTATCCCCAGGTTGGGAAGATCCCCTGGAGAAGGAAATGGTTACCCATGCCAGTATTCTTGCCTGGGAAGATCCCATGGATAGAGAAGCCTGGCAGGCTATAGTCTTTGGGGTCACAAAGAGTCGGAGGTGATTGAGCACACATATAAATGCACCATGTTCTTTCTGGCCTATTCCAGGCCGGGCCCTTTCTGATCCTGCTGGGTCCTGCAGACTCAGCCTTTGCCTGGCCTGACTTCCTGCTCCTGAGCAGCCATGTGCGCTGACTGTGCGCAGGGCTTCAGAGAGAGGAAGCGCTGTTGCCGGGGTCTCCACCTCTTCACAGCACCTGATCTGACTGCCGGGGGCAGAGGACGTGGATCCCAGCTAGAGGCAAAGTGCTCCATCTACTTAGCAGATGCTCCTTTCCCAAATGGCTGTAACTGAGTCTCACTCAATTAAGCAGCTATGTACTGGGTGATCATTATAGACTGGCTCTTAGCCTAGGGGAATTCATGCAGACCTGGGCTGCAGAAATCCAGCTTGACAAAACTGTCGTCATTTCTTCAAATCTGCTGTGTCTCACACACACACACACACATACATGCACGCATGCACATGACCTGAACACTGGAGCAAGATGCCTCCCAGACAGAGGCCAGCACCCCAGTATCCCAAATGGTTGTCCTTGATCTTGACACTTGGGGATGGTGGGGGTCCCTGAGGAGCCCTTGCCACACCAACAATTAGTGATGCTCTAGACAGAAGCTGGATTATCGGTTAGGCTTTAGTTATGGAAGGATGGGAGAAAGGAACACAGGATGTTTGTTATTATCGCTGACTCAGCTCTCTTGCTGAGAAAGGAAAAAGCCAACACAGACTGCCTGAGAAAAAATGTCAAATTTCCATATCACTTTTAACTGCTGGTGCTTCTGTCTTAAATATGCAAGTGCTACCTAATCTTTGCCTTCACAAATCTCAGTCTGAAAAGAAGCAGAGACCTTGGTTTTCTGTGAGTTTAAGCCTGTGTTCAGAAGACATGGTCTCAGAAATCATTTTCTATTTGAAAAAGGTTCTCTTTGAATTGCGCGTTAAAAATAAGCCACTGAAACATAAATTTTGTTTGGAAAAATGAAAGTTGCCAGTTGTGTCCAACTCTTTGTAACCCCATGGACTATATAGTCCATAGAATTCTCCAGGCCAGAATACTGGAGTGGGTAGCCTTTCTCTTCTGCAGGGGGTTTTCCCAACACAGGGATTGAACCCAGGCTTCCCACATTGCAGGTGGATTCTTTACCAGCTGAGCCACGAGGGAAACCCTTTGTTTGGCAATTTCTATTTCAAAGATGAATGTGTGTGAGAATGTATCTCTGTTTGGGCCAAAGGTATGAGAAATGAAAAAGGTAACTTTCAAAATGATTGTTATTCCAGGGTGGTCAATTGATCCTTAAGTATAATAAATTCAAGTGGTCCTGAGACATTTCAAGCAAAGGACAAAATCAGACTTGGATGGGAACCCGCTGGAATCGCAGCAGAGGTTGCCAGCAGACCAGGCTTCTCCAGGTTTTCAAGTCCTGGGAGCACCTTCTCCTCTTGAGTCACTTTAGAAATGGCTTCAGGCCAGAGCTTCTGTAGCTTCCAAGGGGAACACATCCCTTCCTCCTGCCTCTCTTGGGAAAGTAAAATGTCGATCTTAAGAGGTTTATGATCATAATTTAAACCATTATCAACTTTGGGCAAATGGGGAAAAAATAGCTCATAAAAGAGTTGAGAAAGACAGAGTGGCCAGCAGACTTGGGAGCCAGTGATCCCACATCCGGAGCCTGGGGCTCCTGCCTTCTTGCCTTGGATGGGGGACGCTGTGGGAAAACCCAGATATGAGGGAGCCCAAGGAGGCTACTGGAGTGATGGGGAGGGAATCAGAGAGGTTTGGTGGAAAATAAAGCTTTAGGCACTCAGCAGGTGGGTTTCAGAGAATGTCCTCGGCCAAACTCAGAAACAGAGCCACCTGATAAAATGTATCATGAGTTGGGAGTGGGTGGGAGGGTTTGTTATTGTTGTTTAATCGCTAAGTCATGTCCGACTCTTTGCAACCCCATGGACTGTAGCCCTCCAGGCTCCTCTGTCCATGGGATTTCCCAGGCAGGAATATTGGAGTGAGTAGCCATGCTCTCCTCCAGGGGATCTTCCCGACCCAGGGATTGAACCTGTGTCTCCTGTGTTGCAGGAGAATTCTTTACCGCTGAGCCACCGGGGCTTCCCAGGTGGGAGGCATACTTTGGAGAAATGGGCTCCCAGTGCAAAACTACTCGCCTGCTTGGGGATGCCAGGCCCTGACTCTGCACCCCACTTCCTGGCTCCCCTTCTAATGCTCCCTCCCATTAGGAGGAGCTCTCAGAACGCGAGGGTCCCCATGTCCACAAGCATTCTTCTCACCAGGCAATAGGTTACATCAGTGCTTCTTGAATGATGATGTAAGTGCCAGATATGAAAAGCCGCTTAGCCAGAATTTCAACTACTTAGCTCTGGTGGGTGCTGCCCACTTGGATGGCTCCTGGGGCAGCCATCTTCCAGGGAGCTTGGAGGCCGAATGAGAAGCACGGTTTGATTTTGTTTGGTGTGGCCCCTCCCTCTGCTAAGCTTCTGAAAGCTTTGTTAGATAAACTGAGGACTTAGTCTTTTAGTGGAAGTAGGGGGTTGTTTCTTCCTGCCAATCTGTGGCCCACAGAAATACTGCAGAATCATTCTTCATCGATGGAAGAGTCTCCCCGTGTCGGGGAGGACTGAACGAATTCAGCTTTGAGGCCAGCCGCAGAGCACTTTCTGTCTGATGATTCACTGGGCAAAGCAGCCTCTCTTCAAGCCTCCTCACACTCTCCCTGCTTCTGTCCTCACCACCCCTGCCCGCATCTATTCACGGTGGCCAGAGAGATACTTCTAAAACGCAACAGGACAGCCTGCTTGACACCCTTGGCTGCACCCCCTCCAGCCCCGCCAGCCCCCCAAGCTGTCCCTCTAACTTGCAGACACACTCCTGCTACTGTACAAAGCCCACTCTAGAAATCCTCCACCGCCTCTCCAGATCCACGTGTCCTGGAGGAACACTGGCAAGATCAGATCAGCAGCCCCCTTGCCCTCTGCCTCCAGAGGGTGTCAGCAAATATGGCTCCTGTAAGAAATCAGAAGGAGGAAGGGAGTGGGACCAGGTGATGGTCCCTTGGTTCCCATCCTACAGGCACATTGTGGCTACTGGGTCCTGATGAGTGGTCCCCTAACCCTACAGACCTGACCATCCTGAGTTAATCTGCCCTCCAGCCCCTCCTGTTCACTGGACTGGGTCGGCCCTCTCCTACTGGGGTCTGGCTGATGCAGTCCTTCCTTCGGCAACTCCCTTTGCCGGCAGTGTTGTTTTGTTTTCACTTTATAGCCACGTGGCATGTGGTATTTTTGTTCTCCAACCAGGGATCGAACCCATGCCCCCTACACGTGGGATGAGGGTCTACCTGGCTCCAGTATGATTTCCATCAAATACATCCAAAATGACCCTCTTTCCAAATGAGGTCACATTCTAAAGTACTTGGGGTTAGAACCGCATGATATGAATTTTCAGAGGACACAGGTCAATCTACAACAATGAACACTTATTGAGTGCCTGCTCCATGCCAAGTACTGTGAATTACTGTATGATTCTTAGGATAAACCTGTTGAGATAAGGATTTGTTCCCACCCCACCACTTACTCCAAGAGAAAACTGGGGCCCAGAGAGGCTAAATAATGCACCCAAGGTCACCCAGCTGGTAAGTGCAGGGCCTGGGGACCGCATCACACTGCATCATCACTTCCACCCACTCTCCTCTAACACGCAGTTGATCTGGGGCTCGAGACTGAAGGAAACACCCAAGGTCTTGATGATGAAATCGTGAGACTTGTTGGGAAGCAGAGTGGGTGGTGAAAATCAGTAGACTTTTTTTTAACTTCAGCTCGATGACAGTCCATTCCCTGACAATCACAAACACTGAGTAAGCAGTAAGAGTGGTTTATGTGAATTCTCTTTCCCCTGATTCAAAATGCATCCCTGACTCTTAATGGACTGTCTCGAATTCCACAAGCTGTACATGTGGCGGCGGACCCTTGGGCTCGCGTGGCCTGAGTGACACTCCGTGGACCTTCACTTATCAGAGAGTTAATGCTGTGTCAAGAAGAGCAATTTGGAAAACCAGCTCTTTCTGCAAGATGGCACTTATTTACAGCTGCCCAAGCTGACTGGCAATGCCAGGAGCCAAAATTAATTGCAGATCAAATGAACAAAAGTGTCTTTCTCGGTGTTTTTAGGGCCCAAAGCCATTTTAATAGACTGTCAAAAATCTCAGTGAGAAGAAAGGGAAAAAAAAAAACTTGGCAAGTCCTTTTGATAGGCAATTACTGCCCAGGGTTGGAGGAATAGTTAGTATATATTTGGAAACAAGGTAATAAGAACTTGGAAAGGGGCAAGTATTAGTCGCTCAGTCATGTCTGACTCTGTGGCCCCATGGACTATAGCCTACCAGGCTCCTCTGTCCATGGAATTTTCCAGGCAAGAACACTGGAGTGGGTTGCCATTCCATTCTCCAGGGGATCTTCCTGACCCAGGGTTTCCCATGTTGCAGGCAAATTCTTTGCCATCTGAGCCACCAGGGAAGGGGCAAAAGATGTCCTAAATACTGTTAGGACCACCCAGTGGACCTTTAGGTACTTTGGGTTTTGTTTCTATGACAAATTCTGTAAGGTGGTGCATTAGTTTTCTGTGGCTGCTATAAAAAATTACCACAAACTTAGTGGCTTAAAGAAACATATATTTAGTCTCTCACAGTTCTGGAGGTCACAAGTCTAAAATAGGTCTCATGGAGCAAAAGTCAGTTGTTGCAGGTTTGATCACCGGGCCAGGAGACCCCATGTGCCGCAGGGCAACTAAGCCCATGCACCACAACTATTGAACTGTGCTCTGCTGCTGCTGCTGCTAAGTCACGTCAGTCGTGTCCGACTCTGTGTGACCCCATAGACGGAAGCCCTCCAGGCTCCCCCGTCCCTGGGATTCTCCAGGCAAGAACACTAGAGCCCGGGAACAGCAACTGTGGAGCCCAGGGGCCTCGACTGCTGAAGCCTGTGTGCCCTAGAGCCTGTGCTTCACAACAAAGGAAGCCAGCACAGTGAGAAGCACTTCCACTGAAACAAGAAGCCCCTGCTCTCTGCAACCAGAGAAAAAGCAAGAAAGAACCAGCACAATCAGAAATAAATAAATAAATAAAACTATTGTTTAAAAAGTCAGTTGTCAGCAGGGCTGTCCCTTCTGGATCTGTTCCTCGCCTTTCCCAGCTTCTCAAGGACGCCTGCACTCCTTGGCTCGCGGCCCCTCCCACCATCTTCAACATCAACATCATACCACCCCCCGCCCGCTACACCATCACATCTCCTCTGAAAACGGCTCTGCTGCTTCTCTTGTAAAGATGCCTGTGATTACCCTGGACCCACTGGATAATCCAGGATAACCTCCCCATCCTAAACCTTTGACGTCATTACACTTGCAAAACCTCTTTTGCCATGTAAAATAGCCTATGTGTGTTTCCGGGAATTAGGATACGGACACTTGGGGAGTTGATATTCTGCCTCCCATGGGTGGGCATGGTTCAGTTCAGTTCAGTCGCTCAGTCGTGTCCGACTCTTAGCGACCCCATGAACCACAGCACGCCAGGCCTCCCTGTCCATCACCAACTCCCGGAGTTCACTCAAACTCATGTCCATCGAGTCGGTGATGCCATCCAGCCACCTCATTCTCTGTCGTCCCTGTCTCAAAGAAATCCAGAGATGTTGGGCAATTTCCTCCAAACCATTCAGTTGGTAAAAAGATGATTAGGATTTGAATTCAGAGCCGCAGGCCCTGGAGTCCAAACTCTTTCTCCCCTCAACACATTTGTTCCATTCCAGACTCCCAGCCTCATGTTGAATTTAATCTCATTATTTTTCTGGGGATTAGGGTAAATGCTACCATTTTAAGGACTGTTTCCAATGAACTAGTCTGTATCTTCAGCTGTCCTAGAATATAAGCTAGGAGGGAGCGCGGGTTGGGAGCTTGGACACAGGGCCATGGGGCAGGCTGCCCTTTACCTGTCTAACTCCCGCTGGCCCTTCAGCTCTCAGCCTCTCGGGTCCCTCCTCCAGGAAGTCCTCCTGGAACCCCTCAGTTTCTCCTGGAACCCCAAGAGCTCATCCCAGTGTTACACAAGGCACAAGTCTGTTTCTATGGTTTTCTCCTTAGGTCACAATACTGTAACTGGTGATCTCGAAGCACAAGCATGATATAAGCCGCTTGTGGCATGGATGAACTCATCAATGAGTAAAGTCCACCAACACCTGGGGCTTCCCTGATAGCTCAGCTGGTAAAAAATCCACCTGCAATGCAGGAGCTGCTGCTGCTAAGTCACTTCAGTCGTGTCCGACTCTGTGCGACCCCATAGATGGCAGCCCACCAGGCTCCACCGTCCCTGGGATTCTCCAGGCAAGAGTACTGAAGTGGGTTGCCATTTCCTTCTCCAGTGCATGAAAGTGAAAAGTGAAAGTGAAGTCGCTCAGTCGTGTCTGACTCTTAGCGACCCCATGGACTGCAGTCCACTAGGCTCCTCCGTCCATGGGATTTTCCAGGCAAGAGTACTGGAGTGGGGTGCCATTGCCGTCTCCGGCAATGCAGGAGACCTGGGTTTAATTCCTGGGCTGGGAAGATCCCCTAGAGAAGGAATAGGCTACCCACTCCAGCTTTCTTGGGCTTCCCTTGTGGCTCAGCTGGTAAAGAATCCACCTGCAAAGCAGGAGACATGGGTTCGATCCCTGGGTTGGGAAGATCCCCTGGAGAAGGAAAAGGCTACCCACTCCAGTATTCTGGCCTGGAGAATTCCATGGACCATGGAAGCCCATGGGGTGGCAAACAGTCGGACACGACTGAGCGACTTTCACTTTCACCAACACCTGGGCTTCCCAGGTGGTGCTAGTGGAAGACCCCGCCTGCTAATTCAGGAGATGCAGCAGATGTGGGTTCAGTCCCTGGGTCGGGAAGATCCCTGGAGGAGGGCATGGCAACCCACTCCAGTATTCTTGCCTGGAGAATCCCTTGGACAGAGCAGCCTGGTGGACCGCAGTCAGACACGGCTGAAGTGACTTAGCACACACACATGCAGCACCAACACTGTGAAGCCAGCGTCCCTGCTCTGGGCCTCACAGAGATGCCTGCACCTCGGGAATGTACAAGATCCAAATGACTGCGGCCCATCACAATCCAAACTTGGAGAGCGGGCAGACTCTTCCAAGGCTGTGACCCCTAGCTCTGATCTTAGAAAAGTCCTCTCTTTCTCTCCCAGGAGGGCAAAGTCATTTTCTTCCTTCCTGGGACTAATCCTCATAAGAAGGACTTCATCAAATGCTGTCGGCTCTACTAAGGATGATCTGCCAGCCAGAGAGTGGGCACCAGAAGCCGAGGATCAGAGAGACGGAGGCTGAAAGCATCACTACGTCCTCTGTGGGCTCCTTTTTCAAAGAGTCACTGGACTGCCAGGATTGACATGTACCTTCCTGAGACCTCAGGTAAAGCACTCAGGTGGGAAGAGAGAGGCCTTAGATGTTAGTGCTCCCCATGCGCTCAGGTTCTGACCTACTGCTGTGGGATCCTGGGTAAATCATTTCTTCTGGTCTTGGTTTCCTCAGATGGTTGGATGGCATCACCGACTTGATGGACATGAGTTTAAGCAAGCTCCGGGAGTTGATGATGGATGGGGAAGCCTGGCGTGCTGCAGTCCATGGGGTCGCAAAGAGTCGGACATGATTGAGCGACTGAACTGAACTGAACTGGCTTCCTCAGCTATGGAAAGATTGCGAAAGACCCTGAAAAGTCCTGCTCTCTGCAAGAATGTCCATCACAGCCTTATTTAAAGTGACAAACAATGGGAATCTACCTAGCCAGAACTAGAATAGTTCACACTCACTGAGTTACGTCACGTGCCAGGCATTGTGTGTATCACTAAGTATGTGCCCACTTGTTTAATCCTCATTCTTTCCCTATGAGGCGGAGATGGTGTCCTTATTATAGAAATGGGGAAACTGAATCACACAGCTATTGAATATCTCACTGGGGTCATGCAGTTTAAAAGGGGTGGAGCTGGGATCAGATTCTGGGCAGTGAGGCTCTGCCGTTTGAGTGGAGACACTCAACAATCTCACCCCATAGACAACAGTTAAGGACACTGCTTTACAGCCACTTCGTGAAGAATGATACAGCTTTCACAGCTAGTGTTAATTCAGAGGGGGCAACAATCTGGGTACTGTTTCTGAATATGTCATACTTCAATAAAAATTTCCCTGGTGGCTCAGTCAATAAAGAATCGCCTGCAATGCAGGAGACCTGGGTTTGATCCCTGGGTTGGGAAGATCTCCTGGAGAAGGAAATGGCAGTCCACTCCAGTATTCTTGCCTGGGAAATCCCATGGACAGAGGAGCCTGGTGAGCTCCAGTCTATGGGGTCACAAGAGTCGGATAAGACTTGGTGACTAAACCATCACCATCAATAAAAATTTACTCAAACAATAAATAATAAAATGGAAAATCATTTGGACATAAGTTTAGTTGAATAAAAAGCAGAAGTAAAATTAGTCTAAAGATAGCAGTTTTTAAATTATAGTTGATTTACAGTTTGTGTTAGTTTGTAGTATATAGCAAAGTGATTCAGTTATATGTATATATTTATATATATATATACTTTTTCATATTCTTTTCCATTATAGGCTATTACAGGATGTTGAATATAGTTCCCTGTGCTATACAGTAGGGCTTTATTGTTTATTTTATATATAGCAGTATGTGTCTTCTAATCCTAAACTCCTACTTTGTCCCTCCCCCCACACCTTTCCCCTTCAGTAACCATAAATTTGTTTTCTATGCCTGTGAGTCTGTTTTGTTTTGTAAATGAGTTCATTTGTGTCATATTTCAGACTCCACATATAAGTGATATCATATGATATTTGCCTGACTTACTTATGATAATCTTTAAGTCCACCTATGTTGCTACAAATGGCATTATTTCATTCTTTTTTATGGCCAAGATGCTGGGAAAGGTTGGGGGCGGGAGGAGAAGGGGATGACAGAGAATGAGATGGCTGGATGGCATCAATGATTCTGTGGACATGAGTTTGAGTGAACTCCGGGAGTTGGTGATGGACAGGGAGGCCTGGCGTGCTGTGATTCATGGGGTTGCGGAGAGTCGGACACGACTGAGCGACTGAACTGAACTGAATATTCCATTGTGTATATACCACATCTTCTTTATCCATTCCTATGTGGATGGACATTTCGGTTGATTCTATGTCCTGGCTATTGTTAACAGTGCTACTATCAACACGGGTGCATGTATCTTTTAGAATGACAGTTTTCTCTGAATATATGCCCAGGAGTGGGTTGCTGGATCATAGGCAACTCCAGTTTTAGCTTTTTAAGGACACTCCATATGGTTCTCCACAGTGGCTGCAACAATTTGCGTTCTCACTAACAGTGTAGGAGGGTTCTTTTTTCCCACACCCTTTCCAGCATTTGTTATTTTTAGACTTTTTAATGATAATCATTCTGATTGGCATGAGATAATACCTCACTGTAATTTTGATTTGCATCTCTCCAATAATTAGCAGTTTTGAGCTAAAGATAGCATTATGCTGAGTAAGATTAATACAGCTGTCTGAAGAATTGATGCTTTTGAACTGTGGTGCTGGAGAAGACTCTTGAGACTCCCTTGGACTGCAAGCAGATCCAATCAGTCCATTCTAAAGGAGATCAGTCCTGGGTGTTCATTGGAAGGACTGATGCTAAAGCTGAAACTCCAATACTTTGGCCACCTCATGTGAAGAGCTGACTCACTGGAAAAGACTCTGATGGTGGGAGGGATTGGGGGCGGGAGGAGAAGGGGACGGCAGAGAATGAGATGGCTGGATGGCATCACCAACTCGATGGACATGAGTTTGAGTGAACTCCGGGAGTTGGTGATGGACAGGGAGGCATGGCGTGCTGTGATTCATGGGGTCGCAAAGAGTCAGACACGACTGAGTGACCGGACTGAACTGAACTGATGTCTAGAGAACAAAAGAAATTTTGCCAAACTTACCTGGGTAGTATGATTGTAGGTATTTCTTCTTTGTTTCTATTTTCTGTATTTTATGAATTTACTCTGATGAGTTCATGTTTATTTCTTATAGCAACAAAATATTTACACAAAACCCTCAGAAAACAAACCCTGTAATTTTCCCATCACTTTCAGTCCAGGCTGACTGTGCTTTCTTGCTGATCAGTGTAAAAATTACTAATGACAATTGAGTGCTTTCTGTAAATTGAGACAAGAATTTTGCAAAACTTCCAGGTTGTGAAACATCAAGATATGTTTCCTAACAAAAAGACTGTGAGTGGAAAAAGGGGACAAGTATCAGGTCTCAACAATTTCATGACACGCGTTTTTAAAAGCATCTTGTTAGAATGCTCCATTAAGAGCAAGGAGCAAATTAAATTGTTCTTTCGAAAATGAGGCAGGAATACAATTAGAAGCCTCTGCCTGTTGGCACTGGCATCAATCTTGGCAGCGCAAATCAGTGAGCACAAGTGGAAATAAATGAGCTACTTCATCAAGGTCAAGGTAGAAGAGAAAGGAATAGCTCATAAAGGGGGAAACTGAACAGAGAGGTGGAATGCATTGTCCAACACCACACAGTCAAGAAGTTCCAGAGCCAGGATTCAATTTTGGTTTGATCTGATTGCAAAACCTGTGCAATTGCTGCTAGATTCTGAAAACCCTAAGGTCTTATTTTCCCTTCAATGTTTATTTTACACACTCAAGTTGAGAAAGAGTGATGAGCTCTATTTCTCTCTTCTTTTGGACATTGTAGCTTATTATTAAAGCTTCCCTCTTGAACCAATGGACTGAAGTGTCCTTTCTCCTTTCTTTGGCTGGCAAACTCCTACATGTTTGGGGGTGGTGATGACAGCCGATGGTTTTAAAGTCATGGTAACAGAACTTAGGTTTGTACAGACTCTGATCTGGTCTCCCAGGGAGCTATGGCCCTCTTCACAGGGTGCCCATCACAGCGTTTCATTTGGTACTAGGTGAGAGTTCAAAGAAAGGAGTTACTTATTAAAAAGAAGACAATAGGGAAACAAGATGTAGATAAGAATGTTCTCTAGATGGCTGAAACATCAGTGATAACTGCATGATAAACTCCCCAATTTCAGACACCTTCGGAGTGACAAAGGGCATGTTCCTTTAAAGGCACTCTGGTTTGTCCCCTGGGGGTTCCCACAGTGCTTTTAAAGCCCATGCTGTTCTCAGGAATAACCCTCAGTTTACTTACAGAGACGATGGCAGCCAGAGTCTCAATGCCACCTGTGCTTAAGGTGATGTATGGGATCTTTTCTGGAGCGATTCCAGCTTTTCCAAAGATACTGTTGGTGTAGAACCAAATCTATAAAGCAGGAGAGACAAAGAAGGCAGAAGGGTCAGCGAAAGTCATCTGTTCCCTAAACTAAATTCAGGCACAAGATGGTCCCTGAGATCCGCTGCCAAGTCCAGAGGCATGGAGTGGAGCTGTGAGCCAAGGTGACGACTTATTTTCCTTCTTCTCCCGTTAGTAAAGGAATGTCTATATTACTGGGAACACATGTGCTTAGCTAAGTGTGGCAATGAGATAAGAACAAAAATCTTGGTGGGGTTTCCAGGAACTCTCCTTAAAAGCAGGTTTTCACCAAAGAGGTAAAACTGTCAGGATGCTGTTAGGCTGGTGAACGTGATGGGTGCCGCTTCAGCAGCCCTCTTGGAACGGTACTGCTTTTAGCCCCCAACGTAACATTCTGAGAATAAGAGACGGTGTCTGATCCACAAGACATTTTACTATCGTCTTTTGGAAAATTGTCAAACTAAATCTATAATGGGTACAACGTGAATGAAGCTCCTGCGAGTTCCACAACGCTCAAGCTGCATGACCATACGTAGAACTCCCATGGGATGAAAGCCACCTGTTCAGATGCTGGAGCAGGAAGTTAGAGGGAGGCTGTGTCTGTACTCACTACGGGTGATTTTATAGTTTATTATCCAAACCTGGGCACTTTGGAGAGTGTTAATAATGTTTCTAGGACATCAGCCATAAATCAAGACTGCCTTCTGCAAACCGTGGTATGTGGTCCTGGGGCTACCAGCCCTTTCAATTTCCTTCATGTGAGAGAGAAGGCCTATTGTTTAGGTTGCTGTTGAGGTTTCTGCCACATGAGTTCAAACCTAACCTTAACAGATGCTTATATGACATCAGACATTCACAGGGCATCAGAAAATCAGTGATTTGGAGTTTGGAGATCTGGCTCCATCTTGAACTACCTGTGTGACCTCAGACAATTTTCTCTGTCCGGCTGAGATTCCTTCTTCTCCTTGGTCAAAAGAGGATAACCACATACCCTTCCAGGGAGATGTTAGGAACTGGGTAAGGAACGTCACTATTCATTGATCCAAACTTTTGGATCAATAGGCTGAACTTAAATCATTTGTGTTCTCTCAATCCCAGCCATTTCCTTGAAAAGCAACAGTTTGCAGAATGATAGAAAACCATGCACATCTTGAGACTCTCTGGAGGAGGAACCCACCCCAGTAATCTTGCCTGGGAGATTCCATGGACAGCGGAGTCTGGCAGGCTGCAGTCCATGGGGTCGCAAAGAGTTGGACATGATCAAGTGTGCACGTGGGCTCACGCACACACGCACACACGCACACACACACACACACACACTCTGGTAAAAACTACTGTACATAATTATCTGAGCTTGTGGGCACCGATACATCTGGTGGCAAACATGGGTTTTAACGTTCACGTAAAAGAAAGCCACTCCGGTTCGTGTCTGCCTCTCACTTGAGAGAGCTGAAAAATTAGAATTTTAGACTGTATCTTTGCTGTCACATCCATAGGGTAGAGAAGTGACTCCTGATAAAGTCATTAATTCCTAGAGCTCCTAGGGCTATGACAGAAGTTGAAAATTTCCCCAAAGCCTCAGTCTCCACTGGATTTGTTTATATGTTGAAGGTGACTGTGATCCCCAGCACATCTTCAGGGTTGGATCAGAGCAGTTTAGAGCCTTTCTTAATCTTCACCCAAATTCATGGATTTTCAACAGTCAGTGATCTCTCCGACCATGCCCAGTTGAACTTGTGAAATGAAATATTTCCAGCCATATCTGTTAGGGGAAGCACACTGATTGAAACCGCCCACCCTGGCCAGGCACCATAGTAACCATTTGCATGAGTTGTTTTATGACAGGAGATCCTGATAAGGAATAGGGAACTAATAAGCCACCACCAATCGGAAGAGTTCGGGAAAGGTGGAAAGGAGACACTGGGTGTCCGTCCACTTCCCAGAATCCCTCTCGCTGGCATCCATCTTGGCTGAGTGATGTGTGCGCCTCCAGGAAAGACTCTGACCCGGAAACTAATCCCATCACCATAAAACCCGAGACTGCGAGCCATGTGGCAGAGCTGTTCTCCTAGGTTCCCTTGCCCTACTGCTCTCCACCCGGGTGCCCTTCCCAATAAAGTCTCTTGCTTTGTCAGCACACGTCTCCTCGGACAATTCTTTTCCGAGTGTTAGACTAGAGCCCAGTTTTGGGCCCTGGAAACTGGGCCCTGGGTTCCCTTTCCTGCAACATATCCATGGGCTGCTGCTGCAAAGTCACTTCACTTGTGTCCGACTCTGTGTGACCCCATAGATGGCAGCCCACCAGGCTCCCCCGTCCCTGGGATTCTCCAGGCAAGAACACTGGAGTGGGTCGCCATTTCCTTCTCCAATGCATGAAAGTGAAAAGGGAAAGTGAAGTCGCTCAGTTGAGTCCAACTCTTCGTGACCCCATGGACTGAAGCCTACCAGGCTCCTCCATCCATGGGATTTTCCAGGCAAGAGTACTGGAGTGGGGTGCCATTGCCTTCTCCTGTAACTGCATGCTGCTGCTGCTGCTAAGTTGCTTCAGTCGTGTTCGACTCTGTGCGACCCCATAGACGGAAGCCCACCAGACTCCCCCGTCCCTGAGATTCTCCGGGCAAGAATACTGGAGTGGGTTGCCATTGCCTTCTCCAATATCCATGGGCAAGAAAGGTCAAAACCATCAGCGATTTCGTAAATGTGAATGAGGGCTCCAAAAGGGAACACAATGCCAGTGATCCAGCAGATATCATCACCCTCTATGATGGTGATTGCTGAGGAACTCTGGGGAATGCAAGAAGCAGCTATCCGCTGAGTCAACCATTCCCTAAGGTGAACAGGGAATTGAGGACGTAAGCAATCAAGAAACAGGAATTGGCCCCAGATAACCGAGGTGCGTATGAAAGGAATGAATTCAGTGAGCCCAGAGGCTTTCATCTCCCCATAAATGGAAGGACACTAAATTCATAAACTTGATACCTGATTTTCCTTACCTCACAATAATCTTTGATGTTCAGACTGCCTGCTCCCTTTGTTGCAAACTTGTATAGAGCCTGACTCCACCTCCCACCTCCTTGGAGAAGTTTTTTTAGGGCTACTGAGATGCTGCCTCCCAAGTCTGGAGTCTTTAACATTTCCACCAAAGAAAACAACTCTACTTTCAGGTTGTGACTTTTATTTTTTTTTCAGTTGACACCCCGCTGCAAAGGTGGAGGCTGAAGTTTGTGTTATTCTCAGCGTCAGCCCTGAACCCCACCCCCGACCTATTCCTCTGTCAGAAGCTTCCAGTCTCTGATCTCACGTGATCTGTGTTCTCCATGGAAGCTGGCACCACACTCCTTCCTGCCCCTCACGCCCCTTCCCACCCCAGCTTCTTCCCTGCCTCCAACTCTCCCTGGAGCAACACTGCCTCGGGCACTCCTGACGGGTTTAAATGTTAGTGAAGAGTCACTGTGCAGAACGCTACAGACTCACAGGGACAGTTTTAAGTGGCCCTATCTTATGTACATGCTAAGTCACTTGAGTCCAACTCTTTGCAACCCCACGGGCTGTAGCCCACCAGGCTCCTCTGTCCAAGGGATTCTCCAGGCAAGAATACAGGAGTGGGTTGCCATGCCCTTCTCCAGGGGATCTTCCCCACCCAGGGATTGAATCCACATCTCATGAACGTCTCCTGCATTAGCAGGTGGGTTCTTTACCACTGAGCCACCTGGGAAGCCCCAGTCCTCTTGTACTTAAATGCATTTCTGCAGTGACAGGCAGAAATCGGTCCTTTGGACAGTCTCCCCATCCAGGGCCAGCAAGGAGGACCTGCTGGACTGGCCTTGTCCCCACAGGGAGGGCCCGCGCATCACACGAGCTGCCTGTCTCATTTGGCTTCCTCCACGAAGCCATCTAGCTCTCCCTGCATCATCTTACAGAGCCGGGCGGTAACTGCTTTTGTCTCTGCTTCCGCTGAGGTTTATTTGATCTGGCAGTTTGAGGGCGTTGAACTGCACGGAGACACGAAGTCTGGAGCGTGTCCTGCGGCGGACCCGCCCACGGACTATGATTTGTGTTGACCTCACCCCAACACAACCGTACTCTTTCTGGTTGCCTGATCGTCTCCATCCACTGTGGCAGATGGTGGAGTGGAAGGAGTTGCGATTCTGGGAGGCCAGCAAGGCAGGCTTTCAATCCCAGGGCTGCCTCTGGTGACCTGAGAGTCTGGAGGCAAATGATTTCATGTCTCTGAATTTCTGTTCTCTGAGAGAAGGTAATCATACTCTTTGTCTTGCAGGGTGGTGGTGAAAGCTTTTTAATGAAAGTTTTCTTAAAGCATTCTTTCTCTAATGGTTGCACAACAAACAGCAGGGATCAGTCTGGAAGATTCCCGTCTCTCTATGGAAATGCCACCGCTCCTGGGTAAAGGAGGACACGGGACAGTTGTGTGCACGCCCAGGGTGGAAGCATCTCAGTATCCGCCTCCATCCAGCCTTCTCCCTGTGCGATGGACCAGTAACTGGGAAGGGTTAGTTTTGAATTTACACTGGATCTGCCTCTGTGACTTTAACTCTTTTTTGTTATTATAAATGTACACAATCGCCTGCCCCAGGGAGATAACCTGAGCCTCCCACCTGTGCAAGACTGTAAGGAAGTGAAACTAACACATTCCCCTGCCTGAGGCTTGCCATTCTAGGGGACATTTGCAAGGACTGAATAGTCTTTTTACCTTATTTCCTCACCTCCTCCCCCCGCCCCCACTCCAACCTCTGAACATAAAGGAACCTGGCAATCAGGCCCTGACAAGGTGGTTATTTTGAGGCTCTAGCCTGCCATATTTTTGGTCAGCTGGCTTTCCAAACAGTCGTTTTCCTTGCCTCAACACGTCATCTCTTGGATTCATTGGCCAGTCATGCGGTGAGCAGAGCGAGCTTGGACAGGGTAAGCAAAGTGAGATTTGGATTCGGTAACAGACCTTTAAGAGACTTTGCAGGAGCGGGTGGGAAAGGGGCACAGCAGGAGGATTTGGGCCTCCTTGACCCCCTGCCTCTGATGCCCTAAAGCCGTCCTTCTTAACTCAGGACAGGTGTTCTAGAGACAAAGTGTAACATGCAAATGACATGTAAATCATTTTCACTTCTCAACAGCCTGGAAGGGGACATTGCCAGAGGATCAAAGACCACACACAGCTTACAAGGCAAGAGCCAGACAGAGACCTGGGCCTGTGCTTCCTGCAGCGCGTTCTTCTCACTGCATGGGCTCTGAGCCCAGGTTCAGTTCAGTTCAGTCGCTCAGTTGTGTCCGACTCTTTGCGACCCCATGGACTTCAGCACATGTCTCCCTGTCCATCACCAACTCCCGGAGTTTACTCAGACTCAGTTCCATTGAGTCGGTGATGCCATCCAACCATCTTATCCTCTGTCATCCCCTTCTCCTCCAGCCTTCAATCTTTCCGAGCATCAGGGTCTTTTCCAATAAGTCAGTTCTTCACATCAGGTGGCCAAAGTATTGGAGTTTCAGCTTCAGCATCAGTCTTTCCAGTGAATATTCAGGACTGACCTCCTTTAGGATGGACTGGTTGGATCTCCTTGCAGTCCAAGGGACTCTCAAGAGTCTTCTCCAACACCACAGTTCAAAAGCATCAGTTCTTCAGTGCTCAGCTTTCTTTATAATCCAGCTCTCACATCCGTACATGACCACTGGAAAAACCACAGCTTTGAGTAGATAGACCTTTGTTGGTAAAGTAACGTCTCTGCTTTTTAATATGCTGTCTAGGTTGGTCATAGTTTTTCTTCCAAGGAGTAAGTGTCTTCTAATTTCATGGAAGCAGTCAGCATCTGCAGTAATTTTGGAGCCCCCCAAAATAAAGTCTGTCACTGTTTCCATTGTGTCCCCATCTATTTGCCTTGAAGTGATAGGACCAGATGCCATGATCTGAGTTTTCTGAATGTTGAGTTTTAAGCCAACATTTCCTCTTTCACTTTCATCAAGAGGCTCTTTATTTCTTCTTGGCTCTCTGCCATAAGGGTGGTGTCATCTGCATATCTGAGGTCATTGATATTTCTCCTGGCAATCTTGATTCCAGCTTGTGCTTCTTCCAGCCCGGAATTTCGCATAATGTACTCTGCATGTAAGTTAAATAGGCAGGGTGACAATATACAGCCTTGACATACTCCTTTCCCGATTTGGAACCAGTCTGTTGTTCCATGTCCGGTTCTAACTGTTGCTTCTTGACCTGCGTTCAGATTTCTCAAGAGGCAGGTAAGGTGGTCTAGTATTCCCATCTCTTTAAGAAATTTCCAGTTTGTTGTGATCTACACAGTCAAAGGTTTCGGCATAGTCAATAAAACTGAAGTAGATGTTTTTCTGGAACTCTTGCTTTTTTGATGATCCAGCAGATATTGGCAATTTGATCTCTGGTTCCTCTTCCTTTTCTAAAACCAGGTTGAACATCTGGAAGTTCATGGTTTATGTACTGATGAAGCCTGGCTTGGAGGATTTTGAGCATTACTTTGCTAGCGTTTGAGATGAGTGCAATTGTGCGATATTCTGAACATTCTTTGGCATTGCCTTTCTTTGGGATTGGAATGAAAACTGACCTTTTCCAGTCCTGAGGACACTGCTGAGTTTTCCAAATTTGCTGGCATATTGAGTGCAGCACTTTCACAGCATCAGAAATACAGGGGATATGGCATCAGGGGATACAGGAACCGAGCAATTACGGCAACTCATTTCCAAACTGGCAAGTTTCATGTTGAGAGCTGAACACAGACAGTTGAATCTAGAACTTCTACTCTGGACCACACACTGGGGTGGCCACTTGGAAGGACCCTCATTTAGCATTCTCTCCAGTCACGGGGACAGAGCAAGTTCTTCTAGTGAGATGGTCTCAGTTATTAGGGTAACAGAACATTTAATTCCTCTAATTTGAGTTAGGAATTTATTTGGGAAGAAACCTTGAAATGAAAGCTGTTCTTAACGCTTCTGTTCTCGTGATGAGAAGTTTTGTGCGGAGTACGACTTGGGATTCAGCATTCCTAATGATGCTTAGACAAATGAGATGGACACTCATATGGCCTGGTTCCAGGCTGGCAGAGGGGAAAGGGGTCACGCTTTGCTACAAACCTGTCTCAGGCTCTCCTGCCTCCCACCCTCCCTTCCTTCTCCCAGCCTTGTCTCCCTTCCTTTCCATTGTTCATCCAGACTGCAGGATCTCTGGCACTCTGTTAGGTACAGGTGTTACCGTGGGGAACAACATGCCCGTCCTTGCCCTCCCAGATCTAGTCTAGCAGGGAAAGGACGTGTTATACAACAGTCACACAGGTAAAGAGTTCAAGGGGCACACTAGCTCACTGGGAACGCTGTGATGCTTGGGCCCCCACTGAATGGACAAATACGCTGGCAGTAAAAGGCCAAGAGTGAAAAAGTTGGCTTAAAGCTCAACATTCAGAAAACTAAGATCATGGCATCCAGTCCCATCACTTCATGGCAAATGGATGGGGAAACTGTGGAAACAGTAGCAGACTTTATTTTGGGGGGCTCCAAAATCACTGCAGATGGTGACTGCAGCCATGAAATTAAAAGATGTTTAATCTTTGGAAGGAAAGTTATGACCAACCTAGACAGCATATTGAAAAGCAGAGACATTATTTTGCCAACAAAGGCAAAGCTATGTTTTTTCCGTCTGGTCAAAGCTATGGTTTTTCCAGTAGTCATGTATGGATGTGAGAGTTGGACTATAAAGAAAGATGAGCACTGAAGAATTGATGCTTTTGAACTGTGGTGTTGGAGAAGACTCTTGAGAGTCCCTTGGACTGCAAGGAGATCCAACCCGTTCATCCTAAAGGAGATCAGTCCTGGGTGTTCATTGGAAGGACTGATGTTGAAGGTGAAACTCTAATACTTTGGCCATCTGATGCAAAGAGCTGACTCATTGAAAAATATCCTGATTCTGGGAAAGATTGAGGGCTGGAGGAGAAGGGGATGACAGAGGATGAGATGGTTGGATGTCATCACCAACTCAATGGACATGAGTTTGGCTAAACTCCAGGAGTTGGTGATAGACAGGGAGGCCTGGTGTGCTGTGGTTCATGCGGTTGCAAAGAGTCAGACACAACTGAGCGACTGAACTGAAATAAACTGACCATCTAGAATGAATGTAACTAGACCCACATGGCTTCCTACCAGCCTGCGCTCTGAGCCTCCCCACTCTTGTTTTATGTTTATTCTGACAAGTTTGGGAGTCTTGCTTCCCAACTACAGTGCATGTCAGAAGCAGCAAAGTTTAAGTGTGTGGCATTGAGAAAGAAGAAAGCACTGCTAGGATTAGTCTTGCTGATATCAGCTAAGAGGAAGGGAGATTTAACAGAGGCCCATCAGTTTCCATCAAAGATAGTCCCTGTTCCTAATTTCACTGGACTTCCCTGGTGTCTCAGATGATAAAGAATCTGCTTGCTATGCGGGAGATCTGGGTTCAATACCTGGGTCAGGAGGATCCCTGGAGAAGGGAATGGCAACACACTCCAGTATTCTTGCCTGAAGAATTCCATGGACAGAGGCTCCAGTCCATGGGGAAGCAAAGAATTGGACATGAACTGAGCAATTAACACAAATACACATGATTTCATGCAATCCTCATGGTAGCTGTGAAAAAAAAAATGAATCTATATCTCCATTTTCCATAAGAGGAAACTGAGGAGTGGAGGAGTTGGTGTGATTGGCCTCCTCTGTTGAAGAAGAGAGAAATTCAAAAGGAAGGGTAACCTAATGTAGATAAGAGTTCCACTGTCATTCTTGACATTCTAGATTCCAGAAGGTTCAAGAAAACTATGGTTCCTTGTCTCAAATTTGGCAGTCCGGTCAAATTTTCACCCCAAGGACTTGGTAGAAACTGCACCCTCCCTACCCCTGTTCTTCTTACCTTCTACTCCTTTCCTCACATAACACTCAGCTGCCTCCCACGTGTCATGGGCTGCTGGAGACCCATGGACCCTGGGAAGGGTCTCCATCCTCAATGACGGTTATGGGGAGGGAGCAGCATCAGAGACTGAACCTCTGCACAAAACCCAAAAATACAAGTCTGTCTTTTGAGCAAAGGACAAATCGTTGGAGGAAGGCAGCTACATAAAATAATTTTAAGTGACAGGTCTAATTTTAGAGACAAGAATTTGAAAGTTACTGTGAGAAGGAGGGGAAAAAACAATCTGACGCTGGAAAGGGAATGAGAAATAACTAAATGTTATGTTCAGCTTTCACTTGATTTCTAAAGAGTGTGAAAACCATTCATCGACTCTTTAGCAAAAAAAAAAAAAATAAGCACTGAATAATATGTAATGCTTGTTTAGGACAGTGATTCTCGACTGGGGGCAACTTTTGTCCCCAGGGGACATTTCGCCGTCTGGAGACATGTTTGTTGCATGAACTGCCACCCAGTGAGCCGAGCTCTGGTAAGCTGCCAGACATCCTAAAGTGTGTACTGAAACTCCACGACAGTGAATTTTCCAGCCCCAAACGTGCACAGTGCCAAGGCTGAGGAAGACTGGTTCAGTGCAAGGTATAAGGTCTCAAAGATGGGCTGGGGAAACTGTCAGGGCCCTGGTGCCAGGACATGTGCGTCTGACAGCACAGGGATAACCTACCATGACCTTGAGAAAGTCCTTGATCCTCTGCAAGCCTCAGTGCCTTCATTTAGAAAATGGGATGGAGCCACCTCCCCTGCAGGACGTCCGGGTCCAGAATAAAGTGATGAAGGGAGATGCCTAGCAGCATTTATGACGGTCTTATCTTACAGACTGTGTCCCCCCGCATTCATTGCTGTTGTTCAGTCGTTAAGTTGGGTCCGACTCTCTGCGACCCCACGGACTGTAGCACGCCAGGCTCCTCTGTCCTCAACTATCTCCCAAAGCTTGCTCAAACTCATGTCCACTGAATAGGTAATGTTATCGAATCATCTCATCTTCTGTTGCCCTCTTCTCCTCCTGCCCTCAATCTTTCCCAGCATCAGGGTCTTTCTCAATGAGTTGACTCTTCGCATCAGGTAACCAAAGTACTGGAGCTTCAGCTTTAGCATCAGTCCTTCCAGTGAATATTCAGGATTGATTTCCTTTAGGATTGACTGGTTGGATCTCCTTGCAGTCTAACGGACTCTCAAGAGTCTTCTCCAGCACCACAGTTCAAAAACATTAATTCTTCAGCGCTCAGCATTCTTTCCGATCCCCTCACACAATTTCTGGTAAAACTAAGGGGAGAGAGCAAGTCTTAAAGCGCATTAAAGGCTTTCATCTGTGTTAGCTAGCTCTCTCCTTTGATCCTGTGAATTATTTGGGGGTAAAAGGTAGCAGGTGCAGGGAGGGAGTTTGGACTGGGGCACAGGACAGTGGGCTCAGAGGCTGGGATTTGCAGTTCACCAGCACTTGTTCTTTGGTATGGAAGAATGAGGACTTCCCTGATAGTCCAGTTGGTAAAGAATCGGCCTGCAATGCAGGAGACCCTGGTTCGATTCTTGGGTCGGGAAGATTTGCTGGAGAAGGGACAGGCTACCCACTCCAGTATTCTGGCCTGGAAAAGTCCATGGACTATATAGTCGCAAAGAGTCGGACACGACTGAGTGACTTTCACTTCATGGAAGAATGAAGTAGGACTTGTCCCCTTGACTGCCTAGGGACGACCTAGGGACCCAGCCCAGTGACACACACAGGTATACTCTGAAGCATGGAGTCGAACTGGGGTAGTCGCCAGGGGCTGGGAATGGGGGAAACTCAGGGTCATTAATGAATAGGTATAAAGTTTCAGTTAAGCAAGATGAACAAGCTCTAAAGATCTGTACAGTATGATGCCCATGGTTAACAATGTCACATTGTACACTTAAACATCTGTGAAGAGGATAAATGTCATGTTAAATGTCCTTCCAATGATAAGACAGAGGACTTCCTGGTGGCACAATGGATAAAAATCAGCCTGCCGATACAGGCGACACGGGTTTGATCCCTGGCCTGGAAAGATTTCATGTTGTCGGAGCGACTAAGGCGGCGCACCATGCCTATTGAGCCTGTGCTCTCGAGTCCGTGAGCCACAACTACCAAGCCCATGTCCCACAACTGCTGAAGCCTGTGTGCCTAGAGCCTGTGCTCCACAATGAGAAGCCACTTCAACGAGAAGACTATGCATCGCAACCGAGTAGCCCCCCTCCACTCTCCACAGTTACAGAAAGCCCACGAACAGCAATGAAAGACCTAGCATGACCAAAAGTAAGTAAATAAATACATGCATTTTAGAAAAGAAAGAAAAAGAAGAGAGTTAGAAAGTAGTCAACGCAAAGGAAAGTGACTGAGATCTCAGATCTGCTGGCTCTGGGAGCAGAGATGTCTCCCCCAACCCCCCCACCCCGCCATCTATGCTTATGCAGTGGGGCTTACAGATACACTCGAGTGGAATTTACAAAGTGATACTGCATATGCAAATTGGAAAATTATGTCTCACACAAGGAGAGAATTCTGTTTAGAAATGTCATGGTTCTCGATCTAAATGCCTCAATACATACAGATTCCATATGTGGTTTTACAATTCCACGTGTAAACTTTAAAAAACAGATGCTTTCCCTCTCTGCTTACTCAGAGCAGGGAGGGAGCATCTGAAACAGTCTAGCACGACAAAGGTCTATGTAGTCAAAGCTATGGTTTTTCCGGCAGTCGTGTACGGATGTGAGAATTGGACCATAAAGAAGGCAGAGTGCCAGACAATTGACGCTTCTGAACTGTGGTGCTGGAGAAGCCTCTTGAGTCATTGGGAAAGCAAGGAGATCAAACGAGTCAATCCTAAAGAAAATCAACCCAGAATACTCTTTGGAAAGACTGATGCTGAAGCCTCAATACTTTGTCCACCTGAAGAGCCGACTCGTTGGAAAAGACACTGATTCTGGAAAAGAGGAAAGCCAGGAGAAGAAGGGGACAACAGAGGATGAGATGGTTGGATGACATCACTGACTCGATGGACATGAACTTGGGCAAACTCTGGGAGACGGTGAGGGACAGGGGAGCCTGGCGAGCTGCAGTCTATGGGGTCGCAAAGAGCCGGACACGACTTGGTGACTCAACGACAACAAGCACGACCATCTTATCCAGAGGAGCCAACAGTAGGACTAGGTCAAGGTCAAGCAAGTTAACCCAGGTGCCCCTCCTTCCGCCGACTCTGCTAGACCAAGGGTAAGCGAATAAGCACCAAGATGATTCTATTTCATCCTGATATTTCCAACAAGGGATACAAGAGAACAAAGAAATGAGGCTGAACATTGTGGTTGTTAAAATTTCCCTCCCCCGACTGGAACCACTCCCCTTTCAGGCCGCCTCCCCTACCCACCCACAAACACCCTCCCTGCTGACTCTGGTATGCCTGGCTCATACACACAGGGCAACTCTTTCATCTGGGCTTCTTCAGAAGTTCCCTTCTCCTGCCCTCTTGGCCCAGCCACACTTGTCCTGAGCTATGTAACTGACTTCAGAGGGAATCTGATTGCTTCAGTGCAGGAATCTCTTCTATGTGGCTGGCCAGCTGGCTTGCACACTTTCACAAATGGGGGACTCACTACCCCTGGAGGCAACCCATTGTTTTCCAGAAGCAGCCATAACAATAATGATCCCAAGTCTGCCTCCCTACACCTCAAATTTCTGAATTCTACCTTTTGGAGCCCTTAAGAGAGAAGGGGAGGCTTTGTCTGTTTGTAGGGAACCCCAGGGAAGAACCCCCTCCTCTGGTTTACCTGCCCACATCAACTCGGGCCTTAAAATACTTTTCTTTAAAGCCTTGAAATTTTCTCAGGTCAAGATCATACATTGAAGCCAGCCCAGCCAATGCTGCTGCTGAGTAGTCGGTAAGTCCAACTCTTTGCAACCCCATGGACTGCACCACACCAGGCTTCCCTGTCCTTCACTATCTCCTGGAGTTTGGCCAAACTCATGTCTATTGAGTCGGCGAAGCCATCCAACTATCTCATCCTCTGTCATCCTCTTCTCCTCCTGCCTTCATTTAAATTATCTCAATGTCAAGTTGCTTACTTGTGACTTCCTAACACCCTCCTTAAGAAATATGACTTTTAGACGCTTTTCTGGTGGTCCAGTGGTTAAGAATCTGCCTTTCAATGCAGGGATGTGGGTTCCATCCCTGGGTGAGGAACTAAGATCCCACGTGATGTGGGACAACTACGAAGCCCATGTTCTGGAGACTGCAAACCACAACTAGAGAAAAGCCCGCATGCTGCAAGGAAAGATCACGCGTGCTGCGACGAAGACCTGACACAGTCAAATAAATCAATAAATATTTTTTAAAAAGACATATGACTTTTAAGTGTTTCTAGGGATAAGTAATTATAATGATAGGCAGCATTTGCTGCTGCTGCTGCTGCTAAGTTGCTTCAGTAGTGTCCGACTCTGTGCGACCCCACAGACGGCAGCCCACCAGGCTTCGCCGTCCCTGGGATTCTCCAGGCAAGAACACTGGAGTGGGTCGCCATTTCCTTCTCCATAGGCAGCATTTAGTAAGGAGTAATTCTGGGCTGGCTGCTTCATTGAACACCTCATATGGATTATTTCTTTCCATATTACATTATCCCATTTTACAGATGTGGAAACTGACGATCAGGTTACATGATTGCCCAGTGGCACAGAGCTGGGCTGGAACCTGGGCATCGAGGGTTTAAGCCCTGGCCCACCTCCCCCCACCCCTCCCTCTGGTTCCTCCGTCTGTGCAGGGACTCTTACCGCATTGAGGCCGCAGAGCTGGTAGCAGGCCATGGAGATGACCACGGTGATGAGCTGCCAGCGGACGAAGGGACTCCTGAGCAGCTCCAGCAGAGACACCAGCCGGATGTTCCTCTGCACGCGGCTCTCCGCCAGGACCTCCTCCACCTCGCGGGAGACGTCCTCTTTGCCCAGGAAGGTCCGGAAGGCTGCCAACGGGGAGGAGCACGGATTTCAGTGGGGATTATTAGGACGTCCGCTATGTCTGATGTTGGGGTCCCCGGGGATGGTCTGTCCCACCATCCAGACACACCGGATGGTTGTGTGTCAGAGATGGACCTGGCAGGGGTCTTTGAGGCCACGGAGTGCCAAGTTCTTGTTTAAAAGTACAAAAACAGAGACCTCCCTGATGGTCCAGTGGCCACGACTCTGTCCTCCCACTGCAGGGGTCCCAGGTTGGATCCCTGGTCAGGGAACTGAATCCCACATGCCGCAACTAAGCGTTCACGTGTGACAATGAACAGCAAGATTCTGCATGCTGCAAGTAAGACCCAGAGCAGCCAAATAGATAAAATTTAACACACACACACAAAGACCCTGATGCTGGGAAAGATTGAAGGTAAAAGAAGAAGGGGACAACAGAGGATGAGATGGTTGGATGGCATCACCGATTCAATGGACATGAGTTTGAGTAAACTCCGGGAGTTGGTGATGGACAGGGAAGCCTGGCGTGCATGACTGAGCAACTGACCTGAACATATACACAAAAGTAGGAAAACAGGAGGCCCACAGAGATGCAGCGACCTGCTCAAGGTCACTGAGTTGGCCAGGAGAAGAACCCCTAGAGAACCAGGCGCCTCTGATTGCCCCCACTGCAAAGCCGAGCATGTCCAGGGTTCAAATCCTGTCTCTACCACTGGGTAGATGAGCAGTGTCCACGCCTCCAAAGGTTCCTGTGATGACCGAGTGATGTAACATATGCTAACCCCCTGGCTCCATGACGTGCACTTAGCACCTCCTGTCTGCCCTGCCTGTGCACTCATTCTCACTGGCGACCTCTAGACGGAGGTCAGGTTGCCACTTGACCAGAATGCCCAGAAGGGGGATTGCACTAAATGATCTCCAGGGCCGTTTCCATACAACCCTGTGAAACACAGAAAGCTGGATTGAAATATTCTCAAACAGCCAGTCTTCCCAGGATTCAAGCTTACCCCTGTGACTCAGGCTTTCCTAGGCTGAACACTGCAGATTTCCAGCCTCAGTGAGCTTGTCATCTTTTTTTTTTAACCAAGCCCTTAATTGTGCAAACCACCATGGATATATGCACGAAGCTGGGCTGTCTGATTAGACCCCCGAGATCACAATAATTAGATCAGGGGAGATGCTTTTAGAATGCAGATTTAAATATTTGACACTTAGGTATTCATCCTCCTACAGGGGATGTGCTTGTGATGGCTCCTGGGGACAGTCCATTCCCGACACAGTGGGCATTATCCCTAAAAACACTGCTCTGAGCCTCAGGCCAGGTGAAACTGCTCTTCTTAAGTAGGAAAAATCAAAACACGGTTGTTAAATCTCTCCAGATTCTGCAAGCCCAGGAAGGTTCTGAGGTGTTATTTCCAGAAGTATAGTAAAAACCACCTCAGAATGTCTCTTTTGTAAGCTGTAATTTAACACTTTCTCAGCATTTATTAAAGATAAGTGGAGGAAACAGCTGAGAGGGTACTGTTTCTGCAGCATTCACTAAACCACAGTTATTCCTCAAAGTTCAAAAACGCAATATTCATGTCATAAAGTAAGCCTAGAGTTTCAGGGCAAGAAAATATTTCCCTCTTCTTCCTGACATACATAAAATAAGGAGAACTTGAGAACCTTTTTTTTTTTCCCTTTTCACTTTGACTGCTGGGAAGTTCTCAGTTAAACTCATTGTTCAGCTCTTAGAGTTTCCTGGAGCAAAATTCTTTCTTCTTCCTCTTAAAAGTTCTGATCTCATTATTTTTTCTTTTACTTTTAAAAAATTATTTATTTATTTTTGGTTGTACTGGGTCTTTGTTGCTGCCCTGGCTTTTCTCTGGTGGCAGCGAGCATGGGCTACTCTCTGGGTGCAGTGCGTGGCTTTCTCATTGCAGTGGCTTCTCTTCTCTCTGCACTTGGCCGTGCCCTTCCCTCTGCCAGGAGTGCTCTCCCTGCTTTTCCTTGCCCGGCTAACTTCCCCAACTCTGATGTCAGAGCCTGGGCTCTCTCAGGCCCTGTGCTCTTTCCCCCCTTGGCCCTCTCTCGCCACGCTGTCATCAGTACCTCTTTCCCACCTGCTATGAGCACCTGCAAGTCCAGTGCCTGGTGCCCTGGGGAGAGCAGGTGCCAAGTTGGTGTTTGTTGATCCTGTGGGGATAGCACTGGTCATGTAAAGGGACGGTCTCATGTATGGTGGGCCAAAATCATGGGCTATTCAGAGCCAATTCTCAGTACAAACTTACTGGGCAGCAGCTGTGCTCCAGACGCTGCACTGCGGAGGTGGTGTCTCCACCACAATCACATCACATTTCCAAATCAGTTTTTGTGGAATTCCAACCCCAGGAGAGGCTCCATGGGAACAAGATTCCCTGATCAGAGACATTTAGTCTTATTGCATGAGTGCTAGCTCTCGGGGGTTCAAACTTCACATTAGACTAGTAAAGGTTCTGGACTTCTCTGGTGGTCCAGTGATTAAGAATCTGCTTGCCAACGCAGGGGACATGGGTTCGATCCCTGGTCTGGGAGGATTCCACATGCTGTGGAGCAACTAATCCTGTGCGCCACAGCTACTGAAGTCCTCTCATCCTAGAGCCTGTGCTTCGCAAAAAGAGAAGCCTCTGCAATGAGAAGCCTGAGCACCGCAACTAGAAAAAGACTGTGTAGCTATTGAGACCCAGCACAGCCAAAAATAAATAATAAAATTAAGAAAGAAAGAAAATTTAAAAAATAAAGGTTCTGATAAGTCCTGCAAGAAAGACACCCATCTCATTTTGTTTAGTTTCACATTCCCCAAATGCGTTTGCTGGTGCATCAACTAACACTGTGCAGAATTACATCAAGAAGAGTGATTCTAACTTTACGTGGCGGTGTCACAGAGGAAGCAAATTCAGGATGTCCTGGGAGCCAGGAGGGGAACTCCATGGATGGCACTGGGCAGAGAGGAGGCAAATATCACCAGATTACCCCTTATCTCTGTCTTTTAGGGGCACTTTGAAGAGCAGAGAAAGCCAGGGGTAGGCAGAAGAATGACCAACCAAGTCAGTCCACATTCTAATCCCCATACCTGTGAATAAGTTAGCATTCATGGCCAAAGGGGCATTGCAGATGTGATTAACTGAAAGACCTTGAGATGGGGAGGTTATCTTGGATTATCTAGGTGGGCCCACATCCTCACAAGGGTCCTTGTAAGAGAAAGCTAGGAGGGTCAGAGTGAGAGAGGAACTGATGTGACCATGGAAACAGGGGTTGGAGGAGGAAGGGGCCACGAGTCAAGGAGTGTGGGCCACCTCTGCAAGCTGGAAAAGGCCAGGAATGATTCTCCCCTGGAGCCTCCAGATAGGATCCCAGTCCTGCCAGCACTGATGTTAGCCTGTTGAATCCTATTTTGGAGTTTTGACTTCCAGAACTATAAGAAAATATATTGATGCTTTAAGCCACCAAAAGAAAACCAACGCAGAGCCCCTGAAATGCGGTAGCTGTAGGTTCAACCCTACCACCACTCACTTTCTGCAGGACATGGGGAAAGCACCTGATCGATCTTTCAAGCCTTAGGTCTTAACTGTAAGATGGGGCTGAGGCCACCTGTGTCTCCAGGTCACTGTGACAACCACCTGCAGCGTAGGCAGGGCACCAGACTGGAGCCTGGCTCAGCCTGGAGCTCAGTGCCATCAGTGACCCCTTTCGGGGACAAGTAACCCACTGGGAAGCTAGTAGGCATGAGTGAAACCAACATCATGCAAGACTTAGTAAGGACAAAGGGGGATGTGTCTGTCCAGTACTGGCAGGGATCTGGGAGGGAGGGGTTAGAAGGGATGGAGGTCACAAACTGGAGCCATGCAGTCGCAAATCTAGAGTTTAAGCACATAGCCCTAGATGCTGTGTCCTGGTTGGGTGACCACAGAAGAGTCACTCAGCCTTTTTGGACCCTGTCCTCATCTCTAATTCAGGGATGACACTCATGCCAGCCTCTTGGGGTATGAGGACTGGGTAGTGGGCCCTCACCTGGAGGGGTGCTTGGTCCTGAAAAGTGCTTATTTGGTGCTCCAGACCAGTTGGGGAACCTGTCGGGGTGGGACCCCTGGGCTCACCCAGAAGCTTACCCTGGCTTCAGGCACGGGCCTTCCTGGTGCCAGCTCTCTCGGTTAGTGAGGGTATAGAACAGGGCTCTGCTGGCATCTGATTCTCCCTGAGTGGTCACAGCTGCCTGGGACTTGGGGTTGAGAGGGATTCTGAGGTTGTCCTCTGCCCAGTGGGGAAGAATGGGTGATGGACCAGGCAGAATTCAACAGAGCAGGCTGGTGGCTCATGTGCCATGTGTTAGCTGGACCCACACAGACAAGATGTGCCAGGAGTGTCCAAGGGATGGGTCTGGGAGACCATTCATGGCCGGAGCCTGGATTTGGAAGTGGGTGATGGGGGAAAAGGGTGATGAGCTAGAGGCTGTGTGGTCCCGTGAGCTCCTATCTCACCATCTAAGAGAGTTGAGCCCGCATTCTGCCCACCCACACTTCACACCACAACATAACATAGAGAAATCAAGAAAAACAGGTGTTCCTGGCCAGGGCCGATTCACAGCCCTGAAGTTTCCCAGCCCAATGATGCCCTCTCTGGAAGTGGAGCCTGAGCCCGGCAAACTCAGAGAAAGAACTGAAGGTTGAGGGCAGCCTGGTTCAGGCCCCAAAATACCCACAAAATGCTATGCCCTGAGTAAAAATGGGAAAAGGTGTCTAGTGAAGAGGAGGTGATGGCCAAGGAGACAGGCTGAACTGGGTACTGCCCCAGATCTGCTGCCTGTCGGCTATGGAGCCCTGCAGGTCTCTGCAGCCTCACATGTGTTTCCTCGGATTCCCGAGGGGTGGAATGTCATGGCAATCTGGTACGGTGACACCTGCAAGGTCACCACACGTGGGACTGGTTGTGCCACTGTGCGTGATGGTGTTTAAGAGCCCCGACTCTGGGGCCACTCTGGGTGGGTCCCCATCCTGGCTTCACCACTTTTCACCCAGTTGGATGCCAGGCCAGTTATTTAATATTTCTGTGCCTTAGTTTTCTCATCTGTAAAATGGACAGAACAGCCCTGGGCTGCCAGCAGTATTAAGCATCAGCACTCACATACTCCTTCAAGCAGGGCTGGCTCTTAATGGCCGCCGACTATGACAGAAGGTGCTTGCTACAGCTTCCTGGGGCTTCCTTCTTTTATCGTCCTTTTATCTTAACCTGACAATAAGTACAAAACACTATAGCTTACGATGGGTTGAATTCTGGCCCCAAACACATATGTTTAAATCCTAACCTACAGCTGGTTTATTTGGAAAGGGATCTTTGAAGATGCAATTGTGATATCAGTTAGGCTGAGGTTATCCTGGAGGAGGGTGGGCCCCGAATCCCATATGACTCTCGTCCTTGTAAGAAGAGGAAAAGAATCACAGACAGACAGACACAGGGAGACGGCCATGTGACGGCAGAGGCAGGGGTTGGCATGATGCGGCTGTAAGCCAAGGAATGCAAACGATTGCAGGTGACACCAGATGCTGGCAGGGAAAGCAGGTCCTGTTAACAGCTTGATTTTGAACCTCTGGCCTCCAGGACCATGAGAAAATAAATTTCTGCTGCTTTAAAGCCTCCCGATTTGTTCTAGCAGCATTTATCACCTTACGTTAGCATTTATCACATCAGGCTAGAGCAAAGCACAGAACAATCTGGAGAACATGTTCTCATGACCTGGAGGGGGCCTGGGACAAGGCAGGCCAAGGGATTTTCTGGGGAGCCTAGGGTGATGGCCTTTGCAGTCGCAGGTAAGGAACAGCACTGAACTTGGCACAGCACGGGCCTCGGTGCTTCTAAAAAGAGGAGGTTTCATCGATATGTGGCTTTTTCCATTGTATTCGTATTTAACAGGAGGAAATCACTGGTTTTTTAATTTAGGTTTGATTCCTTTTTATTATTGACAGCAGTAGTATCCACAGTAGGTATAGTAAAAAATATTGGAACTCATTTTGTAGTTTTATAACATTTCAACATGAACCAACCCTGGAGTTTTCACACGGCCCAAGTGAAGGGGCGTGGGGTTCCACCAATCACTGGAGCTGTCAGCCCTTTGTCCTTCTTTGTTTTTGGTGCAGAGTGATATATTAAAATTATGTGTGTAATTTACTGGTTAGTGGATGTGAGAAGGGTAGTTTTCTGTTTTAACGGAATCAACCATGACAAGGAGATAGGCTACCCACTCCAGTATTCTTGGGCTTCCCTTGTGGCTCAGCTGGTAAAGAATCCACCTGCAGTGCGGGAGACCTGGGTTTGATCCCTGGGTTGGGAAGATCTTCTGGAAAAGGGAAAGGCTACCCACTCCAGTATCCTGGCCTGGAGAGTTCCGTGGACTGTATAGTGCATGGGGTCACCGAGAGTTGGACACGACTGAGCAACTTTCACTTTCAACCATGACAAATGTACAGGCAGCTGATAAAGAATCCTCCAAAGAAATGACAGATTAAAGATAAAATGAACAAAGGCAGCACAGAGACAGAACAGCAGACCTGCCACCGCGCTCCAGGCACAAGCCTGCTGTCAGCTCCCATGGCTGTGACAGGAGGCGGCCTCGTAGAAGTCTTAAAAGTTAAGACAGAAGCAATCTATCTTTTCAAGGTAAGGTGACATTTTAACGTGCGAGTGAGAGTAGTTATTCTATGATAAAAAGATGTTTGGAAATGCTTCTATCACCTTGTGGCTTGGAAACCAAACTGATGGACACAGGTCACCTATTCAAATGCTCAAATCTGCTCAGTAAAAAAATTTCGTAAACATTAAAAAAAAATTATTTCTGTTTGAAAATATTCCAGAAAAAGAGTTTCAGTGAGTTTTCCTAAATTTTGGTTGTTAAAATATAAAAAGGCAACATCTTCCGGTGATTTTGTAAGAACAACCAATAGACAGCTGGGAAGATGGAAATGTACCAGCTGCACTTTCGGAGTCTGTGAGTAACCACATCGCCTCCCTCTGGTCTTTAGGTGAAGGCCTGCAATCAGCCTCTGGAGCAGGGACTCCACTCAACAAGGGGCAGAAAGCCGTGCCAGGGTACAGATCATGCAGCATGGTGACAGGGGTGTCCTGCAGCTGCCTCTGTCATCACTGGAGTCCCACCAGCTCCAGGGCAGGCCCTGATCCTGGTGTGAAGCTTATGACACATCATGCCAGAAACTGGTCTCATTCAGGGCCTGGTATGCAGCAGGTGTTCAAACCATGCTAGAAAAATGTAACTGGACCCTACTCACATTTGCTGATGAGTTGGGCTTCCCTGGAGGCTCAGCTGGTAAAGAATATGCCTGCAATGTGGGAGATCTGGCTTTGATCCCTGGGTTGGGAAGATCTCCTGGAGAAGGGAAAGGCTACCCACTCCAGTATTCTGGCCTAGAGAATTCCATGGCCTGTTTAGTCCATGGGGTTGCAAAGAGTCGGACTTGACTGAGCAACTTTCACTTTCACTTTAGTCCAGAGGAGAGGGGGCTCTGAGGGAGAAGCCTGGATGTGGGTGGGGTTGGTCTTGTTCTCCTTGGCCCTGAATCAGACCAGGACCAAGGGCAGAGCTGTGATGAATCGGATGTCAGCTCGCCACAAGAAAGAACTGTTGGATTGATGTGTTCCAGGGTAGGCTGGGCGGTCTCTCGAGCAGTGAGTTTCCCATCCCTGGAGGTGTGCAAGGAGAGGCCTGATGATCACCCGTTGGAGATGTTGTGGGAGGACCCAGGCCTTAAACAGGAAGATGGGAATGGGTACAAAGTTTCTAAACACAAGCACAGAAACCCAGAGTGTGCAGACTCCATGGGAGGGGGAGATGATTCTGGGGGTGTGGGGGGAGGGATTGAGACAGACACACACAGTTGTAACTAGCTGTCTGTGGAGAGAGAGGAGAGGGCTTTAGAAACGACTAATCTGTGAGCCATTTCTAAAAGTCATTCTCCATGGAAGACAACCCTCCCAGAGGAGTCCATCCTCCTGAATCCCAAAGCCACTTAAATAACTCACCTGTCTACCCCAGAGCTTCCCCTCCGGCTCAGCCTCCCACCCATCCTTGCTTCCCAGGGCTCACATCTCTTTCATATGCCCTCTGTGTTCTAATCACTAACTCCAAAGACCTTGAAAAAGGAGTGAGAATTTTCATTTCCCACCTGAAAAGAAATCCCTCTGGGGGGCATGGTCAACTCCAGGGCTGGGAATGGGAGGCATTTTGCAACCAATTCTTGTACCAGTTAAAGACTGGCCTTTACTCGAGGGGACTCAGAACACCAAGCAGGGGCGAGATGGCGAACATTTATTGTGCACCTATTGTGTGCCAGGGGGTTTCCCTGGTGGCTCAGTGGTAAAGAATCCACCTGCAGTGCAGGAGATGCAGGAGACATGGGTTCAACCCCTGGGTGGGGAAGATGCCCTGGAGGAGGGCATGGCAACCCACTCTGGTATTCTTGCCTGGGAAATCCCAAGGACAGAGGAGCCTGGTGGGCTGCTGTCCGTGGGGTCGCAGAGTCGGACATGACTGAAGCGACTCAAGCACGGCACAGTGTGCCAGACCCTGGGCTGGGCGTCTTATAGACTTGGCTGCAATTCCTAGTGTGGTTTAACGCCCTGAGCTTCAGGGACATTAGAAGACCTCCCAGAGATCCCAGGTAGAAAGGAGAGAGTCAGTGTTTCAGCCTGGATCCGTCTGATCATTCTTTCCACACACTTCAAAGGATGATGAAAAGACACAGCGAAGTGGAGAAGCTACCAGAACCGGATTCAGTTCACTTCAATTAACCTGCGGCTTCTGAGAGCTTTGACAAGCTGCAGGTGCGAAGGTCTACTACGTTAAGGAAAGAACAAGGCAGGGTCTCTGCCTGAAGGAGTTCTCTCGTGTGGGAGCCAGAGACAACTTGCTACCACTCTGGTGGGCGAAGATGGAGATGGGGCCGGCAGAAGCTGCACAACCTCCCTGCAAGATCAGGGCTCTGACGGCCGTTAACAGATGGGGAAACCAAGACTCAGTAGGACCACGTGATGTACCCACGTCACACAGGAGAGCTGGCGTTTCCACTCCTATGCTGCCCCTGCCCACGGGGTGATGCAGGCCTGGCCCAAAGGATTATGCTGATGGGAGGAGGTCACAGACGGTGCAGACATCCTGGTGTCGCCCGAGCTTGTTCAAACTGTGTTTAACTGAGACTTCATGCCTGTTGATAGCAGCTTCTCATTCTCTGTCCCCCAACTCCAGTCCTTGGCACTCACTGTTCCACAGCTGGATTGTATGAAATTGACTATTTAAATTAAGTAATTAATTAATTTTAAGGGTAGCAACCCACAAGAGGATGTACACTTATTTTTTTGAGTCTTTATGAAATTTGTTACAATATTTCTTCTGTCCTGTGTTTTTGGTTTTCTAGCTGCAAGGCATGTTGGATCTTAGCTCTGCTCAGGGATGGAACCCACACCCCCCGTACTGGAAGGTGAAGTCTTAACCACTGGACCACCAGGAAGTCCCTGAACTTGACTATTTTAGATATCTCATACAAGTGAGAGCAAGCAGTATTTGTCCTTCCGTGACTGACATCTCACTCAGCATAATGTCCTCCAGGCCCATCCATCTTGTCACATGTTACAGGATGCCCTCCTTTTGCAAAGCTAAATAACATTCCGTGGTCTGTATATCACATTTTCTCGATCCATTCATTCAAAATCGAACATTTAGGTTGTTTTCATATCTTGGCTGTCATAAACAGTGCTGCAGTACTAGTAGGAACAGGAATACTAATAGCTATTTGAGATCTTCGTTTTGATTCTTTCGGACCAATGGAATAGAACGGAGAACCTAGAAAGAAACCCAAGTGTATAGGGTCAACTGGGCTTCCTTGGTGGCTCAGATGGTAAAGAATCCGCCTGCAATGCAGGAGACCCGGGTTCAATCCCTGGGTCGGGAAGATTCCCTGGAGAAGGGAATGGCAACCCACTCCAGTATTCTTGCCTGGGAAATCCCATGGACAGAGGAGCCTAGCGGGCTACAGTCCACAAGGTTGCAACGAGTCAGACACGACTGACCGACTAACACACTTACAACCAGGAAATGGCAATGCAGGTGTATGAACCCCAGTGGTCAGGCTCAGAAAAACTAATCTCCTAACCTCCATGGCATGCTACCTTTCTATAGCTCTGCCAAACCTACAGAGGTTCTTCATTCTCCTTCCAGGGCCCTGAGTTCCATCTGTAACACACACAGACACAAGTGTACACAGACACACAGACACACAGACACACACGTGCTTGCTTGCTTTCTAAGCTGCCTCAATTTTCTCTTTGATTGCTATAAAGTAAAAGATGGAGTTGCTAATACTTAAGAGAGGAAAAATGAAGCCTCTAGTGGGTGGTATGGTGAGGCCACTTGACCTTCAACCTCTGGCTTCTTCATCTCTATGACAAGGACCTGCGTGCAGACACCCTCACAGCGTTGTGGTACTTACTGCCCCACATGCCAGTACAAGGGCTTGTAAAAGTCAGTGGCACTCTTGCTCCAATAAAGCACTGACATGGGAGCAAAAGGCTAGTGGCAGGACGGTCATGGCTGTCTAGCAGGTTAGAACCATGGGGGCACTGTCAGATGTGGGCTGGGCCTTCCCCGATCGTGGCCTGTGGCTCCTCTCCTCTCCTGCTTCTTTGGGGGTGGGGAGGGGCAATGAGAGCCACATGGACACAGGCCAGGAGAAAGGGCTTGGTTCCAGCTCAGACACTGACTTGCCCAGGGCCTCCTGCCAGGCGTTCACTCCTCTGCTGTCTGCAAAAAGCAGGACTGTGTTCATGCCAAGTCGCTTCAGTTGTGTCTGACTCTTTGCGACCTCATGGACTGTCGCCCACCAGGCTCCTCTGTCCATGGGATTCTCCAGCAAGAACCCTGGAGTGGGTTGCCATGCCCTGCTCCAGGGGATCTTCCCCACCCAGGGATTGAACCCACAGCTCTTACATCACCTGCACTGGCAAGCGATTTTTTCTTCTTTTTTTTTTACCACCAGTGAGCCTGCACTGGCATTGGCTCGTCTCTAATCCCTGAGACTGGAGGAGGGTCTAGGCCGAGCTCAGCTACTCTCCCCCAGATGCATTCTGTTTGGGCCAAACTCTGTCCTCCTGCTTTTCAGTCACCTGTGTAGATCCCAGGTTCTGTGGTTTAATAGACCAAGACAAACGTGGGTGTAAGAACTGGCTCCACCACTTATGAGTGACTTTAGGTAGATTGTACCAACTTCCCCAAGTCTCTGTTTTCTGACCTGTAAAATGGGAGTGAGAACTCAGATCTTGTAGGTGGGGAGGGGTGTAACGGGTGAGCCGCGGGGACAGGACAGGCACCGCAGGTCCTTAGCACGCGACAGCCCCCTCCTCCTTTCTCTTGGGTCATTGCACAGAGTTAGGACCTCCCCTACCTGTGCACCTATGCTTTAGGCAGGCCGTGTTTATTTCCTCATGACAGTGTATTAAAAAGCAGAGACATTGCTTTGCCAACAAAGGTCCATACAGTCAAAGCTATGGTTTTTCCAGTAGTCATGTACGGACATGAGAGTTGGACCAAAAAGAAAACTGAGTGCTGAAGAATTGATGCTTTTGAACTGTGGTGTTGGAGAAGACTCTTGAGAGTCCCTTGGACTGCAAAGAGAGCCAACCAGTCCATCCTAAAGGAGATCAATCCTGGGTGTTCATTGGAAGGATTGATGCTGAAGCTGAAACTCCAATACTTTGGCCACCTGATGTAAATAGCTGACTCATTTGAAAAGACCCTGATGCTGGGAAAGATTGAAGGCAGGAGGAGAAGGGGACGACAGAGGATGAGATGACGGATGGCATCACTCACTCAATGGACATCAGTTTGAGCAAACTCCAGGAGATAGTGAACGACAGAAAAACAGACGTGCTGCAGTCTATGGGGTCATAAAGAGTCGAAAACAACTTCGCAACTGAACAACAACATTCAGTGTACATTTATTGAACGTCTTCTAGACACCAAAAGCTAGCCTTCTGTGAGCCCTCATCTCAGTTCCAAGTGCTTGGAATTTGACTTCAGGGAAGAGTGGCTTTCAGATTGTACATCAGCCTCCATGTCTCAGCACGACCACCTTGAGCTGGGGCCTTTCCTGAACACGTCATCAACATTCCACGTCTGGTTCCGTCCATCTCAGCACACGTTCAGACATCCCTGCCTCCAGAGCTTTCCTGCCACTGTTAGAGGCTGCAAGCAGTCTCCAAATTAGATGACTTTGTATAAACACACACGCTTCACTTTGACCTGGAAAATCTACCCTGAGGCAGACTTCCAGAGGAAGAAACTATCAAGGCAAAAACATCAGAAGGTCCAAAGCGACTCTCTGAAACATCTCCCTGGTGAAAACGGCCGGTCTGCATCTTACAGCACCCTCATCCTGGGTCCCACACTTAACCTTCTTCTCCTTGTTCTCAGGACAGGTCAAGCTCCCTCCAACTGCTACGAGCAACTGCCAGTGTGAATGAAGTCCAGAGTTCCGGAGACCAGAAGACATCTGCATTGTGAGCTGTACTCTGCAGCCTGCTTTCATACATCCTTTTAACAACTGTTTAGTGAGCACCTAATACATGCCAGGTGCTACTCTGCGTGCTGGGGTTTCTGCAAAGAAAACAGGGAAATTCCCTGCCCTCAGGCAGCTTTCATTAGAGTGGAGGAAACAGATACTAAACCAATTGATCTAGAACTAGGCAAATTCTGGTCATTGATAACATTCCGGTAAAAGAAGAAAATCGAATCAGGGTGAGTGACAGTGTGGAGAGGTTGCTGTTGGAGCTACTGTATTGGGAAGATGCTTTAGAAGAGATGCCAGTGCAGCAGAGAACCTGCTGTAGGGAGGGAGGCAGGGCTGGGCAGACGTTTAGGGAAAGAGGGTTCCAGGTGGAGGAGCAGGTGCAAAGGCCCTGGAGTGAAGGTAACAGGAATAGCCCACCTTTACTAGCTGAGTTAGATCCTGCCCACTGGGACTCAGTCCCAAATCACCCTCTTAGAATCACTCCTGTGTTCCTGGGCTATGATCGTGCACTCCACATTCCCAGGACTCCATGCTAACCCACTGGTCAGGGTCCACCCATGAGATGCACTGACGCGGGACAGAAGGTAGGAAGAAGGAAGATGCTCTTCTGCACCAGGTTGAACCTCTGGCACTGTGAGTGGTGGCAGCTCCCGCTCAGTCTCAGAGACAGAGGCTCTGGCGTCCCCAGTGGCAATGACATCGGCCACGTTCGTGCTAGCAGCCCTGCTCTGCAGCCACAGGTGTGCTACCTGTGGCATCAATAAGGAGTGAGGGCTCTGGGGTCCCATCCTGTTGCCCCGCCCAGCACCTGGGCAGCCACGCCCTACATCACGCTGCTCCATCTGAAACGTTGTTCCTGTTACTCCTGGGTTCCAAGTGCAACAGCTCAGGGACCGTGACGTCATCTCCCTGCATCTCTCTGAGTCTTAGTCACCCCTTCTGTATAATAAGGAGTAGAAACATTGCAGGAATTCCCAGGTGGCTCAGAGGTAAAGAATCTACCTGCCAATGCAGGAGACACAGGTTTGATCCCTGGGTCAGGAAGACGCACTGGAGGAGGGAATGGCAACCCACTCTAGTATTCTTGCCTGGGAAATTCCATAGACAGAGGAGGCTGCTGGGCTATATAGTCCATGGGATCGCAAAGAGTCAGACACGGCTGAGCACATGCACGGAAACACTGTAGGCTTTTTTTTTTTTTTTTTTTTGGTGAGGGTTAAGACAATGGATTCAGTAAACAGATCTCTGTTAATTTCCTGTGGTTGCTGTAACAAGTTAGCACAAACCGTGGCTTACAACAATGCAAATGCATCATCTTACAGTTCTGGAGGTCAGAATCTGAAAGCGGCTTCCGTGGATCACAAGCAATGTATCATCAGGGCTGAGTTCCTTCTGAGGTTCTAGGGGAACGTCTATGCTTTGTCTTTTCCGACTCCTATAGTCTGCCTGCTTTCCTTGTCTCATGGCCCCTTCCTCCATCTTCAAGGCCAGCAACCTTGGGCCCAAACCTTCTCATGCAGCTGTCTGGTTTTCTCTCTTCTGTCTTCCTTTTCCACTTAGAACAATCCTGTGATTCCACTGAGTCCCGGTGGATAATCCCAGGTAATCTCTCCATCTCAGACTCAGTCAAGTAGCCATCTTCACTCTACCTTCATTCCCTTGTCACGTAGCCTAACCTGTTCACAGGTTCTGGGAAGTAATACGTGAACACCTTTTGGAGGCAGAGGACCATTACTTTGCTTCCCACACTAGCACACATTTTATTTCGTGCCATCGCACAGTCCCTTGGGTGGGGAGCAGGACACTCCAGCAGTGACTCTTGTGACCACAGTGTAGTGTGAGCCGGTGGGTGGTAGCAGACCCCAAGGGCCTGTTTTCCAGGAGCCCAGGGCCCAGTACGAGCTCCTGCCCTAACATGCCAGAGCCCAACCACAAAGCCTGCAGTTGGACCAGCCTAGAGGAAGCATCTTGTCCATCCTGATTACACAGGAGGCGAAACCATAGCTCAGGGACGCAGCACAGCAGGACCAGGGTGCCTGACACCAGCCAGGGTGTAACTTTGGATCCCGGGGTCTTTCTCGGTGCCTGCTGTCTATAACAGCTTAACAGGACTGATGACCATGAGCTGATTAGCCAGGATGCTCAGAGGATGTTCCCAGAGTCACGGGGCCGATCATCCCCAGTTGCATCTCGCCCGCACACCCACCAGGCAAAGCTGATGCATCCCTGGGGCCCAGGTTTGGTACTGAAAAGTCTCCATTCCACTGCTTCCGATGTGGAGCTTTATGGCTCATAAAATATTAAAAAGGGCATCGTAGCTTTTCATTAAACGCCCAGTGTAGGAAGAATGAGTTCTGGAATACTTAGGGGGCTGTTTGGGGAGGTGCTCTGTACCCGCCAAGCACATTCATGAATTCTGGCAGGTTCTTCACCTCTGAGTGTTGAGAGGGGATCCTCTGCTGGACCACTGTTGCTCATGTACCCGCCCCTGCCCAGGAAGTGGGGCACTTCTCCTAGACCCCCGAGCTTGAGGGGAAAGATGTCAGGTGAAAGGGGACTGGCAAGAGTCTCCCTCTGGGAGTCAGGAGCCCTGGCTTTTGAGCTCCTGCCCCAGGAGCAGTCAGGTGTGGGGTGGATGGCATGTCTCAACCCCTCGGGTTGGGTTGCTTGGCTGTGGGAAGGAGAGGCCGAACTGCCTTCTCCTCGCCTGGAGGACTCACTATTGTTAGTCACCTTTCTCCCTTGTGGCTCTGCTGGTAAAGAATCCGCCTGCAATGCGGGAGACCTGGGTTCAATCCCTAGGTTGGGAAGATCCCCTGGAGAAGGGAAAGGCTACCCATTCCAGTATTCTGGCCTGGAGAATTCCATGAACTGTGTGGTCTGTGGGGTCACAAAGAGTCGGACACGACTGGGCGACTTTCACTTCACTTCTCTTTACTATTGTTAACGACTTTCACAAGTGAATGGTCTTCCACACCTTGGACCATTTTCAGGGCCTTGATACGTTTTCTTGTTAGGAGCCCTAACATCTGAGTAGCCAGGATAGGCCTGAGACCTTGCTTAGGCCTAAGTTTCGATTTCCTGGAGACAGGGTGGAGGTAAGTTCACAGAAACTCCTCCCTAAGAAGATTCCACCAGCGGCAAAATTAAGACACTCCTCCCTAGAAAATCCCCCTCCCCCTGCCCTGCGCCAAAAATCAGGCCAATCAGAGGAAAAAGGGAAATCCCCCAGAAAAACCCCACAGGCACATAAACTGGCCAATGAGCTTCTGTGCGCGCATGAACTGGCCAATGAGCTTCTGCCAGCTTGATCTTTTGAACAAAAATATGTGCTTATGTAATCTAAGACTATAAAAACCGCTGTGACCTGGGCTCGGGGCTCTTGTTCGCACTCCACTGCGCTGGGAGGGGCAGGAGTCCTAGCTCGAGCTAGAAATAAACCCCATTCTTGCTTTTGCATTGCTGCGAGTGTCTTATTCTACCAGTATGGGGGGACCAGACTCAGGGCATAATATTCTTACTTTTTTAGATAAGTGAAATGGGCTGAATACAGGGGATAGGGGAGGAGGCACAGCCCTGAAGGAGACGCAGGCGGTCCCTGTCCTGTGTGGGGAGGGAGGGGGGAGGGAGGGAGACTCATTTAACAGCAGGTGACCCTACAGTGTCATCAGTCCCAGGGTGAGATGGCCGGGGGTGTGAGGGACAGGGTGGGGCTGCGATGGTCAGTGCTGTGTGTCACCTTGGCTGAGCCACAGAAAGTAGGTATTTGGTCAAACACCCGTCTAGATGTCATGGTGAAGGCAGTTCTTAGCTGAGAGTAACATTCACATCAGTTAGACCCGGAGGAAGCAGATGATTCTCTGGAATCCAGGTGCGTGCGTCTACGTGTTTGCTAAACTGCTTCAGTCCTGTCTGATTCTTTGCGACCCATGGACTGTAGCCCACCAGGCTCCTCTGTCCTAGGGATTCTCCAGGTAAGAATGCCAGAGTGGCTTGCCATGTCCTCCTCCAGGGGATCTTCCCGACCCTGGGATTGAACCCTCGTCTCTTATATCTCTTGCACTGGCAGGTGGGTTCTTTACCGCTAGTGCCACCTGAGAATCTGGGTGACCCTACCCAATCAGTTGAAAGCCTTAAGAGCCAATGACTGAGGCCCCAGTGAGAAAAGAGCTTTGTCTGCGGCAGCCTCCAGAGTCAAGCTGCAACATCAGTTCTTCCCTGGCCTCCAGCCCACTCGGCAGATGGACTTGCCAGGCCCCACAAACACGTGCACCAACTGCTTAAACTGAATCTCTCTCTCTGCCTCTATACACGCACACACACACACTCACACACACATATGCATACACCATGTTGGTTCTGTTCCTCTGGAGAGCCCTGACCAGCCTGGGGCCCCCAGGAAGACATCACTCCATCTCCCTCCTCCACTGAGGGTGCCCTTCTAGAGCCATGTGGCCTCTCTCATTGTAGTGGCAGGAGGACGTACCCACTGAGCCCCTGTTATAGGGGACCTGACCAAGGGCGACAGACCCTGTGCTCTGCAAGCCCTCACCCTGGATGTCATGCCAGGCTTTGGGTGCTGCTCACAGCAGCTGGAACATGGCTGGGAAACTGAGGCAGCCTTTTTCCTGGGACACGGGTCTCCTCCAGGGCTGACGTTGGCTGGAGGAGGTGTCAGACCCTTGCTGAGTCTTTTCTGTTCTGCACAGCACCCAGGATTCTTCTGTCCAAAGCTCGTCCCTGGTTTCTCCGCTGCAGGCTGGGCTGGTCCCATGTCTCTGGTCTCTCTACCTCCCCATTCCCTGCATAGGCACTCAAACCAATAAAGCCCCACTAGCTGGTCCACCTGGTGTTAGCTTTTTAGAGGACCCTGCCTGACGGGCAGTGGTCCAGACACTGAATTTCAAGCCCCTGTGGAGATGCACAGAGCCTCCCAGCACGAGTAGGAATAAGCTGGGCAAGAAGAAAGGATAAGTATCTTCAACAAGACAGGCTTCTCCCAGGCCTCTCAACAGTCCTTAGAGACAGAAGGTCCTCCCAGGGCCCAGGACCTCTCTGTGGGACCTCAGAGTCTCAGTCCAGATGCTCGTGGCCTCTATGGGCAGTTATTTCCTTCCTCTCCCGGACAAGGACCTACGTGATAAGCAGTGAGTGTTTGTTGATTGACTGATTTTGGCCACGTGATTACGGTGACCGCAGCTGATGTTGCTACAGCATTTTTGCACACTGCAAAGTGTTCTCACATCCAGGATCTTATTTCATCCTTCCGGTTCCTGGAGATAGGCATTTGTACTATTCCCATTTCACAGATGAGAAAACTGAGCCTCACCCAAGATGATGGGCAATTGCCTGAGCTCATAGGACTACCACATGGGGAAGCAGAGCCTGGGATCCATCCCCCAGCCTGAGTCCATATGCCATGGCTTCCAGAGAGCCCGGGAGTCTCAAAGTGCCACAGTGATATTACTGGTATAAAGAAGGAAAGAAAAGCATGTTTTAACTTAGCGGCTGACACCAGAATGTCTCTCAAGGAAAGAACTGTCTTGGCTGAGAAAAATATTTTGATAAGTGCCTGGAGGAAAAGGGGTTTGCTGAACGTTTGCATGGCAGGTGCTTTCAGCTCCAGAAAGAAGAGAGGCTGCTCCACCTGCTAGAAGGAGAGGAAATTGGAGCTCAGGGGTCCTCTGAGCAGGCGGAGGGGATGAGCGGAGGTGAGAAGGGAGATCAGAGGCTGGTGGGAGGCAGGAAGTCAGGCACCTTAGGTATCGAAACCCTCCAGTGATTAGGGGCATGACTGCTGCTGTGCTGTTCGGGGAAAACCAAAGTGGGTGCTGAAGTTCAGGTTGGGGCTGTTAGACTCAGAGGGTAACAAGGGTTACAAGTGTAACAAGACAGCAAGCAAGCGTGCTGGTGCCCAAGATGGCTCAACTTCCGGACGCACTCTGGACTTCAGAGACATCTGAAGAGGGCTTTGAATGTCCCCATGTGGTACAATGGGAGCACAGGCAATTCCTCCCAGTGCTGAGGGGCATGGGGACCCCCAGGAGACCCAGGGGCTACCCATGGATGGCACCAACCACAGGCACGATATTAAAAACAACTTTTGCTTGCTGGAACCTTCTGTGATCCTCCAAATGCAAAGATAAAGAAAGAAAGTGAAGTCACTCAGTCGTTATCGACTCTTTGCGACCCCATGCACTGTAGCCTACCAGCCTCCTCCAGCCATGGGATTTTCCAGGCAAGAGTACCAGAGTGGGCTGCCATTTCCTCCTCCAGGGGATCTTCCTGACCCAGGGATCGAACCTGAGCCTCCCACACTGCAGGCAGACGCTTTACCATCTGAGCCGCCAGGGAAGCCAGTGAGTATAAAATAGCAACAGTTGGTGAGGCTGTGGAGAAAAGGGAACCCTCATAAACTGTTAGTGGGAACGTAAATCGATGAAATCACTGAGGAAAAGAATATGGAGGTTTCTCAAAAAACTAAAAGTAGAACTACCAGGTGACCCAGCAATCCCACCCCTGGGTATATATCCAAAAAAAGAAAGAAAATGTGAATTTGAAAAGATAAATGCACGCCAGTGTTCCTAGCAGACTTATTTACAATAGCCAACGTGTGGAAATGACCTATACATCCATTGACACATTCACCTGTCAATGTGGTACACATATGCAGTGGAATACTACTCAGCCATAAAAAGAATGAAATGTTGCCATTTGCAGGAACATGGCTGGACTTGGAGGACATTACGTTTAGTGAGATAAGTCAGAGAGAGAAGGACAAATACTGTCCGACACCATTTCTGCTTGCTCAGTCACTTAGTCCTGTCTGGCTCTTTGAGACCCCATAGACTGTAACTTGCCAGGCTCCTCTGTCCATGGGATTTTCCAGGTGAGAATATTGGATTGGGTGGCCATTTCCTCCTCCAGGGGGTCTTCCTGACCCAGGGATTGAAGCTGCATCCCAATCAGGGGTACAAAGACCTCCCATCCCCTGAACCTCAGATAGGTCCCCCTGGAGGAGGGGGGATGGAGGTCCAAGCTATTAGGTGTATGGCTATAGGGATGTACTGTACAACACAGGGAATAGAGCCACTATTTTGTAATAACTTTTAATGGAGTGTGGCTTTTAAAAAATGCACAAAAAATGTAAAAACTAATCTATGCAAAAAAAAAAAAAAGAAAAACAAAGGTAAACTGGGTGTTGTGTCTGACTCTGTCTCTTGCTGTTTGGAATGAAAATGTACCTTGTCCTCTGGGAAACCGGGGCTTTTAAGAGGTGTTTTCTGAGCTGTTTTGCTGCCTGCTGTGGACCCTTGGGTGTTTTGAAGAGAGGTGTCAGGCTCCCTGGGCTGCAAGTCCTTTGCTCTGTAGCCCATCCCGCCAGCAGACTCTCCAGCCAGGGAACAGGGAGCCCTGGAGGACACATCTTCCAGGGGCAAGGTGGGGAGAGGTTCAAGGTCACTCATCATGGCCACACCATGAAGATGAAGCAGAGTGACAACAGGGGAGGGTCTTCCAAGGGCAGGTAACTGTGCTGGATGGGGCAGAGATAAGACGTCTCCTCTTTCTGCCACATCCCTCTGCCAGGTCCGGGAGGTGGCACTGTCCTTCAGTTGACAAGTGTGAGCCCAGGGTGCTCACCTGCCCCTCTGGAGACCTCTCCAGTGTCTCTGGAAGGACATAGCATGGCCAGGAGCTGCTAGGCAAGAGCAGGGTTTGGGAGGGTTTCCTTGGGTACCTTGGTACCTTGGATGGCCATCTCTAGACTTGGCTTGGGTTTTGGTGGATGCATTTGTGGGACTGGACGCTGCAGGAGGACCAGCTCACACCATGCACCCTCCCTTATCAAGAGCCCACACAGCACAGAGCACAGCTGTCTCACAAACCTCCACCCAGGTCTGCCTTCTCCCCTTCCTGCCCTTGTTGCTGTTCAGTTGCTAAGTCATGTCCGACTCTTTGTCACCCCATGGACTGCAGCGTGCCAGGCTTCCCTGTCCTTCACTATCTCCCGGAGTTTGCTCAAACTCATGTCCATCGAGTCAGTGATGCCATCTAGCCATCTCATCCTCTGTTGTCCCCTTCTCCTCCTGCCCTCAATCTTTCCCAGCATCAGGGTCTTTTCCAACGAGTTGACTCTTCACATCAGGTGGCCAAAGTATTGGAGCTTCAGCTTCAACATCAGTCCTTCCAATGACTATTTAGGACTGATTTCCTTTGGAATTGACTGGCTTGATCTCCTTGCAGTCCAAGGGATTCTTAAGAGTCTCCTTCAGCACCACAATGTGAAAGCATCAATTCTTTAGTGCTCAGCATTCTTTATGGCTTCCTGGCCTACTTAGCTCTATTATGTCCACACTTTTGTGATCACATGGGCTTATTTTATGTTCTATTTTTTCCCCACGAAGCATTATGTACTAAGCATGCTTTCATAATGCTACAATCATCTTATAATTGTTTGTTACGTAAGTGAATCAAGTTGGCTGGAGGACAGAACTTTTAGTTTTCAATTCAGATGAGCAATGACTGATTTAACTGTTCTCTGATGCAATAGATATATGTCTGGAGTTCAACCCTGGGTCAAATATAGAAAATCACAATATGGCAGAGGACATTTCTCGAGGCTTTAAACCTCGCAACTAATGGATCAATCTTTTGCTAATACATTTGCCTCTGTGTATATGCCCTGTTCATAAATTCATGTAAACATCCATTCAAGGCATCACCTTGCCCTAGTGTGGATTCAGGACTGGAGTGGTGCCGGGAGCCAGCGAGGGAAATCCTACCCATGGCAAAGGTCAATTGGGGAAGAGGCCTGACGGGCAAAGGCTAATCAGGGCTCGAGGAACTCCCTGGACTTACCTGAGCATCTACCCCAAAGAAAACTGGAGTCTGACTGCTTTACTATCTTACGCCTCTTACCAAGTCCTCTAATACTTACAGGGGCTTCCCCCCAACCACCTTTCTCTGAAAACATTAATTCAGAGCTGTAGTTTAAAGTTCTCCTCGGCTTAATAGGAGTGTTCCAATCCAAGCCCGTCTGATAGCTTTCTAACTTGCATGACAAATTTGTCTGGGCTCTTACAACTATGAGTGTGACTGTTTATAGCCTCCCAGCCATGCAAGGACAGAAAGCCTAATATTCTAAAATACAGGAATCTGTTGAAGAAGTTAAAATCATTAGAGTAGTACTAAAAAAGATTTCAGTGTTGAATCAATGCTTGCTGCAGTTTCCTCTATCTATTGTATCCTTGGAAATATATTAATCACATATAGAGAATATAAGTAGTAGCCTTTGATTTAACCACATCAGATCTTAAGTTAATAAATTCCTTTCTTGCAGCTCACTACACCGGTGCCTTATAGGAATGTAACTTTGTTATGCACCTAACTTTAGGAGAGTCACCTTAAAAGAAAAGTCTTTTACTTGCTAACTAACCTATTGTTAGGAGAGAGGGCCATAAACTGTTAGCAGGCCCCCTGGCCTGAAGAGGATGTAAACCACCTAAAACTTCTATCACAAGACACACAAAAATAAGCCCTGATCCTGATAAGGGTCAAGACTGCTGACCCCACGTGATTTTGGCGTGACTCTATACCTCCTTTTCTCTGTTTCTTATGCGCATAACTTAGGGTATAAAAGCAACACTGGAAAATAAAGTTTTGGGCCTTGCTCACTGAAGCTTGGTCTCCCCGTGTCGTTCTTTCTCTTTTTCCATCCTTTTCTCTATTCTCCTTTTTCTGGTTGAGATCCTTGGAGCACTGGGCCCTCTGAGTTTACTTATCTGCCTGGGCTTCTAAGACCCACTCGAGGGGGTGCCCTGGTGGGGTGCCTCCAGTGATTCGAGAGGGCGCCTGCGGCCTACGTAAACAGAGCAAGCCCCTTGCTGGGGTTTTATTGGTTTCCAGCGTAAACCAAGGAATCATCAGCCCCAGTCTCTCTCTCTCTCTGACGCCGACGCCGTTCATCCCGAGGATACCCTGGGTCATATCGAGGCTGGACCCCGATAGAGTGGGACTGCAGGCCAGGGGCTCAACGTCTGAGTGCTGATTTCCTCCCCTAAGTCTCTGAGTTTCTGGAGACTTGTGACGTTGGAGACAATGAAAACAAAGCACCTTGCGTGGAAAGGGCACTTGATAAATTATAGCAAAAATGGTGCATGGGAAACAAACAGGTTTAAAAGTTTCATGCCCCTGAAGACCTTTTACTCAGTTACTTGTTATAAATAAAAATTAAAAAAAACCATCAAAATGTCCAACCATTCTGAGAATTCAAGTAAAAAAAGGTTTGTCTTCAGAATGAAGGTAAAGTCCTAGTTCAACTGGAACTGATTTTCTTTACTTAAAGTGATGTCTGAGTTTCCTGTGCTGCTCTAATAAATCACCACTTTCCCTGTGGCTCAGTGGTAAAGAATCCACCTGCCAGTGCAGGAGACATGAGTTCAATCCCTGGGTCTGGAAGATCCCCTGGAGAACAGAATGGCAACCCACTCCAGTATTCTTGCCTGGGAAATCCCATGGACAGAGGAGTCTGGAGGGCTACAGTCCATGGGGTCGCAAAGAATCGGATATGACTGAGTGAGCACACACGCACAGGCTTACAACAGTAGAAACTTATTTGGCAGTTCTGAGGTCAGAGGCCCACAAAGGAAAATCAAGGTGCCATCAGGGCTCTGCTCCTCCTGGAGGCTCTAGAGGATGGTCTGTTCCCTGGCCTTTTCCAGCTTCTAGAGGTGGCCTGCATTTCCTTGGCTCCTGGTCCCTTCCTCCACCTTCAAAGCTGGCAGCACTGTATCTTCAACCACAGCTCCTTCTCTTACCCTGACCCTCCTCTTCCCTCTTTCACTTATAAGGAGCCTTGTGATTCCACTGGATTCATCCAAATGATCCAAAATAATTGTCCCTAGAGAAGTCTGGTGGGCTACAGTCCATGGGGTCACAAAGAGTCAAGCACAATTGAGCGACTGAGCATGCACACACAAGACCCTTAAATTGATCACATCTGCAAAGTCCCTCGTGTCATGCAAGGTGACATTCACAGGTTCTGAAAATTAGGATGTGGACATACTTGGAGAACAATTTCCTTCTGATCACACATGACATTAATAATAAGAAAACAGTCACAAGGAAACATGCTTAAGGCACAAACATGGGGGTGGTACCACCAATAAACATGATGGAAATGTCACAGAAAAGGACAGTAATAGCTCAGGTATAAATGACAGTTGATTCATTAGAGAGTTGGGGGTTATTCTCCCCCCAACATTAAACAAATTCTCCATTCCCAGAGCAAAAGATATCACATCACTTTAGCCATAGCATCCCTTTCTTCAAAAGCAAGGTCATGCAGCAATCCACCTGGCAAAAGCAGACAATCTCCTTTTTAAGGCCGCAATCCACAGCTTGCCCAGCCCTCTTCCCCAAAACACCACTGTACTTGATCTTGTCTATCTCAACCACAGGCTGGACGGTTGTGACGTTTCCCTTCTTAGAAATAGGAAGCCAAGGCCTAGAGGAGGTTGGTGGACAGTAGAGTAGGGTGTTGATTGAGCTGGACCTTCTGGCTGTTTCCAGCGGTTCTTCCCACTCTTGCCTAGTGCTCAGACACCTCCAGAAATGAGAACTCCCTGCCTGCATAAGCAGCCTGTTCCATACTTGCAGCTCCTGTTAAGACAGCCTGGGACCTGGAACTCTTTGCTGCAGTGCTTGCACCCGGACAAATTTCTCCTCGAGCAACAAAGTACAAAGAAACTATGAGGGACTAAAATTAACATGCTCAGTTGGGAAATATTATGGACACGCATGCATGCCCCACCGCTTCAGTCATGCCAGACTCTGTGACCCCAAGGACAGCAGCCCACCAGGCTCCTCTGTCCATGGGATTCTCCAGGCAAGAAGACTGGAGTGGGTTTCTATGTCCTCCTCCAGGGCATCTTCCAGATCCAGGTATCAAATCCATGTCTCTCATGTCTCCAGCTTGCAGGCAGATCCTTTACTGCTGAGCCACCGGGGAAGCCAAATTATAGACAACAAAATACAAAAGGGCCAAAAAAACCCAAATGCCACTTCTGAAGAGCTGGAGCAAAAAACAGGAAGTCTGAAGCAGAAAAGCAGGGTATGCCCCCTGCATGCAACACCACAAAGGGGTGGGCAGAACACCTAAGCCACCCCTCTGGCCCCGCCCCTGGACACACTCCTGCACACAGACCAGGAGAGGTATATTTCCCATGGTGCCAAACAAGGTGCTCAGAGGTAAGAGTGTTTTGTTTATGCACGTAGGATCCAGAGCAAGACTGTCAGAGTTCAAACCCCAGGGCTGCCGTTTGCTAGCTCTGTGTCTTTATCTAAGCCCTCCCATGGAAATAATAATATGATCTACTTTCTATGGTAAGGAGGGATTAACACTCTAATACACCTGAAGTGCGGAGAATGAAGTAGTTCTCCATGTGGATGAGCTGTTAATTAGGAGGGTGTGCATGGCCCATACCTAGGTGTCCCTGTTACCTCCTGGGGAGCGGGAAGGCTATCTTTTGTCGCCCTTTCCCTTTCTCCTGGAAGAGCAACCATCACAGTAAATAGCTATGCTTGCTGAATGCCTCGAGTGAAATGAGCCCGTTTATTAATATTAGTACAGATGCAGATTTCAATATTCTGTTTCAACCCAAGGCCAACATTTTTGTCCTTTTTATAAAGCACACATGTAATATTTATAATTTTTTACCACTGGCCTTCTCTCTCACTCCCTGCTGTGCTATGAAATAAATCTTTTAAACCTTTTTCACTGTTGGGCATTCGCATGCACTGCCCATTCCAACTGTACTTAATTGGAGCGTTTCCCAAGAGTTCCTCCCCAGTGGAGCCAGATGGGTGGATGGATATCCCTGTATTGCCAGGAGATGGAGGAATTGCTGCCTTCTAACAGCTGGGAAAGATTGAAGGCAAAAGGAGAAGGGGGTGCGGGGAATGAGAGGGTTAGATAGCATCACCAACTCAATGGATATGAATTTGAGCAAACTTCGGGGGATAGCAGAAGGCAGAGGAGCCTGGTGTGCTGCGGTCCACGGGGTAGCAGAGGATCAGACACGACTTAGCGACTGAACAACAACAACCTATAACCCAGTTGCTTCTGGGAATCAGATCCCATTGGCTTTTTCTCAACTGCCTTCTTTTTACTCCACAGCCTCCACCATCAGCCTTCTTTCCTGAAGCCTGATTTTTGCATAGTTTGCCTCCCCAGGGACTCCACAGGAAGACCCTAGACCACTACCCATCCGTGTTCCTCTGTGTGTCTGAGAGAAGGGAGGACAGTCATCTTTAGGTTTCAATCCTTCTTTTGTCACTAGCTGGCTGTGAGATGGGGGTGGAGCATTAACCAGGGTCCTCTGTGGGCTTCTAGGGGAGGGGGTTAAAGTCTCATGCCCGACACCAAGCTCCACATTTGTGTACGTGGGCACTCTACAGAAGAAAGATCTGTCCTCTCCATCAGTTTTTAAATGCCCCTAGAAACCAGAAACCATATAACCACAGCCTCAGAGAAGTCACTTCACCCTGTAAGCCTGTTTCTTCATCTAAAAAACGAAGGTAATGATAATGTGCTCTGATCTCATGAAAATGTTGTAAATGAGAAAATAGATCCAAACCGAAAACTGCTGGACAAACGTAGGGGGTGATTAATATTTCATCACAACGTTTGTCAACTCAGAAGATACTTAGGTTATTTGGACTTTAAGTTTTGGATTCATTTCGCACAAATTATAGTAAACTAAGGACTACATATAATTCTTAATTTTTTTCTTGGATGTGGACATTAGGGAAATTTAGATTAGAGGACACAGTCTGGATAATAAGAAAATGGACAGAGAGCTCAGTAATGAGCAGCAGGTAATACTGCGGACCGAATATAGATACAGACATAGGTATAGGCATCTACTTTAATCCTTACAAGAAGCCCTCAGGGGAAGTTTGCATCATTTCCTGTTTACAGATGTTGATTCTGAGAATCAGAAGAGTGAAAAGAACAGGTCGGGGTCAGACTGCAGAGCTGGGATGTGAAGGCAGTACTAGTTACTCCCAGCCCTTGTGCTGAACCATGGTGCTCTGGACCATGTCTTGTTTAATAAAACTAAAAGAATGGGGACACTGTTGTTCACTTTACATTGTCTGTCTCCAGGCAAAATCATTTTGCCTTTTCTGGGCTCTGTAGAAATGCCTCTGATTCTTCAAGCTGTGCTTTGAATCTGGTTCAGCACCTCACCATTCAAAGTTTAAGAAAAGCTACAGAAGACAACTGGCAAGCCCTATGTGGGCCTCATGCTTCCCTCCTGTAAAATGGGTATATTTCTGCTCCCTCGAAGGGCTGAAAGGAATGTTCCATTGGGTCTTGGTGCAGAGGCCCCATGCTGGGGTGACATGAGGGCTTATTCTGTGCTTGATGGGAAAGCTGACCAGTGAGGAAGAGAATGACAGAGGGAGGGCCAGGATAGACTGACCCACCAAGAAACCTGTGTTTGCGGCATCTCTGGGGTTGGGACCCCCCGAAAGGTGGCCATGCAGGGACACTGCACAGAGGTGAGCAGATCTGGGTCTTATCCTGCTCTGTCTTGGCTTTTTCAGGATCTCACTATTGATAACTGAAAAACTGTCACCAGCCATCTGGTTCTACAAGGATTAAGTCAGTAGCCACTGCAGTCACTGACCTTCAATACCCGCTGAAAGGGGTTCAGGGCAGAGATAAGGAGTAAGGTGCTCTGTGTAAAACTGGCAGAACAGGCCTTCAGATAGATATTTTCCAGAAGATTTTATGAGCCCAAAGTCTCGCATGTTCTCACATCTAGAAAGGCACTAAAACCATTAATGGTGACATCTGCTCCTTGTGACTTAGCAGCAAACCTTTGCCAACATGCATGCTTGACTGCATGTGTCCCACTTCACCAAAATCACATATATACTGATACTCCTCATGTCTTTTTGGAGCAGTTTCTCAGAACCAGCTGAGAGGCTGTCTCCCAGACTGCAGTCCTCATTTTGCCACAAGTAAAACTTACAACTCTCATGGTGTGCTATTTTTTCAGTCCGCACTGTGATCTGTGCCCCCACTCAGGGCCACCCACAGCAGACAGATGGGAAGACGAAATGGGAGGGCGTGTGCTAGAGCACGCACGTCCTGTAGCCCTGACCCCTGTGAAGAGATGGGGGCCGTGTGGACCAGGCAAAGGGCGCCCTACCTTTCTCAGCTCCCTCCTGGTCATGCTTCTCAAAGAGCAGGTAGCGCGGGCTCTTGGGCAGAAAGGGCAGGCTCACCAGCTGGACCAAGGCGGGGATGACGATCACTGCAAACAGATACGGCCAGGTGCTCTCCTGAAGGGAGAAAAGGCGGTTGGTGAATGATGAGGTCACTGTTTGGGGAGAGCTGGACCCCTGGGCCAGGTAGAGTCTGCTTTCCGCACAAGGTCCCCCTTACCCAGGATAAACCCCAGGAACAAACACTAGGGAGGGATTGGACACTTGATTTGTTACTGAACCGTTGACTGAGACCGCCCACCTTGGCCATACTGCTTGTACAAGTCGTTTCACAACAGGAGGTCCAAAAACTAAATGTGAAAACTCAGGAGGGGCCAAAAGAAGGAAAGAAATGCCAGTCCATAATATGTCCTGCCAACCTCCCAGAAGCCCTCACTCTGGAATCATCTTGTCTAAGAGATACTCACACCACCAGGAAGGACCCTGAGGCACATCAAATGTGGGCACGAGAAAGATGACTGGCAAGATGACCACCCCAGAAAGCTGACCTCCACCCCCACAAACCATGAGACTGTGGTTTAGTTAGGGGAACCAATGACCGAAACCACCTTCCCTGGCCAGGCCTGATAGCAACCACTTGCAAGAGTTATCTTACAACAGGAGGTTGTGGTAAGGAACACAGAGCTAACAAACTTCCACCAACCAGAATAATTCAGGAAAGGTCAAAAGAAGAGGAGACACCAGTCCATATGTCCTGTCAACTTCCCAGAATCCTCCTCGCTGGAATCCATCTTGGCTGGGCGATGCCCGCACCTCCAGGAAGGATCCTGAGTCAGAGTGATTGGCCAGAGACAACCTGGAAACTCATCCCATCACCATAAAACCCAGGACTGTGAGCCATCTGGCACAGCAGGTCTCCTGGGTTCCCTTAACCTTACTGCTCTCTGCCCGGGCGCCCCTTCCCAACAAAGTCTTTTACTTTGACAGCACGTGTGTCTCCTCAGACAATTCGTTTCTGTGTTAGACAAGAGCCCACTCTGGGGCCCTGGAAAGGCTCCCCCTTCCTGCAATAGGGTGGTCCTGAGAAGGAAGAGTTTGGAGAGGCCGAGAACTGGCTGACTCAGAGGCCCCGCGGGCAGCAAGGCCAGCCTGAGGGGCTCTGGTCTTTCCAGGTTGTGCGGCTGAGATCATTCTCATGGCCCCTCGAACCCCGTTCTCCTCACCCGGGGAATGGGGACAGCCGCGGCCACCTCTCAGGCAGTCGTGAGTGTGGGCTCAGATAAAGCTTTGCCGGTGGGCTCTGTGATTTGCCAGCAACCAGTAGGTTTGCAGAAGAAGCGACTGCTCTGCTGGTGTGACCAGCCAGACACCTCCGAGGCCAGTGACCTCTGACTCATCTTGTCCCCGTCACTGAAGGTCAGCTGGAGCTTTCCCGAGTCCCCACAGAAGAGAGGGTGGTGGGGCCTCCAGACACAGGCCACCCCTGAACCTACAGCATATACCATTCAAGAGGCATTTTGAGCCCCTCTGAGGGCTTCCCAGGTGGCACTAGTGGTAAAGAATCCGCTTGTCAATGCAGGAGACGTGGGTTTGACCCATGGGTCAGGAAGATCCCCTGGAGGAGGGCATGGCAAGCCACTCCAGTATTCTTGCTTGGAGAATCCCATGGACAGAGGAGCCTGGTGGGCTACAGTCCACGGGGGTCACACAGAGTCGGACAGGACTGAAGCGACTTAGCACACAGGAGCAGCACCGTTCACATATTACACAGCTTAAATGCAGCACAGAGCCTTTATTATTATGCTGGTTAAGGCAGCATTCTCCCTGATTTTTCTTTTTTAATCCCAGGTTTACAAATGAACTCTCACTGCATCTCTGAAAGAAGAGGTCAGAAGGAGGAGTTTTGAAGGGGACAAAGAGAGGAAAACAAAGTTCTCAAAGTGGACTTCCTGAGCGTCTTCTTTCCTAAGAAAGTACAAGGAGACAGTCAAGGAGAAAAGGAGATGTGTCCAGAGCTGGCAAGGCTTCGTACCTGGCGAAGCTTCAGTTGGCCTCAGGTCAGTCCTGCCAGGAGGAGTCCATCCTGAGGTGGAGACTGCAGTGCCCTTGTAAGGCAGAAGAGCCCAGTTTTGACTCCATACTGGATCTGCTTCTCTGACTTTAACCCTTGCTTTTCATCACTTTTGTCATTACATGCATGCTAGGTGGCTTCAATTGTGTCCAACCCTTTGTAACCCCTTGGACTATAACCTGCCAGGCTCCTCTCTCCATGGGATTCTCCAGGCAAGAATACTGGAGTGGGGTGCCATTTCCTCCTCCAGGGCATCTTCCCAACCCAGAAATTGAACCCGCGTCTCCTGCATTGGCTGGTGGGTTCTTTACCACCAGTGCCACCTGGGAAGTGCTTTGTTATTGTTCTATACGCTACATGACAGGCCAATAAATTGGAGACAAAGTGTTGAGGCAAGGAATACAACTTCATTCAGAAAGCCAGCTGACATAGAGGATGGCAGACTAGTGCTTCCAAAAAGCCATCTTCTGGGGATCTGGATGCCAGCTTCTTTTACAGAGCAGAGAGGGAGAGCAGGTGAGGAGAGTAAGAAAGGCCATTTATCTTGCAAAACAGGAGGGACAGCGTTAATTTCTTCTCCTCTCTAGCCACTCACAGGCGGGCAAGGTCAGATTGTCTCCCTGTGGGCTGAAAAAGCCACTTCGTTGCTGTTGTTCAGTTGCCCAGCTGTATCCCGCTCTGCGACCCCATGGGCCGCAGCATGCCAGGTTCCCTTGTCCGTCACGGTCTCCTGGCGTTTGCTCAAATTCATGTCCATTGACTCGGTGATGCTCTCTAACCATCTCTTCCTCATTCTGGACACGGTAACAACTTATATTCGCAAACTCCTCTGACTTCACCAGCCAGCACCCCCTTCCATCATCTGTGAGGGACCTGTCAGGCCGATGCCAGCTTTCAGTTTGGGGGAGAGCTCTGTGAATGAGGCCAGGAAAAGAGAGGGTAGGTGGACGAGTGGTCACCAGTGAAATTGAGCAGGACCCCGGGGGCCTTCCTGGTGACCTATCCCTCCATGTCCCCTGCTTCTTATCTCTAGCAAGAGCTTTGGTCTCCTGGGCTGCCCTGAGTTTCAAAGAGCAGGCTCAAGGAGTTAATCATGAGAGAAATGGGGCGATGCAGAAACAAAGAAAAGCCAATCAAGCAAGAAAATTAATAGTCACTTAAACAGTTATCCAGCCATTGAGTGGCAGGGACCTTGCTTGCTCCCTGGGGGAAAGAGATGGCAACCCAATGCATGTCCTTGAGTCGTTTCTACGGAAACAAAGACCCCACCACATGGAAACTGCCACCCACCAGCATGCAGACCCCCAGGCTGGTTGGAGTCAGCAAACTGACATCTAGATCCTGAACCATCAACTTGTTGCCTTACCACCAGTCAGTCAGGTGATAAAGATAACATTCCTTCTTGATCTTGGAAGGGGCCACGATGACGCTTAGATTTGGATTGCATAAACGGTCAATTTACACACAGGAGTATGATTCCAGAAATGCTGCATTGTAGATTCAAGGAAACAGAGGGTGTCCATCTCAGTTCAAAGGCTCCTGGTTGTCCCCAAAGCCAGGTTCAAGGGTTGTGAAACAAAGTCATCCGTGACCCGTCCTCCAGCCAAGCTCCCATGTCTTTAGCATCCCCTGGCCCTGCACTTCCTCTGCAGTCATCATTCCCAATGATCCTGAGTGGATCATGCCTCTGCACATCTGTCCTTGCTGTTCCTCCTCCAGGAGTACCTTCCAGCTCCCCTCTTTCTTCCACCCAATGGCAGCTCCAAGGATGCCACCCCTGGGAGGTGCCTCTCTAATTTGATGCTGTGGGAAAAGCCTATGGTCCTTGCCCCTGATGTCCTCCACCTGCCTTTTGTCTGGGGAAATTTTTAGCCAAAGAGTAAGTTTAATCAGAGAAGTGAGAAAATGCTGAAACAAAGGAAAACCATCCAACAGACTAAATAATAACAGTTTAGTTATTAAGCAAAGTCTAGGACATTTAGTCCCTTTTCAAGGACTATAGATAATATTCTGAGCCATACCTGTGAGCTGTCTTGTAGATATTAAAACCCCCATCAGGTGGGAGAAGTTAATTACATGATGACCAGACTGTAGCCATGACATAAGCTGCCACAATTCTGAGAGCTGGCCTCCTAGAAATGAGGACAAACCAACTCTGGAACTGAAGATCAACTGTACTTAATCAAGGTAATGCGGGTCAGACCATCACATGACCAGTTTCAAGATGACAGTCAGAGCTGAGTGTGCTCTTTCTACATGAAGCCCCCTCCCTCTACCTGTAAAACCTCTTGCTCAACTCTGATTGTTGGCGGTGGTGGGGTGAGGTGTGGAGTCAACCTTTGGACAGAAGTCCGCCCTCTCACCCAGCTGCCAGCATCCAAAATAAAGCAAACGTTCCTTTCCATCAAGCTTGCTCCTTTATTGCCTTTTGAGCAGCAAGCAGCTGGACACACCTTGGGCTATAGTATGACCTGCCTAGGGCTTTCTGGATGGCACTAGAGATAAAGAATCCGCCTGCCAATGCAGGAAACATAAGAGATGTGGGTTTGATCCCTGTGTTGGGAAGATCCCCTGGAGGAGGGCATGGCAACCAACTCCAGTATTCTTGCCTGGAGACTCTTATGGACAGAGGAGCCTGGCGGGCTACAGTCCATGGGGTTGCAAAGAGTCTGATATGACTGAAGTCTGACATGCACATGACCGATCTAACTCAGGACCACTAGGTGCTACAGAGAGTCAATCTCAGATGAGTCTTTTTTAAAAAAAATATTTTTAATTGGAGAATAATTGTTTTGTAATATTGTATGTGCTTTAAAGCTCAGTTGTGTCTGACACTTTGAGACCCCATGGTCCTGAAGGCTCCTAGGGTCCTCTGGTCATGGAATTCTCCAGGCAAGAATATTGGAGTGGGTTGCCATTTCCTTCTCCAGGGGATCTTTCTTACCCAGGGATCAAACCCGCATTTCCTGTGTCTCCTGCATTGCTGGCAGATTCTTTACCCACTGAGGGTTGGTTTCTGCCATACATCAACATGAATCAGCCATAGGTATACATATGTGTCCTCCCTCTTGAACTTTCTTTCCACCTCCCACCCCATCCCACCCCTCTAGGTTGATGAGTCTTTTTGATGCCAGTTGGACCCTGATGTGTTCAGTAAAGCCTGAGGTCAGAGCTGATTTCACTTGAGAGGAAAGAAAAATGGATAGTCTTGTCAGCAGAGATGATTTTCACTTTCTCTCTGGTAAGGTGAGTGAGTCTTGCAAAAACTCGATTGTCTTCCTCTTTAATCTACCAAGGCTTTCTTTTCAAAAATAGACTTCTAGGTCTTATTTCCCTCAGGCTGTAGATGACCTCAGGTATTTCCATAAATAAAACCCTTGTGGACTGTGATGAGACAGCTTGAACTTTTAAGTAGAGTTGGAATCATTGATCTTATCCCAAGTCAGGTTCTAATTTAAGGACAGTATATTGTGTCCCACCCCCAACCCCCCCAGTCAAGTGGAGCAAGTAAGGTGATGCTGGGGCCACTCCCACCACCACCAGGACAGGTGCTGGAGGTGAGAAGGGGTGGAAGGAGATCTCTCTCGCAAGGCTAGTTGAGGGGATAAAATGGGCTTTTGTATATCTTCCTATTTAAGATCTCATCCACTAGAATCAAGGCCAGCATTTATCCAGTTCTCCACGTGCCAAGTTCCGTGCTGGATACTTTTAAAATGCAACTTCAGTGCAGTCTAAAAACATACAGTTCATGGTGTTATCGAAACACAACCTTGGTTTTCATCTCCTGTGTGTGTGTGTTAGGTTGCTTCAGTCATGTCTGATTCTTTGCGACCCTATGGACTATAGCCTGCCAGGCTCCTCTGTCCATGGGATTCTCCAGGCAAGAATACTGGAGTGGGTTGCCATGCCCTTGGAGAAGGAAATGGCAACCCACTCCAGTGTTCTTGCCTGGAGAATCCCAGGGACGGGGGAGCCTGGTGGGCTGCCGTCTATGGGGTCACACAGAGTCGGACACGACTGAAGTGACTTAGCAGTGCCATGCCCTTCTCTAGGGGATCTTCCCGACTCAGGGATTGAATCCACGTCTCTTATATCTCTTGCACTGGTAGGCAGATTCTTTACCACTAGCACTACCTGGGAAGCCCTTTCATCTCCTACATTTGTTCAAGATGGAATCAGTGAGGGTGCCCTTCCCTTCCCCATCTCAGTGATTTTAGATGGTCTTAAGACCACAGTTTCAAAATCATAATGAAATCAACCTGATTGAATGACATATTTTCTACTCCCCCAGTCCAAGCCTGTTTCAAGCTGGAGTCTGCAGTGGAAAGAGTTGGGGGTGGGGCGATTGATGGTTGCTTCTCATTTTTCATCCTCCCCAGGCAATTCCCTGGCTTCTATTCAGTGTCTGACTCCTCTAAGATGAAACAGTGGTGAAGAACTGGGTCAGGTCTCTGGGGCTGGCAGATGTTTCTCAGATATTCTTTCCTCGTGACCATTTTCATGGGGATTCTGTAGAGTTCCATCTTTGGAACCACCCCCTCTACCACTACAGTTTCCCTGACCTGGGAGTTTATATCTCATTCTTTTCTGGAGAGTCCTCTCCTCTGCAGCCCCAAGGAACCCAAGGTCAAGGCTCCTGTGTATTCTGAAAGTTGTGCCCAGCACCCCAAGGGGGTGAGTTGAGGCTGAAGCCCAGCCCTCTGTGACCTCCAAGCTGAGGGCCCTCAGGGCTGGTCTATTAACTATGCTTTTTATTTCCTATGTTTTATGATGATCTGATATCTTAGAGCCTTACTGATCCTGGAGATACTGCCCCTCTTAGGCTATTTAATTTCTAGCAAATAACTTCCCTGGGATCATCCCTTTAACATACAACCAATCCAGAGCCTACATGGACCACTTGCTCTATCCAACTCTCACACACCAAGTCAATACACCCTCTGTCCTAAATTACCCCAGGGCCAGGTAGTAGGCAACTAGAGATAGCCCTGTAGTTCTGGGACTACCTGTAACTATTCAGACTATGCCATCCTAAGCCTGCCTAAGCTCCCCTACCCAGACTCACCCATTCCTTCCATGGAAGTCACAATGAAGGCTCTGGGCCATGCCCTGCCCTCCCTCCTTCTGCTTCTGACCGGCCCTGGTGCTTCCTCGTGTGGCCCTGCACGGGGCGGCGTGCCCCCCAACCCCTGACTGGAGAACTGTGAACCATTGACTCTTCTTCCACAGCAAACATCTGTATCTATTACCCTTTCATGACAATGACACTAAAGTCAAATTCCAGGTACGTTTTAGGGCATCTGGGTCACCCTCTCCCTAGGCATGGTACCACATCACTTCTTGCTGCAGGGAACCACTTCTTTCTGGAATCCCCTGCCCCCTGTCTTCCAGGACACCCCTCTCCTGGTTCTCCTCCAGTTTCTTTGAGCCCCTCCCCAGGGCTTTGAGCCCAACACTCTTTTCTGTTCATCTCCATGGCTTCCCTCAGGACAGTGGTTTTAGACATGGTTGCAGATTGGAATCACCCGTGGGATAATGAAAACAACTGACGTCCCTGGTCTCCCACAGGTGGAGATTTGGGGTTAATTGGCCTGCAGGTGTGGCTCAGGCGCTGGGTTGTTCGAGCTGTCTGGGTGGCTCTGGAAGCAACCAATTGAGAGCCTAGTACCTCCCCTCCACCTGCTGCAGACAGTGGTGTGTGACCCAGAACTGAGGGGTTCATCCTCTACCTGCCAGGACTGTTGTTGGCTATGGGGCCACAGGTGGGTCCCTGCCTTCCCTCAAGACAAGCCCTGGAAGGATGCTTCCTCCACAAGACTAATCACCCATCCTTAGGAGCAAACTGCACCCAATAGCCAGAGAAGACAATGTCAACCCACTCCAGTACTCTTGCCTGGAAAATCCCATGGGCAGAGGAGCTTGGTGGGCTGCAGTCCATGGGGTTGCGAAGAGTCGGATATGACTGAGTGACTTCACTTTCACTTTTCACTTTCATGAATTGGAGAAGGAAATGGCAACCCACTCCAGTGTTCTTGCCTGGAGAATCCCAGGACAGCGGAGCCTGGTGGGCTGCCATCTATGGGGTCTCACAGAGTCGGACATGACTGAAGCGACTTAGCAGCAGCAGCACTCAATGGCTAGCTGGTGCAAGGGCACAAAGGCCTTCCCTTCCCTCCTCTTCCCTCTCCTACACCTTGGATGGGCCCTCCCAGCTCCAGAGCTCCCTGCGGGCTGAGACCTCTGTTGTGACTAAGGGCAGCTCACCTTCTCCTTCTACCGAGTCCTTCTTCCTTTGCCACCTGGAGGTGTTGATCTGAGAATACTCCCCAGTCAACTTCCTGCTCAAAAATCCCCATCTCAGGGTCTCTTCCCTGGGGAACCCAACCTAAGACCCATGTATGGGGCCATGACCCCAAATCTCCATGTCCATCCCACACCTCTTATTGTGGGCTCCCCACACTCATTTCTAGTTGCCCAGTGAACAGCTCTGCTGATAACCCTTGAGTTCCATAAGCTCTACCACCTCTAAGCCCACCCATGCCTGTCCCTGGACCACAACTGGGGCCATTACCATCTATGCAGAAATCCAATTTGGAAACCTGATGCACCTCCATTCCTGCCTTTAACTCACAACCATCCCACTGCCATCCGAACTGCTGCCTACCCTAAGACAGTTCTGTCGGCTGTTTCTGAAATCTCTGGGCATTTCCTCCCCTTCTTATTTGCTAGCATATGCCTTCGGGGACGGAGAAGGCAATGGCACCCCACTCCAGTACTCTTGCCTGGAAAATCCCATGGATGGAGGAGCCTGGTAGGCTGCAGTCCATGGGGTCGCGAAGAGTCGGACATGACTGAGCAACTTCACTTTCACCTTTCACTTTCATGCATTGGAGAAGGAAACAGCAACCCACTCCGGTGTTCTTGCCTGGAGAATCCCAGGGATGGGAGAGCCTGGTGGGCTGCCGTCTACGGGGTCGCACAGAGTCGGACACGACTGAAGCGACTTAGCAGCAGCAGCAGCAGCAGCCTTAGGGGAGGTTCTGACAGTGTTTTGGCCTTAATTCTAACAACAGCATCTTAACTGTCCCGAAATCTCCCTGCTTCCCTTTGCATTCCCCTCACTGTCTCAGAGTGGTTCTTCTAGAATGTGAATCTGATGTTCTAAGCTATTTCTCTGTCTGAAACTTTCAGCAGCTCCCTACTGCCCTCAGGATCAAGTTCAAATCTCTCAGCCTGGAATACAAAGCCCTCTGCCTGATGAGAACCCATACAGGATTCCAGCCTTGCCACTGGTGAGACTCCAGCCCTCTGCTTCTCTGCTCTGGTCCTGCCAACCCACGGGTGTCTCTGAGTCTAACAAGCAGATTCCAGGATGCTGTGCCTCTGCGCGTGCTGCTTCCTCTCCCAGGGATGCCTGCTCTTATCCACAGAACAGCTGTGTATCCTCCCAGCTTCAGCATTTCCTCCTCTGGATGGCATCTCTTCCCAGGGCAGAATTCCATGAAAGCACTTGTTACCTGTGTAGAGTGTATTTCTTTAAGGGTGCATCACTCTGACTAGAATGAGCACCTCAGGGCCACCCCCTGCTGTGTTCTTTTATGTTTCTTCCCAACACAGGGCACCTGGCGGGTGTTCAGTAAATGCCTCTAGTCTGAATGCATGTTGGGTAAGAAGAATGGTACAGGTAAGTGATGCTGCAGCTGAAGATGGAGACCCATGAAATAACACACATCCCTGTTTTTTAAGTAAGATATTGGGTTGGCCAAGAAGTTTCTTCAGGTCTTTACATAACATCTTATGGAACAAGCTTTATGGCCAACCCAATATCTAACTTTTAGCTATTATGCTAAAAGTTTCCTATTAAAGGGCTAAAGTAGCATGAAGAACATTCTCCTATAAAGTATTATTATAATTTCCAGTCTATAGAAGAGAAAACCAAAACCCAGCAAAGTCAAGTAGATCAAGCAAGCTCACGTGAGAACCTGGGTGGGGAGATGCAGAGTTGAATGGGAGCCTGACTCTTCTGATTTGTGCAGGGGGCTCTTTTGTGACATTATTGCTGATACCACGCATTTCTCAAAGCAAAGCAATAGCCATCACTTTCCCTCGTGGCAGCTGCGAGCTGAATAGCGAATTGATATGCAGATGACATTAGGCTGAGCCAGTCCTGCTCTTCTATAGAAAGTTCTGTACAGAACTCATCAGAGTTCACTCAAGCTCAGCTCCAGTAGTTCATGCTGGTACTGAAAATGGGCTCCACCAAACGGCGGTATAGCAGGCATCGGGGCAGCCACTCAGGGAGGGATAAACAGTCACTTTCCGAGGGATGTCTTGTGAAAGGGTGATGCGCCTCCCGTGTTGCTTATCACAAGCTGGGTCTCATCAGGGAACCAGCAGCAGTCAATGAACGTCCACGAACCCTTGACCTAGATGTCCCCACAAGCACCTCCCAGAGGGAGACCCCGCTGGCCGCAGCTTACAGAGCCCTGGAGCGGCGACCACGTGCCTGGTTGTGTCTGTCCCGCCTTCCACTACCGTAGAATGGGTCAGCCTGTCACCATCTCCGCAACAGATCCTGCAGAAGTCAACACCACCCGACACCCCCAGGGTACAATCCAGATGCTAAAATGCTCAGATTATTGCAGCAAATGTGCTGTTCTAGAGTGGCTGTTTCCAGTACAGGTTCATGGTCTGACTTCAACAACAAGAGAGACCTCAAGAGCACGACTGGATGATTACCCTTGTATTTCTCTGTCTTAGCAACAAGAGTGAAATTACCCTCCCAGGGCATAACATTCACATCTCAGGGAGATGTTCCAAGTACTAGACATGAGTTAAGTGACCTGCCTGAGGTCATCTTTCAAGAAACACCAGCTCCCTCTCCTTCCCTGAAACTGGTTTCTGCTTTTTAAAGGGTTCAAGTGTCTTCTGACTTGCTTGGTTCTTCAGCAATCTGGAAAGTAAGGTCGGCAGCTATTATTCCCATTTTATAGACAAGGAAATTGAGGCTGGTGAGGTGGAGAGATGGGCTAAAAGTCCTGCCGCAAAAGTTCCCATGAAATGAACCTTGTCCCTTCCTCATTTTAGAGAGAAACCTGTACATTTTTTTTTCAAGTTTGTTGACCTGCAGAGTGCCTCCCTGAGCCAACCTACAGTGACAGGCTGGTGCTAAGCATGTGCGAATTTGCTGAGTGGTTCACACAGAGTGACTCAGTTTCACCCTCACAACACCCCTGCTTCATTCCCATTTGACAGATGAGAAAACCGAGGCACCGAGAAGTTATGCATTCATAATCAGGCATCTTATAAATGGTAGAGTGGCAGACCCATCCCTGGCAGTAAGGTACGAAGCTCTGTGTTCTTAAGCCCTGGGCAGTCCAATATCCCTGCTTGTACACTTACAGAAATCACCCTTCTCTTTCGTGAGGGCATTAAACCAGCATTACTCTCTAAATGATGCTCCCTGAACTTGAAGCCCATTATTAACCCCCTTGTCAGCCTTCTGTGTTCTATCTGGAGCATCCTGGTTTCTGGTCTCGTTGTTCAGACCCACTCATACTGAAGAAGGAATTCACAGGAATTCTTAGGCCTGTTCATGCTGATCACGCTCGGCCACCTTTCCAATGGCCTCTGAACTCTGTGTTTAGTGCCTATAAAAACGACAACAGAAGGATAAGACCCCCTCCAGACAGGGGAACCTTGAAGATCATATCTAGGTTACTCATCGCCTAAGAGAAAACATACACTAATCACCCCTTGCTCCAGACAGGCCGTAAATTTTTCTGTATCTATCGGAGTGTAACCTCGGGCTTATTGATTATTGGCTAACTGACTGTCTGAGCACAGGAGCACATAGCATGTGAATGATGGGGTTATTGGGATTGTATTTTCCTTGCTTTATGTAAGTCTCAAGGAATTTGGGGTGGCGGGTTCAGACACGTACACATGGGGTATAAAAGATTTTCACTAATGCTGGTCGGGGTCCTTGGCTAAGAGGAGACTCTGCCTTGGGCCCACAGGTGTAATAAATCACACTTCACTATCTGCATTGTCCTTCTGAGTTTGTTTCCTGGAATGCGTGGCTACAACAATACCTCTGCTTTGTTTGCCATCTCCTTCTACAAATTCTCATTGCGGATCGTCTGAGATCAGATTAGTGTTCGCCAAATGGAGCTCAAGAGAGGAAGACAAAATGTGGTTTGTTCTAAGGCTCACAAAAGCACAAGGATGCAACATGATTTGGACTTTCTCCATCAATGACCTGGATTCTGGGGACATGGAAGCTGTGGCTGTCAGTGGTCAGGGACCGGCCTGGTTAGCCACGAGTTCTGCGACCTGGGGTCACAACCCTGGGCCTTTCATAGTCTCACTCAACTTCAGTGTTAGGCCCAAGTTGAAATTCTGCTTCTCCTACTTACTAGCTCTGGGGCCTTGAGCGAATTCTGCATCCTTGCATTCTCTCTGGAATCACTCACGGAGAGCAATTAACAGTTATTTTGCAAGGTTGTTATGAGGTTGACTAGGTGATATTCTAGCATGGGCCTGGTACATGATTGGGAGCCAAGAGATGTTGCTTCCTTTTTCCCTTTGCTGCTGTGGTTCTGAACCAATACAAGTGACCATCCTAATCGAAGGGTGGGCCTGAGGTTAGGGGATTCCCTTGTAGCTCAGAGGTAAAGAATTTGCTTGCAGTGAAGGAAACCCAGGCTCAATCCCCTGGAGAAGGGGACAGCTTTCCACTCCAGTATTCTAGCCTGAAGAATTCCATGGATGGAGGAGCCTGGCGGGCTGCAGTCCATGAGTTCCCAAAAGGTTGGTGTTTGGCTTCCATGCTCACTATTAACATATTTTGGGATTCCCTGATAGCTTAACTGGTAAAGAATCTTCCTGCAATGCAGGAGACCCCGGTTCAATTCCTGGGTTGAGAAGAAGATCCCCTGGAGAAGGGATAGGCTTCCCTCTCCAGTATTCTTGGGCTTCCCTGGTGGCTCAGCCAGTAAAGAATCCTCCTACAATGCGGGAGACCTGGGTTCCATCCCTGGGTTGGGAAGATCCCCTGGAGAAGGGGACAGCTACTCATTTCAGTATTCTGGCCTGGAGAATCCCATGGACAGAGGAGCCTGGCGGGCTGCAGTCCATGGGGTCGCAAAGAGGTGGACACAACTGCGTGCCTTTCAGTCACTTCACTGTGAGTTTGGATCTGCTGCTCCGAGCCTGCGACTTTGTGTCTGGGTCGAACGTATGAAACCCACCTCTCAGACCTGAGAGGGAAGTCTGGGAGTTGAAGACCAGTCTACCCATAACCAGGGACTCCCATCTCGTTTCCTCAGCTACTCTTCTTCTTCCTTGGATGCTCTCTGCCCCTTGGGGGTCTCCGTCAGCAATCTGGTACCCCTCCCTGGACACGGACACCCCTGGTGGTTCTTTGTGGAGTGGACTGACAAGCAAGCATGGCACCCCTCCCTCCTGGGCACTAACTTCTCATCTGTAAGATGTTAGGCTGCACCTGGGTGCACACTTCCATCCCTTCCACCCCCGAGCGCGCTCCATTCTCTGCACGCTTTGGCACGGGCTGGCTTTTCAAAGCAATGCTAATGTCTCATTTCCTTAACTTGTTCACGTTCACTCAATCTGTGAAAGTTTCCTGAAGGACAAGGCAGGTTTGAGGTCAGTAAGAGCAGGGGGAGAGCAATAGGTGGGGTAGGGGGCTGGCATGGAGCCCTGGGCTGTATTTTAGCTTTTCCCAGTCAATCTCCATCATCAGCTTTCTCGTGACCCCTCTCACCACGCTGCGGGTGGGCACCCCCCAGCCCCCAGGTACCCGCCGCATTCTCATGGGGAGGGCTTCCACTCAGTAACATCATTTTTCATCAAGAAGGGGGCTTTTCCAGAGCCTCACGTTTTCGCCTGATCTTTGAAACATCTTAAATGTCAGGAGGAGACTGAAGTCAAACAAAGCACAGAGATTTCAAAAGGAGGACCATTTTCTGGAGCTGTTTCTTGTCCCCAGCCACTTGGCATGCGGACATCCCTCTTTCCAGGCTGTGTGTGATTCAGGGAGCGGGTGTGTGGGTGAGCATGGCTGGGTGGGGGTGGGGGTCTGGGAGAAAAGGCTGGTTGGGATGCTGAAGGCCCCCCTCCACACACACACACAGCATTTCTGTGTCCAGGAGTGTAAGAAGGAGAGGACACACTTTGTCATGGAAAGAACCCACCAGGATCAAACTCTTTAGCATGGTGCTCAAGGCATTCAACGTGGCTCTGGCTGCAGGTCAGTGGTTCCTTCCTCAGTGGTTTCAAGTTCTTTCAAAGAACTATTCTCCGACACCTCTGATCTTTGGTATGCTGTGCCCTTTCCCCAGAAGCTCCTTGACTTCCGGTGGCCTGCCTGGCAAACTTTCATTTCTTCCCTTAATACCAGCTCAGATGTCACCTCCCTGTGGGTCCTGCCCTGACACCAAAGGCAGGATGCTCCACTGGCACACGCTTCTACGACTGCCCATCAACACGTCATCTGGCAAATTTCTCTTGGTGCCTGCTTCGCATGCTGGAGTCCAGCTCGGTCAAGAAGCTGGCTGCATGGAAAGTCACTGCCGGTCAGCGACATACTTGAGCATTTTGCAAATGTACTGCCAAATGTTTAATCTCGGACCGTTTGGAAAAAATCAACCATAGGCACACAGAAAGCTAAAGATGTAAGAAATAACAATGGAGGAATTATTAACTCCAGGAAAAACAAAAAGCTTCATGAGAAAGGAGAGTCATCAGGGTATATAATTGTAATGATATAAACATTAGCCAGTGAATTATAAGAAACTGTGCTGTAATTACATGGTAGGACAGAGAAAGAGGAGAGGAAGGATAGTGTTGTAAGTGTGGGCTTGGACCTCAGCTGTCACAGTAAGACGTCAATAAGAATGTCCAAAATGAATGAATCCAGACATAGTGTTATAACAAATCATTTACGTATAGACATAGTTTTGTTATAAGGAACTGGCTCAAATCATTTTAAAATATAGGGGAATTATCAAACAGTTAAAAGAGTTATAAGAGGCTCAGGGGGGTAAAGCAAATGTGCCTCTTCCCTCTTACATTCCCTGTAAGTCTCTTGTGTGCTGCTAAGTGTTCTTGCCTGGAGAATCCCAGGGACAGGGGAGCCTGGTGGGCTTCCGTCTATGTGGTCACACAGAGTCGGACACGACTGAAGTGACTTAGCAGCAGCAGCAAGTCACTTCAGTCGTATCTGACTCTTCGACCCCACAGACTATAGTCCGCCAGGATCCTCCATCCATGGGATTCTCCAGGCAAGAATACCAGAGTGGGTCGCCACGCCCTCCTCCAGGGGATCTTCCCGACCCAGGGACCAAACCTGCGTCTCTTACATCTCCTGCAATGGCAGGTGGGCTCTTTACCACTTAGCCACCAGGGAATAAGCCTTATAAGCCTCCTAACAGTGTTACATTTTTAAAACTATTTGCATGTATTATTTTGACTAAAAAAATTAAAATTTGTTTCAAATCAAATATGAAGTTGAGACATGAATACGTTTTATTTGGGGCACTTTTCTGGAATCATGCACACTTTCCTTTTTTTTTTAAATTTATTTATTTTAATTGGAGGCTAATTACTTTACATTATTGTATTGGTTTTGCCACACATTGACATGAATCTGCCCCGGGTGTACATGTGTTCCCCTTCTTGAACCTCCCTCCCACCTCTCTCCCCATTCCATCCCTCTCTGGGTCATCCCCGTGCACCAGCCCCAAGCATCCTGTCTCATGCATCGAACCTGGACTGGCAATTCGTTTCGCATATGACAATATACATGTTTCAGTGCCATTCTCCCAAATCATCCCACCCTTGCCCTCTCCCACAGAGTCCAAAAGACTGTTCTATACACCTGTGTCTCTTTTGCTGTCTTGTATACAGGGTTATCATTTCCATCTTTCTAAATTCCAGATGGTAAAATCCCTGGTCTATAGGCTCGAATCCATTTGCTGTGATTCGGCTTCACAACTAGAGCTGGTCTGGGCCTAAGAAACCTGAATATTCACGTCTGGGTCTGATGGATGGGTGTGTGTGTGCAGGATGGAGAGGGGGAGGATTTCTGTCAAATCACCGTCATTGTCAACACCAAGTCCTCCTGGGCAGGGACCCAGGCTGCTAACTGGGTGTTGTTCTCCCCTCAGTGTCCAAAACACAGAAAGGAATGTTTATCAGTGAGTGCTGCTTGGGAAGCTGAGAGGTCAGTTTCCACGTGAGAGGAATCTTATTCTTCCAAACACTGAGACTTCCAATCCGCCAGAAGCAACATCTGCCTCATGCAATTGTGGGAGTAGAGAATCATCTCCCCAGGGCCCTGTGCCTTCCCAGCTTGCTCGGACTCCATTAAACCACGCAGATTGGCACTGGAGAAACAAAAGAGTTCCTTCTGCCTGGAAGAAAACAAGCTCTGCTTCCACTAGACTGAGATGGCCCCTCCATCCAATTAAGCCCATAAGAGAGGTGCACAGTCTCCCCCCAAAAATGCTTCTTCAGTCAGACAGCATCGTCTCTCCCACACCAGGCAGTGCAGGAAAGAGGAAGGTGAATCCGAATGACAGTGGTCCAGCCCCTAATGGGCTTACAGGCAGGATGAAACCAGAGGCGAGCACAAAGAAAGGGCACGTCCTGATGTTACCCGAATGGACCAGAGGCATGGTAAAGGGCTATTACGAGGATTCACAAAGCGAGCAAAAGCTTTTGTCCAGAGCATCAGGCCAAGCGCAGAGGATGTTCAGCTTCTTTCTATTTTCAGAAGGGCTGTTCAGTTATATTCCTTTACTGGAGTTTGGAGTTGGATCTTTCTGGAAGGCTGAAGGATGTGGATTGAGAGACAGAGAGCATTTAAATGGTACAAGAGTGTGGGAATAGCAGGAGGATTTTGGGATGGTGGGGGAGTAACGGGGATTTGGAAATATGGGTAATTGAATGGGGCTAGAGGTTAGATCACTTCATGGCAAATAGATGGGGAAAAGGTGGAAACAGTCAGATTTCATTTTCTTGGGCTCCAAAATCAACGCAGATGGTGACTGCAGCCATGAAATTAAAAGATGCTTGCTCCTTGGAAGAAGAATATCTATGTCAAACCTAGACAGTATTTTAAAAAGCAGAGACAGCACTTCACCAACAAAGATCTATATAGTCAAAGCTATGGTTTTTCCAGTAGTCATGTATGGATGTGAGAGTTGGACTATAAAGAAAACTGAGCACCGAAGAATTGATGCTGTTGAACTGTGGTGCTTGAGAAGACTCTTGAGAACCCCATGGACAGCAAGGAGATCCAACCAGTCCATCCTAAAGGAGATCAGTCCTAAATATTCATTGGACTGATGCTGAAGCTGAAGCTCCAATATTTTGGCCACCTGATGTGAAAAGCCAACTCATTGGAAAAGACACCCTGAAGTAGGAAAAATTGAGGGCAAGAGGAGAAGGGGGTGGCAAAGGATGAGATGGTTGGGTGGCATCACTGACTCAATGGAGTGAGTTTGAGCAAACTCAGGGAGATAGTGATGGACAGGGAGGCCTGGCGTGCTATAGTTCATGGGGTCGCAAAGAGTCAGACACGACTTAGTGATTGAACAACAACAACAAGAGGTTAGGTGGATTAGAATGACGGACTGGCCCCCAGTTCAGGGGCCTTGGGTGCCAAGGTGAGGAATTTAGGCTTCATTTGCTGAACATGGGATCCATTGCTTGGCCGGGTAGCAACTATTAATATTTTCAAAATTAGGCAATAAGCAATTTTCCATGTAGTAGCTTTTCTAATGCTTATATAGATAGCCCTATGAAGTGTGGATTATTGTGCCCATTTTATAGATACAGAAACTGTGACCAGCAGGGAGAGGGAAGGAGCCAGGTTAGATGAGGCTTCTGCAGAGGCATCCCTGGGAAAAGGCTAGGACTCTTCCTCTAGCAATTCGTCTCTACAGCTCCCGTGCTTCATATGCATCTCGGCCCCAGAAGTACCCTCCCACCCGCTAAAGTGGCCTGAATTGGGGCCCAGTCTCTCATTCTAATCCATCTAACTTCTAGTACCATCCAACTACCCGTATTTCTAAATCTAAATCCTGCCCTTGCCACTTCCCCTCTGTTTTGTTTCACAGACTTCATTACTGCCCAACTTTAAATATTTATTTGTCTCTGATCTGTGTCCTCCACGAAAATTCAAGGTTCATGAGGACAAGGGTCCTTGTCTATTGTTTTCTTCTGGATAGAGCCTAGAACAGTGCCAGGCACACAGTAGGAACTCAATAAATGTTTGTCAAATGAATGAATACATCATCAGTAGACAAAGTCCAAATGGCCTGGGCTCCTGCTGGCTGCAGATACTAGAGGGTGCCAGACTGCAGGCTGACTCTGGGTGAAGGACCCAAGAGAGCCCCATACTTTGCGATCTAGGTCTTGGGCAGAGGTTCTCCATAAAGTGAGAGTCCTGGGCTAGATGGCTTTGGTTATAGGCAGACAGGGTGATACAAGTGAGGGTCCAGGCCAGACTGCCTGGGCTGAGTCCTGGCTGGGACTCCTGCTAATGGGTGGCCTTGGGCAAGTTCTCCAAATGCTATGAGACTCAGTTTGCTCATCTGCAAGATGGGTGTAATAATAGTAATCGCATCCTAGAGGACTGTTGTGTGTTTTGGGGATCACATCAGAAAATGCCAGTGAAGAACTCAACTCGGTTCCTGAAATAGGATGACACCTTTGGAAATGGGGGAAGCGCTTTGACCCATTTATTCAATAGCATCTTCTGTGAAACTTCTGGGTGAAGGGCACATGCTCCAAGGATGACAGGTGAACTGGCTACTCCTGTCCTCACCGAGGGGAAAGGAAGGACCAAGCAGTGTGCTCGGGGGTCTCACATATGATAACACACTCCTAATGCCTCCCCAGGTTCAAATCATGTCCAAGATCACCGGCCAGATAGTTCTGGGCAGGGTTTCCCCTTTGAGTCTCCATTTTACAATTTGCAAAATGGGATGATGATAGAACCTGCTTCCCAGGCTGAGGCAAATTTAAGTGAGATGATGTGGATGAAGCCCACTGCTCAGCACAGGGAAAGCATTTTGCAAATTCTGGTCTTTCTACTCCACTGTGTGAATGCAGGACCATCCTGAGCCTCCCAGTGGGGGGCCTGGGGTTCAGAGGCACCGAGTACAAGGCAGTTGAGCAAATCAAATGTTAGGATGGGACTGAGCTGCCATCTTGGAGGCTCAGCCCCCAGGAGCCTCCTCGGACCATCCCTGTAAGGCTTACCCACATCCCAGGGGTCTGCATGAGGTGACTCAGGACCTATTTCCAAGACACAGTGGTTGCTACATGGTGGAAGTGATGGAGCTGGGCCTGGTAGCCAGGAGCTGAGGGTACCAACCTCCTCAGCAGTTGTGCAAACCAGAGTCGGGCACTGAATAACCCTGAGACTTGTTCTCCCCATCTGAGAAATGGGTCTAATTATGGCACTGCCCCGGGGAGGATGAGCCATTGCACAAAGAGCCCTGGAGGCTGCAGGTGATATGATCCCTTTGCACACCTGCACTGCAATGTGTAGATCACCAGATCTACCTTCTTCTTGTCTTTCCAGCAGCCTCGTGAGACAGAGATGATGATGAAATAGCCAGACTCCTGGAAGTGATAAGGGTGCACCAGTGCTGTTCAGAGGGATTTGTTGAAGGGAACGTGTTATAGACCAGCCAGACAATAAGAGCTGGCCATGGGTAGGGAGCATTTTTTATAAATATTTATATTTAGCTGGGTTCTGTCCAAGACAGGCCAAGGCCAAAACAGCAGGGATTCTAGCAACCTGCCTTCAAACCCCAGCTCCACAGCTCTTGTGTGATCTTGACCACATCTGTACAGTTCTCTGCACCTCAGTGTTCTCATCTGTGCAATGGGGATAATACAGACCATACCTAATCTGTAGGGTTATTGCATGGATTTCCTGAATTAACAGGTAAAACAAACCCACAGCAAATGTGAACTTTTGGAATTTGGAGCCCAGGTCTGATGATTCAATGACCTTGCTCTCTGCCTGACCTTTGCTGTATTGTTCCCTCTGAGGCATACCAGCCTGACTGCCAGTGAAGTTGCTCAGTCGTGTCTGACTCTTTGCTACCCCATGGACTGTAGCCTACCAGGCTCCTCCATCCATGGAATTTTCCAGGGAGGAGTACTGGAGTGGGTTGCCATTTGCTTCTCCAGGGGATCTTCCCGACTCAGGGATCAAACCCAGGTCTCCTGCATTGCAGGCAGACGCTTTACCGTTTGAGAAGCCTGACTGCTGGGGCCACGTAAACCACAGGGCAGGAAACTTATGACCAAGCAAACCTCCAGAGCTGACCATCTCTCCCTTCATGGGGCTCAGGGAATTCTCTCTCCCCTCCAAGACCCACTCCAGGCCACCTACTCAGAGGGCAGCTGGGCTAATTGTTTTTCCCTGCAGCTGTTTTGAAGACAGAATAGCGAAGTTCAGGCAAGCTTCAGAGACTGCCTTTAAAATTCTAGATGACATGGCTTCAAGACCAATTAAATTTATCTTTGTATCCCTTCAATCTTCCTTGCTTGCAGACTGAGATACCAGCCGAGCTGACTGGGGTCTGCAGTGCCCCCAGCCCAGGGGCACACGTCACCCAGAGTATTAACCATCACGCAGAAGCCAGAGCAGACAGGAGCCCTGCAGTGACTTCCATAACGGCCCCTCCTTTTAGAGACAAAGAACCGAGGTCAGGAGAGGGGACCGCACAAAGCCACGGTGCAGTACTCGGTGGCCTGCTGCTTGCCCACACACATCACAGCAGATAAGTCTGGGGGTCTGTTTGTGTTCTCAGGAGCAAAGAAGCATTAAAAAATTCATGAACTGGGGCATTCATCATTCCAAGGTCAAGAAAAGTTTGTGCATTCCCTCTACATTTAGAAGCATCTCAGTGTCACAGACCCCACCATCGGATTTATGATGATACAAAGAACTAAGACCTCAGACCTCATTTCTGGGAAAGACCGTCACATGGACAACCACTTGATTCCACAGCAGACCCAGCCAACTTCCTAAGAGAGGAGTAGCTTTTGCAGAAGACTGAGGTGTGTGCGTACTCAGTCAAGTCCCATTCGTTTTGACCACATGGACTGTAGCCTGCCAGGCTCCTCTGTCCATGGGATTTTCCAGGCAAGAATACCAGAGTGGCTTGCCATTTCATCCTCCAGGGGAGCTTCCCAACCCAGGGTTAAAACCCGCATCTCCTGCGTCTCCTGCCTTGGCAGGCGGGTTCTTTACCACTGAGTCACCTGGGAAGCCCGAAGACTGATGTGGGAACAGCTAACTCTAGTGACTAGCAGGAGAGAGGTATGCGGTGAGGGGTCCAGCATATAGCTTGCACGAAGTGAACCCAAATGGAGCTAATTAGGGAGCGAGTCCTAAGAACTGTCTGTGTATCACTGCGTCTAATTTTCACAACTCAGGTGAGCTGTGCACACTTATCCCCATTTTACTAACAAAGATACACAGAGGCTAAGGAACGATTCTCTTTCCTATTGTTGGAGAGGGAGACTGAACGGGACCCAGGAAGCTAATGGGACCCACACTGCCCCACCGAAAAGCCTGAATTATCTAAAAGAGAAAATTCAGAGCTCAGAAGGTTGTCTGAAGGAGACTGGGCATCACCCTGTGAGGAACTCTGAAGTGTCAGGAGGGATGCAGAGGAGACAGTCTCTAATTTTCTTTTTCCCTAGTTCCTATCAAAGGAAATTCATCCTGTGGGTGCTCCCAGCCCACCAGAACGTTTTCTCCTGTTACAGAAAACATCTGAGCCATGCCCCGAATGAGAGTCTTCATTTCAAAGAGAAAATATGTGATTTCTCAGTTACTGGAGACATGAAGAGTCTCATCAGGTGAAAATGCCGTTGGACTGTTTGCGACTACTTTAACGTGGATGAATATGTGTCTTCTCATGTTTTGATTAGAATCAAACTGTCCTTTCTTCCTGGGCTTGGATGAAGTACAGAGAGTTCAAGATGAAAAGCTTATAGAAAAGAAGTGCTGTCATGTACTTCTTTTGACAGGACAGCCTGCCTGACTGCCTAACTTCCTATGCCAGGACTCTTAAGCTTTGGGGTGCCTCCCCCTGCTCCCCATCTGCAAGTCCCACTCTGCAGGTCCTACAGCACAGAGGTCATGGCTTCAAAGCCAGGAAGCTCAGGCTCCAACCAGGCTCTCCCACCTTCTTGCTGTGGCCATTTGGGGTCATTATTAAACCCCTCTGAGACTGAACCTTTAATCTTTAACATAGAAAGTAATAATATCTATTTCCAAGAACTATTATGAGTCAAATGAGATCCTGGCTGACATCTGTTTAGCATCAGTTCCAGGTACTGTTTCAAAGCGCTTGACATCTATTTCCTTCTGTAAGCCTTTCAAAAGCCCCAACGGAACAGGTGTCATTGTAACTTCATTGAATAGGTAAGGCAGTGGCTAAGAGAGGTTCCGAAACGTATTCACGGTTCCACAGCTGCGGGCGGTGGGACCGGAAGGCAGACTCAGGCAGCCTGACACCAGAACTATAGCCACAGGGGGCGCTCTGTGCCCCGCCCTCGGGAGTTCATTCTGCCATGACAGAACCTCATGTTCTCTCCTCTTTTTAATCTCTCGTGGAATTCCAGTATGAGGTCCTTAGTGTTTTGTAGATTACCAATAATTATTGTGATGAAATCACAGTCATTAATACTAGCTCTGTATATAAAGTGCCAAGAAAGAGCTACTGTCCTTAAGCAAACATGGAATATTTACAAAAGTTGATTGCAAGCCAACCACAGAGTAACCTTAACATGTTCCCCATAGAAGAAATTTGAGGGTTACTTTCTGTTTACACAACACAATAAAAATCGCAGTGAGTGACAAGAACAAAGACACATCTACTGGGAACTGAAAACATTATTTGTTTGGAGTATGGAATCAAAATGAAAAATTATGTAGAAACAGTAACATTGAGAAAGTGACATACCAAAATCTTCAGAATGTTGGCAGACCGGTGTTCAAAGAAAAAATGTACGAATAAGAATGGGACAAAGCAGAAATCAATAAAACTGGAAAGCAATACAATGGCTAACAGAGTTTAGCCTTGTAAATAAAATCAGATGCAACCTTTTCAAAATGTTGTCTAACAGAGAGAGAGCAAAATTAAATCAAAAGAGAAGATATAAAGAATAGACATGAGGGTGTTAAAACATAGTTGTATGTAGCACTTCCCTGGTGGCTCAGTGGTAAACAATCTGCCTGCCAGTGCAGGAGACACAGGTTCAATCCCTGATCCGGGATGATACCACATGTCATGCAGTGACTGAGCCTGCGTGCCACAACTATTGAGCTGCACTCTAGAGCTCGGGAGCCTCAGCTACTGAGCCCAGGTGCTGCAATACAGAAGCCTGTGAGCCCTAGAGCCTGCGCTCCTCAACAAAACAAGCTACCGGAATGAGCAGCCCTCACACTGCAACTAGAGAGTAGTCCCCGCTCCTCGCAACTAGAGAAAAGCCCACGCAGCAACGAAGACCCAGCTCAGCCAAAAATACATAAAATTATTTTTAAAAAGCATTGTTTAAGAAAAGCTTGGTTATATGTATATTTGTGTGTATATATTTGAATGTTGCAATGAAATGAATGAAAAGGGAGCAATTTTAAAAACCGATTCAAAAGGAGACAAATTAGGCTGTTTAGTTAAAGAAGAAACTGATAAAATATCCTCCAAGAATTTCTTTCTGAAAAGACTAGGTTGAGATGGTTTTACTAGTGACGTCTTCTGATACTTTAATTACTAACGTTATATGATATAATCTAACCTAGACAGCATATTAAAAAGCAGAGACATTACATTGCTGACTAAGGTCCGTCTAGTCAAGGCTATGGTTTTTCCAGTAGTCAGGTATGGCTGTGAGAGTTGGACCATAAAGAAGGCTGAGAGCCGAAGAGTTGATGCTTTTGAACTGTGGTGTTGGAGAAGACTCTTGAGAATCCCTTGGACTGCAAGGAGATCCAACCAGTCAATCCCAAAGGAAATCAGTCCTGAATATTCATTGGAAGGACTGATGTTAAACCTGAAGCTCCAGAGCTTTGGCCACCTGATTCGAAGAACTGACTCATTTGAAAAGACCCTGATGCTGGGAAAGATTAAAGGCAGGAGAAGAAAGGGATGACAGAGGATGAGATGGTTGGATGACATCACTGATTGTTGGACGTGAGTTTGAGCAAGCTCCGGGAGTTGGGGATGGACAGGGAGGCCTGGCGTGCTGCAGTTCATGGGGTCCAAAAGAGTCGCACATGACTGAGCGACTGAACTGAACTGAGAATGAGTAAAAGATGGAAAGAGATTTTAAAAATATAGATTAAGCATTAAAAGTCTAGATAAATCTCATCTCTGGCTGTAAGTATATAAATCTAAACAAGTCACTAATGAATCAAATTCAACAACATTTAAAAAATGTTCCATAGTGACCAATAAAGATATATCCCAGGGATGTGAGGATGGTTTAACACAAGGCATTCTAATAGTATACCATATCTAATAATTGATTGTCAGGTAACAAAGAAGCATCATTAGCCTAATAAAAACTAGAAGATATTTTCCACATTGCTGATATTCTATAGAAACTAAGATGAGATATATAAATCCTAACCAAGATAAATAATATCCATTTTAAATGGAAAAAATTAACATATTTAAATTAATGATGAAAAACAATAAGTATTTCCAATAAAACAGGAAAAAGAAAGATGCCCCCTGATGTCAGCATTATTAACATAACCTTGTCAATGCAATTACACATGAATGTCAGTAAAACAAAAAAAAAGGAGAGATTCATTATCAGCAAGGAAGAGACAGAATTGTCCATCTTTATAGATGCTATCATTAATCACTCATTTGAATTGTGTAGATAAACAAATAAGCAGCTAAAATGTGTAAGAAAGTAGAAGAGAGTTTCAGACTAACATGTAAATTAGTAGTTTTCCTATATTTTGTTAACAACCGAACATAATGGAAAAAAAACTCCAGTAGCAGCAAAAAGATAGAAGATAATTATAATTAACAAAAAAATTAATCCCCCTTTGCTTAGTTAGAAATACAACAGCAATAAAAATAGCTGAGTGACAATAACGAAATCTAGATAGAGAGGCATCACGTGTTTCTCAGTGGAAATAATGAGTTATGAAAAACAATCTTAATTGGGTTCAAACAGTTTAACACAATTCCAGTCACAGCTTCAAAGACTTTTTGTGTTGAAAATGAGGAAATAGTTTTAAAGTTCCCCTGGGAGAATATACAAGTGAATGTTTCCAGAACAGTTTTGAAAATCAACACTAGTGGGGACAGTATTAAACATATAATAAAGTTACGATCATGAAAACAAAGTATGGACACTAGAATAGAAATAAAGGAACAACGTGGATGGCCCAGAAGCAGAAATTCATGTATACTGTGAATATAACATATAGTAAAGAAACCTCAAAAATCATCAGAGGAAACTTTGTTTGGGTTAAAGAGTAGTTTAGGAAAAAGTGGCGAGAGGTGGGAAAAAGATAAGTGCAAATGCTTCATACCACGTTCTAAAATAAGTCAAAAGATTTTATGAATTAAATGTAAAAACTAATACCATAGATGACCCACAAATAAATACAGATAAAAATTTATCGTATTCCTAAGATAAAAACCAGTGGAAGAAATTTCAAGGGAAAAGAAAGACTTCGTTATATTTAAAGATATATTTTTTAAATCCACACATTGAAAATAAAAAGGAAACTAAATGTAAAAATAAACCAAGCCATAAAAATATATGCCACAAATATATCAAAAGATTAATAAAAGCAAAAGAGGTTGTAAAAATTACTAAGATAGTCATTAGCATTGGTAATGAACTCCTCAAAGACACCCGTATTCTAATCTCTGGAACTGTGAATATCAAATTATGTGGCAAAATATTTTTTGCAGTTAAAGATCTCCAGATGGGAAGATTATCCTGAATTATCTGGATGGGCTGCAATCAGAGGTTAAGAAGGAGACGTGAACTAAGAATGATGCCTGCCATACCAGTAAATAAAGGATGTCATGGCCAACAGTGAATACAGCCATCCCAGTGACAGTGAGCCCTGAGGGAACTTGAAACAGAAACGAGGACTGTCCACCATCTAGCTTTCTTCAGGACTGCAGCCTCCTCTGATGGTAAATGCTGAAGAAACTCAGGATGGGAAAACATAGGGTATTGACCCCAGATAGCTGAGGTGCATATCAAAGGAATGCGTTCAGTGAGCCCAGACTCTTGTATCTTCCCATACATAGAAGAGTGCTAAATTCCTTAACTTGGGACAACTGGTTTTCTTTAATTAGCAATAATCTTTTGATGTTTCTACTTCCTGCCGTTTGTTGCAAAAACTCCTATATATTTCAGCTCCTTCCTTGCCTCCTCGGAGCAATTTTTTCAAGTTGAGATGTTATCTCCCGGGCTTGAAGTCCTAAGAATGTCCACAGAATAAAACATAGCTCTCAAATTTTAGGCTGTGAATTTTTTTGTTTTTTTTCTTTTCAGTTGACAGAGACAAAGGGAAATGTGACCAAAGAAAGGAGAGGATGAGGCAGTGTGATCACAGAGTCAGAGATTGGAGCAACGGGGCCACAAGCCAAGGAATGCCGGCAACCACCAGAAGCTGGGAGAGACAGGAATAGACTCCTCTTCCTCCTCAGAAGGGCCCAGATTTTCTGACACCTTGAATTCATCCCAGTGAAACCAGTTTTTTTAGAGCAACTGCTGACTGAAACCGCCTGCCTTGGCCAGATCCGATGGCAACCACTTGCAAGAGCAATCTTACAGTAGGAGGTCCTGGTAAGGAACTTGGAACTAACAAGCTACCACCAACAGGAATAATTCAGAAAAGGTCAAAAGGAAAAAGGAGATGCCAAGCCTTAAGTCTTACCAACCTCCCAGAATCCTCACTGGAATCTATCTTGGCTGAGCGATGCCTGCACCGCTAGGAAGGACCCTGGGTCAGAATGGTTGGCCAGAGACAACCCAGAAACTAATCCCATCACCATAAAACCTGAGACTGTGAGCCACGTGGCCAAGCAGTTCCCTTGGGCTCCCTTACCCTGCTGCTCTCCACCCAGGCGCCCCTTCCCAATAAAGTCTCTTGTTTTGTCAGCCCGTGTGTTCTCTTTGGACAATTCATTTCTGATTATTAGACAAGAGCCCACTCTTGGGCCCTGGAAGGAGACCCCCTTCCTGCAACACTTTTGAACTTCTGGGGTCCAAGAATAAATTTCCATCTCATTTGTCGTGATTTGTTACAGCACCAACAGAAAACTAGTGTACTTATGAAATATTCAACTTTGCTAATAAGCACAGAAACACAAAATACTATTTATTCTAAAGCAACACTATATTGCTTTTGCCTATCAAATACCCAAGTTATTTGAATGCTACGGGTGACAAAGACATAATAACACAGCGCGCTCTTGTGTGCTGCTGGTGGGAAAGCAAATTGAGGCGGCCTTTGGAGAAAGATTTGACATGGCTGAAAGCCTTAGATAAATGTATATTCTTTGACCTGTTGTTTTCATTTTTACGGTGCTAAACCACACAAATAGAGATTTGAATAACGATTTATGTAGAAGATAGTTCATTCTAAGTTTAAAAATTCAGTATTTCAATAATAAACACAATCAAAATGTCCAGCAAATAAAATAATAATGAAACAAATTATGGTAACTCAGAATAATGTACAACTATTAAAGTTATCTTGACAAATTATTTTAATGACTTGTTCACAACACTGTGTTGTGAAATAATCAGCTTGCAAAAGGTTATGAATGTAATGAACCAAATGTGTTTGTGTGTGTGTGTGTGTGTGTGTGTGTAAATTTATCTGATTAAAAAACAATGGAAGGGACTTCCCTGGTGGGCCAGTGGCTAAGACTCTGGACTCCCAATGCAGGGGGCCCAGGTTCAATCCCTGGTCAGGGAACTAGAGCCCATATACCACAGCTAAGATCTGGCACAGCCCCAAAATCAAATAAATATTTCCCTATGACTGATTCATGTTGATGTTCGAAAGAAACCAACAATTCTCTAAAGCAATTATCCTCCAATTTTAAAAACACTTAAAATAAAAAAAATGTGAAAAAGCCTTTAAAACTGTTAAAGTGTTTATTTAGCAATGGTGAGATACAGACATTTTAATGTTTTTATTTATCAATTTCTTCTGTACTGTGGAAGAATAGATATGGATCTAACATGATCATAAAAATCATGCAAGTTAAAAGAAAGGAGTTGAGAGATTTATGAAAAATATGTTTCCATATGATTCATGTTAGTGTAAATTCAGGAACAGCAAAAGCATTCAATAATGGACAATAGTTATAATGCACCTTTGTGATGGAATATAAGGTAACACTGAAAATGGATTTATGAGAGAAACGACTTTGATAGGGTGGTGATTTTTAAAAAAGCAAAACATGAAGCTAAGCACAATGTTATCTCTATTGCATAATAGATGGCTAGAAATATAGACAGTAATAGATGTAGCTGCCTTCCCTAACACGGCAGAATTTCAAGTTGCTTTATTTCCTTTCTTGTATTTCCCTAGTGTTTCAAGCTAAGCACTAAATATTTGTATAAAGGAACGAACTGGACGTAAGTCGTGTGTAAAGTGTGTCCCCGCTGGAGCACTGATAACGCCGAGCTTCCACTTCTTTCTTGGCCTGATCCTCATCCGGTTGAATGCTCTCCCAGGCATACGAAACCATTAATTCATGGCCTGAAGCTGTTCCCATATCTCCTCACACTTCTGCCTACAATTTTTATCTCAGTTCCTTTCTTCTTTATTATTTTAGGAGAAATAGCTAATTAATATGCTTTTTGAAAGATTCTTTGGAAATATAAAATGTCACATAAATATTCAATCCCACAGTGTTTTATGATGCATCTTTGATTAAATTCAAGGCACCAGCATTAATTCCTACATTTATTTCCCTCTCTTGCCTTCTGGCGTCTGTTCTAAAAGCCTTCTTGCTACTTCCTCCAGCTTCTGCCTTTCAGAGCAATTGCCTGTACTGAAGCACAGCTTTTCTCTCTTTAATTCTCTTTTAGAAACTAAATTGTCTCTGCCTTTGAAGGTAAATGAAATTCGATTAAAATAGAGAAAATGAAATGCTGACACTTAGTGAAATAACTGTGGATCTCACTTGGCTGGAGTATCACAAATCCCCAAAGAGATGAAAGAAAATTTCCCATTTGACATTCTTTCCTGTATTAGAAGCCCTAAATCCATCTTCCCTGAGCATGAATATTAAAAAAAACAACAAAAAAGGACACTCACTGAGTTACTCACATATCCTTCAAGACTGTCTGAAATAAATCCAATCTGATAGGAAAAGACAGTCTACAAGGCCCAATATAGCATTTTCTCAGCTGGCTTGGGGTCAGAAGGTGGGCATGGGTGCTGTGCTCCTTGGCCAGCATCATGCTTATGAGCCTTGTTGCTGCCTGGAGAGACAACCCCCTCCTGGGAACCCAGGTACCGGGGTCTTGAATCAGTTCTGCGTTCAAGTTGCTCTGTGACTTGGGTAATTCATTTCAGTGAATCCCTGCAAAGTTGCTTTTCCTCCAGGGCTCCCTATCTTAGCATCTGCTACTGCCATGCTACCTGAGTGATATTCCAGAACCAGGAATTATCCTTGACTCCTCTTCCCTCAGGCCCTGCATCCCATCACTGCCTAAGCCATCGCATCTACCCACTCCATGCCTACCACTATCACTCTAATCCAAGCTCCCAGTATCTCTCCTCTGGACCAGTGTAATCTCCCTGGGCTTTGTTGGGATCCAGTCCTTTCTCCAAAAGTCTTTTTTTCAAGTGCTCATCTTATTCTGTCATTGCCTTACTTCAACCTGTCAAGGATTTCTCATTGCTCTTGGACAAAGATAAATCTCCATAGGCACACAAGTCCCCATCAGAGTGTGTGAAAAATGGCCCACAGGCTGACCCAAACCCAAACAATTTTTTCAGTTATTTAAAAATTGAGAAATGTGACATAAAATTTGGACTTCTAACTTCTCTTGAAAATTGGTTGTGGCTCAGCTGATAAAGAACCCGCCTGCAATGCAGGAGACCTGGGTTTGATCCCTGGTTGGGAAGATCCCATGGAGAAGGGAAAGCCTACCCACTCCAGCATTTTGGCCTGGAGAAATTCCATGGATTGTATAGTCCATGGGGTCACAAAGAGTCAGACACGACTGAGCGACTTTCACTGTAAATGCTATCACCTTAGTCAAGGAGGGGTTTTCCTGGTGACTCAGATGGTAAAGATTCTACCTGTAATACAGGAGACCTGGGTTCCATCCCTGGGTTGGGAGGATACCCTGTAGAAGGGAATGGCTACCAACTGCAATATTCTTGTCTGGTAAATTCCATGGACAGAGGAGTCTGGCAGGCTACAGTCCATAGGGTCACAAAGAGTCGGACATGACTGAGCGACTGACACACACAAGAGACAGTCAAGCACCTGTCGGGGAAATAGTAGCAGTACCCGTCCACCCTCATGGGACAGGTCTGCAGTCTCCACTGAGCCTCCTCATCTTGCTCGCCCTTCACTATGCTCACTGTTCAGCTGGGTTACCTTTCCAGGAGCACCTCCCTCTCCCTCTAGATGCTCCAGTTCCCCTAGGGTTTCTGCCTCTCAACAAATGCCAGGGCCTTCACTTATACTGTTCCCCCTACCTGGAACACCCTTCCCAACTCTGCTTCTTTCCCTCTTTCTCTCTCTCTCTCCACCACTCCCCCACCTGGATAAATCCTATTCATCCTCAAGGCACGAGTCTGAGTGTCATTTCTTCCAGAAAACCATCTCTGACCCCCCTATTCTAGGACGATGCCCTACTTTTACCCCATCATGCTGATCATTGGTTAATTGTCTTTCCTGTGAGCTCCCCAAGGGCAGGGAGTAGTCTGAAATCCTCAGCTCATGACCAACAGCCACCGGCCCAACACCTGTCCCAGAGGAGAAGCTTTCTAAATATTTCCTGAATGAGTGAATCAACTTGAAACCTCTGGGCTTAGTATACATACACACCAATAAGACATGAGCGACTACAGGACAAATCAGAAGCAAGCAGAAATAACAGCATGGACAGGTATGTGTAAGGTGTTCATTCTGGGGACATGCTGAACTGGTCACTGTCTGCCAGAGATGTCCCCTTGGAGGAATTTATGCTTGAGTGGAACTTGGGGATTAGAGATTTGTGAGCATTCCTCCCCAAGGAGGACACTGGCTCATGGAGGTGGGTGACCTGTCCAAGGTCACACAGTCCCTACAGACTGTGAGCAAGAGGAAGGTACAGACTATACCTGGCTCATGTTTACCATCAAAGCTGTAGCTCCAGCATCCAGCTTAGTGATTGGCAAGTGCGCTGAGTGAGTGACTGGACGAGTGAAGAGGGAGAGAAGATCGAGGTCCAAGAAAGAGCTGAGAGCTGCTCCGGACTGAACGGAGAGAAGAGAAGAGAAGTCGCTTAGCCGTGTCCGACGCTCTGCGACCCCGTGGACTGTAGCCCACCAGGCTCCTCCATCCGTGGGATTCTCCAGGCAAGAGTACTGGACTGGGGTGCCATTTCCTTCTCCAGGGATCTTCCCGACCCAGGGATCAAACCCGGGTCTCCCGCATTGGAGGCAGACGCTTTCACCTCTGAGCCACCAGGCCCCGTCAAATTCACATGTTGAAATCCTCACCCCCAGGATTATAGTATTAGGAAGTGGGGCCTTTGGGAGGTGATCAGGTTATAAGGATGGAACCCTCATGAAAGGGATTAATGCCTTTAGAGGAAGACACACAAGAGATGACCTTTTTCCCCGATTTGAGGACACAGTGAGAGAGCGGCTGTGGGTACAAGGCAGGATGAGCCCCTTGCCAGAGACTGACCATGTGGGCACCTTGATCTTGGACTTCCAGCCTCCAGAACTGTGAGAAATGAGTTTCTGCTGTTTACAAGCCACTAGACTATGGTATTTTTGTTGTTGTTGTAGTTGTCAGTCACTTAGTCGTGTCCGACTCTTTGCGACCCCATGGACTGTAGCCTGCCAGGCTCCTCCGTCCATGGAGTTCTCCAGGCAAGAATACTGGACTGGGTTGCCATTTCCTCCTCCAAGGGATCTTCCAGACCCAGGGATCAAATCTATGTACTCTGTATTGCAGGCAGATTATTTACCATCTGAGCCTCTGGGGAAGCCCATATAGCAGCCCCCAAAGGACTAAGACCCCTGTGGTCCTTGTCCTGGTTCTGGTGTGTGTGTCCTCGGTGGCTAAGTTGTATCCGACCTCTTGTGACCCCACTGTAACCCGCCAGGCTCCTCTGTCCACGGAATTTCCCAGACAAGAATACTGGAGTGGGATGCCATTTCCTTCTTCAGAGGATCTTCCTGACCCAGGGATCAACCCAAGTCTTCTGCATCAGCAGACAGATTTTTGACCACTGACACCAGGGAAGTCCTGTGGTTCTGGCACCGAGTTCCTAAAACACTTGGTATTTCCTAATTGATGAGTTTATGTCAATGAGGTTATTTTTGGACTACACCCAAGGATGGGGGCTTGTTGCCAGATGCATCGACTAATTAATTAGAAAGTTGGAACTTTTGGTCCCACCCTCTAGACATCTGGGGAGGGGAGAGAGGCTGGAGATTGAGTTCAACGCTAATGACCAATGTTTAATCAATCATGTCTATAGTGAAACCTCCGTTAAAACCCAAGAGGATGGGATTTGGAAGGCTTTCTGGTTGGTGAACATATTTTTAAAACATGGAAGCCCCATACCCCTTCCCCACACCTTGCCCTAGGCAGCTCTTCCATCTGGCCGTTTTTGAGTCACATCCTCTTATAGTAGACCATTATCTAGTAAGTAAACTGGTTTCCTGAGTTCTGTGAGCCACTTTTGCAAATTAATTGAACCCAAGGTGGGGTCCTGGGAACCTCTGATTTATAGCCCATAGGTCAGAAGCACAGGTAAAGACCTGGACTTGAGATAAGCATCCAAAGCAGGTTCAGTCTGGTGGGACTGAGCCCTTAAGACCTGTAGACTCTGACACTGTGTCTGGGTGGATAGTCTCAGAATTGAGTTGAAATGTAGGACACCCGGGCTTCCCTAGTGGCTCAGCAGTAAAGAATCCACCTGCAATGCAGGAGCCTCAGGAGAAGTGAGTTCGATCTCTGGGTCAGGAAGATCCTCTGGAGAAGGGAATGGCAACCCACTCCAGTATTCTTGCCTGGGCAATCTCATGGACAGAGGAGTCTGGCGGGTTACAGTCCATGGGGTTGCAAAGAGTTGGACACAGCTGAAGCGACTTAGCATGCATGAACACAAGCAGGACACCCAGCAGGTGACGTAGGGAAAGGGTCCACAGGATGTAACTGGAGTCAGAGTCTTAGTCACACTCCCAGAGAACCCAAAGGGTCCCATCTGGACTGTGTAAGACGCACCCCACACGTAGGAGTGCAGGCAGGCAGATTCAGGTTCTGGCTTCGGCTCCAACAATTTTTCACTAGTTAGTTCTATTCCTTACCTCTCTCAGCTCATATTTCCACGCCTATAGATGTAAGCCACTCACAAAGCAACTGTCAGGTATGAACGGCATTAAAGATGTGCTTCACTCAAGCACCACTGATATGAGCGTAGGTTTGTTTCGGTTGCTGCCTTCCTCCTGGTGGGAGGCAGCCCAGGGCAGCATTTGCCAGCCCTCCTCTGTTCAAATGGCCAGAAGTGGTAGCCATTCAACACTGACCTTCAGCCATGGTTTGTTCTCCTCCCTCCTGGTCCTCTTGGGGAAGGGGGAAGGGGATGCCTCTGCTTCCCTAGGAGGCATCTTCACCATTCTCCCTCCCTCATCCTTCCCAGACACTCGGGCAGCAAGGCTGTGGATTCCATCGCCCCTCCTCTCTCTCCTCTGGGCCACTGCATCAGTTCCCACCTCATCCTTCCCTGGCCAAAGGAAAGTCCCAGTTAGGGACTTTCACTCTCCATCCTTTGACTCCTCCCCCTCTAGCCCACACCTGCCCCCTATCTCCCCAGAGCCAGCTTCTCACTCAGGTCTGGTTAGGTCACTTCCTTGCTCTAGTGTCGCCCAGGGCTCCCTACTGCCCCAGGAGGAAGTCGACTGCAGCTCCGTGAACAGGTCCCTTGCCTCTCACGTTTCCCATGCCCAGTCTTCTCTCAGCCCCCAAGCCGCTCCCAGGTCTCTCATAGCCCCTTTCCCCTCTCAGGGCCTTGACTTTAGTTATTCCCTTTCTCTTCGGGGTCTTCTCTCCAAACCCCCTCATCACCTGCCTAACTGCTCACCCTTCAGGGCTCAGTTTAGAGGCCACCTCTTCTGGGAAGCCTCCCTTGATCACACCCATCCCCGCCCCAACCTGGGCGAGGTGTTCCTCCTTGCTGAGGCCATGCAATAAGTACATGGTTGTGCTGGGATTTATAGTCAGGCCTTCCTGCTTCCAAAACTGAAAGCCAACCACCGAAGACTGTGCAATTACATATGAATGTGGGAAAGAATTTTAGATTCTTTCTAGTTTTTGCCATTACAAAAAAAAAAATAAAAGCTGCAGTAAGCATTTGTGTACATATTTTTGTACAAACCTAATTTGAATTTCCCTGAGATATATGCCTGCTAGCACAATTGATAGGAGGTATGGTAAAGGAATTTTTAGCTTTTGAGAAACTACCAAATGCTTTTTCCTTAATGACCATGTCATTTCACATTCTCACTAGCTATTTAAGAGTGATTCAGCTCTCTGAACGACTGCTAGAATCTGATGCTTTCAGAATACATATTTCCCAATGGATCAGTGGTAAAGAATGAGCCTGCCGTGTAGGAGACACAGGAGTTGTGTGTTCGATTCTTGGGTCAGGAAGATCCCCTGGAGGAGGAAATGCAACCCACTCCAGTATTCTTACCTGGAAAACAATCTCATGGATTGAGGAGCCTGGTGGGCTACAGTCCATGCGGTCACAAAGAGTCAGACACAACTGAGCAACTAAGCACATGGATAAGAAAGACTCAGGAGTGAGGTGGAGCTGAGCCAAACACTGGAGAGATGCCCAAAATACATTAAATGAAGACAGCAAGTAGCAGAACAATGTATTGGGTTGGCCAAAAAGTTTGTTTGGATTTTTCCATAAGATATTATGGAAAATATTTATGGAAATATTATGGAAAATATTCTGTAAGATATTATGGAAAACCCAAACAAACTCTTTAGCCAACCCAGTGTATGGTGTGATTCCATAAAAATAAATAAATAAAACTATGTGTACATAAGTTATCTAAGCAAAGTCAAAGCCTAAATGAACATAAATGATCTCTTAACCACAGCCATTGGGCGGATGGATTCATACATTCTGTACGTTTTGAATTGGTTTGTATATTCTTTATTTTCTAAAAAGATCATCAAACCCAATCAAAGAAACTCAGCAACAACTTTTCTCCAACAATAAACGAGACGGTTGAGTGCTCAAGAATTCTGAGGCTAGGGACAAGGTTTTGGAGGAAGGGCTCACCTCGGATTGCCCTTCGTCTGGCAAGGGACACGGGGATCGGGGATGGTGGTTGAACTGAGAATGAACGTGTTTGGCTGGGAAGCCGCACTTACCTTTCCCAGCAGCTCCGGGAGGCCCAGCAGTTGCCCCGCGAAGACGCCGCCGCAGATGAAGATGGCAGTCACCTGCCCCAGAGCGCCGCGCATCTCCTTGGGCGAGATCTCACTCACATACATGGGGAGCGCGCTGAGGGCGATGCCTGGGGAGGAAGCATTGCGGCCGTGAGAGGGCTGCCTCCTTCGCAGAAGAGGCTGGTCACAGTACCTCCTCCCGCTTGGCACTTGACAAAAATAGCGCTGTAGCCACAGCGCCAGGCAATGTGCTTCAAGTTAGGTTGGATTCACACCAGTTTTTAGCCTTCAGGGAACCCTTCCTGTGAAGGGCTGCCCCCATTTATAAGCTGAGCACCTCATGCATTGCATCTCAGCCCAGGATAACTTTCTGGTTCCACACACAATGCAAACACGCCTAAGGTGCAAAGAGACAGCATTATCTCCGAGGTGGCGACATAAATCAGATGCTATTTGAATTTTTATCCCCAATACACATATTGAGATCACCGGTCCTCATGGAAAAATCAAGCGACCACGGATCAGTTTGGCACATGGTTGCTTAGGAGCAGCAGAATAATGGAACCTGCAGGATTCAAGTCCCACAGCCCCTCTTTCCTCTCTCGGTGGCCTTGGAAGTAAACTGGCTTCTCCTAGCCTCTGCTTTCTCGTCTATGAAAGGAGGGTCATAATAACTGTCTATTCCTATTGCGGTGGGAACACTGAGATCACACAGAAAGCCCCTGGCTCATGTGGGGTCACTGGATGGACGTTTGGGAAGCTGTTAGGTCTTCACCCTGACACTCCTGCTACCCACTAGGGATAATTGTCATTACTTCCCTGGTGGCTCAGGCTTCCCTTGTAGCTCAGCTGGTAAAGAATCTGCCCATAGTGCGGGAGACCTGGGTTCTACTCCTGGCTTGGGAAGATGCCCTGGAGAAGGTAAAGGCTACCCACTCCAGTATTCTGGCCTGGAGCATTCCATGGACTGTGTATTCCTTGGGGTTAGCAAAGAGTCGGATACGACTAAGCAACTTTTACTTCACTTCACTTCCTTGGTGGCTCAGATGGTACAGAATCCGCCTGCAATGCAGGAGACCTGGATTCAATCCCTGGATCAGAAAGACCAACCTGGAGAAGGGGATGGCTACCGACTTAAGTATTCTTGCCTGGAGAATCCCATGAACAGAGGAACCTGACAGGCTACAGTCCATGGGATTGCAAAGAGTCAGACACGACACTAACACATAAAGCTAATAAGGAAATATTAGGGCTAGCAGAAAAAAGGGGGCATGGGTCGTGGTGAAGGACAGTAAGCGTGCTTTCCTCACAGGGCGCCTGCGCAGACTGAATCCCTGGAGGCCAGGGGATGCTCAGCAGAGGGCCAGGCACACGGGTGATGTCAATTAATGGAGACCCTTCTGACTTGTCCGTTGTGAAGTGATATGGAAAACTGAGATGCTGATGGCTCAACGGGTGAGGAGGTAGCCGCTGTACGATGACCAGCTTATCCCAGTTTGCAAGGGACCAACTTGGCTTTAGGGCTTCCCTGGTAGCCCAGTGGTAAAGAACGGGCCTGGCAAGGCATGAAACACAGGTTCGATCCCTGGGTAGGAAAGTTCCCCTGGAGGAGGAAATGGCCACCTGCTCCAGTATTCTTGCCTGGGGAATCCCATGGACAGAGGAGCCTGGCGGGCTACCTCCATAGGATCACAGAAGAGTCCAGCACACCTTAGTGACTAAATAACAACAACGACATCCTGGCTTTAGCACTGAAAGTTCTGCATCCTGGGAAGATTCTGAGTTTTAGACAAACAAGGATGGCTGATTAACCTTGGTGTATGGCACCAAGCACCTCATACACCTGAGTGGACCCTCTCAACCTACCACCCTGTCGCCTACCATGTTCCCTGCCCCTTGCCCCCAGGTGTTGCCACCATTAGGTTTCCGGACTTTCCAGGTTAATTCTGATTGTGGGACACCAGGCTTTGCTGCTGTTTCTCCCAAGCGCTCTGTCCTCACAGCTCCACGTGTGGATGCTCTCCTATCCCTCCCATCTCAGCTCAGCCTCACTACCTCCTGTTAATGGGACCTAATGAGACCCAAGGGGGTCCTTTGCAGACTTAGCCAGGATAAGGTGAGGTCACACTGGATTAGGGTGGGCCCTCAACCCAGTGACCAATGTCCCTACCAGATGGTAAGACACTTGGAGACACAAAGGGAAGAGGGGCACTTGAAGATGGAGCAGAGACTGGAGTGATGGGTCCATGAGCCAGGGAATGCAGCACCAGAACCCAGGAGAGGACGTGAACTAGACCCCCCTCCAGAGCCTCTGCTGCTGCTGCTGCTGCTGCTAAGTCACTTCAGTCGTGTCCGACTCTGTGTGACCCCAAGCCTCTGGAAGGGACCAACTCTGCAGATACCTTGATTTTGGACTCCTGGCCCTCAGAACTCTTCTTTTAAGCCCCCCAGTTTGGTGCCTGCAGCCACAGGAAATCGCAACAGCTCCTCAAGAGGCCTTCACCTCTGGAAATCAGCCCTCCCCATCACTCTGATGTCCAGTCTTCTGTTCCTCATGGAACCTAGTGCTTTTTGAAAATTATCTTGTTCAGTATTTACAGTGGACCCTTGAACAACATGGGTTTGAACCGTGTAGATCCACTTATACTTAGATTATTTTTTTTTAAATATTTATTTTTTTGGCTGTGCCAGGTCCTAGTGGCAAGCACACAGGATCTTTAGTTGTGGCATGCAAACTCTTAGTTGTGACTTGTGGATCTAGTTCCCTGACCAGAGATTGAACCTGGGCTCCCTGCATTGGGAGTTAGGAGCCTTAGCCACTGGACCACCAGGGCAGTCCCCTGGAGAGTTCTTAATGCAGCAGATGTGGACTTGCACCTCTGGGAGTGTGGGCAGCCCTGGGAAGTTGGTGGAAGGAGTCTGTCCACCACAATCTTCCACAAACACATTTGCAACCTGATTTCGACTTTACAATCTGCATGGATTCAGCCTCCAATCCATGCTGCACTGTGTTTGTTTCAGTGTCAAAATAATGTGTTTATTTTTGTTCCAGGCCTTCTGGAAATAGGACACTTTAGGCAGGTGTCTGACATTTTCTGCGATGGTTCCAAATATTCCCTCTGAGAACCCGGTTAGAGCAGCACAACCTCCTGAAAATCCTCCGGGCTTCTCATTTGGCTTTAAATTTTTTATTTTGAGCAGGAGAGCAACTCATCTCATGACCAGCAATTTTCTTTTCTTTCTGACCCGCTGCCTCACCTTAAGTGCCCTTATATTCCTGTCTCTGCTTTGAGAGGGTAAACCCTGGAAAATTCTGAAAGAGATGGGAATACCAGACCACCTGACCTGCCTCTTGAGAAACCTGTATGCAGGTCAGGAAACATCAGTTAGAACTGGACATGGAACAACAGACTGGTTCCAAATAGGAAAAGGAGTACATCAAGGCTGTATTTTGTCACCCTGCTTATTTAACTTATATGCAGAATACATCATGAGGAACACTGGGCTAGAGGAAGCACAAGCTAGAATCAAGATTGCCAGCAGAAATATCAATAACTTCAGATATGCAGATGACACCACCCTTATGGCAGAAAGTGAAGAGGAACTAAAAAGCCTCTTGAGGAAAGTGAAAAAGGAGAGTGAAAAAGTTGGCTTAAAACTCAACATTCAGAAAACTAAGATCATGGCATCTGGTCCCATCACTTCATGGGAAATAGATGGGGAAACAGTGGAAACAGTGTCAGACTTTATTTTTTGGGGCTCCAAAATCACTGCAGATGGTGATTGAAGCCATGAAATTAAAAGACACTTACTCCTTGGAAGGAAAGTTATGACCAATCTAGATAATACATTAAAAAAGCAGAGACATTACTTTGCCAACAAAGGTCCATCTAGTCAAGGCTATGGTTTTTCCAGTGGTCATTTATGGATGTGAGTGTTGGACTGTGAAGAAAGCTGAGCATTGAAGAATTGATGCTTTTGAACCGTGGTGCTGGAGAAGACTCCTGAGAGTCCCTTGGACTGCAAGGAGATCCAACCAGTCCATTCTAAAGGAGATCAATCCTGGGAGTTCATTGGAAGGACTGATGTTAAAGCTGAAACTCCAGTACTTTGGCCACCTCATGTGAAGAGTTGACTCATTGGAAAAGACTGATGCTGGGAGGGATTGGGGGCAGGAGGAGAAGGGGACAACAGAGGATGAGATGGCTGGATGTCATCACCGACTTGATGAACATGAGTTTGAGTGAACTTCGGGAGTTAGTGATAGACAAGGAGGTCTGGTGTGCTGCGATTCATGGGGTCGCAAAGAGTCAGACACAGCTGAGCGACTGAACTGAACTGAACTGAACTGGTGAGAATAAATGACATGCAGCTTCCACATCTTGGTTCAGCAGCAACAGGCCATGTTCCAGGAGTCAGAAAGAGTGTGTTTACCCCAACCCACTTCTTGATTTTACATTTTTCTACTGCTTTTGGAAAAAGTTCACAGGACAAGAAGGCTAAAAGATGTTTGTCTTGAATATGTGGTTTTATAAAAAATGGCATCTCTCTTCGAATCCAGCTTATTTTTAATTAAGGAAATTCAGAGACCATCCAGTTTGTGTAATGAGTAAGTGTCAGCTCTACCAGACTAGCTAGACAGGCAAAGTAGCAGGCCAGAGGCTAAGTGGATAAAATGCAAAACGTCCAGGAAGACAGGCTTCAGGGGACTCCATCAGGAAAGGACTTTCAGATGCTCCCATCTCACCACCCTTCCTCCTGAGCAGGCAGGGACTTCAATACCAGACCATCTGTCCGAACCCTGGATCTGTATCTTGTTGTTCATTCACTCAGGCATGTCTGACTGCGACCCCATGGACTGCAACTTGCCAGGCTTTGCTATCCTTCACTGTCCCCCAGAATTTGCTGTAACTCTTGTCCGTCAAGTCGGTGATGCTATCCAACCATCTCATCCTCTGTCACCCCCTTCTTCTCCTGCCTTCAATCTTTCCCAGTCTCGGGGTCTTTTCCAATGAGTTGGCTCTTCCTATCAGGTGGCCAAAGTACTGGAGTTTCAGTTTCAACATCAGTCCTTCCAAAGAATGAACACCCAGGACTGATCTCCTTTAGGATGGACTGATTGGATCTCCTTGCAGTCCAAGGAACTCTCAAGAGTCTTCTCCAACACCACAGTTCAAAAGCACCAATTCTTCAGCACTCAGCCTTCTCTCACATCTGTACATGACTATCTTGTTAACAGAATAAAAACGATAACAGCAACAATAATGGCAATGATACCATTACTGGTGTTGTGGGGAGGTAACAGGGCCTGGAATGTACTCACTGTGCACACACGGCTCACCATTAAATTTTACATTCCCTAGTAAGGAAGGTTTAGGAGTACTTTGTCCTTTTGCATATGAGAGAAAGAGGCTAAGACAGGAAGGCAGACTGCTGCCATCCATGTTCCCTGTGTCTGCATCCTTGGGTGGTTGGACGCCTCTCACCCTGACTCTGCACCTGGCCATGGCACTCACCTTGGCCAGTGGGACTCTAGCAAGTGTGTCCAAGCAGACTTGACAAGTGCTTGAAGATGGGACGTGGCCCTCTTGCTGCTCACTGGAACCCAAAAAAATCTCCCTGGAAGAGGCTTCACCACACTATTTAGGGATGTGAGACCACATGGAGCAGAAATGAGCCAGCCCTTGGGATCCCAAGATGAGCCCACCTGCAGGCCACCAAACAAGTGCATGAGAACATCCAAGATCATCCAGCCATGGACCAGCCTGCAGCCAACCTCAGAGAGAGAGAGAGAGAGCCCAGCAGAGCCGCCCAGTCAGAACAGCCCCAGGGACCCTCGGAACTGTAAGCTCAGCAAAATGCCTATTGCCTTAAACCATTATGGTTCTGTTTTTTTTTTTTTTTCTTTTATTGCAGTAAAACCTAAGTGATACAGACAAGGTGGTGAAATTAACCTCGTTAAGTGTCAGAATCCAGGCCATCTTAATTCACAGCCTTCACCGTAATCACTTTACTGTCTCACGTCTCTGGGCCTCAGGGTCCTCACGTGCAAAATGACAACAAAACAGCCTTTCATTAACCTACAGTTGACCTACAACATTACATTAGTTTCCGGTGACCAGGCATCATAGTGATTCAATATCTTTATACATCACAAAATGATCACGGCAGAGTCAATTTACGATCCGTCATCATACAGAGTTGTTACAACAGCACTGACTATACCCTCTGTGATGTACATTCCATCCCGTGACTTTTTATTTGATAACTGGGAGTTTATACCTCTTAATCTGACTCACCTATTTTGCCCAATTCTCCCACCTCCCCTCCTCTGGCAGCCACCCGTCTTTCTCTGTATCTACGAATCTATTTCTGTTTTGTTACGTTTGTTTGGTTGGACACAACTGAAGCAACTTAGCATGCATGCACAGGTACATTTGTTCATTCCTTTTGTTTGTTAGATTCCAATAAGTGAAAACATACAGTATTTGTCTTTCTCTGTCTGACTTATTTCATTTAGGATAATACCCTCTGGCTCACAGGCCATTAAATACAGTCTACAGGGACTTTCCTGGTGGTACAGTGGATAAGAATCTGCCTACCAACGCAGGGGACGTGGGTTTGATCCCTGGTCTGGGAGGATTTCACATGCGGAGAACATGTCAAGTCCGTGCACAGAACTACCGAGTCCACGTACTGAAGAGCATTCCCTGCTCTCTGAGACTAGAGAAAGCCTGCACGCAGCAACGAAGACCCAGCACAGCCAAAAATAAATAAATAAAATTATCTTTAAAAAAACAGTCTACAGGCTAAATTTATCCCAAAGGATGTTAGCTTACCAAATCCTGTTCTTTTCTAATATAATATCCATACCTTCTCCTCTAACTGCATCCAGCAAAGTGTGATATGCTATATTTTCAAGATCATTCCATAAAAAGTATTTTAAGTTTCCCTCATAACTTCCTCTTTGACTCATGTCATATTTAGAGGTGTGCTTTTATCATTTTCCAAATTTAGAGGGGGAGTTTCCTAAATTTTGTTTGTGATTTCTTATTTAATTACATTGTGGTCAGAGAATGGAGTTATACGATTTCAGTCTTTTCAAACTTATTGAAGCTTGTTTTATGCCCAGCATCTGGTCCATCATGGTGAATAAACCAGGGCTGTTGGAAAAAAAAAAAATAACAGCCTTTCAGTGTTAGTAGCACATCAAAGGTGAAGGTGTCCGTGAACCTATTGGTCAGTTAGAAATCTCTGCCCCCAGCCAGGATTCTCTCCAGTTAACATTCTTTCTATGGGTTTCTCCCTTCTACTTTAACGCCAAGATGGAGGACTGAGAGTTGAGATTATTGTACAATCCTGAATTATTTCCCGCCAGCAGAACAACAAAGGTAAATGCAGTATCTTCCTCCCTGACCTCCTATCAGGCTCCTCACTTTCCTGCTTTATCATTCACGTCACTCATAACGCCTGCTGCCCTCAGCTTATAAGAGGAGGACAAGGAAGGGCATTAGCCCTTAACCAGTTCATACTGGGTTCCAGCTGCATCAGGCAGTTTATTGATCTGTGAAAAGTGAAAGTATTAGTCCCTCAGTTGTGTCTGACTCTTTTGTGACCCCATGGACTGTAGCCCACCAGGTTCCTCTGTCCATGGGATTTTCCAGGCAAGAATACAGGAGTGGGTCACCATTCCCTTCTCAGGGGATCTTGATCCAGGGATCAAATTTGGGTCTCCTGTATTGCGGGCAGATTGTTTCCAGTCTGAGTCACTAGGGAATCCCTTTTTATCTATCTGTCTACCTTTCTATCTATCTATTGGGTTGGCCAAGATATTCATTTGGGTTTTTCCATAAGGTGGTATGGGAAATTCGAACAAAGTTTTTGGCCAACCCAATATCCATCTATGTGTCTGTCTATCATCACGTCAGCCTTTTCATGGTCCTCCAAAGTAGCTACTTCTGTCTCCATTTTGCATGCTAAGTTGCTTCAGTCATGTCTTGACTCTTTGAGACCCTATGGACAATAGCCCACCAGGCTTCTTGGTCCATGGGTTTCTCCAGGCAAGAATACTGGAGTGGGTTGCCATTTCCTCTTCCAGGGGATCTTCCCCACCCAGGGATTGAACCCACATCTCTTACACCTACGTGCATTAGCAGGAGGTTCTTTTACCGTTAGTGCCACCTGGGAAGCCATTTTACAAACGGGGAAAGTGAGGGTCAGAAGTATTCAGTATCAGCACAGTCAGATTTGCTGTGCCTTGTTGGATGTATGTGTTTGAGTATAATCTGCTGTTAAAACTAGCCTCTTACCCATCAATTTTGGATAATTAGTTATACCTATGAATGCCCACTGACACATCTAAAGTCAGTTTAAGGACTACATGAAGATCTAAATAACACAAGATAGAATTTCGGAGAAGGCAGTGGCAACCCACTCCAGTACTCTTGCCTGGAAAACCCAATGGATGGAGGATCCTGGTGGGCTGCAGTCCATGGGGTCGCTAAGAGTTAGACACGACTGAGCGACTTCACTTTCATGCATTGGAGAAGGAAATGGCAACCCACTCCAGTGTTCTTGCCTGGAGAATCCCAGGGAGGGGGAGCCTGGTGGGCTGCTGTCTATGGGGTCGCACAGAGTTGGACACGACTGAAGTGACTTAGCAGCAGACTTTCAATAAATCAACACGCTAATTAAAATGCATGAGAAGCATCAAAAACAAACAAACAAACCAGTAATCGGCAAATGGCAAACCTGAGATCCAAACCCAGGGGTTTCTCATCCTAAAGCTTGTGACCTTCCCACAAAGGCCTAAAAGATCTATGGATTTAGAAGGAAACCAAGGTTGTCTTCTTAGTTTCAACAATAGATGTTGAGTCTCTGGCATCACTGACTCTGTGGACATGAGTTTGAGTGAACTCCGGGAGTTGGTGATGGACAGGGAGGCCTGGCGTGCTGTGATTCATGGGGTCGCGGAGAGTCGGACACGACTGAGCGACTGAACTGAACTGAACTGAACTGAACTCCTACTGTCACACCCTGCAGACAGAATCAGGTCACATCTCACTGCCTCTTCCGCTGCCATCTTTTCCTACCCAGAGCTCTCATCCCTGGACGGCTAGTCCTCCACTCCACTCCTGCCCCTCCTTACCCTTTCTCTCTACACAGAAGCAGAAGGAATCTTATTAAAACACAAACCAACTCAGGTCACATTCCTCTCAACCCTCCCTGACTTTCTGTCCCACTCAGCACATATCCGCTGTCCTCACCATGACCTACAAGGTCCTGTGTGACCTCACCCATTCCCTGACTTCAGCTCATCTACACCCCCGCTCCTGACTCACCAGGCTCCACCACACTGGCCTCCTGCCTCTCCCTTGAACTCGCCAAGCACATTTCTTCTTCAGAGCCACTGCCCTCTTCTCTGCCAGGAACACAGTTCTCCCAGTCTTCACTACTTCCCTCCCGTGGTTCATCTGGTCTCTGCTCATTTATTTCCTTTTCTGAGCGGCCTTCCCTAAATCCTATTTAAAATAGCCTTCGCTATCCCCCTGCTCTGCTTCATTTTCCTCCTAGGGCTTGCCACTGTCTGCCTTATACGTCTAGTTACGTGTCTGTGCCCCCACCAGAACGTAAGCTCCAGGTGCGGGGCCGGGGGTGTCCTGTGCACCACTGTGTCCCCAGCAGGGAACACCAGGCACAGCATGTGCTCTGCAAATGCTTGCAGCATAAAAGAAAGAATGAGTGAGTCAGAGGTCCAGACAGGAAGCAACCCTCATAGAAACTCCCTGACATAAAAACCCACAGACCTCTTGGGTTATGAATTTTATGGTGAAGATGACAAACAGAACACAGGATGTGCAGAAAACCATCCCCATCTTTGGTATTGGTTTGGGATCATCCCAGTCAACACATCTCCATGAGACGGGCATCGTGGGTGGGTGGTCCATCCCATGGGGCTGTCCCACTCCATGCCTCGAATCCTCATGCGTGCTAAGTTGCTTCAGTTGTGTCTGACTGTTTGCGATCGTATGGACTACAGCCCGCCAGGCTCCTCTGTCCATGGGGTTCTCCAGGCAAGAATCCACGAGTGGGTTGCCATGTTCTCCTCCGGGAAATCTTCCTGACCCAGGGATCGAACCCATGTCTCCTGCATCTCCTGCATTGGCAGGTGGGTTCTTTATCACTAGCACCACCTGGGAAACCATCTTGCATCCTCGGTCTTTGACAATTCAGTATCAGTAGGGACCCAGTCATGTGACAACCACAAAATACCCATCACATTTTGATACACACACCCCCACCCGAGGAATGTGTTACTGCCTCCTCCCCTGACACGATGAAGTCTCACCTCCATCCACGCCCATGATGAAACGTCCCACGATGAGCATTTCCAAGGCTCCAGCTGGGAGAGAACAGGCCATCAGCAACGCGGCAGAAATCCCAAACCCATTGTTGACCAGCAAAGTGTTTCTCCTGGAAGAAAAAGATAAGATTTGATGAGGCTGCCACTGGCCTGTCCATTCCAGGAGCTGGGTCCAGACTCCCCAATGGACCCACCACCACTTTTGGCCGTGTGACCCTGAGTAAAGCATTTCCTTCCTCTGGGCTCATCACTGGGGTTGATTAGGTCACCTCTGAAGGCACTGCCAGCCCTGACCCTCTGCAGATTTCCCTAGTGTAGCATTTTATTACATTGGTTCTAAGACCTTCATTTAACATTACAAAGTCAAAAATGTGTCTTATAATCCATGAGTTAGAGGTCAGATAGGAAAATGAAAACCACTATAGTTAAACAGAGAGAATTTAACACAGGGAATTGGTTAAGCAAGTGTCAGGGGGTGGAGATGTCTAAAGGGGGAGCTCTGAAGTGGGTGTGCTATCCTGTGGTATTGACACCTCAGAGGCTTGGAAGGGAGCCTCCCGAGGTGGCTAAAGTCTTCAGAAGTGGTCTCTGATCCAATGGGGTCATTCTATCTCTCTAAAAGGAAGTGAAAGTGAAGGTCTCTCGGTCTGGTCCTACTCTTTGCAACTGTATAGTCCATGGAATTCTCCAAGCCAGAATACTGGAGTGGGTAGTTTTTCCCTTCTCCAGGGGATCTTCCCAACCCAGGGATCAAACCCAAGTCTCTCGCATTGTGGGTAGATTCTTTACCAACTGAGCTACGAGGGAAGCATCTCACTAAAGCCTCGCTAAACCCTTTGACAGGACTGCTTTCCCCAGTTGCACAGCCCATCCTCTTACCCTGTTCTAGCCGCTCCACAGCCCCAGCATTACAGGAAACCATCCTCCTATTACTTGTTTTATGCTAGCTGTCCATCTTCCTGGACTAGAATGTAAGCACTAGGGGGCAGAGGCTTTGTCTTATCACTGGATCCCCAGCAACCACACCAGCTCCTGACACAGGCAGGTGACCCACATATATTTGCTGCATAAATGAAGGAATGAATTTAGGAGTTAAGTCACGTGGACCCTGCTTGCCCCACATGGCCCAGCTCTGATCTGCCATGCATCTCACTTTAGCTTCCACATCTGTGGGCTGCAGAGCTGCTGTTCTCCTGAATCCACCTCCAGTAATGTTCCTGCTTGGACAGCTCATACTGATTGAACAACTTTGGAAAGATTTCTTACTCTCTCAGTCTTGACTTGACTTACTCCCCTGTAGAATGAATATAATGATGTCTATCTTGTAAGGATTCTATGAGAATGATTTATGCAAAGTGCCTAGGATATCACCTGGAACGTATTCGGAGACTCAATAAGGTAAAATAAACAAACCACGATGATAGCTAACATTCATAGGGTCCTTATGCTGTGCCAGGCACTAAGTCCTTCACACTCATTGAAGACTCTGTAAGTTAGGTGACTTACTATTGTATTTCCCACATGAAGAAACAGATCTAGAAACTAAGATTTGATCAAGGTCACATAGGGCTTCCCTGATAGCTCAGTTGGTAAAGAATCTGCCTATAATGCAGGAGACCCCGGTTTGATTCCTGGGTGGGGAAGATCCTCTGGAGAAGGGAGCAGCTACCCACTCCAGTATTCTGGCCTGGAGAATTCCATGGACCATGGATTCGCAGAGTTGGACATGACTGAACAACTTTCACTTTCTTTCTTTCTTTCTACAAGGTCACAAGCTATTCAGTGGGATATTTGGCATTCCAGAATCCAGGATACTAAGCAGTTTGCAATGGTGGCTACCACATATACTCAGATCCACTCATTCTTTCAACAGTCTTTTTTTCATTCAGCTGACATTTATTCGCTCAACACATGTTTGAAGCTGGACTGGGTGCTGAGCATCATTCTATGTTCTGGCACACAGCCATGAGTGTGGCCAAGTCCCTGCTTTTATGATCCTTTTAATAAACTAGTAGAAATAAAACACATGGAGCCTATCAGCTGGTGAGAAATGTTGTAGAAAACACGAGAGCAGGGAGGGGGTGCAATTTCATGCGGAGTGGCCCGGGAGGGCCTTGCCAAGGAGTGAACGCCCGAGCACAGACTGAAGAAAGTGGGTGATCTGAAGAAGGAGAAGACGAGCTGTTCGGACCCTGGGGAACAGCAGTCATGGCAGAGATGAGCCAGACGTAGACTGTTTCAGCAACGTGAGTGAGGCCAGTGTGGCTGGAAGCAGAGGAGACCCAGAGAGCAAGTAGTAGAAGGTATGGAGGGGAGCTTGTAAGGGGTCCGCAAGCCACCATGACAACTTGGGTTTCTATCTGAGTAAGAAGCGCAGCCTTTGAAGTTTCAAAGGAGAGGAGAGGCATGGCATGATTTTAATAAGATCGTTCCATCTTCTATGTTGACCATGGGATGCAGGGGTAAGTGTGGGGTCAGGGAGGCCAACGGGGAATACTGCAATAGATCGGGCAAGTGCTCACAGGGATTTGGATCAGGATGGTGGAGGGAGTGAGCCATGGCTAGATCTTGGTGTGTTTTGAAGGCAGAATTGATGGAATTTGTTGATAGTGATGTTGTGATTTATAGTAACAAAAATATGCAGTCTTCATCCCTGGTTTCCAGCTCACAGTGCCCCAAACCCTTGGAATTTCCCAAGTGATAAGAACCATGGGGGCATCTTTTGTTATAATATTTCGCCACTAGATCTCATTTCCTGAAATTGCTTCAGAGCCAGAACAATGAAATCAATGTTGTGCTATTCATAACAAGCCCACAGGTGAGCTAATGTCAGTGAGGTGACTTTTGGAACAGAACTAAGGATGGGGTGGGATGGTTGCCAGTGGAGCCAATCATGTGACTAGAATGTTGTAACTTTCAATCCCATCCTGACCTCCAGAGAGAGGAGAGGGGCTGGAGATTGAATTCAAACATCCATGGCCAATGACTTAAACAACTATGCCTATGTAATGAAGCTTCCATAAACCCCAAAAGGACAAGGTTTGGGCAGCTTCCAGGCTGATGACCACGAATAGATTTGGGGAGAGTGGTGCATTCAGAGTGAGCATGGAAGCTCCGCCCCCTTCCCCATCCCTTGTCCCGTGCTTCTTTATCATCTGGCTGGTCCCAGTTATATCCTTCCGTAATAAACCAGTGATCTACTAAGGAAAATGTTCCTGTAGGTTCTGTGAGCTGCTCTAGAAATTAATAAAACCCTAAGAGGGGGATCCTTCGAAGCTCTGACTTACAGCCAGTGATTTTAGAAAGGAAATAAGGAGGTGGGGATGGTTGCTGGTGGAGTCAACCATGTGATTAGAAGATTGAAACTTTCAATCCCATCCCGACCTACAGAGAGAGGAGAGGGGCTGGAGACTGAGTCAGAAGCATAGTTGGCAACCATGACTCGCTGCTAGCATCTGAAGTTGGAACAGGGGAGGGGAATTCTTGCGAGACTAAACCCTTAACCTGAAAGCCAAGGCAGGGGGTCTTCGGCACCTCCAGGCCAGAGCCAGATGGTCAGAAGCTCAGGTGACAACCTGGGCCTGGGACTGGTTTCTGAACTGGCAGAGGGGGAGTCTGGTGGGACTGATCCCTTGATATTGTAATACCATCCCTGGGTAGATAGTGTCAGAATGGAGTTGAATTAAAGAACAGACAGCTGGTGTCTGGAGAATGTCTTGATGATGTAGGGAATACCCCCACCCTGGCCACAGACACTGGAAACTGGTATTCAGAACCTAAAATATGGATGAGTTGGACAGAAGTGGAGAGAAGAAGAGGAGCCATGGATGCCTCCCAGGGCTTGGGTCTGAGCTCTTGCATTGGATAGAATGGTGCATTTTGTGCCATGCGAGGGATGTTAAAATCACATTCAGGTCTGACTTGAAACATTTGCAAATTGGGCTGCACACCCTCTAAGTGAGTTTATCATATTAATGATTTCCTTCCCAAAATAACCCCCAGCATGACAATGTCCCAATGAGGAGAGAAACCTTATTTGCAGATAATTCACAACGCTGACTCACTAGCATTCAGAGACGGGATTTTAATTATTGTGTTTCCATATTTTTCCCAGGGATGAACATGCAACAGAACAAAAGGACCAGCACCATGCCGTTTCTGAGAGCAGAATCCCACTGTCCCCGGGACCCCCAACTGCGTCCACCTGGTTCAGTGCCTTGAGCTTCTCCAGTGATGTAGAATCTCCTCAGAGCAGCCCAAACCATCAGCTCTTGGCAAAAAGGGGTAATGAGGAGTTTGGAAGCCATATCCTTGAGAAATGGTCAAAGGGACTGAGGACATTCAGCCTAGACAAGAGGGGGTTCAGGGGCAGTGTGAGAGCTGCCTTCCACTATGCTGTACTTTACCTTGATGCACACGACCATGATCAGGAGATACAGGGAGTACGATTTCAGTTTGGATTTGGAAAGTACTTTTCATTAATCCCTAGTGAAATGGGGGGAATTCTGGAGATCCTGGATCCTACCACTTACCCTTCCAACAAACTCTTTAGCTGACCAAGCCTATAAGCCAAGATGGGATCTAGCCTCTACCATCTGCCAGCCTCCTCATGTCCATCTGTTCTTGCTTATCCAGCTTGAATTTCAAGGTGCATCATTTTAAACATTCACACACCCTCCATTCCTTGATCCAATTACTCTTCTCCTTCATTCTGTGTTTCTGAGAAAACTCCAACCCTACTTAGATCTCAGTCTATCTTGCACATGTATACAAAGTTCATCTTGGCTGGGATAAAAAAACCAAAACATTGAATTATGTTGCCTGGTCTCACCTGAAACTAATGACCACCCAACTCAAATGGCCTTTCAGCCCCTACCGATCATCCTAGAGTCCCAGTTTCGCTCAGTCTCCTGGTCTCCTGGGGACGATTTCAAGCATCTTCTCTCTTTTAATCCCCTTGTCCCATTCCTCAGCTGGTGACCTTGCTTTCAAGTCCACCAAGAAAGCAGAATCATTCAGAAGAGACAGTCTACATGTTCCTTCCACGTGGTTCAACCTACAGGCATCTGTGCCCGTAAGCTCTGTCTTCCCTCCTGTTTCTATGGATGAAGAGTCTCCACTCTTACCTGAAACCAGTCCCTCCAATGACCTGCTAGTTCCCCACCCGCTCTGACCTGCTCAAGGTTATAGCTTCAGCAAGTTTCACCCCTTGGTCCTGACTGTCCATTTCCCCCTCCTTGCTGGAACATCTCATTAACGTGCTGCTGCAGCTCCCATCTTAAAACAAAACACAAAAAATGCTCCTGATCCTACCTCTTCCCCCATCCACCACACCATTGTCTATGCTCCCCTTCATGGTAAAACTCCTCAAAAAGATCCTTCAATTAAAAAATAAATTAATTTTAAAAAGTGGTCTGCACTCACTGTCTCCAGTCCTTCTTGCTCTTTCTCTCCTAAACCCACTCCCATGGCTGTCTACTCCTTTGTGCGCTTGACACAGCTCCTGTCAAGACAACCAGCCACTTCCGAGCTGCTCAGTTCAGCACCCAGAACTCAGGCTGGTCTTCGTTCCTTGGCCGTGTTGGACCTGGTTGATCACCATCTCTTTTCCCTCACGTTGTAGATCTCATTCAATGGTAAGACTGCTCCTACCTCGCTGGGTGATCCTTAACATCTCCCCAACCTCTGAATACTGGAGGCTCCAGGCTCAGCTATTCCTTTGGTCTCTACCTTGTTGTTGTTCAGTGGCTCAGTCGTGTCCAGCTCTTTGTGACCCCATGAACTGCAGCACGCCATGCTTCCCTGTCCTTCACCATTTCCTGGAGTTGGCTCAAACTCACGTCCATTGAGTCCATGATGCTATCTAATCATCTCATCCTCTGCCACCTGCTTCTCCTTTCACCCTCAATCTTTCCCAGCATCAGGGTCTTTTCCAATGAGTCAGCTCTTTGCATCAGGTGGCCGAAGTACTGGAGCTTCAGCTTCAGCATCAGTCCTTCCAATGAATACTCAGGGTTGATTTCCTTTAGAATTGACTGGTTTGATCTCCTTGCTGTCCAAGGGACTCTCAAGAGTCTTCTCCAACACCACAGTTCAAAAGCATCAAATCTTCGGTGCTCAGCTTTCTTTATAGTCCAACTCTCACATCCATATATGACTACTGTCTAGCTTTGACTAGACAGACCTTTGTTGGCAAAGTGAGGTCTCTGCTATTTAATATACTGTCCAGGTTTGTCATAGCTTTTCTTCCAAAGAGCAAGCGTCTTTTAAGTTCACGACTGCAGTCACCGTCTGCAGTGATTTTGTAGCCGAAGAAAATAAAGTCAGTCACATTTTCCGTTTTCTTCCCCATCTATTTGCTGTGAAGTGATGGGACTGGATGCCATGATCTTCTGTACCTCCTATGTAATCTTGTCTTATCTCCTGGCTTTAAGTGTCACCTTTGTACTGACGACATCTAGATTTACATCTGAGTTCTGGGCACTCTGGAGTGCGAGACTCACAAATCTAATTGTGCACTTGACATCTCCACTGGAAGGGCTATCAGACAGTTCAAACATACTATACCTAAAACTGAGTTTCCAGTATTGTTTCTCCCCCCCACACCCAAAACCTTGTTCTTCTCAAGGGTTTCCCTACCTCAAAAAGCAAATGCTCAATATTCTGTAATAACCTATATAGGAAAAGAACTTGAAAAAGAATAGATACATGTGTATGTATAACTGATTCACTTTGCTGAACACCTGAAACTAACACAAAATTGATAATCAGCTATGCTCCAATATAAAATTTAAAAAACATTATTAAAAAACCAATGCAATCCTTGCTCCTTGTGATTGTTCAAGGCAGAAATGTTAGCATTATTTTTTATTTCTCTCTTGCTTCCCACGTAGTCCATGAGCAGGGCTTGTTTTCTCTACTCCCAAACTATTTCTAGAATGCCAACAATTCTCACCATTTCTCACTGTGTCTCATGACAAACCAAGTGCAAAATAAATCACTTCACCTGGCTTATGGCAGGATGTTCCTATGCAGCCTCCCTGAATCCACTGATTAAGAGCAAGCCTTTCAAAATGTGAGTCAGATCACAAAATACTCCAGCAATTTCCCATCTTACTCTGAGTCAAAGACAGAGTCCCAACCCTTCCCCACAGTATCTTCCGCTTCTGAACCCAGTGACCCCTCCTGTTTAATTTTCTACTCCTGGACTCAGCTCCAGCCATACTGACCTCCTGTCTTATCTTCAAAGGAACCAAGCCCATTCTTCCCCCAGGACCTTTGCACTTCCTGTTCCCTCTGCCTAGAGAACGGTTACCCCAGGGACTTTGTCAGTTTTGTGTATCACCAAGTGCTTGGCACATAGCAAGCGCTCCATAAATATTTGTTGAGAAAAATAAATGTATGGGCGAATAAAAAGCATGCAAGCAAGAGAAGGATGGTCATTTGGGGGAGTTACGGTAGAAAAAGTTCAAGCACTGAGCACTTTCCCTCCATCCTTTCATATACCCCACAAATGTTTATTGCTTGCCTACTGTGTTCAAGCTCCTGTGCCACGTGCCGGGGCTCCTATACAGACACGGATCTTATATTGAGGAGCTCGCCTTTCAGGGGAGACAGAAATGTAACTAAATCATTGTAACTCCAAATGCCAAGTGATGTAACAGGGGGAAACACGAAGTCCTATGTGAGCTCAGAAATGGCCAGCGTTGTTTCTGACAGATGTGTGGTGGGCAGTGGGTGGAGCTCGAGTAAAGGTTAGTTACGACTTTTAACTGTCACTTCCCAGTTCATGCACATTTAATACCAAATGGACTATGTCCTTAAAACCAACTGATGATGCGTAAACCACGCGTACTGGCGAAGCTCCATGCTTTGAGTTAGCTGACTCCTTCTGTTTGAGACTTTGGCCTCTAGGAGGTACCAGTCACAGCCCTCAGCTTTGACAACCTGCAGTATCTCTGCACATTGTCAGATGTCCCTAATGGGGTAGAATTTGCTCCTTTTGAAGAGTCTTGACAGTTTGCAAGCTCTCTCAGGGAAGTGAGATTTGTGCCTGGGGCCTGTATGAGGACTGTTGAAAGAAGTTTGTGGCAGGGATGTTCAGGAGGAACCATATCTGTCTAAGGGATTAGGCCACTTTGCCCCCACGTGGGCAGAGGCCACCTGTTCATGAAGCCAACACAGCAAGCAAGAGCCGAGAGGAAAGAACACAGGTGCATTTTCTTATGACTTCATAGGAGCTACTGGATTCAACTGAATCATATTTCAGCCACATGAGCCAACTAATTCCCTCTAAGGCATAAGCCAGTCTGAACTGGGTTCCTGCCACTTAAAAAGTGATCGGGGAGTCCTGAGTGACAGAGACTTTCTGTGAATCTTATCTCAGTCACCCTTCAGAGCTGCCCTCTCAGGTGGGTTGTTTATCTGAGCTTTACAGACGTGGACGTGAAGGGGACACTGGCTGCCTCTCCTTGTCCTCTGCCGCCTGTTCACGGCACTTCCCACAGTGAGAACGACTTGCACACTGAATTGCCCTGGGCCTGCCTCTTCTGTGGCCCAGAGCACCAGCCCCAGGCTGCGGGCATTGTCTCTCTTTGTGTTGCTAAGTGCAGACACAGTGCCTGGCTCCCCAGAGGTGCTCAAAAGCGTGTGCTGAATGATTGAACCGTGGCTTTACTGCAGAATCTGACTGAGGATCTGATTTCAATGCCTGAGTGAGTTTCCCTATGGTTCCCCACATGTTTTCTCAGTTCCACTGTGGAGGGAAGAACTAGATCCAGTGATATGTGAAGGAGGCCAGTCTGAGTGCAACTGAAGGAATCTATTCACCATTGGCTCTGGCAGGCCCCTCAGGAAGAGCTGAGGGTGAAGGGGATGGGATGACAATGATGCGAGGGAACATAAGCTGGACGCTGGGGCAGCCTTGCGGTGTAAGTGCCCACAGGCAGATACAAGGTAAGTGTATGTCACCAGCAATAGAGTCTGGGGCTGGAGGTGATTCCATCTGCCGGAATAGGCGAGAGGACTGGGGCTGCAGGCTTAGCAACAGCGCCTTGGAGATCCTGGAAAGGGGTGCCAATTTGGAGGTCAGCTGGTCACTTACTCCTTGTCAAACAGTCAAGGATGTCCCCAAACCGCTGCCAGCAGGACACTAACTACAATATCCTTGGCAAGTGGAAAGATCATGGTGCCGTGGCTGACATGTATTGGCTCCAATGTGAACTCAGGCACCCTGTGAGCTGGCTGAGCTTGGCCAGATGCTCTGACCTCATTCATTCCCATTCTCCATGGATAGAACCCGTGGAGTAGAGAGAATTAAATAAGACAGTGGGTGTGAGTGCCTGGAACACAGAGGGGCCTCAGAAAGCCCCGACTCCATCCCATAATTGGTGTACCTCCTGTGTACTGAGTTCCCATAGATACTGCCCTGGAAGCCACCTGGGGGACATGGAGAAGTTTGGCTCCTGCTCTACCTAAGTGGGGTACCACAGACCTTTTTGAGCATCATGTGGATTTTTTTTTTTTTTCAGAATTTCAGAATGGCGTCCTGCTCCAGCCTTTGGAAAGTCTGCTCTGAACATCACCAACCCTAATTTGAGGATGTGAGGCCCAGTATAATGTAGTGGGTAGCACCATTCTTAAGTGTTTCTATAACCCCAAAGCCCAGAGGGATTTCCAGGGGTCTGACCCACCTCTTCACCAATTCAATGCAATATGAAGATTTGTGGACCCCCTGTTATGTTTCCCCACAGAAACTTCCCTTGTGGCTCAGCTGGTAAAGAATCTGCCTGCGATGTGGGAGACCTGGGTTTGATCCCAGGGTTGGGAAGATCCCCTGGAGAAGGGAAAGGCTACCCACTCCAGTATTCTGGCCTGGAGAATTCCATCTGGCTCTTTTGGTGCTTCCCTGGTGGCTCAGATGGCAAGGTGTCTGCTTGCAATGTGGGAGACCTGGGTTCGATCCCTGGGTCAGGAAGATCCCCTGGAGGAGGAAATGACAATCCACTCCAGTACTCTTGCCTGGAAAATTCCATGGAGGGAGGAGCCTGGTGGGCTACAGTCCACGGGGTCACAGAGAGTCAGACACGACTGAGGGACTTCACTTTCTTTCTTTCACTTTACTATGTTCAGGTGACCCCCCTACTATGTCAAGGTGATGCTGAGAAAATAACATGGTGGATAATAATAGCTTCTCTTCACTGAGCTAATGGGCTATTCTCCCCCATTAATTTTCTCTAGCCCTTACAGCATCACCTGCAGGGTAGGAACTCTTGTCTCTATTCCACAGATGAGAGACCTGAGGTTCAAATGTCAACACAGCCAGGAAGTAGAAGGCTCATCATTCAAGTTCATATGTGAATGCTCTAAAGACTCTACTCTCTCCACTAAACACCTCAGCGTCCCCCAGGAAGTTGCTATGAGCAAGGACACAGAGCAAATGTTTGGGGGAATTTATGGATAACGCAACCTTACACGAGAGAAGGCTTCACGTAGAAAATAAGAGACAAATGAAACACAGGGGTAAAGTGGATCTGATTGGAGAGATTGATGTTGGGGAATTTCAACATGAAATTGATATTCACGGCAGCTGTGTTTGTAGTGGGAAGAGTTTGACATGGCCTAAATGTCTCTCAGTCAGGAGCCAGTTAAAGAAATTATCATCCAGTCGTACAATGGAAGACTGTTTAAGCAACTGATTTTTAACAAGCAGCTCTATAGATATCTCTGTGGAACAGTCTCTAAGACACTGTGCTGACTCTTGTCCAATTGCTCCCACACCTAGATCCCCCTCCACTCTCCTCTCACTGCTCTGAGCCCTGAAGCTGGTGCCCCTGAGCTGCACCAATGAGACACCTGGGTTTTCAGGCTTCCGCTTGGGTTTGACCAATGAGAGGCGCCTGTGGCAGACTGGAGGGCCAGCAGAAAGAAAAGCCAGAGTATTTCTTCCCAGCTCCTCCCTGTTTGGATAGTAGGGTCCTGACGAAGCCTGATGCCTCCACAGCCTCAGCGCCAGCCTGTCAGCCCCTCACCCACGGATTCACTTTTCCTCGGCTTATGGTACCCTATTCCTGCTCCTTGTCCTCCTGGCATTATAATCTCTCCAGTTGGACTGAGTGGAATTCTGTTGCCTGCTGCAATCCTGACTCTAATACAGACACAGTATAGCCATTACAGAGGGGCCCCCACTGACCTCCCAAGAAATTTTCCAATCACCTTCACCAGGAACGTCCCCACGAGTCCACCGATGGCGAATATGGACACGGTCACAGACCAGAGCAGGGTCAGAGTGTCCGAGTCTACGGGATGTCCATGCCTTCTCTCCCACGACTCGTTGTAAAAGGCCTTGATGTACTGAAAACAAACAACAAACCATGTTATTCCTCCCAGCTGCTCGAAGCCCGTCTGAATATAAACAAAATGACTTATGGAACACTGGTTTCATACCAGGCATTTCGCTGAGCTCTGTTTCACTGAATCCTTCTAACAAACCGTGTGGACAGACCTTATTTTTAAATCCTTTTGCAGGTAGGGAAACGGAGAGAAAAACTGACTTGTTCAGCTGAGTGGCAAACCTGGGAGTCAAATTCAGATCTGACTCTGAACCAAGAACCACACAACAGAATCACCTTGAAAATGTGTTTAAAATGTTCATACCTAAATAAGGGAAAATGTTTGCCACCTTGGGGAAGGTAGAGATTGAAGACACACACAGAAAAAAAAAAAAAAAAAAACCACAAAATAAAAACAAAATGCTCCTTTGGATTTCATCAGACTTAGATGTTCTGCTCCTCAGAAGGCATCATGAAAATTGGAAAGACAAAGCCACTAACTGAGCTAACATATCTGCAACCCATGTAGCTACAAAGGATTTGTAGTCACAATACATAAAGAGTTCTAACAAATCAGTAAGAAGACAACACAAGTAGAAATGAGTCAAAGACTTGAACAGACTCCAAAACAAATTCAACTGACCAGGAAGCTAATGACATAATGTTCCACATGTTTTGTAACACAGCAATGTAAATTAAACTCACAGTGAGGGCTTCTCTGTTGGCTCAGTGGTAAAGAATCCACCTGCCAATGCAAGAGACACAGTTCGATCTCTGGTCCAGGAGGATGCCATATGCCATGGAGCAACTAAGCCTATGCACCACAACCATTGAGCCTGTAGAGCCCACACGCCATAGCCTGTGTGCCCTAGAGCCTGTGCTGGGCAACAGGAGAAGCCACTGCAGTGAGACACCGGCCCATCACAATGAAGAGCAGCCCCAGCTCACTGCAACCCAGAGAAAAGCCTGCGGGTAACAAAGACTCAGCACAGCCAAAAACAAATTGTAAAAATCATTTAAATAGACCACAATAAGATGCCCACCTCATGCTCACTAGACTCTACCCCACCCCAATACACACAAACACTGCTGTCAATTCTGATTCAGTGGGTTTGGGATGGGACTGAGTGATTCTGACATACACCAAAGACTGAGGTCATGAACTATGCTCCCCACGAGAGTTCCATCTCCAAGAAGCTCATAGTTCCCCATGCTGCTGCTGCTGCTAAGTCACTTCAGTCGTGTCCAACTCTGTGTGACCCCATAGACGGAAGCCCACCAGGCTCCCCCGTCCCTGGGATTCTCCAGGCAAGAACACTGGAGTGGGTTGCCATTTCCTTCTCCAATGTGTGAAAGTGAAAAGCGAAAGTGAAGTCGCTCAGTCGTGTCCGACCCATAGCGACCCCACGGACTGCAGCCTACCAGGCTCCTCCATCCATGGGATTTTCTAGGCCCAGAGACCTCTCCAATAACAGCCAGTGTTATAGCATGGCAGAAAAAGCATAGGGTCTGGTCACACAGACCTGGGCTTGAATCCCAGCACAATGATTTGCTAATGATTTAAACCAGCTGAACCTGGGTTTCTTCATCTGCAAGATGGGAGTGATAACACTGATGTCTCAGGCTGTCATGAAATCACCCAAGAACTTGGAGCAGCACCCAGGACCTGTATGGAGATCACTCACTCCCCAGGGAGATTAAAGATGAACAGGTCTGGTAAGGGTTAGGTAGTGACCAGCAGTGTGTACTCTGGTACACTGACAGTGGGAATTTAATTTGTACAGTCATCTTGGAAAACAGTTTACTTTACCTAGTCAAGTTGAAGATCCTAACCTAGAACCCAGCAAATCCATTTCTAGAAAATTCCTTACTTACCAAAGAGCATATTGGAGGTGGGGAGAGATAAATTAGGAGTTTGGAATTAACACACACATACTACCATACATAAAACAGATAAACAACAAGAACCTGCTGGAGAGCACAGGGAACTATTTTCAATATCTTGTAACCTATAATGGAAAAGAATCTGAAAAAGAATATGTATCTTCTCCCTGCAGAGATTCTGAGCCTGGCTCGCCAGCCCTCCCACCCATCTTGGGAGCTGCTCGCTATTTTTTCAATGCCTTCTTTTTTAGCTTCAATCAGACAAACTTGCTGTTGTGTCTAACTCTTGAAACTCTACCAAAACACATAAATAATTCCATTTCATACTCACGAGAACCCTGGCGGCTGACAACCCCATTTACAGAGGAGGGAGCCAAGAGTAAGGTGTTCACCCACATGGCTAGTAAGTGGTGGAGAAGGATTGTTGCGAAGTCTGCCTGGCTTCAGAGACTGAATAAAGCCACCCACCAGTGACTCTGCATGTCGTGATGAAGGTATGAGAGCGAAGCAGCTCAATCCAACAGGACATGTATTTATTTATCTTAAAACCATCATCACACCATTTCTGTTAAATATCAGACACCTTTATTATTGTTTATCTTTTGGCTGTGCTGGGCCTTTGTTGCTGCGTGGGCTTTTCTCTAGTTCCGGCGAGTGGGGGCTACTCTCTAGTTGCGGTGTCCGAGTTTCTCATTGCCGTGGCTTCTGTTGTTGGGCAGCACAGGCTCTGGGGCACACAGGCTCACTGGTTGCCGCTCCTGGGTTCTAGAGCACAGGCTCAATAGTTGCTGCTCACGGGCTTAGTTGCTCGGTGGCATGTGGGATCTTCCCGGACTAGGGATTGAACCCATGTCTCCTGTATTGGCAGGTGGATTCTTTACCACTGAGCCACCAGTGAAGCCCAGGATATTTGCAGGTTTAAAGATCAGTACTGGTTAGGTCCTTATTAAGTTGCCTTGTCAGGCCCCAAAGAACATAAGGAGGACACCCCTCAGAAAGCCAAGTATAGGCCAAGAAACAGCATGGTTAGCACTAAACCAGAGGGATGGAGTGGTCGTAGGAAGGCAGCCGGGCTTCCCTCATAGCTCAGTTGGTAAAGAATCCGCCTGCAATGCAGGAAACCCCGGTTCGATTCTTGGGTAGGGGAGATCTGCTGGAGAAGGGATAGGCTACCCACTCCAGTATTCTTGGGCTTTCCTTGTGGTTCAGCTGGTAAAGAATCTGCCTGCAATGTGGAAGACCTGGGTTCAATCCCTGGGTTGGGAAGATCCCCTGGAGAAGGGAAAGGCTACCCACTCCAGTGTTCTGGCCTGGAGAATTCCATGGACTGTGTAGTCCGTGGGATCACAAAGAGGCGACACGACTGAGTGACTTCCCTTTCTTTCACTTTCATAGGGTGCCCCCAGGCCTACCGACAGGGTCCAGACCCTCCAGAGAAGCTGGAGTGGGTGCCCAGGACTTCCCCGACCTCTGGCCCGATAATCAGGAGACCTTCCAGCACTGAAGGTCTTTCTTGGATGTGACTTGGTCCCTACCGCAGTCTTGCACAGATTTCAGAGGCTGCACTGGGAAGCCTTGCTGATGCCTGCTCTCAACAGTCTTGTCTTCCCACGCCTGCAGCAATGACCAGCGTCCTGAGTTTACGCGCAGAAACTAAAAGGATGCTGTTGGGGAGGAAATGTTCTCTTTTCCTTTCCAAGCACTCAGGAGCCTGGTGAGGGAAGAGGCGGGTTTCACATCTCTCACTGCTAGGCGCTGCTTTGGGAGTCTCTGCAGACGCTTCTTATTTCAATTTGGGGAAACTGGAGAACGGATGCGTCTGCAGAGGGCTGGAGAAGCCCGGCAGAGTTGCCCCCTGTGGAAACACATCTCCGACAGTCCCTGAAAGCTGGTTTCAAAGCAACGCCTTTAGCAATTAAACACTTGTCTTTGGGTGTGAATTCAGCCAAAACCAAGATGAAAGGCAGCCCCAAAGCACATGTGAGAGCAGAAGCCAGGTGATAGGTGATGAGGCTTGTTGAGCTAATTCACTGCATGACTCGTTCATCGGGCTGGAGATTCATGGAGTATGTTGGCACCGACGGGTAGTGCCCAGTACATAGCAGGTACTGAGATGAACGTGTGTGTCTTAAATTGAGTTTCTGCTATGGGCCTGGCATCATACAAAATAAAAATAGGGAATCCGTACATCACATTCTCCACGTGCCATGCACTAGTCTAAAAACTGGAAACACATGAACCCGTCCCCTCAGCAACCCTCTGAGACAGGCCCTGTGTCCTGACTTGTCTCCTGGGCAGATGAACCTGAGGTACAGCCACGGGGCTTTCCCAAGATCCCATTATGGTCAGGACTCAAATGTAGGCAGCGGGACTCCAGAGCCCACCTCTTAACCATGATTCTATCCCCATTCTTAGTCTGGAAAACACAAAGATGATTACATCAATACCCCCAGGTACATGTGGGAAGACTGAGGGGGGAGAGGTGAGGATGTGGCGTCTACACTGGCTGACTGTTAAGTATGCTTCAGTCTGTATACCTCCTCCTTGGCTCACCTGGAGCCATTCTGTGACGTTTCATCAGAGCCAGAAATTTGGAGTGAAGCGATGCATCTGAAAGCTGCTCTGAATCCACTGGGACTGCAGGGCCTGCCCGAGCTCACAGCATCTACCCTCTTCCTGTTCGTGCCTACACTGCCCCGTCACATGCCTCAGTCCCTTGAATCTGGGGGTGTGTGGTGGTCGGGGGAAGAGAGTCATAGGACAGTTTCTCACCAAAGATGTGTAAAGAGATGTTAAGAGTTCCTGGACCTTCTCTCACTCACTTCCTTTTTCTGCAGGCTGGACAGTCACAGAGGACTCCTCGCAGAGGCCTCTGAACCTCTCAGGGATGGGGGAGCCACTCAGTAGAAGGAGCCTGGGCCCCAGGGTGTCTGCAAGGAGCAGAGCACCCCTGCTCACCTGCTTGGGTGGCAAAAGGGCTGGGAAATTAACTCTCATTGTGTTCAGCAACCAAGATTTAGGGGTTGCGTGTTATGGCAGCTGGTTTACCTGAGCACAATCAACCTGACCCCCAAGCCCAGGCCATGACAATGACCATGATAATGAGGCTTTAAGAAGGAGGGTGTTCAGTTCAGTTTAGTCGCTCAGTCCTGTCTGACTCTTAGTGACCCCGTGGACTGCAGCATGCCAGGCTTCCCTGTCCATCACCAACTCACAGAGCTGGCTCAAACTCATGTCCATAGAGTCGGTGATGCCATCCGACCATCTCATCCTGTGTTGTCCCCTTCTCCTCCTTCCTTCAATCTTTCCCAGCATCAGGGTCTTTTCAAATGTCAGTTCTTCACATCAGGTGGCCAAAGTATTGGAGTTTCAGCTTCAGCATCAGTCCTTCCAAAGAATATTCAGGACTGATTTCCTTTAGAATAGGCTGGTTAAATCTCCATGCTGTCCAAAGGACTCTCAAGAGTCTTCTCCAACACCACAGTTCAAAAGCATCAATTCTTCGGCACTCAGCTTTCTTTATCGTCCAACTGTCACATCCATACATGACCACTGGAAAAACTATAGCTTTGACGAGACGGACTTCTGTTGGCAAAGTAATGTCTGTGCTTTTTAAAATGCTATCTAGGTTGGTCATAGCTATTCTTCCAAGGAGCAAGCATCTTTTAATTTCATGGCTGCAGTCGCCATCTGCAGTGATTTTGGAGCCAAAAAAAAAATAAAGTCTGTCACTGTTTCCATTGTTTCCCCATCTATTTGCCATGATGTAATGGGACCGCATGCCATGATCTTAGTTTTCTGAATGTTGAGCTTTAAGCCAACTCTTTAAGCCAACACTCTCCTCTTTCACTTTCATCAAGAGGCTCTTTAGTTCTTCTTCACTTTCTGCCATAAGAGTGGTGTCATCTGCATATCTGAGGTTATTGATATTTCTCCCGGCAATCTTGATTCCAGCTTGTGCTTCATCCAGCCCAGCGTTCCTCATGATGTACTCTGCACATAAGTTAAATAAGCAAGGTGACAATATACAGCCTTGATGTACTCCTTTCCCAATTTGGAACCAGTGTGTTGTTCCATGTCCAGTTCTAACTGTTGCTTCTTGACCTGCACACAGATTTTTCAGGAGGCAGGTCAGATGGTCTGATATTCCCATTTCTTTCAGAATTTTCTTAAAATTTTTATTAAAATAGTTTGCTATGACCCACACAGTCAAAGGCTTTGGCATAGTCAATAAAGCAGAAGTAGATGTTTTTCTGGAACTCCCGTGCTTTTTTGATGATCCAACAGATGTTGGCAATTTGATCTCTGGTTCCTCTAGCTTTTCTAAATCCAGCTTGAACATTTGGAAGTTCACAGTTCATGTACTATTGAAGCCTGGCTTGGAGAATTTTGATCATTACTTTGCTAGCCTGTGAGATGAATGCAATTGCGCAGTAGTTTGAGCATTCTTTGGCATTGCCTTTCTTTGGGATTGGAATGAAGACTGACCTTTTCCAGTCCTGTGGCCACTGCTGAGTTTTCCAAATTTGCTGGCATATTGAGAGCGGCACTTTCACAGCATCATCTTTTAGGATTTGAAATAGTTCAACTGGAATTCCATCACTTCCACTAGCTTTGTTTGTAGTGATGCTTTCTAGGGCCCACTTGACTTCGCATTCCAAGATATCTGGCTCTAGGTCAGCGATCACACCATTGTGATTATCTGGGTCGTGAAGATCATTTTTGTATAAGTCTTCTGTGTGTTCTTGCCACCTCTTCTTAATAATTTTGTTCTGACAAAATGTGGTCCACTGGAAAAGGGAATGGCAAACCAGTATTCTTGCCTTGAGAATCCGATTAACAGTGTGAAGAAAGAAAGAGGGAAGATTTAGGCAAAATCATCAGGGTGGCTAGGTGTGGCAATATGGGCCTTTGACTAGAGATATCCTTTTATGTTTTGGGGAACTCGTAAGACTATTTGAAAGAAGTAATCTGCAAGAAAATATAGTTTTAAGATTGCCATATTAATCTCTAGGCTCATTTCGCTCCATCTCATTCATGGAGTCCACCTTTTACTTTTCCACTGGACCTACTTCCAAGAAACCCATTCTTGTGCCTTTTATTAGGACAGTCTTCCCTGATGGCTCAGACAGTAAAGAACCTGCCTGCCAATGCAGGAGATCCCTGGGTTCGATCCCTGGGTTAGGAAGATCCCATAGAGAAGGAAATGGCAACCCACTCCAGTATTCCTGCCTGGAGAACTCTATGGACAGAAGAGACTTGTGGGCTAAGGTGCATGGGGTCCCAAAGAGTTGGACACGTCTGAGCGACTAATGCTTTTTTGCTTTTCTACTTCCTCCTACCAGGGGCCCAGGTTCCCACCCTGTCTTCTAGAGACAAGTTCTGCAATCCCTGCCTTCAAGGAGCTCGAGATCTATTGTGGACATAAGAGCCAAATAAGCATGCACTCACAACATGGAGTGGAAAGACCTGCGGTATTAGGAAGCCGAGAAGGGCTACAGCCACTCAGCCAGGTCACTCAAATCAGGGACACAAGAAGAACGAGAGTGGAGGCTGGGGTTACATGGCTGTAGATGGCCGTTCTCAAAGGTGGAGAAGCTGATGGCCTAGGTGATGACACAGAGACATTGTAAATGAGTCAGTGGAGTGAGAAGGTGGCCCGGCAGCTGGGGACAGATTGGAGAATGAGGCAGACGTGGTCGGAAGTTGACTGCCAGCCCAAGAGGTCCACGCTTCATCCTGCGGGTGTTGAAGAGCAGCTGAAGGATTTGAACTTGGAACTGAGATCCTCACTTGTGTTGCAGAACATTCATTGTAGGCATGGTGTGAGACTCAGAAAGTTTAGCCTGGAGGCGGCTGGACCAGTCAGGAGGCTCCTGAACAGTTAAGAGATGATGAATCTAAAAGAAACAGTCTATAAACTCACCAAGGAATATTTATATAATGACTAGCTCTGACTAGAGCCCAAACTGCAGAAAAATAAATAGAGGTCACAGGTTTAAAGGAACAGAGACTCAAGAAAGGGCTGAGAAGTCATGGGTTCAGACTCACTTGTACTATTCAGTCCTCTGTGACCTCCAGCGAGTGGCTCTGTCTCTGGGGGCCGGGTTCTCAGTGGTTAAAGGCCCTGGAATCCATTTCATCCAGCTCTCAACTTGGCCACTTTTCTGCTGGGTGATCTTGAGCAAGTCACTCAAGATCTTTGTGCCTTTGGCCCCTCATCTATGAAGTAATTTTCCTCCCTAAAGAGTTACCATGAGGATTTAATGTAAGATGAACGTAAAGGGCAGAGCTGGATCCACAAGAATTAAAAAAAACAACAACACAGAAGCTGGGGTGACTGGTGGGGGTGGGGGGTGTTGACATCATTGTTTCTGCCTCGTGAAAGAAGGGTTCTAGACTTGTTTACTTCTCAGGTCTTCGAAGCCATGAATACTTTACCACTGTCTCCCCAGCCAGCAACACAGGGGCCAAGCTTTGGCAACTAATTGAACTATGCAATGCCCAGCTGCAGGGACTGCCACAGAACACCTCCAAAGGACGACAGGAAATTGCCAGACAATGGGAGGCAAATTACCTGGTAGCCTGTTTTGCGAATGTTCCTGCCTGATTCATAGAAGTTGTCATTAATCCATGTCAAATTTTTCTCAGGAGGGCTATAACAATACTCATACATAGAACCATTGTGTGGATGGGCCAGCGTACACACACCGTTGCATCACAGAGCAAGTCATGCTAGTTAACTCCTTAGGGATTTGCAGAGACAGTCCCACACTACTGAACACGCCGTCACCGGGGGAAAACAGTACAGTCTTTACAAAGCAGGCTCTTCAAAGGCAGGACCTCACAAGATAAAATTATGTCAGCTCAGCGGCGCCACCTAGCGTCCCCTAAACAGCAGAACTAACACAGGGCGCTGCTGCTGCTGCTGCTAAGTGGCTTCAGTCGTGTCCGACTCTGTGTGACCCCACAGACGGCAGCCCACCAGGCTCCTCTGTCCTTGCCTGGATTCTCCAGGCAAGAATACTGGAGTGGGTTGCCATTTCCTCCTCCAATTCAAGCATGCATGCCACGTCGTGTCTGACTCTGTGCGACCCCATGGACAGCAGCCCACCAGGCTCCTCCATCCACAGGATTCCCCAGGCAAGAACACTGGAGTGGCTGCCACTTCCTTGTCCAGGGGAGCTTCCCGACCCAGGGACTGAGCTCTCGTCTCCAGTGCCTCCTGCGTTGGCAGGTGGATATTTTCTCCCACCCGTGCAGAAAAAGTGAACTTGTCTGGCCTGAGACTTCTAGCCTCTGAGAAGCCTGCTTGCTAGGTGAGTCCTGGGCTGGCCTTGGGGAACTTGGACTTGGGGAGGGAACTCACCATTCCCAGAAGTGAGAAGAAAGGACTTAAAGTGTGCCAACAATGTGGTTTGTGCTTCTTTTCCGGGAGTCAGGAATTGTGTGCGTGTATCAAGGAGGTGACGCTGTGACGGACCCCTGATAAAGGCCCTGAATCCTGAGTCTCTGAAGAGCTTCCCTGAAGGAAGACTGCTCACAGTGGTGTCATAGCTTGCTGCTGGGGAAATTAAGGGCATCCGGCCCGCCTCCACGGGAGACGAGCCTGGTCTCTTCCGCACTTCACCCCAGGCACCTTTCTCTTTGGCCATTTTCTCTCTGCATCCTTCTGCTGTAGTAAATCAATCATGAATAAACCTCGTGGTGAGTCTTATGGGCCCTTCTAGCAAATGATGAAGACTAGGGTGGCCTTGGGAACCCCAACCCACCTCCCAGGTCCTTAGGAAAGCGTCCGGCTCCCTCTTGACTTCATATTCAGTTTGCAGCTCTGGGGTGTCTTCTTTTCTTCCTACTGTGAGATTCTCCTGGAGGAGTCTGGGTAACTGAGGAGTGAGGGAGAGGCCTCTGTACTTCTAGACATCTGAGAATATTTCGCCCACTCAGCCAGCTTTCGGAACGAACACTGAGCACGATCAAAGAGGACGCAGTAATTGCAAGCGCTCATCAGAGAGGAAGGCTTCCAGAGTTTTCTGGGTTCCTCCCTCAACTACCTTTGTAATGAGGATGGTGGCCCAACCCTTGGGTTTAATTATATAGAGCACAAAGAAAGAAAGTTTCATTTTCTATGTGGCCCAAGGCAGGAGCTGAGAGAAGAATATGCGCTTCCAAATATCCCTCTTATTAAAAAAAAAAAATTGATCTGGAATCTGTCTGCGGCTGGAACATTCTTTTGAGGGGTCGCATAGCTATGTTTAGGGCTTCCCTTGTGGCTCAGATGGTAAAGAATCTGCCTGCAATGCAGAAGACCCAGGTTTGACCCCTGGGTCAGGAGGATCCCCTGAAGAAGGGAATGGCTACCCACTCTGGTATTCTTGCCTGGGAAATCCCGTGGACAGAGGAGCTGGCAGGCTACAGTCCATGGGGTTGCAAGGAGTCCAACACGAATGAGTGACTAACTCACACACACACAGCTGTGTTTGCAAGAGGACAGTGCCTTTACCCAGACCTTCACTCAGATAACATTTCCTAGTCCTCTCTGTGTGCCCTCTGGCTGGAGTGAAAAGGGTGAGTTCTTTCATTACTGTTCAAATTTCTTATGGCTGCTGAAAATCAGTCTTGAGGCAGCAGGGGATCTCAAAGGACATCCTGATTCAACCCAAGTGCGGGGTGATGGTTTCGAGCACCAATTATAGAATAACTTATTTGTAGAACAACCTGGGTTTGCAGGCATAACAATCCTGCAGGAAGGATTGGGTGGGGATGAGTGGTCCCTAGCATGATGTCTAGAGTTAGTGCTCAATAAATCTCAGTGCTTTTCTCCTGCGGGGCAGAAAGATAACATTTCCAGTTTTATCTGTTTGGGTTTGTTCATATCAGTCACGCCATCCAATCTCCTCCATCCTGACTCCCTGCCTTGCTGGGCTGGCTGTCACTGAGTTCCCTCTGTCTGGCTACAGCAGCCAGGGCGCCCACCCCTTGAAGCAGAGCTGCTCTGAGTTGGGAAAATGGTCCTTTCCCCATTAGGCTCAACAAAGGCATTTTCCCCCAGAGGAGCTTTACGAAATGAAAGATTTTGGCTCAAAGAGGGAGGCATCTGAGCTCCCATAATCTGGGGACCCCAGGAGTAGGCAGGAGTGGCACCCAAAGTCTAGAATATTCAGACATCAACACCCCAGACCTGGAAAGGCCCCCTCCTCCTGTCAGCCAGCAGCTCTGCCAGCTCTGATTAAAAGCAAACAATGACTCAGAGATCCTAGTTTAAACAGTGCAGCAGCATTTTGTACTAGAGAAAAATTGAGAGCAATCTAAGAGGCCCACATTGGGAAGGTGGAACAGCCACAGGAGGCAGCAGTACACAGCTGCTAGCAATCCTGGCAATGGGGAGTACTCAGTAACGTGGAAAAAATGCTTACAAAATAAATATTGAGCTCCCAAAGAGGATATAAAATGTGGCTGATCTCTGGGGAAATAAGAAAAGGGAGATTTAGACAAAGCCTTAAAAGTGGCCTCTGGGTGGGGCTGAGATTGTGACTACCCATTGGCTGAGTGGCCTTGAGTCAGTTATCCCATCTCTCTCCCTGCCCCCCAGGCTTCCTGTTCTGTAAAATAAGATTACTGTCTAGTGGTAAAGAACCCTTCTGCCAAAGCAGGAGATATAAGAGATGTGGGTTCCACCCTGGGTCCGGAAGATCCCCTGGAGAAGGACATGGCACCCACTCCAGAATTCTTGCCTGGGGAATCCCATGGACAGGGGAGCCTGGTGGGCTACAGTCCATGGGGTTGCAAAGTGTCGGACATGAAAGAAACAACTTAGCACTCATGCACGCATGTCACAATATCTGCCATGAGGGTTGATATCCAAATGAGAGATTCAGTTCCTGCTTCATAGAAGGGGAATCATAGCAGTAATTTTATGGTTGAATTATTAAAGTTGCGCTGTTTGATTTTGCTAATAGCAGCCTGTTTTGCTTTCATAACTAGTGAGGCAGGATGAGACAAAAGGAAAAGAGAAAAAAGGAGAAAGCAAGAACGAGATTCTCAAATCAGAGAAAATGCTGGTCCACGATGAAATTAATCAGATGCCTATCTCATCAAAATAATGGCCAGATGTTTCTGAAATGATAAGATGTGCCTGTAATCTTAACCTTCTCCCACCAAGAGGTGGAGCCCCACTCCCCGCCGCCCCCACTGGTCCCGAGCCACCCGATGTCTGTAACACCCTCTACACTCATCAGCCCTCCTATTTAATAATTTTCCCTGTTAAAGACCTCGGACCACACAGAGGCATCCCACGATGTGCCCTGCTTTTCTGAGAGCATGGGGGCTTCCAGAACAGCGGCTTTAAAATGGCATCCCGGGGTGGGATTAATTGAAAGGACCACAATTCGCTTCTGCCTCTCTGTCTGCTGGCTCATTGGCATCTTTGCCTGGGCTGGCATCTAACATCTGCTGCTAATTGGGATGGCTCTGCTCCTAGAGAGAGAGGTGATGATTTTACTCCTTATCACCACATATTTACCTGCCCTTAGGGAAGGACTGGGGAGAGGAAAATGATAAACTACACCATTGCGGCTGGGAAATGTATGATGAGTCAAATTAATTGTTCTGCCGAAGCCCTGCGCTTAAATACTGACAGTAGGGCAGGGCAAGGGGGTGAGCTTCTGTATCCCCTCCCCAGAAAAGAACAAATGTTACCAACTCAGAAATCACTGAAAGGTGACTCATTCATTATTAAAGCCAGACCACTCACTGTTATTTTTGTAGAGGCATTGTTTCAACTAAGTCCCAGTTTATGTGGCTTGGGAGTAGGGGCAATAAATTAGATCCCCTTGGCAAAGCAGTGTTCTCATTTATTTTTTCTTTCTCATTCTCTCATTTAACAAACTTTCCCCCCCCCAGTATTTTTATGTTTAGAATATACTTTTGTATGATATCCATTGTATACATAAAATATGCAGCATGCATACTCAGTTCTGTCTGACTCTCTGTGACCTCATGGACTGAAACCCACCAGGCTCCTCTGTCCAAGGGATTCTCTAGGCAAGAATGGAGTGGGTTGCCATTTCCTCCTCCAGGGTATCTTCCCAACCCAGATATCAAACCAGTGTCTCCTGGATTGATAGCCAGATTCTTTACCACTGTGCCATCTGAGAAGCCCATACATACAATATACAGTTGTATAATTAAGAATGAACCAGCAGAGACATCCAGCAGACATTTATATGCAGGCTTTTGTGTGGACATAAGTGTTCAGTTTATTTTGATAAATACCAAAAAGCATGATTGGATTGTATGGATATTTATAGCAGTTCTATTCATAATTGCCAAAGCTTGGATGTAATCAAGTTGTCCTTCAGCAGGTGAGTGGCTAAATAAACTAGGTACATCCAGACACAGAGGCTTTCTTTGTGACTCAGCGGTAAAGAATCTGCTTGCAATGCAGGAGACACAAAAGATGCGGGTTTGATCCCTGGGTCAGGAAGATCCCCTGGAGCAGGAAATGGCAACTCACTTCAAGACACTTGCTCCTTGGCAGGAAAGCTATGACAAACCTAACCAGTGTATAAAAAAGCAGAGACATCACTTTGCTGATAAATGTCCATATAGTCAAAACTATGGTTTTTCCAGTAGTCATGTACGGAGGTGAGGGTTGGACCTTAAAGAAGGCTGACGCTTCCAAATTGTGGTGCTGGAGAAGACTCTTGAGAATCCCTTGGACTGCAAGAAGATCAAACCAGTCAATCTTAAAAGAAATCAGTCCTGAATATTCATTGAAAGAACTGATGCTGAAGCTGAAGCTTCAATACTTTGGCCACCTGATGGGAAGAGCTTACTCATTGGAAAAGACCCTGATGCTGGGAAAGATTGAGGTCAGGAGGAGAAGGCGACAACAGAGGATGAGATGGTTGGATGGCATCACCGATTCAATGGATATGCATTTGGGCCAACTCTGTGAGATAGTGAAGGTCAGGGAAAGCTGGCGTGCTGCAGTCCCCGGGGTCGAAAACAGTCGGACATGACTTAGCGACTGAACAACAACATCCAGACAATGGAATATTATTTGGAGCCAAAAACAAATGAGCTTTCAAGCCATGAATAGACATGGAGGAAACTTTAATGCATATTATTAAGTAAAAGAAGCCAACCTGAATATATTGCATGAGTCCAAATATGTGACATTCTGGAAAGGACAAAATTACTGACATACCTTGAAGATACTTTGACTTTGGTTTCAATGTCTCACAATCAAGTGAATATCATGATTAAGTGAGTCACATGAATTTTTGGTTTCCCAGCACATGTAAAAGTTACATTTACATTACCCTATATTAAAAAGCAGAGACATTACTTTGCCAACCAAGGTCCGTCTAGTCAAGGCAATGGTTTTTCCCGTGGTCATGTATGGATGTGAAAGTTGGACTGTGAAGAAGGCTGATCGCCGAAGAATTGATGCTTTTGAACTGTGGTGTTGGAGAAGACTCTTGAGAGTCCCTTATACTGCAAGGAGATCCAACCAGTCCATTCTAAAGGAGATCAATCCTGGATGTTCATTGGAGGGACTGATGCTAAAGCTGAAACTGCAATACTTTGGCCACCTCATGCGACGAGTTGACTCACTGGAAAAGACTCTGATGCTGGGAAAGGTTGGGGGCGGGAGGAGAAGGGGACGACAGAGAATGAGATGGCTGGATGGCATCACCGACTCTGTGGACATGAGTTTGAGTGAACTCCGGGAGTTGGTGATGGACAGGGAGGCCTGGCGTGCTGTGATTCATGGGGTCGTGGAGAGTCGGACACGACTGAGTGACTGAACTGAACTGAACTGATAGTCGAAGTGTGTAATACTGTGGTCTTTTAAAACAATCTATATACCTTAATTAAAAAAAATACTTTCCTGCTAAGAAAATGCTAACTAGCATCTGAGTCTTCAGCAAATTGGGGTCTTTTTGCCGGTGGAGGGTCTTGCCTCCTTGTTGATGGCTGATGACTGATAACGGTGGTGGTTGTTGAAGACTGGGATGGCTGTGACAATTTCTTAAAATAAGAGAATGACGAAATTTATTGCATTAATTGCCTCATCCTTTTGTGAATGATTTCTCTATAGCATGCAAAGCTGTCTGATAGCATTTTACCTACAGCAGAACTTCTTTCATCATTGGCATCAATCCTCTCAAACCCTGCCATTGCTTTAACAACTAAATTTATATAATACAGTCTTCACAGCATCTTCACCAGGAGTAGATTCCATCTCAAGAAACCACTTACTTTTGCTCAGCCATGAGAAGCAACTATTCCTTTGTGAAAGTTTTATCGTGAGATGGCAGCAATTCAGTCTTCAGGCTCCAGGCTTCCCAGGTGGTAAAGAACCCGCCTGCCAATGCAGAGGACATGAGAGACTAGGGTCCGACCTCTGGGTCGGGAAGATCCCCTGGAGGAGGGCATGGCAACCCACTCCAGTATTCTTGCATGGACAGAGGAGCCTGGCGGGCTACAGTCATGGGGTCACAGAGAGTCGGACATGGCTGAGCGACTCAGCACTCTGCTTCTCATTCTGGTTCTCTTGCTGTTTCCACCACATCCGCAGTGACATCCTCCATGGAAGTCTTGAACCCTTTCAGGTCATCCGTGAGGATTGGAACCAACTTCTTCCAAACTCCTGTTAATGTAAATATTTTGACCTCGTCCCATGAATCATAGCGCTTCCCTTGTGGTTCACCTGGTAAAGAATCCTCCTGCAATGCAGGAGACCTGGGTTCCATCCCTGGGTTGGGAAGATCCCCTGGAGAAGGGAACGGCTACCCACTCCAGTATTCTGGCCTGAAGAATTCCATGAACTGTATAGTCCAAAGGGTCACAAAGAGTCAGTGTTCTTAATGGCATCTAGAATGGTGACTCCTTTCTGGAAAGTTTTCTATTTACCCTGCTCAGATCCATCAGTGGGATCATTATCTATGGCAGCTATAGCCTTATGAAATGTATTTTTAAAAAACATCTTAAACTTCCCTTTGTGCTGGGGTATAGCTGATTAACAAACAATGTAGTGATAATCTCAGGTGAATAGCGAAGGGACTCAGCCATACATATACACGGATCCATTCTCCCCGCAAACAGTCCTCCCATCCAGGCTGCCACATAACAATCAGCAGAGTCCCATGTGCTGTACAGTGGGTCCGTGTGGGGTATCTGTTCTAAATATAGCAGAGCGTGCATGTCCATAATGGACTTTCCAGGTGGCGTGGGTGATAAAGGATTCGCCCGCCAGTGCAGGAGACACAAGAGACCCAGGGTCACCCAACCCAGAAATGGCATCCCACTCCAGTATTCTTGCCTGGAAAATTTCATGAGCAGAGGAGGCTGGCAGGCTATAGTCCACGGAGCCACAAAGAGTTAGACACGACTGAGTGACTGGCACACACACACAAACATGTCCAAGCAAAACTCCCTAACTATTGCTTCCCCTTATCCTTCCCGGGAAATGCATTTCTTAAATAAGATGTGGCAATCAAAATTAGCCCTTAATCCCTGGGCAGTAGAATGGATGTTGTATAAGCTCTCCGGTTTGTTCAGTCACTCAAGCTGTGTCCGACTCTTTGCAACCCTGTAGACTGCAGCACGCCAGGCTTCCTGGTTCTTCTCTATCTCTGGGAGTTTGCTCAGATTCATTTCCATTGAGTCTGTGATGCTATCTAACCATCTCATCCTCTGCCACCCCTTCTTTTGCCTTCGATATTTCCCAGCATCGGGGACTTTTTCAATGAATCGGCTTTTCTCATCAGGTGGCCAAAGTATTGGAACTTCAGCTTCAGCAACAGTCCTACCAGCAAATATTTAGGGTTGATTTACTTTAGGATTGATCTACAGCCATACCAATCTGCATGCACCCGATCTCGTCTACCTGATGTATTAGCGGGCAGGAAAATGATATTAATCTCATTGCGTGTTTCCATCAGAGCTCTTGGGTGACCAGGTGCATGGTCAGTCAGCCATTTCATTTTCAAGAGAATCTTTTTTCCTGAGCAGTAGGTATCAGCAGTGGGCTTAAAATATTCAGTAAACAGATGTGCTGTCATTCAGACTTTGTCATTTCTTCCATTTAGCAAAGGCAGAGACAAGATAGCAAAATTCTTAAGGGCCCTAGGATTTTCAGTTTGGTAAATGAGCACTGGCTCCAACTTAAAATCAACAGCTTAAGATTACCACCGTAACAAGATAGTCAGCCAGTCCTTTGAAGCTCTGAAGTCAAGCATTGACTTCTCCTCTGGGGCTATGGAAGTCCTCGATGGTATCTTCCAATAGAAAGCTGTTTCACCTACACTGATGGTCTGTTGTTTAGTGTAGCCACCTTCATAAATTATCTTGACTAGAGTTTCTGGATAACTTACTGCAGCCTCTACATCAGCACTTGCTGATTCACCTCACACTTTATGTTGTGGGGATGGCTTCTTTCCTAAAACCTCATGAACCAATCTCTGGCTATCGGTTCAGACTTCTCTTTGGCGGCTTCCTCGCCTCTCTCAGCCTTCACAGAATTGAAGAGAGTCAGGATCTTGCTCTGGATTGCATGCTGCATGCTGCTCACTCAGTCATGTCCGACTCTTTGTGACCCCGTAGACTGTAGCCCGCCAGGCTCCTCGGTCTGTGGGATTTTCCACACGAGACTCCTGGAGTGGGTTGCCACTTCCTCCTCCAGGGGATCTTCCCAACCCAGGGACCAAAGCCGTGTCTCTTGCTCCCCTGTATTGACAGGCAGGTTCTCTACCACTAGTGCCACCTAGGAAACTGACTCTGGTTTAGGCTTTGGTTAAAGGAATGTTGTGTCTGGTGGGATCTTCCTCCCAGACCACTACACCCTTCTCTAGATCATCGATAAGGCTGCTTTACTTTTTTTGTCAATTTATGCGTTCACTGGAGTAGTACCTTTAATTTCCTTCAAGAACTATACCCTTGCATTCACAACTTGGGCAATTGTTTGGGGCAAGGCCTAGCTTTAGGCCTATCTTAGCTTTCAGCATGCCTTCTTCAGTAAGCTTAGTAATTTCTAGTTTTTGATTTAAAGTGAGACATGTGACTCCTCCTGTCACTTGAACACTTAGAGGCCATTGTAAGGTTATTCACTGACTTAATTTCAGTCTTGTTGGGTCTCAGGGAATAGGGAGGCCCAAGGAGAAGGAGATGAGATGGGGGAGTAGCTGATCGGTGGACAGTCAGAAAGCACACAACACTGACCCACCAAGTTCTGTGTCTCATATGGGCTCAGATTGTGGAGCCCCAAAGCAGTTAGAACAGTAACATCAACAAGAGTTCTGATTGGTGGACCACTGGTGATCCAGTGGTTAGGACTTGTGCTCCCAATGCAGGGGGCATGGGTTCTCTCCTGAGTCAGAGAACTCACATCCTGCATGCTGCAGGTACAGCCAAAAAAAATTACAGATCACCATATGAATATACTAATGGAAAAGTCTGAAATACCGTGAGGTCATCAAAATGTAACACAGAGACAAGCAGTGAGTAAACGTTGTTGGGAAAATGGTGCCATAGACATGCTCAGCACGGGGTTAGCACAAACCTTCAATTTGTTAAAGATACAATATCTGCAAAAAAAGAAAGGGCAATAAAGCAAGGCATGCCTATGTGGAGACAGTCAAAAGATCAGTGGTTTCCAGGGTGCAGGAAGGAGGAACTCACAGGCAGAGCAGAGGGTGTTTAGGGACTATTTTGCAACACATTACAATGGTGGATACAAGTCATTATGTTGCTTTCGTTGTTGTTTAGTCACTCAGTCATGTCCAACTCTTTGCAACCCCATGGACTGTAGCCCTCCAGGCTCCTCTGTCCATGGGATTCTCCAGGCAAGAATACTGGACTGGGTTGCCATTGCCTCCTCCAGGGGATCTTCCCAACCCAGGAATTGAACCCCTGTCTCCTACATTGGCAGGCAGATTCTTTACCACTGAGCCACCAGGCAAGCCCACAAGTCATTATACCTGTGTCCAAATCTGTAGAAAGTGTGACACCAAGAGTGAACCTTCACGTAAACTGTGGGCTTTGGCTGATAAGGATGTGTGGACGTGGGTTAACCAGCTATAACAAAGGTATGGCTCTGGTGCAGGATGTTCAGAGTGTTGAGACTGCCTGTATGGGGGCAGGGAGGATATGGGAATTCTAGGCTTTTCTCTAACCTACAACTACTCTTAAACATAAAGTTTATTAATTAAAAACAGTTTTTCGAATGCGTGAACGACACGATTACTCCTTCCTCCTGTCCCCATGGGTGTTGCTTGAACTATGACGTCTCCACTCAGATCATTCTATTCCATGTTCAAGTTTTACAACTTTTACATGTCTCTTTGCCCCATAAGCCGTAAGTGCAAAGATTCTCTACCCTGCGCTGGAGGCTCTGCTGGATTATCAAGATGAAGCAAGAGTGCACATTCCCAGGGACTTGCCTGGTGGTCCAGTGGTTAAAGAATCCACCTTGCAATGCAGGGGACATGGGTTCAATCCCTAGTTGGGGAACTAAGATCCCACATGCCACGGAGCCACTAAGCCCATGAGCCACAACTACAGAATCCATACGCTGCGATGAAAGATCCCGCAGCATGCAAGGAAGATACCGTGTGCTGAAACCAAGACCCAACACAGCCAAACAAATGAATAGATAGTGTGCTTAGTCATGTCAGACTCTTTGCAGCCCCATGGACTGTAGCCTTCCAGGTGCCTCTATCCATGGAATTTTCCAGGCAAGAATACTGGAGTGGGTAGCCATTTCTTTCTCCAGGGGATCTTCTGGACCCAGGGGTAGAACCTGAGGCTCCTGCATCTCCTGCGTTGGCAGGTAGATTCTTTACCACTCCATCACCTGGGAAGCCCAAGTAAATAAAAGAGTGCAAATTCCCAATGCTCTTAAAGACAAATATGGACAAATCAGACCCTATCTCAGGATGACATCACAATGACAAAATCAAACCATTGATTGCTGCCAGCGTTCGGAGAAGCCATCCAGTCCTCCTGGTTTTGCAAACTATTTTCAGTATTAGAATCAATTTTTCAAATGAACTGACAGAGCCCCAAACATAAAAGAGTTAACAGAGTGGAAAAACAGTGCTCTTCTGCACAGATGGAGGCTGGATCCCTGAGACATGTCTGCAAAGTCAGGGCTCCTGGGATCCCTTTGAGATGCACTGATTCGGCCTCCCCCTGTGTTTTGCACACAGCATGCTAGGCCCCCAAACAAGGAGAAGCCTTACAAACACCGGGAGAAGTCCATAGCCTACAATCTATTTGCCTCTTTAGCTCATGCCCTTACACTCTCCAAAATACATCCTGGGCTCCAACTGTATCAGACCTGCATTTCTGCAAATGTTTCATATCTCAGGCTTCTGTGCCTTTGCCCCACAGTCAAGATGCAGCTCTGATATCACCTCCTCCAAGAAGTCTTCCTGTGCCACCACCCTTGACCCATCCATTTTACCCCAGGGATGGAGGTTGGTCAAGTAGAAGCCAGCACCTCCAGGAATAGGTAGAACCTAAACCTAACAGCCTAGGTGGGTGCAAACCAAACTCTGACGTGCAAACCAGCAGAGTGGTGTTAGGAGGGCCTGGGGAACTGCACCTAATGACCTGATTTCAGAAGAAAACAAGAGCCAGCGATGCGTCTTAAGCCAACAGATACCCAAGTGACCACTGCTGCTGCTGCGAAGTCACTTCAGTCGTGTCCGACTCTGTGTGACCCCATAGACGGCAGCCCACCAGGCTCCCCGGTCCCTGGGACTCTCCAGGCAAGAACACTGGAATGGGTTGCCATTTCCTTCTCCAGTGTGTGAAAGTGAAAAGTGAAAGTGAAGTCGCTCAGTCATGTCTGACTCGTAGCGACCCCATGGACCGCAGCTGTGATTAAAAGCCATAAACACAGACAAGAAAAAGAAAAAGTAGATCAGGGAAATGTTTCTATGCCTAAGATCCCTCCGTGAGCCGCAGATTCCGTGTTCCTTGCCCCGGAATAAGACCCTTAGGATCTGACCCGGGGACCTCCCACGACCCCTCTCCTTTCCCTGCGCTCTCCCAGGACCCTCCAGAAGCAAGGAACTGATCCCACGCAGGGCCCTCATCCCCCGTTTCTGTATCTCCCCCCCCGTCCCTCGAGCGCGGGGACTGCTCCCAGTCTCTCTGTCCCTCCGCTCACCCCAGTGTCCAGCCGGTGTCGGGCACAGAACCGGCCCGCAAAGGTTTGCAGAATCGGGTACCATCCAAGCCTTGGTGGTAACGCCCGGTTTTCCGCGGGGCTGCAGCGCCCTCTGCCGGGCGCCTCTCGCGGCCGCGGGGCACTCACCGGAGTCGGGGCGTTCACCACTGAGAGGTTGTACCCGTAGAGGAAGGAGGAGCCGAAGGCGCCCACGAGAGATGCCACGATCAACGAGCAGGACCAGTCCTGGGAAAGCAGAGCAAAGCACGTCAGAGCTGGCGCTCGAGGGGCACAGCCAGGGGCCCGCAGGACGCAGGTGGGCTGTCCTCTTCCCTGGAGAGGAATCCCAGGGTAATGATGCCAGCCGTCCAGGAGGGGCTCCCGTCCGGGTCCGGTCCAGGTGGGCGTGGCCCGCCCAGGGAGCTCGGTTTGCCGTCAGTCCCCCCGGCCACATGATTGCCCCCTTTGTCGGGCTGCAAGATATCTGTGCAACGCACACCTAACGTCCTTTCGCAGGTGCTGTTAGCAGCTACATCCCTGTGATTTTAGCACAATCTGGCCAGTCTCTGACTCATCTCCGAGGTAAAAAGCAAAGCCAAGCTAAACTTCCAGCAGCTGCAGCTGGGTTCTCGCTAAAAGCTACGGGCCAGCCATCTGTTCTCAGCCCTTTCTGGGAATTCTCCCACAGACTCCTAGGATCAGTACATTTTATCCTGATTTTACAGGTGAGGAAACGGAGGCAGGGAGTGAAGGAAAGTAGCCTGCAGTTAAAACTCCCCTCCGGGTCCTCCCCACCCTTCTGTGCAAAACAAAGAACTCTCTCACCCGGAAAAAAAAAATATATATATGTTAAGGTTGATTCGGTCCCAGCCCCTCTGGCCAATCTCCAGAATTCTTTGCCCAAGCCGTTTAAGAGATAACTAATACGAACGACCTTGGAGTAGAACTGGCCCCTTCAGTTCAGTTCAGTTCAGTTGCTCAGTCGTGTCCGACTCTTTGCCACCCCATGAATCACAGCACGCCAGGCCTCCCTGTCCATCACCAACTCCCGGAGTTCACTCAAACTCAGATGCCATCCAGCCATCTCATTCTCTGTCGTCCCCGTCTCCTCCCACCCACAATCCCTCCCAGCATCAGACTCTTTTCCAGTGAGTCAACTCGTCGCATGAGGTGGCCAAAGTATTGCAGTTTCAGCTTTAGCATCAGTCCCTCCAATGAACACCCAGAATTGATCTCCTTTAGAATGGACTGGTTGGGTCTCCTTGCAGTCCAAGGGACTCTCAAGAGTCTTCTCCAGCACCACAGTTCAAAAGCATCAATTCTTCCGCAATCAGCTTTTTTCACAGTCCAACACTCACATCCATACATGACCACAGGAAAAACCATAGCCTTTGACTAGATGGACCTTTGTTGGCAAAGTAATGGCTCTGCTTTTTAATATGCTACCTAGGTTGGTCATTAACTTTCCTTCCAAGGAGTAAGTGTCTTTCAATTTCCTGGCTACAATCAGCATCTGCAGTGATTTTGGAGCCCCCAAAAATAAAGTCTGACACTGTTTCCACTGTTTCCCCACCTATTTCCCATGAAGTAATGGGACCAGATGCCATGATCTTTGTTTTCTGAATGTTGAGCTTCAAGCCAACCTTTTCACTCTCCTCTTTCACTTTCATCAAGAGGCCTTTGAGTTCCTCTTCACTTTCTGCCATATGGGTGGTGTCATCTGCATATCTGAGGTTACTGATATTTCTCCTGGCAATCTTGATTCCAGCTTGTGCTTCTTCCAGCCCAGCGTTCCTCATGATGTACTCTGCATAGAAGTTAAATAAACAGGGAGACAATATACAACCTTGACGTACTCCTTTTCCTATTTGGAACCAGTCTGTTGTTCCATGTCGAGTTCTAACTGTTGCTTCCTGACCTGCATACAGGTTTCTCAAGAGGCAGGTCAGGTGGTCTGGGATTCCCATCTCTTTCAGAATTTTCCACAGTTTATTGTGATCCACACAGTCAAAGGCTTTGGCATAGTCAATGAAGCAGAAATAGATGTTTTTCTGGAAATCTCTTGCTTTCTCCATGATCCAGCAGATGTTGGCAATTTGATCTCTGGTTCCTCTGCCTTTTCTAAAATCTGCTTGAACATCTGGGAGTTCACGGTTCACATATTGCTGAAGCCTGGCTTGGAGAATTTTGAGCATGACTTTACTAGCGTGTGAGATGAGTGCAATTGTGCGGTAGTTTGAGCATTCTTTGGCATTCCCTTTCTTTGAGATTGGAATGAAGACTGACCTCTTCCAGTCCTGTGGCCATTGCTGAGTTTTCCAAATTTGCTGGCATATTGAGTGCAGCACTTTCACAGCATCATCTTTCAGGATTTGAAATAGCTCAATTGGAATTCCATCACCTCCACTAGCTTTGCTCGTAGTGATGCTCTCTAAGGCCCACTTGACTTCACATTCCAAGATGTCTGGTTCCAGGTGAGTGATCACGCCATCGTGATTATCTTCATCGTGAAGATCTTTTTTGTACAGTCTTCTGTGTATTCTTGCCACCTCTTCTTAATATCTTCTGCTTCTGTTAGGTCCATACCATTTCTGTCCTTTATCGAGCCCATCTTTGCATGAAATGTTCCCTTGATATCTCTAATTTTCTTGAAAAGATCTCTTGTTTTTCCTATTCTGTTGTTTTCCTCTATTTCTTTGCATTGATCGCTGAGGAAGGCTTTCTTATCTCTCCTTGCTATTCTTTGGAACTCTGCATTCAGATGCTTATATCTTTCCTTTTCTCCTTTGCTTTTCGCTTCTCTTCTTTTCACAGCTATTTGTAAGGCCTCCTCAGACAGCCATTTCGCTCTTTTGCATTTCTTTTCCATGGGGATGGTCTTGGTCCCTGTCTCCTGTACAATGTCACGAACCTCCGTCCAGAGTTCATCAGGCACTCTATCAATCAGATCTAGTCCCTTAAATCTATTTCTCACTTCCACTGTATAATCATAAGGGGTTTGATTGGCCCCTTAAGACAGTAGATTTCCACATACATATCTCTATGGATATAGATACTCTTTTCTTGGGTCAGTGCAGCAGCTCACTAATCTGATTGCTGCCTCTTCACCTCATTAAAGGTGATCTGTTCCTGTAAAGTGCCATTCTCCTTTTTTCTGAACCTTGCCTTCTCTACCTCCCTTACCCTACACGGAGCAGTCCCTGGTGGTGTCTGGGATGGAGACCAGAGCCCACCCAGGTGGTCTGGCTCCAGTCCCCCTGAAGCACCCACTGCACCACACTGCCTCCCCCCACTGCCTTCTCTCCGGGGTGCAGCGTCTCAGGGGTTGACGCTGCTGGCGGCCCCAGCAGGCACACACACCCACGCACGCTCTGTTCCAGGCTGAGCTGTCCACCTACAGGCTGGTGTGAGCAGCTTAGGGCAAGGACCTGCAGACAGAGAGAGACAGGGCTTGGCCTGGAGGACCAAGCATCTGTCTCCATGTAATCCTGCCCGCTGGACCCATCCGTGGATGGCCACCGCCACCACAGAACCAGGAGTACAAGCAGCTGGGCCCCTTGGCAAAGGCTGGTCAGAAGGCAAGGCCTGGAGGTGGGAAGGGGCTGCCATCCTAACCTGGCCAGGAAAGCGTGGACCACTTGTCAGACAGGGGGACCCGGTGCTCTCGGAAGGCACTTTCTCTCCATCATTGTGTGTGTGTGTGTGCGTGCGTGTGTGTGTGTTCTAGGTGCTGGGCCTTAACGAAGCTCCAGGGATGCAGCAGCAGACATGATATTAAGAGATGAGGTCCACGGTTTAAGGAAGGGAATAAATCAAACACTGACCAGAAAAGGAAGCTAGACTCTGACAGCCAGTTCCCGGCTTGGCCCACCTTGGCAGCGTCCTCCAGCACAGGCTCCAGTGCCGGCCTGCTCCACCATGGCTGTGGGACCTGTCCAGGGTCTTGACCTTTCTGGGTCTCAGCTTGCCCAGCTGTAAAATGGGCAAATTGTAGCCACAGCTGTATAGACTGTTGTGGATGTGCAGCTGCCTGAGGACGTTGAGAGGGTGTGTGCACACAGCCGGTGTTCTGAACAGCTGTTTACTTCGTTTTCTCTCTCTGCTCCTTCTGACCAAGCTGTACAGAATAGCTGTTGGCTAAGCTATGTGCCAAGGCCTCTCGCGCCGGTTAAAGCCTCTGTGCCCTCTGAAATCCTCCCTTCTGGAGACCTTCATATCTAAGACCCATTGAAAGTTGCCCTGAAAGTCCCGCCTCCTCATTTTTACTTTTCTATCAATTGTGTCTGACCCCCATCTCTGCCAGTTACAATTGTGTAAGCTTAGACCAGTGGTATAGCTCCTCTGTGACTCGAAGTCCTCATCTGTGAAATGGGGATGTTAATAGACCTGTTATGGAGTCCAAGCAGACCGAGAAGACGGCAGACAAATGTCTCAAAACAACCATCTTATCAGGGTCTGGATGCCTGGCTCTTTTCTAGAACAGAGATGGGGAGCTGGGGAGTTGTGAGGAAACAAAGTAAAACGATCATTAATCTTGCAAGTATCTCCTAGAATGATAAGTCTCTGGCAGGGGCTGTGTTAGCTTTTTCCTTTCTGCAGTGTTCTGAACAAAGGCACTTGAACAGTCTGGCAGAGGGACAGGGTTCTCTGAGGCAGGCCCTTATGTATGATCACAGTAACAAAAGCAATGAAAAGTAAGTCAAAGAAACAGATCCAAAACGGAGTCAGAATTGGCCCTTCCCTGCAACAGACCCACCTCATGGGATATTCTGCAGAAGAAAGAAGTTAGAGTAGGTGTCCAGGGCTAGGTTCCCTGAGTATCAACAGCAGAGGCTGGACAATTGGCATGGGTCTTACTTTTGGAGGGTGGGGGTCTTGCTTCCAGGCCCCAAACCTGCTGAGAAAGTGCCCTGTAAATGCTGGTGATTGGACAGAGGCCAGAAGGAGGACTTATGGACCATAGAGATGGATGTTGGCAAGTGTGGGGTCAGAGTACTTTCTGCAGTAAAAGGAGTGGGAACTGAATGGGATGCACTGATGGAACAGAATCACTTTTGGACACCATGCCCATCCTCCATCGCCTTTCGTCTTTAAACTCAACCTCTGGGGCTCAGCCCAGATGTTGTTCCTTTTGATCCCTGGGCTGTGCGGGTCCCCGGGCTTCTCTCACTCCTAGCCTTGGTCATTATGTCCCATCAGAGAGCAGAGAAGCACAGGTGAGTGCTCTGTCCCCTAGAACCCCCACCCCTGCATGCCTGCCAGGTCTCACCACCCACCCCAAGGTGGGGATGGAGACAATGGGAGGGGACAGCACTGCGCATACAATGAGAGCAGTTCTCTGTGTGGCCTCATCGCCCGAGCACAGCCACGCTGCCAGAAGAAGCCAGCGGGAGCCCAGGGAGCTGCGACATCAGAGCTGGAGCCCCGCATCCAACATCACAGGGTCCAGGAGCCAGGAGTCAAGACCAGAGGCTTTTCAGGAAGGCAGAGAGAGCCCTCCGTGGCCTGGACAGAGGCCAGGTGCTGTGTTTACCTTTCTTCTCCTCCTGCCCAGCATCACAGTCCTCGAATGGGCACGCTCGTGAGGCCCTGGGTGGCTGTGGCTAAGGGAATCTGAGCCCATGTCCTGTTTGACGAAGACCCACCTGCTGGCCCTCCCAGCAGCTGGCTCGCCCGAAGCACCTTCAGTAGGGGCTCTGCCAGGCCATCTCCCTGAATCAGGAGGCAGAGGGAGGGCAAGGGGGTGCCAAACAGAAAATGTGGCAATTGTTCTTGTCTGAACAGGAAATAGGCAATAAAAATTTTCCCCATTCACAGGTCCTCACCGCAGCAGCTGGAGGGCCCTGAAAAGGAAATTTCTCTTCCCAGAAATCACCACTCTGAGTACCTGATTCTTCTGTCTACTTTAAAAAAAGAAAGAAAGAAATTGCCTAGCGTAAGAGTTGTGAATTTTTATTTGGGGCAAAATGAGGACTGCAGCCCAGGAGACAGCACCTCAGATAGCTCTGAGAAACTGCTCCAAAGAGGTGGTGGGGGAAGGTGAATATATGTATGATTTGGGTGAAGGGGTTGGTTTAGTCACTCAGTCATGTCCGACTTTTGCGACCCCATGGACTGTAGCCCACCAGGCTCCTCTGTCCATGGGATTTCCCAGGCAAGAATGCTGGAGTGGATTGCCATTTCCTCCTCCAGGGGATCTTCCTGACCCAGGAATCAAACCTGGGTCTCCTGCATTGCAGGCAGATTCTTTACCGACTGAGCTATGAGGGAAGCCCAATGGTTTTAGAAAAGGCAGAGGAACCAGAGATCAAATTGCCACCATCCGCTGGATCATCAAAAAAGCAAGAGAGTTCCAGAAAAACATCTATTTCTGCTTCATTGACTATGCCTAAGCCTTTGACTGTGTGGATCACAATAAACTGTGGAAAACTCTGAAAGAGATGGGAATACCAGACCACCTGGGGGAAGGGGAGTTCATGCAATCAAGCACTTAGCTTGGCAAAAGTTTTCTGCTAGTCACGAGGAGCAGATGTCACCAAGAAGGGATGAAGTGCTTTTCTAGATATGAAGAGATGTAAGAATTGAACTCATAATATCAGCTCCTGAAAATATCTATCTGAAGACCTGTCCTGCCAGTTTTCCAGAGCGCAGAGTGCCCCAATTCCCTATCTCCATCCTGAAATCCCTTCAGGGGATGTTGAAGGTCAGCAGCTGCAGGAGCTGAAGATTTAATCTTTGCAGAGGTAGGTGAAAGTGAAAGTGAAAGGTGCTCAGTTGTGTCCGACTCTTTGTGACCCCATGGACTGCCCATGGAATTCTCTAGGCCAGAATACTGGAGTGGGTAGCCTTTCCCTTCTCTGGGAGATCTTCCCAACCCAGGGATCGAACCCAGGTCTCCCACACTGCAGGCAGGCAGAGGTAGATGGCACGTGCCAATTTGAAGTTGACACTTTCTCTGGCGTCTTTTTCTTTCCCCTCTTAAGGCCAGCTTGCTGGGAGGGGAGCAACTAGCATGAACCCAGAGCAAAATCTCCCTGAGGCCTGGGACAGACAGATCACTGACTATTGGAGAAGCCTGGCAGGGTTCCAACCCTGGCTCCACGGCTATTTAGCTGTGTGTCCTGAGGCAAGTTGATTTGCTTCTCTGAGCTACCACATTTACAGGTATAAAATGGGAGTTTGATCTCACCCTGAAAATCCTGCAGTTATTCTGAGACTCAAATAGAAAATGCACAGTCCTGAGCAACATATTGGAGATGAAGACAGACTGCCATGCAGCTCTAGAACAAGTGGGGAAGTTGTGGGTTTGGAAGAAAAAGAATTTGCCACCAGTTGTTACTCTGCCCTGCTCATTCAGGTGGGCTGGCTCAGGGAAAGTATTAAGGAGGCAAGAGCCCTCATGCACACCAGGATGTCATGCGAATTAACTCCCTGTGTGGCTGAATTGCTCAGATGTCAGAGAAGGGCCTTCAATCATGTCTAGGACATGCCTTGGCCATTTGCGCCCAGAGCAGAGACCAGGTGCAGAGGCTGGCAGAATGATGGCAGGCTCGGGGAACAGAGGACCCCTAGAAGGCCAGGGCAGCTGCAAATCCACAAAAGACAGACCCGAAGCCGGCAACCTGGGTTTAATGGAAAGCGCAAGGTGAAATAAAAGCTCTGGATCACGGCAGAATTTCTGGGAGCATGGATTGTCAAGTGCACATAAAGACATCCAGCTCCGGGGATGCAGATCAGTGGGAAGGGAGCCGCTCAGTGGGGAACTGAAGCTGCCAAAAGGAAAAAGCCAACCCTGAATAATTAGGCTGGTTATTTACTGAGTGCGTGAATCATTCAGTGCAATGTTCATTCTGCAGATCAGTCATGCAGGGAGGCCGCTGGGAGAGTTGGCTCTTTCTGAAATCAATTTTCTGCCAGTTGGCCAGCTCCCCTCCCAGAGCCAGGTCCAGAGCAGGGTTCTAACATGGAGGCTCTCGATTGTGACATCACACGCGAGAGCTGAGGATTCCCCTGGGAAACATGGAGGAGGCACTGAGCCAACCTGGAGCTGATCCTGGAAGACTTCCTGGAAGAGGTGATTCCAGAGCCGACTCTAACAGGATGAGCAAGCCAGGGGAATAATGCAGGAAGGGCGTGGGGTGAGAGGGCAGAGCCCGTCCTGCAGACACGGATGCCCTGGGGTGTGGGGAGAAGCAAAATAATTGAGTGAGTTGGGGCCTAAAGTGTGGGAGGGGCAGCATGGCTATTTCACTGTGCAGAGAGGAACCCGCTCTGCGGTCCCATGGGGCATCTTATTCATCATCTCATTTCCTCCTCCACCCGCTCCTTGACTCAGGCCTTTCCACATATCCACCCTGGTCTCCTCATCTTTAACGGGGCGGGGTGGGGGAGGGGTGTCTCCCTGATCTTGCTAAAACTCACATTGGGTCAGTAACCTGCGTTTGTCATTTAAAATGGTTCCATGTTCCCCGTGGTGGTTGAAAACACTAAAGGCCTGACCACCAAAACGGGGTGCAGACTGGAGATGGAGTGGAGCGTGGGGGGGGGGGGCGGGGGGTGGAGGGTGGGACAGCCTTCCAGCAGCTGCCCTGACCCTGCGCTGCATGAGGGGCTCTCCCAGAAACCCGGACTGGACACCACTCAGTGGAACAAAAGAAACTTACAGGAAGTCACTTCCCCTTTTTGTTGTGCAGCCTGGAGGCGGTGCTTAGCCTGAAGAATTCCTCTTATTGGTGAAACTGACTGTCAATCGTCCCCCCAGCCCTCCTGCAAACCAGCCCAGAGGTGAGCAGTGATGTCATACACCTGAAATGGGAGCCCAACTGTCCTGGTTCAAGTTCCAGGATGGGCTTGCCTATTTAGGAAGCCTGGCCTTGGGGTTAACTGTGCTTCCTTCCTTCAGACAGATGGGGGTTCTTGGATTCCCAGGGGGCACCCCAGAGCATCCCAAGGTTAGAAAACAGAGAGCTCCATTCTTTTGAAAGCCTTGATGAGCCTGATGAGAGCTGCTCTCTCTGCTTGCCACAGCTCAGCAGGTTAACCCCCCAACAGTGGCACCCAAAGGACTGCCTGGCTTTGGGTCTCAGCCTCGCTTCTGACAACCTGTGAGCTCTTGGGCAAGTTTCTCAGCCTCTCTGGCACGGTGTGCTCATCTATCAAATGGGCCTGATGACGGCGCCACCGCCTCTTAGACTTGCTAAGGTTTGAGGAGTTTGTGCACGGAGAACACTAAAAACCCTGGAACCTAAAACAGCAGCCGGTCTACAGCTAAGCACACAATGAATAATCACCATTGTTGTTCACCTCCCCCTGTCCCCCTAACGAGCTATTTCTTGGCCCAGTGCTTTTGTTCTCATCCTTTTCTCAACAAAGGAGGTGGTGAGTACTCCCTGTAGAAAGATCCCCCCAGGTCCCCCCACCCCCAACCTCGTGTTGGTGTTCACAGCAGCAAAGAAAAGGGCTGGGGCCAGTGGGGTGCAGCTGGACCATTGCCAAGGCCAGTTTCCCCGCTTGAGTGCCTCTGTGATGAGCACCATCCGGTGAGGCTCTGTGAACCAGATGACAGCTGACCGGGGCTCCCCGTTAACCAGCTCCCAAGACACATCTACACTGCTCTGCCCCCTGCCAACTGTTCCCACCTGCAACACCACCCGCCCTCCCACCAGGCTCAGGAGGATCCACTAGGCTGATGCCACAGGGAAGAACAGAAGTTCAGGGAGAGCCTGGATTCACCCATCTCCAAATCTGAGGCCAGCCCCCCAGCCACATGCTCTGTGGTCCATGCTCTCAGATAGGTCCTAAGGCAATTCACTCTAACAAGTACGTGGCCAGGGCTTCCCTAGGGGCTCAGATGGTAAAGCATCCATCTGCAATTCAGGAGACCTGGGTTCGATCCCTGGGTTGGGAAGGTCCTCTGGAGAAGAAAATGTCTACCCTCTCCAGTATTCTTGCGTGGAGAGTCCCAAGGACAGAGGAGCCTTGGCAGGCTACAGTCCATGGGGTCTCAAAGAGTCAGACATGACTGAAGTGACTTAGCATGCACACACACAGTACAGCTGTAACCCAAATCCCTAGCACAAAAGAAGTGGGAAACTACACAGCTTTTCTAGAGTTTGAAAATATGTCTCTAGAGCTGCTGTTGGACAGGGAAGCCCGGTGTGCTGCGGTCCGTGGGGTCGCAAAGAGTCGGACACGACTGAATGACCGAGCTGAGCTGAGACATCATAGTATGCGCATGTTAATCCAAGTCTCCCAGTTCCTCCCGCCATCTCTCTGTCCCCTGGGTATCCACACGTTTGTCCTCTACGTCTGTGTCTCTATTGGAAAAGAATATTTTTTAAACTGTGTCTCTATGCATAACTGAATCACTTTGCCGTAGAGCAAAAATTAGCACAACATCGTGAAGCAACGATACTTCAATTTTTACAAAACAATTTTTTAAGAGAAGGCTGTGGTCATAAGCCAGCATTCCTGGGTGTGCCGGGGCTGTCCTGAAACTCACATACTCCTCCACACACACGCGTTTTACCAGTGCCCCTAAGTCTGCTCCTCCTTCAGTGCTCAGCACCCTTGCCACCTCCCCCCCAGCAGGGACCACCTCGGGGTCACCTGAACACTCCTACCAGGGAGACAGAAGGGAACCAGGACTGACCAGTTTCTTTTTCTCCAGGTTGCTTCCTTTGTTATCTGCTGAGTCCTTTTCCCTGAGCTTCATGGCTCCTTGTCAACCTTTGGACTAGACTTTTTTGTTCCTGAAAAAGAACAGAAAGGGAGAAGTGGTTAGACAGACACTGGCTGTCACAGATGAGAAATCCAGGGGAGGAGGCCCAGGTGAGGACACCAGGGTGGTGGGCCCAGCTTCCCCAGAGCCCTGGGTGCTTCTGTTCCTCTCTTGCCTGTTTCTCCATTTACGAGACGGTTGGCTTGGACCACTGCTGTGTTTTCCCACCCTTGCCACATCGCTGATCAAGTACTGGCCCCTCCCCAGGACATCCTCATTCGTAAGGTCCTCTTACAATGGGGCATGTTTTGGAAACCCTAGACTTTTTGTCCTTAAGATGTGAAAATAAAAGTAGCATAAATTCAAACAAAGTGCAATGTCCCTGTCAAATTGAAACTATTACCAAACAATTAGCACAATTGTAGGAGCTCCCCAGGTGGTGCTAGTGGTAAAGAACCCGCCTACCAGTGTCGGAGGCATAGGAGAGGCAGTTTGATCCCTGGGTCAGGAAGATCCCCTGGAGGAGGGCATGGCAACCCACTCCTGTATTCTTGCCTGGAGAATCCCATGGACAGAGGAGCCTGGCGGGCTACAGTCCATGGGGACACAAAGAGTTGGACACAACTGAAGTGACTTAGCACACACACATGCAGCACAATTGTAACCTGAATCCCTAGCACAAAAGAAGAGGAAAACTCCACAGCTTTTCTGGAGTTTGAAAATATTTTCTAGAGCTATAAGAGTATTTCAGTTCTTCGGCCCAATAACTCCGTTTATAGTTAGCCTAAAGCAGTAATTAAAATGTACAAAGATTTAAGCCTGAGATGATCATTGCAACATTTTTCATGGTAGAAAAATGGTCTTCACAATAGGACAGAATATTTAAGAAGAAAGTTTAAATTTTGGTACATTCATGTGCTGGAAGTTTATGTTAAAGAAGAGTATCTAATATCATTGGAAAGTGTTGATAATACATTCTTACTTGACAAGATGAGGAAGATGTATAAAGAAATATACTCTGCTGCTGCTGCTGCTGCTAAGTCACTTCAGTCGTGTCCGACTCTGTGTGACCCCATAGACGGCAGCCAACCAGGCTCCCCCGTCCCTGGGATTCTCCAGGCAAGAACTCTAGTCAACATTAAAAATAGGTGTACTTGCATTTTAGTCACTAAGTCATGTCTGATTCATTATGACCACATGGACTGTAGCCCATCAGGCTCCTCTGTCCTTGGGATTTCCCAGGTAAGAATTTTGCAATGGGTTGCCATTTGCTTCTCCAGGGGATCTTCCCAGCCCAGGGATCGAACCCATGTCTTGTGCATTGGCAGGTGAATCCTTTCAGTTCAGTTCAGTTTCTCAGTCGTGTCTAACTCTTTGCGACCCCATGGACTGCAGCACTCCAGGCTTCCCTGTCCATCACCAACTCCCAGAGCTTACTCACACTCATGTCCATCCAGTCGGTAACTCCATCCAACCATCTCATCCTCTGTCATCCCCTTCTCCTCCTGCCTTCAATCTTTCCCAGGATCAGAGTCTTTTCCAATCAGTCAGTTTTTCACATCAGGTGGCCAAAGTACTGGAGTTTCAGCTTTAGCATCAGCTCTTCCAATGAATATTCAGGACTGATTTCCTTTAGGATGGACTGGTTGGATCTCCTTGCTGTCCAAGGGACTCTCAAGAGTCTTCTCCAACACCACAGTTCAAAAGCATCAACTCTTCAGTGCTCAGCTTTCTTTATAGTCCAACTCTCACATCCAGACATGACTACTGGAAAAACCATAGCTTTGACTAGATGGACCTTTGTCAGCAAAGTAATGTCTCTGCTTTTTAATATGCTGTCTAGGTTGGTCATAACTTTCCTTCCAAGGAGTAAGAATCTTTTAATTTCATGGCTGCAGTCACCATCTGCAGTGATTTTGGAGCACCCCAAAATAAAGTCTGTCACTGTTTCCATTGTTTCCCCATCTGTTCACCATGAAGTGATGGGACTAGATGCCATGATCTTAATTTTCTGAATGTTGAGCTTCAAGCCAACTTTTTCACCCTCCTCTTTCACTTTCATCAAGAGGCTTTTGAGTTCCATTTCACTTTCTGCCATAAGGGTGGTGTCATCTGCATATCTGAGATTGTTGATATTTCTCCTGGCAATCTTGATTCCAGCTCGTGTTTCATCCAGCCCAGCATGTCTCATGATGTACTCTGCATAGAAGTTAAATAAGCATGGTGACAATATACAGCCTTGATGTACTCCTTTCCCGATTTGGAACCAGTCTGTTGTTCCATGTCCAGTTCTAACTGTTGTTTCTTGACCTGCAAACAGGTTTCCCAAGAGGCAGGTCAGGTGGTCTGGTATTCCCATCTCTTAAGAATTTTCCACAGTTTGTTGTGGTCCACACAGTCAAAGGCTTTTGCATAGTCAATAAAGCAGAATTAGATTTTTTTTCTGGAACTCTCTTGCTTTTTCGATGATCCAGCAGATGTTGGCAATGTGGATCCTTTACTGTACTTGAACTACACCCATGTGTTTTTTAATTTAAAGTTAAATTTAAACCAAAAATGTTTACACATTATTTATTAAGCTTAATGAACAATTATTCATTAAGCTCCTAGCATCTAGGGCTTCCCTGGTGGCTCAGATAGTAAAGAATCTACCTGCGATGCAAGAGACCCAGGTTCAATCCCTGGATTGGGAAGATCCCCTGTAGAAGGGAAATGGCAACCCACTCCAGTATTCTTGCCTGAAGAATTCCATGGACAGAGCAGCCTGGTGGGCAACAAAGAGTAGGACAGGACTGAGCAACTTAACACTTTAACACTAAGCATCTAGGTTACAGGAATGAAATCTTGAGCAAAACAGACCTCACCCTGTCCTGATGGAGCTTACATTCTGGGAGAAGAGACAGTTTAGGAGGAGCATATGGACTTCCCAAAGTGCGTATGGAAGGTAAGAGGCCTGGCCAAGCAGGGATAGACCACGGCAGGAGATAGGCTGCAGAGAGGAGCGGACGACTCATGACATATTTCTGTACAGAGAAAGCAGACATCCTGCAAGCAGCATAACATAACAGCAGTTACCACTCAGCCTCCTGACTGGAGGCCCTCCACCGAGGGACCCACCTGCGTCTGACCAGCACACACCCAGGGACACGCCACCCACTGGACCTCCACGTTCAGGCCCCTCTTGCTGTCTCTTAGGCCCCCAGGCGGACTGCCTCCCATCTTGCCTTTATCTCATCTTCCAGGCTCACCTTCTCTGCTGTTCGTCTGTTCCTTCTGGAAAGTCTGAGTTACTTCATCCTGTGCCTCCCTGAGCTTGTCCCATTAGCCTTGCAGGAGCCAGACTGTACTGAACCACTGACAGTTCTTTCATCTGCGTGCTCGACCGCGACTTTGACCCCCTCCTGAGGGTTCATTTTATGTGTCAGCTCGGCAAGGCCACGGTGTCTAGTTGTGTGGTTAGACATTCAGAAAACAGGCAAGCTAATGCTGGTAGTTTTTAGGTATGACTCACGTTTAACAGGGCTTCCCTGGGGGCTCAGCAGTAAAGAATCTGTCTGCAAAGCAGGAGGCTCAGGAGATGAATATTCGATCCCTGGGTCGGGAAGATGATCTGGAGGAGGGCAGGGCAACCCACTCCTGTATTCTTGCCTGGAGAATCTCATGGACCAAGAAGACTGGTGGGCTACAGTCCATGGGGTGGCAAAGAATCAGACATTACTGAAGCAACTGAACATGCACACACAGTTAAAATCAACTGACTTTAAGTAAAGTCAATGGGCCTCCATAATGTAGGTGAGCCTCATCCAACAAGCTGAAGGCCTTAAGAACAAAGACTAAGGCACCCCGTAGGAGAAGAAATTCTGCATTAAGATGACAACATAGAAATTCTGCCTGAGTTTCCAGCCTTCAGGCCAAGGTTGCAACATCAATTCCTGCCAGAATTTCCAGCCTGTGGACTTGCCATATGGGTCTGGGGCTTGCCAGCCCCATGATCATGTGAGTTAATTCCTTAAAAGCTCTCTCTCTTTTTCAATCAATATCTACCTATCTATCTAGATATACATCCTATCGGCTCTGTTTCTCCGGAGAACCCTGCCTGACACACTCCTTACACTCTGGGGCCACAGCTGACCCATCTCTGTGCCCATGGAGTCTGACAGTGCCTGGCTTTAGCCAGGGGAGCCCTCTGGGGTGGTGTGGGTGGGGAAGAGAGGAGTCAGAATAGGGTCAGCCTAGAAGGGTGGGTTGGGGTGGGAGGTGCGAGGGAGGTTTCAGAGGAGGGGACATATGTATACCTATGGCTGATGCATGTTGATGTATGTCAGAAGTCAACACAACCTTGTGAAGCAATGATCCTCCAATTAGAAATAAATACACTTTTAAAAAAGAATGGAATTGGATGAGATGGGAGGGGACCGAGGGAGCCAGAGTGACAATGTCCTCAGCCACCACCTATCAAGTTCCAGGGGCTGCACTTCCATTCTGGTTTGTGTGAATGGCTGTTGCCACATGGCTCCAAGGAGCTCCATTCACACAGTCAATGTCCCCCTGGAGTCATGCAAGGTGGCAGTGGTCCTGCAGGCCCCGAAGGATGAAGATGGTCTCCAAACACTCAGACAAAAGCCTGATTTGAAAAGGCACGAACAGAGTGGAAAGAGCAAGCATGCCAGCATCAGAAATCTGGGTGCCAACCCTGGTTTTGCCTCCATGACCCCGGGCAAATTACTTAACCTCTGGGTCTGTTTCTTTATCCTTCAATGGATGGTGGTTATCATTCTCTCATATGATTCTTAGCCTCGACCTGGGGAGACGCCTGGCAAATCCTTGATGTCTGATTAATGGCAACCATCATTCACTGAGCTGGAGAAGACTCAAAGCAGCAGATTTGGGGATGGGAGGAAATAAAGAATTCTCTTTTGGAAGTGTGTGGCTGAGATTCTTGTGTGACATCCAAGTGCAAATATCACTTGGGCAGTTGGAAACAGGAACAACGCTCAAGCAGTGGTCTGGACTGGAGATACGTTAATGACATTTAACACCATGGGATTAGGCAAGTCACAGAGAGAGTGGAGAAAAAACTTCTGGAACTTTGACCAGAAAAGAGCAGGTGGGGGACGGAAAATGGCAAAGGAAACTGACTCAGAGAAAACAGGGAGAACGAACTTTGGCAGGAGAACTTAAAGAGGATGTGAGTGTTCAGCTGTTTGAATACGGCTCAGGGTCGTGGAAGAGGAGCTAATAGTGTCCATGGCTTGTGACCACAGGGAGGCCACAGGGAAGTGTGAGTGGGTGTGATAGGGACAGAGTACAGGGACAAAGTAGGTGATTAAACAGTTAACTCCACTAGGGGACTGTGCATAGGAAAAATATGGGAGACCTCTGTAAGTTAATGATCACTCAAGAAAGTAGGTTTGCTTAACCACAAACCCAAGCAGGCTTGCTTAGCAACAAACCCACGCAGCAGAAGTATGAGACATGCCCCCAAACAATAAAACAGTGGTAGCATGAGACCCACCCCCTGCCCGGTGAGCTCAGGAAGTTAATTGACCCCGAAGGCAAGCTCTCTGCACACATAAAAAACAATAATTTGTGGAAAGACGATATTTCAAAGTAAAGACCCTCATTGTACTGAGACTTGGAATAATTTTTTCATAGTGCCCCGGCAGTCCTGGCTTGGCCATGCAGGGACAAGAAAACTCCCCTGCTCAACCTGAAGGAAGAACTGATGATGAAAGCACGACATGTACTCAAGAATGAGGAGGAAAGTAGTCTTCTCCCCCTCGGCACTTTTCCTTTGATTATAAAACTGTAGCCCACTAAGTTCTCAGGGCACGGCACCCTCTTACCCATCCACCGGTAAGCCTCACAAGCATCCTAATACATCACTTCTTACCAATCACGTCGCCTTTCTCTGAAGTCTTTCTACGCTGAGACAGAAAGGACCAGAGCTCTGCAGAGCCCCCTGAAATGCCACCAAATGGTTTTAGGAAGGGGGTAGGAAGAGCCTGGAGAAGGAATGGCAACCCATTCCAGTACTCTTGCCTAGAGAATCCTGTGGACAGAGGAGCCTGGTGGGCTGCTGTCCATAGGGTCGCACAGAGTCGGACATGACTGAATTGACTTAGCATGCATGCATGCATTGGAGAAGGAAATGGCAACCCACTCCAGTATACTTGCCTAGAGAATCCCAGGGACAGAGGAGCCTGGTGGGCTGCTGTCTATGGGGTCGCACAGAGTTGGACACGACTGAAGCGCCTTAGCAGCAGCAGCAGGAAGAGCCTGGATGCCCTAGGAGAAGGAGACCAATCTTCCCAGCATGTTGGCCATTTGGAGAAGCAGAGAAGGGGCCGGCAGTAGGTGTGGAATCAGAGAACAGATTATGGGCGACGCATGGGCAGGATGCAGGTTTGGAAGTGGAGACGTGGAGGACTTCTGTCCAGTGGTATCCGTGTTCTCGGTGACCAAGACCAAGCATCCAACTGAAGGGACAGGAAGATTTGTGAAGCTGAGAAATTGCCACCGGGAAGCTCTGAGGCACAGCCTTCAAATGGCTAATTAACGTCGATGTTTGGCAGAAATCAATACAATACTGTGCGGCTTCCCTGATATCGCAGTTAGTAAAAAGTTTGCCTGCAATGCGGGAGACCCTGGTTTGATTCCTGGGTCAGAAAGATCCGCTGAAGAAGGGATAGGCTACCCACTCTAGTATTCTTGGGCTCCCCTTGTGGCTTGGCTGGTAAAGAATCTGCCTGAAATGCGGGAGACCTGGGTTTGATCCCTGGGTTGGGAAGATCCCCTGGAGAAGGGAAAGGCCACCCACTCCAGTATTCTGGCCTGGAGAATTCAATGGACTGTATAGTCCATGGGGGTCGCAAAGAGTCGACTTTCACTTCATGTCACAATACAATACTGTAAAGCAATTATCCTTCAATTTAAAACAAATTGAAATAAATAAATAAAAAGGGGGAAACCTGGCAAAAAGTGCAACCACACACAGACTCACCAAGGAGTTCTTCATATACAAATAATAATGATGATAATAACAGTTAGTTTCAGTTCAGTTCAGTCGCTCAGTCATGTCCGACTCTGCGACCCCATGCACCGTAGCACACCAGGCCTCCCTGTCCATCACCAACTCCCGGAGTTTACTCAAACTCATGTCCATTGAGTCGGTGATGCCATCTAACCAAGTTAGTTTAGACTGTTCTAAATTGCAATGGATCTACCTAGGTGGATTTCTTCACCAGGCCACTGTCATTAATGATCTCAAGGGCTTTGGGAATAAAGTAGGGTGATTCAAAAAAAAGAAAAGAAAAACCAAGCCTGGTGGGCCAGCGGGAGGGTGTGGACAGTCCATTCCCAGCTCAGTTCTGGGGAAGGCAGATGTGAGTGTTGGAGCACCGCGGGGGTTGGGGGACAGAGGGTGAGTGGCAAGTGAGATGAGGCAGTTAAGGGAGGATGGAAGCTTAGACTGAAGAACCACAGGGGAAAGCACAGGATCCCAGCCGTGGTCAGAGGGTGACTTTTTTGAGGATGCACATTGCCCATCCAAAGCTGGAAGCACCTAGAAGTCACGGTCAGAACTGGTAACAGGCCCGGATGAGAAGGAAGGGGGGACCACAGATGTGGGTGGGAAAAGAGACGGCAGCAAGTGGACGTGAACTGATCACAGTGTGTGTTGAATCGTCCTGTGGGTACAGCTGAGGTGAGGAGACACGGGCATGGGGTGGGAGGACCACTGTGCCCCGCCGGTCAGACTCGAGAGGGTGAGTGAGTCCTCTGGGTTGAGAGAGGCGAGCTGTGCCTGAGTACGAGGACGGGGAGATACGTGTGCATTCTTCCCAGAAACATGCTGCAAATGGGGGAGACTGCTGGTTCCAGGGGGTGTTGTGTGGTGCAGGTCGTGCTTCCTGTGGGATCACAGACAGCTCTGACTTTCAACTCCCCCATCAGCGAGGGTTATTAAGTATATAGGGACTCACTGCCCAGGGGAGTTATTTGCAGTAGAGGCTTAAGGCTCTGTGTCTCTCACACAGAAGCCACCAGGGAGCTGAGAACGATGTCACATCCTTGCTATATCAAGTCGCAAGCTGTGTAGTACAAAGCCAGGTTCAGACAGCTCGCACCCCAGGCAGCATGGAGCCATGGTTCAAACGTCAGCTCTTTAGCTAGCTGTGTAACCTAGAGAAAGTTCCTTAACCTCTCTGAACCTCTATTTCTTTGTGTCAAGCAGGGAATAGTAATAGAACCGGCCTCAGAGGGTTGTTGTGGGGTTTAAATAAGTCAATGTATATGAAGCAACATAGTAAATGCTAAAAGATCACAAGCTGTCAACATCACCACAGGCTCCTGGGAGATCACATGGAATGAATGGTGTCTTAGAATGAGTTCAGAGGAAAAAGGAGGGGAATTCACTTAGTGTTTGACTAAAGGAAATTATAGCTTCTCTGGTGGCTCAGTGGTAAATAATTTGCCAGTGCAGCAGACGAGGGTTGGATCTCTGAGTTGGGAAGATCCCTTGGAGAAGGAATTGGCAACCCACTCCAGTATTCTTGCCTGGGACATTCCATGGACAGAGGAGCCTGGTGGGCTACATGGGGTCACATGTGACCATGGGGTCACAAAAGAGTCAGACATGACTTAACGAATAAACAACAACAACAGAGGGCCTTAAACTACTTCAAAATAATTCTCTCAGCTTAAATAGAATAATAACATAACATATATATATATATATATATATCGGAGAAGGCAATGGCAAGCCACTCCAGTACTCTTGCCTGGAAAATCCCATGGACAGAGGAGCCTGGTGGGCTACAGTCCATGGGGTCGCTACTAATTGGACAAGACTGAGCGACTTCACTTTCACACATTGGAGAAGGAAATGGCAACCCACTCCAGTGTTCTTGCCTGGAGGATCCCAGGGATGGCAGAGCCTGGTGGGTTGCCCTCTATGGGGTCACACAGAGTTGGACACGACTGAAGTGACTTAGCAGCAGCAGTGCATAGGGTTTCAAAAATGTTAACTTTTGTTCTTACAGTCTGTGATAACAATACTATTATTGCTGCTACTCAAGTCTAACACTCGGCCAGTGCCCATCATTGTGGCCCAAAATGTCAGATTCCTGTTTGCATTTCTGAATAGCCATGTTCTGAGGTCCCAAGGGTTCACCTGCCACAATTCAGCAGCTGCAGATAGCAGAACTCTGTTCCCAGCAATTTGATTGGCCCCACCTACTGTTTAGATAATCACCTCCACTGTACTATTGCTGCTGCTCCTTATAATAAAAACTTCAGGGCACCATGTGTTGGAGGCTTTAACTGGCTGTGGTAGAAGTAAAGCAAGCAAGGCTTGGAAGAGAACCTTTGCCCACCTAACCTGTCACAGAGGTGGGATCTGCACCCAGACTGCCTGAAGTCAGCCCCTCGCTTGTGAGCCTGCACTGAGTAGAAGGACAAAGGCGAAGAGAAGGCACCCACAGACATTAACGCAGCACAAAAGATCGACAGACAGTGCAGTGAAGGGGGATGTCTGTTCCCAAGCCGGCTCCTGCAGGCAGAGGCCACCGCCCTAAACTGGAGTATTCTGAGCCTTGTGTCCTGTCCACAGGATGCGGCCCTGCTGACAAAGCCCTGTGGGTCCAGCAAGTCATAGCTGACAGCTTTGAGCGGAAAACGCCACACCTGTCCTGGCCTCAATTCTCTGACCAACACTCCATGGTGACTATGCTTAATTTTCAGGGTTAATTCTCTGCTGACTTTGGCATGGAGCTCAAGCTAACCAGGGGCTTTCCTGGTGACGCTAGTGGTAAAGAACCTGCCTGCCAATCCAGGAGACGTAAGAGACGTGGATTTGATCCCTGGGTTGGGAAGATCCCCTGGAGGAGGGCATGGCAACCCACTCCAGTATTCTTGCCTGGAGAATCCCACAGACAGAGGAGCCTGGCAGGCTAGTCCATGGGGTCGCAAAGATTTGGACATGGCTGAAGCGACTTAGCACAGCACAGCACAAAGCAGCTAACCTAAAGGAAGACACAGTAAAGGGATGTGGGAAATAGGGCAGTTAGGAAGAGAGGGAGTGGGGGAAGAAAGGGAAGGGAGGAGGGGGCATACTAGCAGCCACAGGAATAATAACCACAGGATAATCAACTTCTTATGTGAACATTTGTCAGACACCACGCTAAGCACTCCAAGTGCCTTTTCTCATTTAATTGTCACCAAATTGATTTTCGTATCTCTCAATTTTTAACTCTCTTGCTCCAGCTGCTCTGTAAACCTGGGTAATCCCTGAAATGGTCCCTAAGGCTGATCCAAAGCTATGAGCCTGACTTCCCTGTTTCCTTGAGCTTCCCCAGCCCATTCCTGATTAAAGACCAAAGGAAAAATGCTTCATAAACAGAACAGCCAGGGAAATTGTGAAAGAAAGCAGCATGAATGATTAAGTGGCATCCTGCTGCTATCATAAACATTCCTTGATGCCAGTCTTGACAAGCAACAAATGATCAACATCAAGCTATTGATGGCTTGCTTAGCTTATGAAAAATGTGTCCAGCTGTCTGTCAGCAAGTTCTGGCCTGGGAGTCCAAGGCAGAGGTGCCCAGGAGATGTCACTGCTGACCACCTGCCCTGGGTGTCAGCTCCCTTCTGGTCTGGCTAACAGCATAGGACCAACGTGCCCAAGGGCGTGTGATAAGGTCAGTAAAATGACATGCAGGAGTTATGGAGCAGACACAAACGCATGCAGGTTGATCAAGTCTGCAGCCCAGATGTGCAGGATGAGGGGGCTGACTCTTGCTGCTTTGCCTGTGGAGGAGTAAAATCAGCCCATGGTGAAATACACAAGAGTCGTCCGTTGGGAAATGCTGCTTGCGTGGTCATCACCATTGTGGTTATTTCATGAATGCCACGCTGTCCTCAGACCCCATTCTGGCTCAAAAACGATTGAAAGCAAACAGGCAAACTTCTCATGGCTAATTTTGTTTCCCCAGTGCCTAGTTGTACCAAGCAGGACTGGAGAGCAGGAGGAAATCCCCTAATCCCTGATCAGGTGGATCCCTGATTCCTAATGACCTCCATCCAAGGCATCTTTATCAACCAACCTCGGCTGTGTGTGCAGCCTGTGTGCTAGAAAAATGACATCTCTGTGCTTCAGCCATGCCTTAGGACACGCAGACACCAAGACTGAGGCTATCTTGGAGTGAGAAGGTGGCTTTCCCAGGCTTTTCCAACCTTCCGTGATCACCCAGCCGGCACCCACCCCTCCTTGAAGCAAACAGTCACTCCAACTCTCCCTTGTTGCCTTTTCTGCTGTCATAAATCATTCTTCGGTGCCAGGATGATTCAGCAGCATCTAGATAAACAGTGTAGGACAATGAAAGAGCCTGGATTTGATGTCAGATCTCAGATTCCAGCTACCACCCATTCCCCAGCCTGTCTCCCGGGACAAGTCAGCTTTCTGCCAAGTGGGCATCAGGGAATACTCATCTCAAGGTCATGTGCAGATCAGATGAGACTGTCTGGGAAGATACCTAGGAATGGAATTGCTGTGTCAAATTGTTAAGTCTACGTTTGTTTTTTGAGAAACGCCAAACTATTTTCCACAGTGGCTAAACCAGTGTACATTCCCACTGGTCACTCCCTGGTGTATACCTTTGAATTGGTTTTGCCATGTAGCAAGCACAGGGTATGTATTCACTATTGCAGCTAATTTTTTAAATATTTATTTCTTTGGTTATACCAGGTCTTAGTTGCAGCATGAGAACTCTTAGTTGCAGTATGTGGGATCCAGTTCCCTGAATTAGGAGCATGGAGTCTGAGCCACTGGACCACCAGGGAAGTCCCTATTGCAGCTGAGATGGCTGCAAAGAAGGGGAAATCTGTTGGGAAATCCATAGTGTAATCAGAAGGAGGAGCCCCTGGAAGGGACCTGCTTTTAGTAAACACCTACTATGTGGAGGGCACTGGTTAGGCCCAGCCTCATCTAACCCTAACAGCAGCCACTGAGCTCTTCTTATCTCCATTCTATGGCCAAGCACGCTGGGGAGGTTGGAGATCAGAGGTCACCCCACTTGCCCAAAGCATCACAGCTTGTGGATGAGAACTGACCCTTTTAGACCAAGACCACCGGTTCTGTTTGCCCCGATTCCTGTTCACTTCAGCTCTGTGGGCAAGGACCTCGCTAAACGGACAAGTCCATCCGAGTGAGACCTTGATGTCAGACATATTTCTCAGTTTCTTTTTAGCAGCCCAGCATCCAGACAGAGTTTTCACTTGGGAAAGTGAAAGCGTTAGTCACTCAGTCGTGTCTGACTCTTTGGGACTCTATAGATTGTAGCCCTCCAGGCTCTTCTGTCCTCGGAATTCTCCAGGCAAGAATACTGGAGTGTGTCACCATGTCCTCCTCCAGGGGATCTTCCCGACCCAAGGATCGAACCCGTGTCTCCTGTATTGCAGGCTGATCCTTTGCCGTCTGAGCCATCTTGGAAGTCCGACATGTCTTAATATCGCCAATTTAAAAACAAAATCAAAACTAACTGCTGGCAAGGATGTGGAGAAATTGGAGCCCTTGCACATTGCCACTGGGGATGTTTAGCCCAGTGAGACTGGAGAACAAACTGGAGAACAGTTTGACGGGTTTTCAAAAAATAAATATAGAATCACCATATGACCCAGCCATTCCACGCCTTGGTCTGTATGCAAGAGAGCTGAAAACAGGTGTTCAAACAAAAACTTGTATGTGAACACTCACAGCAGTGCTATTCACAATAGCTGAAAGGTGGAAACAGTCCAAATGCCCATCAGCCACTGGGAAGATCAGCACTTGTGGTCTCTCCATACAATGGAATATTGTTCAGCCAAAGAGAGAAATGAAGTTCTGATACATGTTGCAATGTAGAAGAACCTTGAAATTCTCCGCCAGATGAAGAAAAGCTACATTTGGAGGGTCACATGTTGTATGATTCCATTTCAATGAAATGTCCGGAAGGGACAAATGTATAAAGGTTGAAGGCAGATCAGTAGTGGCCTGGGGCTAGCAGGAGGAGGTGACTGGAAGCAACTCTTAATGGGTTGGAGGGCTGCTTGGTTTGGTGATTAAAATGTTTTGGATCTAGACAGACATGGTGGTTGCATAATTATGAATGTATTTGTGCATTCATATGCCACTGAATTACTCTATCAAGTTTTTGGCCACCCTATGCAGCAGCCAACAAGCCTCAGTTTAGTTACCAATTTGAAATACATAAAAAATTGCAACCATTTTTTTTAAGGAGGAGTGGAATGTTCTAAAATCAGACCCTCCTCCCTATTCATCAGTTTGGTTTAAGCTGGGAAATCAAGGCTTTCCCATCCACCCAGTGATCAAGCCTCAGACCCTGACTCTGTGTGCTCACCAGCTGTGTGTCCTTAAGCAACTCAGTTAATCTCTCTGAGCTCAACTGCCTTATCGTAAACAGCATGTCCCATAACAGCATGTGTAGGGATCAATAGCCATGTGTGGACGCAACACTCAACACACAGCAGAGACTAATAAATTGCACCTATTTCCAACATCTGTATCATTCATAAAACTTTAATCATTCATCCAGATTACATCAAAGGGAAGTCTGTGGATCAGACACTGTCAGTTTGGATCCCTCCAAGACCTGGAGAGGCTCACTTGAGCCCCTTTCCCGAGCTCCCTGGGCTCTTCCCACCTCACTGTCTGTCCTGTTCGTTCTTCTGGGGCCTCACCCTCGCCCTCACCCGCTTCACTCTGCACTTGCCCCCTTGGCGGCTCTGATCCCATCTCTACCCTGGCGAATCCCACGTGTTACATCACTAGCCCACACCTGTGTCACATTCCTGACCAGACCACGTGACATTGTCACTTGGATACCGAGAGGAACCTCAGCCTTAAGGAGACCAAATGAAGCTGGCAAGTGGCTGGGTCAGTTCCTGGCAGAGCGAGGACTTGAAGTTGGTCTGAGGCCAGGGCAGTGCCCTCAGGGTGCACTGTTACTCACTCCACTTGGATGAATAATTTGCGTGTCAAACTCACTATGTCTGAACCTGTTCCCCTGCAGACTTCCCTTCCAGGTAAATGGTATCACCGTTCTTCCAGTGATCCGTGCCCCAGCTTGCCCCTGGCATCGACCCAGCGTCCGACCACTTCTCTCCATCATCTCCTGACCTTCTCAGGGTTACGTCCTGAGTGCTTAGCAAGGTCCACCGGCTCTGACCCTCACTGACTCATACCTGACTCCGTCCCCACCCTCTCTTTCCCTTTCCCCTCCTCTCTGGCCAGCTGGACCCCACGGTGTCCTCAAGCAAGTCTAGTGTACATTTCTTTCAGCACCTTTGGTACCTGCTGTTCCTCTGCCTGGAACACCCTCCCTCAGATACCCCAAGGGGCTCATTTCTCTCTGAGTGTAAAAGGGAGTGTGTGTATACATGATCAGTGATGTCTGACTCTGCAACCCCATAGACTATAGCCTGCCAAGCTCTTCTGTCTATGGAATTTTCCAGGCAAGAATACTGGAAGGGGTTGCCATTTCCTACTCCAGGGGATCCTCTCAACCCCGGATCGAACCCACAACTCTTGATTCTCCTGCATTGGATTCTTTTACCACTGAGCCACCTGGGAAGCCCTGTCTCCACTCAAATAGGAGCCATTGGAGAAGACCCGTGACCTCCCAATAGTAAACGCAACAGTCATGATTAATCCACTCCTTGATTTCCATCCAGCCCACCCTTTTACTTTTGGAACGGCACCCATTACCAGCTGGTGAATAGTTACCTATTTGTTGACTCGTTTCCTCCAGCTGGAATCTGTCGTCCAGAGAGCTGGGATTCGGTCTCTGTGCTGGTCCTTGCCTCCCCAGGTCCAGCCCCCACCTTCTCTGGCCTGCTTCTGCCCTGGCAGGCTGGCCTGCTTTCTTGCTACTGGCTGCCAGCCCAGTAGGAAATGACGGGCAGGACAAGAAAGTGATGGGGACCTTCTTCCCTGCTACCTCCCTTCGCTAATTCAGCGGCTCTGGGAACATCCCCCCAACTACAGCTGCCCAGGCATCCCCTGACAAGGCTGCTCCTCCCCTTCCCTCAGTTCTAGAGGTAAGGGCTCCCCACTGGCCATCCCTTGTCTGTTCCTTTCCCCCTGCCTATGCCTCTCTAAGTTCTCCCCTCACCATCTGGGATGGAGTCTGTTTCCTCCTGAAACCCTAGCCCTACCAGCCCCTCATGTTCGCTGCTGTGTCCAGCACCTAGGACAGTGCCCAGAACATAGTGGGCCCTCAATAAACATTCTTCATAAATGAGCCAGCTAATGAATTAATTAGCAGAAGAATGAATGGAAGGAAACCAATCTGCTACTCAGAATGAATAGATAAACAGATGGAGCAAAGCATTGTTTCCTTGAAAGAAAAAATGAGCTAAGCCAATGAGTCAACTTTCATGGAAGCATAATATGCTTCAGCATCAGTCCTCCCAATGAATATCCAGGGTTGATTTCTTCTAGGATTGACTGGTTTGATCTCCGTGCTGTCCAAGGGACTCTCAAAAGTCTTCTCCAGCACCACAGTTCGAAAGCCTCAATTTTTTGGCACTCAGCCTTCTTCATGGTCCAACTCTCACATCTGTACATGACTACTGGAAAAACCAAAGCTTTGAATATATGGACACTCATCAGCAAAGTGATGTCTCTGCTTTTTAATATGCTGTCTAGGTAGGGATGAGGAGATAGCAAAGTTTTAAAAGATGGTTCTGGAATTCATCACTGCAAAGGTGACATTTGAGCAAAGACTTGGAAGGAGGAGGTTGAGCCATGTGGAAAACTGGGCTGTGTGTTACAATTGCCAAAGACACAAGAGGGAAATCCCAGAGGGAAACTTCTCTGGGTGTGAAGAAAATATTTCCAGCAGAAGGCCAGCCAAGGGAGAAGGGCCAAAGGGTAAGTAACCTCTGGAGTGTAGAGTAAGGGGGTGGGGAGGGTGATGGGACATCTTGCCATAGGGGTCACTGGGACAGGAAGAAGGGATGAGCCCAGCCGCTTGGACTGGATCCTCTTGGCAAGGGATTTGCTTTGAGGGATGGGAGATGGTGAGTACAGAGATATTAAGATGCTGATATTAGACCACCAGCAAGGTTCAAACCCCAGCTCCCCACTGGCTCTGTGACCTTAACACTGGAACTGTCACTTAACCTCTCTGAGCCTCAGTTTCTTCCCTATCTGTAAAAGGCAAGAGTCAGATAACCCACTTCACAGAACCAAGTGACTTAGAATGGTGTCTGCCTCGTATGGATGAGTCCCTTCAGTGTTTGCCTCAAACTATTGCAACATTGTCAATCGGCTAGACTCCAATACAAAATCGAAAGTTTTTTTAAAAAAGGAATTATGTCTGCCTCTAGGGCTTCCCTGGTGGCTCAGCGGTAATGAATCTACCTGCAATGCAGGAGACCTGGAGTTCGATCCCTGGGTTGGGAAGATACCCTGGTAAAGGAAATGGCAACCCACTCCAGTATTCTTGCCTGGAGAATTCCATGGACAGAGGAGCCTGGCGGGCTACAGTGTGTGGGGCTGCAGAGAGTCAGACAGGACTGAGTGACTAACACTTTCACTTACTTGTCTGCCTCATGATTCTTCCAAAAGAGCATGGAGGCTAGACTGGAGTGGGAGCTGGGCCAGCCTGGAGGAAGGGAGGCATATGTGGGAGTTTGCAAGGGCCTTGGTCACATTTCCTGCAACAGAACATTTGTATGTAAAGATGATTTGTCTCTGTGTTCGATGCCGGAATCCTAAGCATGGGCCATCTTCCAGGCAATATTCAGAGACACAGAAGGGGATCTGCCCTCTTGGGTCTGCAGTCTGGGTGTGTGGGCACAGATCCCAACACGCACCATTCAGGGCAGGCTTGCAGAGAGTGTGTGGGGTCAAGGGCAAAGCTTGACCCTGAAGAAACCTAGAATACCAGAGAGGATAGTGACAGCAAGACGCAGGTCACTGCCACCACCAGATTTTTGGACGCCATGGCCAGACCCACTGATTCTGAAAATCTGGAGGGAAGGTATCATAAACTCGCACTGAATGTGCCCCAGGTAATTCTAATTATCAGCAAAATTGGCAAACGCTGATCCAAAACCTTCCCTCTTTTTGCAGACAGCAAACCTGGGTCCAGAAACTTGCCTGAGGAGGAGCAGCCGGCGTGTAACAGGCAGGGCTGGGAGTCAAAGCCCTCCCAGTCTGTATTCATTTCCTAAGGCTGCATGACAAAGCACCACCAACTGGGCAGCTTACAGCCACAGGCTAGCGTCCTTCCATACTCTAGGGGCTAGAAATCTGAAGCCAAAGTGGATGAAGGGCAGGGCTGTGGGGAAGGATCTTGGGGAGCACGTGCCCCGTGCCTTTCTCTTAACCTGCTGGTATCCCTTGGCATCTTTGACTTATAGCCGAACAACCAGAATGTGTCTCCATCCTCAGCTGCCCTTGCCTTTGTGGCTTGGGTTAAAAACCATGGCCTTAAGTGCATTTGTGGAATCTCAGTTCAGTTCAGTCGCTCAGTCGTGTCCGACTCTGCGACCCCATGGACGGCAGCACACCAGGCCTCCCTGTCCATCACCAACTCCCAGAGTTTACTCAAACTCATGTCCATTGAGTAGGTGATGCCAGTCCAACCATCTCATCCTCTGTCGTCCCCTTCTCCTCCTGCCTTCAATCTCTCCCAGCATCAGGGTCTTTTCCAATGAGTCAGCTCTTCACATCAAGTGGCCAAAGTGTTAAGAGTTTCAGCTTCAAATATCAGTCCTTCCAATGAATATTCAGGACTGATTTCCTTTAGGTTGGACTAGTTGGATCTCCTTGCAGTCCAAGGGACTCTCAAGAGTCTTCTCCAACACCACAGTTCAAAAGCATCAATTCTTCGGCGCTCAGCTTTCTACTAGAATCTACTGGACATTGAAACATTTGCATTAATGCTCACATAAAACCATGCTCATTCACACTCAACCAAAAAGCATCCTGGGGTCTGTGCTTTGAGAAACTCTGGATGATCAGTGAAGGCGCTTCCCAACCTGCTGCAGAGGTCATTATTGTGCCTATTTTAGAGATTTGGAAACTGAGGTTTAAAGGCTGCTGAATGCAAACTCTTCTAGAATTAGGAAGTCACTTGCTGAGAATTCAACTCCAGCCACCCAATGCTAAACATCATGCCTTTTTCTGCCATGTCAGGGACAGAGATGTGAGAGATCCTGTAATAGGGAAGAACATTTTGTATTCTATATTACTTGCTAATATTGCCTATTAGCTCAAGTTATATGTAATGGCCCATCTCTGGGAACCCTGCCTCCCAGGTGATGAGCATTAAGCTAAAATACCTTTGTTCAGCTTACAGGAAACATCCTGACCAAGCCTGCTGCTGCTGCTGCTAAGTCGCTTCAGTAGTGTCTGACTCTGTGCAACCCCATAGACTGTAGCCCACCAGGCTCCTCTGTCCATGGAAGTTTCCAGGCAAGAATACCGGAGCTGGTGGCCATTTCCTCCTCCAGAGGATCTTCCTGACCCAGGGATCGAACCCACACCTCCTGCATTGGCAGGTGGATTCTTTACCACTGCACTACCTGGGACGCCTCTTGAATAACTGCAGGGAAGAAGAAATGAACACATCCCCTCAGCAGGCTGATGGGGAGCGGGAAGTGTTTGACTTGAGTCCCTCCCCTTTTAGCACAAAAGGAACCTGAATTTTAATTCAGGCAAGATAGTTCTTTGGGGGCACAAGGCCACATCTTCTCAGCTGACTTTCCAAATATGGTCATTATTCCTTGCCTTAACAGCTCCTCTTTTGACAATTGGCCTGTCGTGAGGCAAGCAGCATGAGTTGAGATTCAGCAATAGTCCTTCCTTCCAGCTGGTGGGCTTGAACGGTGATGGGTTTCAATATATGTACCAGTTTGGAACACAGACTAAGATGAGGCTTTCCCAAGGACCTGCCTTGCGGACCAAGTATGTTCAGACGTGTGCCGTGCTCTAGGATTTCGGAATCAGAAGCATTCAATCAGAAGCATACAGACAGTCCGGCTTTGCCATGCTCACCCCGTGATTAACTCCCTCTGGTTTTTTCTAAGATTAGCGAAAAGGAATGAAGTTTCACTACTATCAGAGCAGCCAAGTTCTAATTAGCATTCGAATGATCAGATTTCTCATGATTCCCTCTTATGTGTGGCTCGTAGGCTGGCCCATGACGTTTTCTTCCCAGCAAGGCTTAATTACAGGAAAGCTGTGCTCAGTTTGAAAACTGGCTGCCTTGTTTACTGATCCCATCTAATTAGCTTTAAATTCCCTGACCAGCTCAAGAGCAATGAGATGCATCGTGTGTTCATCAAAGGGAGTGAGGCAGCCTTTCCCAGGCAGTCAGAGGCAGCTGTGTTTACAGGCTGACTCTTCTAGGGAGCACAAAAGCCCTGTCTTGACGGGCACAGCAGGAGTCTGGGAGTTTCCAATTTTTTTTTTTCCTTTGGCCAGCTGATGCGAAGAACTGACTCACTGGAAAAGACCCTGATGCTGCGAAAGATTGAAGGCAGAAGAAAAAGGGGACGGCAGAGGATGAGATGGTTGGATGGCATCACCGACGCGATGGACATGAATTTGAGCAGGTATTGGGAGTTGGTGAGGGACAGGGAAGCCTGGCATGCTGCAGTCCATGGGGCCGCAAAGAGTCTGACACGACTGAGTGACTAAACTGAAAGACAACGATGAATGCTTCTGATCCCGAAATCCTAGCAGATCTGTTGCATACGGTTGCATCAGATCTATCACCTACAGGGACCACCCGGTTCTCAGCATCGTGGATCCAGAGCTCAGCAAAGCAGAGAAAGTCCCTGTCCTTCGGGCCCTTCACAGTGATGAATCAGACAGGAAACAGCCATGCCCTTGAACAGATTTTTAAGTACAATTATGGAAAACTCTAGAGAGTGGTGTAAAATAGCACCAGAGACAGTATCAGGAGATTCCGACCTAAACTGAAGAGTGAGACTTAACTCCACATATGTGCACATTTGGTGCGGGGGCCGGGGGGCGGGGGGCGGTGCTGGCACGTGGGGCCAGGTGAAAGGAGTAGGGATGGGCAGGGCTGGGACTTGGGGGGCCTGTGAGGGAGGGTTTGAGAGATCAGTGTGGCTGGAGTAAGGCCTGACTTGTAGACAAGCTTAGGAAGGCGGGGTTGTATATGAGAACGAAGCATTGTTCTGTATTCTACAGAAGCAGACTCACAGACTTAGAGAATGAACTTATTACCAAGGGGTAGGTGAGAAGAGGGAGAAGGCAATGGCGAGCCACTCCAGTACTCTTGCCTAGAAAATCCCATGGATGGAGGAGCCTTGTTGGCTGCAGTCCGTGGGGTCGCTAGGGGTCGGACACGACTGAGCGACTTCACTTTCTCTTTTCACTTTCACACATTGGAGAAGGAAATGGCAACCCACTCCAGTGTTCTTGCCTGGAGAATCCCGGGGACGGGGGACCCTGGTGGGCTTCTGTCTATGGGGTCACACAGAGTCGGACACGACTGAAGTGACGCAGCAGCAGCAGCAGGTGAGAAGAAGGGATAGTTAGGGAGTTTGGGACGGGCATGGACACACTGCTATAGATAAAATAGATGACCCACAAGGATCTACTGTACAGCACAGAGAACTCTGCTCAATATTATGTAACAGTCTAAACAGAAAGATAATTTGAAAAATAACAGATATGCGTATACGAGTAGCTGAATCACTTGGCTGTATACACCTGAAACTAAAACAACATTGTCAGTACTCCAATGTAAAATAAAAAGTTAAAAAAAAAGTACTGAAGAGTTCTAAATTTGGGTTGGGTGGTTGAGGGGAATGATGAAAAAGGCTCTTTACACGGGCCTCTGGGACAGCTCCATGGAGCTGGGCTGTTAGCACTGGGGAAAGATTGGAGGATGAGGACAAATGGGAACAGCAAGACCCAGTTTGGTCCATACAAGAGGGAGGTGATGGAGGCTGGGACCAGGGGGAGGCTGGGAGTCGTGGACTGTTGTGATGTGATTTCAGGGACCCCAGGAGACCATGTGCTGAGACCTGTACACGCAGCCCGGGACACAGGAACAGGAGACCTAGCTTAGCCACTGTCACTGTTGAGTCTGTCCAGCCCTCAGACCTAGCTGGACAGGTGACAGCGACCCTTTCTCGAGCTCTCCAGGAGCCGCAAGGGTAGACACTGCATCGCCATGGGCACTGGTGGGGCTATGGCTTCAAAAACACACCGAGTGGTTCCCATCCTGCTGACTAGCTGTGTGACCCTGGGCAAGTTGAGTAACCAGGCTGAGCCATGATTTCCACTTCAAGAAAGGAAACGGGAACCCCTCTTTGCAGGTTGAGGGCTACAGAGAAAGAAAATGCTTGGAATCAGGCCCTGAGACTTGATAAACCTCCGCCCCTCTCTCCATCCTTGGCAGCATGTATTTCTCTCTCCATCCTCTTTCAGTACCAAGTTCAGTTCAGTTCAGTTCAGTCGCTCAGTCATGTCCGACTCTTTGCGACCCCATGAATCACAGCACGCCAGGCCTCCCTGTCCATTACCAACTCCCGGAGTTCACTCAAACTCATGTCCATCGAGTCGGTGATGCCATCCAGCCATCTCATTCTCTGTCGACCTCGTCTCCTCCCACCCCCAATCCCTCCCAGCATCAGACTCTTTTCCAGTGAGTCAGCTCGTCGCATGAGGTGGCCAAAGTATTGGAGTTTCAGCTTTAGCATCAGTACCAAACAGCCTCCCAATATCAACTTCCTCTTCCTGTCCTGTGCTCCACGAAGATCACCTTTCTGCTCTTCGTGGCTTATGGCAACTGATTTGAGTCTGTTATGCTGAAAGATATTACTGGAAAGAACTAAGGTGCTGTGTCTTGCAACAGATGGGATAAGCAAGTTAAACACTTCATTGTGTCAGTTCAGTTCAATTGCTCAGTCGTGTCCGACTCTTTGCGACCCCATGGACTGCAGCACGCCAGGCCTCCCTGTCCATCACCAACTCCCAGAGCTTACTCACACTCATGTCCATTGAGTCGGTGATGCCATCCAACCATCTCATTCTCTGTTGTCCCCTTCTCCTCCTGCCTTCAATCTTTCCCAGCAACAGGGTCTTTTCCAATGAGTCAGCTTTTCACATCAGGTGGCCAAAATATTGGAGCTTCAGCTTCAGCATCAGTCCTTCCAATGAACATCCAGGACTGATCTCCTTTAGAATGGACTGGTTGGATCTCCTTGCAGTCCAAGGGACTCTCAACTTGAGAGTCTTCTCCAACACCACAGTTCAAAAGCATCAGTTCTTCAGTGCTCAGCTTTCTTTATAGTCCAACTCTCACATCCATACATGACTACTGGAAAAACCATAGCCTTGACTAGATGGACCTTTGTTAGCAAAGTAATGTCTCTGCTTTTTAATATGCTGTCTAGGTTGGTCATAACTTTCCTTCCAAGGAGCAAGCGTCTTTTAATTTCATGGCTGCAGTCACCATCTGTAGTGAATTTGGAGCCCCCCAAATAAAGACAGCCACTATTTCCACAGTTTCCCCATCTATTTGCCATGAAGTGATAGGACTAGATGCCATGATCTTAATTTTCTGAATGTTGATTTTTAAGCCAAATTTTCCCAATACAAAATAAAAAATTAAAAAAAAACAATAAATTCCTCCTATGGGGGGAAAAATGTCTGTAGAGAAGTCCCTAGGTGGTCCAATCCTTTCTCCATCTCTGCGGGGCTGAGTCTACCTTGTCGGACTGTTCTCCGCTTTCATCGTCAAGGCCTCTCTCTCCTACGCTCGTCCGTCCACTCAATCAGTCATCAATACTGACACGTACAGTGTGCCTGACCAACCTGGACTGGTCCCAGGGACACAGAGGTGGACAAGCCACCTGGTTCATGCCCTTGTGGGCCTGACATCCTGGTGTTACTGTCTGAGATCCGGGATGAGGCCCATCCAAGCGATTCCCTTGAAAAACCACAGGGGTGTCCTGTTCTTAAACCCGAGGGCTCCCATCACCCCAAGCCCTGCTTCCCTGCAGATCTTCCCACCCTTCTCAGGGGTCCCCCCTTCCCACGCTTCTCCCCTACCCCATCCCTGGGGCCCTCACTGTCTTCCATGATCCTCTCCCTGTAAGCCCCCTCCCTCCCCCCACACATACCCCACCCCCTCTCTAGTCCCAACAGGCACCACACAGCTTTCTCCCTAACTCACGGGGTCTCCCACCCTCTCCCCACGGGGCCCAAACAGAAGGAGGAAGATGACGATCTGGGAGAATCATGGACTCAGATGAGATAGTGACAGTAAGGAGTTCATTGAAATACATATTTTTTTTTTCAAGTTGAAGCATTCTAATTCATGAACACCTTTAAGTGAAATACACACTGGAGGAGCTGGCTCAGTTCTCTCCAGTCAGCTGGAACATCTCACACCCCTGGAAGGGCTGTGTCATCTGAGTGCAGCTCAGACCGAGAGAAACTGCCTGGCATTTGCCTTCGCTGGTGGCAGGGAGACCGTGGCCAAAGCCAGTCATCTGGTGCTTTCCGTGGCTTCACTGTTGCAAGCCCATGGCCTGGTGGGGGGGGCTCTGAAATCCCGTCTCCTCTCCCCACATCCTGTGACACCAGACAAGGCCCTTCTCCTCGTGGGGCTTCTGTCTCCTGATCCATAAACAGGGGTGAGGACCATGGAGCCCAGCCTCCTAGGAGTGTGTGAGGAGCCAATACACCTGGGGTACTTATGATAGCATCTGCTGCTGGAAGCTCTCAGTAGCAGGTGGGGAAATTGAGGCTCAGAGAGGGGAGGCTGCTAACCCAGGGTCACACAGCCAGAAAGAGGCAGAGCGCCCCTGAGCTGGCTTCCTCTGCCACACTTGCTCCTAAGGCGTGTTGGAGACCACTGGCTCTTAGGTGAGAGGTGTTTGTCATACCTGGGCATGGTGTCAGGACACATAGGAAAGTGTTGCTGCTGACCTTTGACCCAAAGGGACTCAGGATCATTTAGGTTTGGACCTAATCCACTGTCAATTTCAGCACTGGAACCCATCAGTCCATCCTTGAATTCCTGTATCCTGGTCCTGCACAGGTGCTTTTGCCTGCTTTTATCTCCTTGGCCTCCTTGCTTTTTATAATTTGTTTTTTTATGATCTGGGTCCACTCCCTAAAGAACACTGCTGGTGTGCAGATTTGAGAAGTGCAAGGCATGGCTCCTCTGAGAAATGACACGCAGAAGAGCATCCTCAGCACCGGGCTGGGCTTTTTCTGCTGCGCCACCATTGGCATCCCTGGTATTTGCCCTCCGCCTGTGCACAAGCTCGCTCCAGTGGCTCAGCACCAGGCGACCTAAGTCCTCCTTCTCACCCCTGCTGCCCGGCTCCCCCAGTGCAGCCTGGCTCACCAGGGTACCCTTGGCCCTTGACCCTTGGCTTACACTCAGTGCCAGCAAGTTCCCACCCTCCTAGGGAACATGAGCTGTCAGGAGTTCTCCTTGGATCAGCTTGCAGGTGTCCCAGTACCCTTCCTTCAGTCCTGGCTGCTTGGCCCTGAGTCTTGATTGTTCCTTCCAGATTCTTCAGGGTCTGCATCTGTGAAATGGGCACAACAGGAGGAACCTTTCCCTCCTCCCTGGCTGGGAGGGCTTCCTGGATCTTCAAGAAGGCTCCCTCTGTGACTGCCTTGGACAGTTTCCTGGGACAACTTTATTGATCACTGGCAGCTGTTGCTACAGTTAATCCAAACCTTTCCATTTTCACACTTTTTGTAGCAAGGAAAAAAAAGTATGCTTAGCATAACAGCTATGAGCACAAGGATAAGAGTTAGCAAAGTTTGCCAGTTTCGTGACCTTGTAGAAGTTTCCTTCCAGTCTTCATTTCTTCATCTGTGAAATGGAAAAGTGATTAACTCACAAGCTTTGTGTCAAGATTAAAAGAGATCATGTGTGAAAATGTCTCCTCCCAGTGTTGACACAGAGTAAAGAGGAATCCATAAACAAGCTCATCGCTGTTACTATGCTACCGTTTTGCACCTGTAATTCCGTATGGTTGTTTCCATACTCTACTTGCACTTTGTCATCCCGCTTTTTTTCCAGTTTACATTCCAGAATATTCCCTTCATCATTAACATCACTGTAATGGCTGTATGGTAATAGTTTTTTCGGTGCCCATATGTTCTTTAACCAGCTGGTCATGTAGGTTGATTTCCTCTTTTCAATCTTGGAAACAGCTGTGGAATAGACATGTGTGGACAAATAGTTCCTCCAACATTGGATTCTTTCCCTGAAACAGATTTCATGAAATGGGATTACCATGTCGAGATGCAGTGTCCGAGAATAGAATGCAATGTACATTTTTAGTTCTTTTGATGCACATCAATGTTTTGGGTTCCAGAAAGTTTTTACAAATTTATACTCTTGAGGGTTTATGCAAGACTGTGCGACCCATCACTGTCCCCTCTGACTTATTAAAGGAACAGTCTGAGCCTCTTGACTCTCAGTTCTTTGTGCTCCTATGTCATGGCATTCTCTAGTTTAGGGACGCTGCTTCTTTAAGTCATTCACTCATTCATTCAATGCTTAGTTCTCGATTTCCATATTATTTGACCTTTTTTTCTTTAAAAAAAAAAAAGCCCACAGCTTTCTTACCATATAATTTACATGCCACAAAGTGCTTTATTTATCTATTTTTAGTTGAAGAGAATTGCTTTACAGTATTGCATTGGTTTCTACCAAACATCAACATGAATCAGCCACAGGTTTACCCATATGGCCTCCTGCTGGAGAAGTGCACCTTTTAGAATCACTATTGCACACTTGTTCACGGCACCAGAGGGAGGAGAGAATGCACTAATAAAGGGCAGGCAAATGTTTTCTCTGGAGGGCCCGATGGGTTTCCGCTTTGTTAGCCATGCCGTCTGTTGCTACTGCTCAACTCTGCCCTTGGAGCATGAGAGCAGACTGAGACATCCCGTATACAGATGATCATGACTATGTTACAATAAAACTTTATTTACAAACATAGGCAGTGGGCCGGAGTCAGCCCATGGGTCATATTTGCTGTCCCTGTTCTGGGTTGTTCATGTGGGCTCATGAAATCTCAGACTTAGTGCAGAAACTACCTGGAATATTGTCAGCAGGAGTGCTTTACAAGAACTTCCCCCAGACAATGTCAGTGCCACTCCCAGAGCATGCTCACCCACGTTCAATGAGAGCTTTGGGGAAGGATGGGAGGCAGGTGGACAGATGGGTCAATGAATGGGTGAGTGTCCATTGGTGATGAGCAGCAGAGGGCACAGGACAGGGGGAGCCGGGAGGTGTGCAAAGACGCTTTCTCCTCCTCTACCTCTGTCTCCAGGAATAATACTGTCAAATGCTCTGCTGCCCCAGCTAGACAAGAGCTAGCTAGCCTGTCATCCTCCTCCTTCAGGAGCCCCACATCCAGGTGACCCCATCTCAGAGGACGTCTCTACCTGGGTTCTCTGCATCCCCGCTGCCATTATCCTGAGCGAGACCTTCATCCTGTCCCACCTGACATCAGCCTGGCTCCCCCACCGCCAGTCTCCAGCCCCCTGACTTCATGTCGTCATGGACGCAGGTTTTTGAGACAGACCCTTTGTATGCTGCAGAATTGAAGAACCACCGATGATACTCATCTCTTCCTTTGGGGTTGGGGGTGTCAGCCCTTCATATCCTCCACTTCTCACCAGGACTCTTGGTTGCTAGCTTTCTTACACCAAGACAAATATCAACAAACCCAGTCCTTCCAGCCCCAATATTTGGAGAAATGCCTGCTAGAGCTTTTTATTAGAACTGATAATCAGATTAATGATTGTTCCAAATACAGGCTTTCTCTTCACTTGGCTCCCAAGCAAGCCAAAAAGGAGAAAGAAATGCAGAGACCCAGCTGATGTGGCCTGATGGGAAAGGACCATAGAATTTTCATTTGTCTGAATAATTTGAATAAAAATCATTAGCAACAGGCTATTTTCTTTTATGCCTAGAATAGAGTCCTCCCTTCACAAATATCCACAGGGGAGTGACTGTGATGGATAGATGCTGGGGTTTGTAACAGTAAATCCATTTTACTCAGTGGGTGCAGCCAAGGTGCTTGATAAATAAACAATGATTGTAAACCATCTCTTAAAAAGTCAGGAAGAAAATACAAGAAAGCATTCATAGTAATTTCCAAGAATGTGTTAGTTTTGTTTCCTTCACCTTTTCTACTTTTTTTTTTCAATTTTCTAACCATGAAAATGTGTTAAAGTGAAAATTAAACTATTTTAAAATAAGTGGTTACAACAATTTTCAGCTTTTGAATTGCCTCCTAATGCTATTCCAAGCAGCCTATACATTTTGCCAGACAATCCTCTAGAAACCATGCTGCTGCTGCTGCTGAGTCACCTCAGTCATGTCCGACTCTGTGCGACCCCACAGACGGCAGCCCACCAGGCTTCCCCGTCCCTGGGATTCTCCAGGCAAGAACACTGGAGTGGGTTGCCATTTCCTTCTCCAATGTGCGAAAGTGAAAAGTGAAAGTGAAGTCACTCAGTTGTGTCCAACTAGTAGCGACCCCACGGAGTGTAGCCCACCAGGCTCCCCCGTTCATGGGATTTTCTAGGCAAGAGTACTGGAGTGGCTTGCCATTGCCTTCTCCAAGAAACCATGCAGGTAGTCTCATTTGATGACGTGTTCAGATACGCTCTGCTAATATGTAATTTGAAATACTTTGATTTAATTAAATACTTTGAATACGTTTCCATACTAAATAATCAAGTCAACTTATTTTAAAAATAGATATGCATTTTTATAAGATTAGTTGTTGTTTAGTCACTCAGTCATGTCTGCCTTTTTTGTGGATCCTTGAACAGTAGCCCACCAGGCTCCTCTGTCCATGGGATTCTCCAGGCAAGAATACAGGAGTGGGTTGCCATTTCCCCCTCTGGGGGATCTTCCCAACCCAGGGGTTGAACTCTCATCTTCGGCATCCCCTGCATTGCAGGCAGATTGTTTACCACTGAGCCACCAGGGAAGCCCTTTCAAAAGACCATGAGCTAAAAAGCAAACTCCAGCTCAGCCTTTGGGCAGGAGGGTCAGAAGGCCCTGGTGGGGAGGTGTGAATGAAGAAAACTCATTGTGAGTGCTGTGACGTGCTTTCACATTTCGATAACTATTGACACATCCTGTGTTGCTGGCTCCAAGATGGGTATTTGATTTATGGCTCAGAAGACTTGAGCTTGCCTGTGGCTTCCACATCACTTGCTTTGGACCTATTTGAAATAGAAAACACTGATACATCAGAATCTTTCAGTGCAAAGTGATTCCACCCTGAATCTGCCTAATGAAAGTGATAAGTGAAAGTCATTCAGTCATGTCCAACTCTTTGTGACCCCATGGACTATACAGTCCAAGGAATTCTCCAGGAAAGAACACTGGAGTGGGTAGCCTTTCCCTTCTCCAGGGGTTCTTCCCGACCTCAGAATCGAACCAGGGTCTCCTGCATTGCAGGTGGATTCTTTACCAACTGAGCTATCCTGGAAGCCCAATACAAACCAGTAACCCATCCAGGGTAGTGAGCAGTAACTTCAGAGGGTTTTTTTTTTTTTTTTTAACCATGTCTTTTCATTGCAACCTATTGTTTAATTTTCAGAGCAACACAGTGAGTTATAAAGTTTAGGATTTTTGCTTTTATCAGATTAATTGTGTCCCCCTCAGAAAGATATGGGTTTCCCTGGTAGCTCAGCTGGTAAAAATCCACCTGCAATGTGGGAGACCTGGGTTCGATCCCTGGGTTGGGAAGACCCCCTGGAGGAGGAAATGGCAACCCACTCCAGTATTCTTACGTGGAGAATCCCTGGACAGAGGAGCCTGGCAGACTACAGCGCATGGGGTTGCAAACAGTTGGACCATGACTGAGCGACTAAGCACAGCACAGCACAGGAAGATGTACTGAGCCCTAAGCCCTTGTACCTATGGATGTGGACTTAATTGAAAATAAAGGTCTTTGTAGATGTGATAAAGTGAAGACAAGGTCATTAAGTGGCCCTAATCCAAGATGACAGGTGTCCTTATGAGAAGAGGAGAGAGACACACAGGGAGAAGGCATGTGGCAAGAAAGACGGAGTAATTGATGCTGTAACCGACGCAGCTGCAAGCCAATGAGCGCCAAGGATTTCTAGACACAACCAGAAGCTGAAGAGACAAGGAAGCATTCTACCCAGAGTCTCTATCCGTAGGGAGCGTATCCCTGCCGACACCTCGATCTCACACTCTAGCCTCCAGACCTGTAACACAACAAATATCTGTCGTTTGCGGTCCTTGGTTACAGCAGCTCTGGGACACCATCCAATCCCCTTTCAGTGTGTTTCATTTATGACTACTGTGGTCCACTATTCGCTCCATCTTTCCTCAAGTCCACTGGCCCTCATCTTCTTCATCATCTCCTCATCTAAGTCAGATTCCAGATTTTAACTTAACATCATAATGACATCCTAAACTCTTCCTTCCTTCTGCACAGTTTGGGGCTGGCATGCTCAGTGGCTTCCACCACCAACACATGGTGTCATATGCAAATGGGGGCCATGCTGCCAGCATCTCAAACACCACAAGCTGTTTTTCACGCATCCTTTATTTTCCCGAGTTCTCTAACCTCGCCATCTTCCCCTCAGTCTCAGGAGATGCTGTGCTGATTGCCTTGATAGCCCACCTGTATCCTTGTGATTAGCCCGAGCGCCAATCCTCAAACTGCTGTCAGTGTTGCTGATAAAATCCCACACTGCTCTCTTCTCCAGAGACCTGTCCTCAGCCAATAGGAGCACCCTGCCTGGCAGGCCACCAACCCCTAGACTTGTCAATGACTGTATGACACAAGGGTACCGACAGCAGGACCCCTTGCCTTAAGCTAGAGCAGCAGGTGGAAGCACAGTAATGATTCCCTCAATTAAGCCCCCAAAGATTTTGTGGTCATTTAGTCAAGTAACCATAAACTGCTGCTGCTAAGTCACTTCAGTCGTGTCCGACTCTGTGTGACCCCATAGACTGCAGCCCACCAGGCTCCCCCGTCCCTGGGATTCTCCAGGCAAGAACACTGGAGTGGGTTGCCATTTCCTTCTCCAATAACCATAAACTGGAGGGGGGAAAATAACAATAGACATTTCAAGGGCTGATGACTACAGGGTCAGAGTTGTTGCTGATATGCAAGGACCCAAAGCATCATCATGCCCCCTGCCATCCCATAGGCCAAGGCCATAGGAGACACAGACATGTAAGGTCCTTAGAACAGAGCCTGGCATGTGGGCTTGATACATGTTAGTCTTTATTTTTCTTTTAAGAATTTTTTTTTACTCAAAACATCAGAGCAGGTTGGGTAAGAAAAGTGCTCCTTCACCCCAGTTCCCACCAGAATCTTTCTCTGCAATGTCTATCTTTTCTCTTGCTTTTATCTAAAAAGGATGAAGCAAGGAATACAAGATGGAAGGGAGAACAGTAGAGATGGGAAAGAAAGATTGCCTCCAGTTTCACCTCTTTTTTCTCGTTATGAAGTGAGTGGTCCCGTGAACAAATATACTGACTCAGCGATCTGGCAGAATTGGAATTTAAAGCTCAGAATGACCTTGACCAAGTTATTGAACTTCACAGCCCTCAGTCTATTCATCTGCAAAATGGGGAAATAGTACCAGCTTCACTGGACTGATGGGAAATTAGCTCTAATGATATGTATAAAGCATTATCCAAGGGCTGGAGATCCAGGTGGACTTTAGGTCTGCCAGCACAGCAGCCAGTGTTCTTATCCATGTCCCTTCATGGGCCTAGATAATGAACGTGCTTAAGAAAGTTTGCTCCAGGAGGCTCTCCCAGCCACATCCCCACCTCTAGTGAGTTGATCCCCAGTCCTGCAGCTCCACCAACATGAAGCATCACCTACTGAATGTCTTTTGCCATGAGAGCTGGGATGACAATACACAAACACCCCAAGCCATACTTAATGTATGCAAGTCTTCACTTGGCGAGTGAATCACCAGCTCTCTGGGTGTGACCCATCTAGCAGTCACACTGCTTTCACCTGTGAGCCTCTGGGAATCAGTGTCAGTGGACTCTCTCCAAAGACTTGCCCGGGCTTCACGTTTCTACATCTATGATTTGCCCGTTAATATCCTTTGCCTTTACTCCATTGCCATTTCTGCCTTCTTGGTGATTTTCAGAAGTCCCTTTGCAGCCTAGATCTAATTCTATGTCAGTTTCAAACACTTTCTTTTGATCTGTCAGCCATGAATTTGCCCTGCGTGTCCTTTCATTCAACAGACACCCTCTGTTTTGACATGATCAAATTGAATGGATTTCTGCTCCTCTGAGTGAGTTTCAGCTTGTCAGGATGCCTGTCATCAGAGAAGCCCTGGGAGCAGTACAAAATATTCCACATGTGGTCTGGGCAAGGTAGTGTGGATCTGTGGATGGATTTTGAAATCTAAATGTGGAACTGCCTTGCATTTGATCTTCGTTAAACACTAACTCATTAGTGTCCATCCACAGTTTCAAACTGTTGGAATTGTGTTGAATTCGGATCTTGAAACTGCACAGCATTTTGCCATTCCCAGACCATTAGTAATCACACATGCTGTGTCTTTGGTGAGCATCTTTGATAGATCGGGTTAAGGACAATAGGCTTCCCTAGGGGCTCAGAGAGGATAAAGAATGTGCCTGCAATGCAGGACACCTGGGTTCGATCCCTGGATCAGGAAGATCCACTGGAAAAGGAAATGGCAACCCACTCCAGTATCCTTGCCTGGAGAATTCCATGGACAGAGGAGCCTGGTGGTCCATACACCATGGCATCAGTCAGGACAGACACATTCCATTCTGTATCTTGTAGAGATCATTCAATGTATGATGACATATTCCTTCCCTGCTGGGTGACCTTGAGCTAGTAATCTAGCTTCTGTAGGCTCCTCTCTAGTGTGGCAAGTATAGCAACACCTCAGGCATCAGGCTGCTGTGAGGAGCAAATGAGTTAATACACGAAAAGCTGTTAGAATAGCACCTCCCATGGTGAAAGCTTGGCGTGTTTGCTGTGATTGTTAGTGTTAAAGCAGCATTATCTGTACTGTGTTGTGTTAAGTCGCTTCAATCGTGTCCGACTCTTTGCGACCCTATAGGCCATAGCCCATCAGGGTCCTCTGTCCATGGGATTCTCCAAGCAAGAATACTGGAGTGGGTTACCATGTCCTCCTCCAGGGGATCTTACTGACCCAGGAATCGAACTGGCGTCTCTTTTGTCTAACTTGCATTGTCAGGCAGGTTCTTTACCATTAGCACCACCTGGGAAGCCCAGCAGCATGGCTGACTTCTCCCAATTCCCTGAAGATGTTTCAGAGCCTTTGCACTTGGGCTTCTATCTGCCCAGAACTTGACCTCAGATTGGTGCTTCCTTCTCAACACTCAGGTCTTTGGATGGTAGCTTTTCAGAGATCATTCTGGGATGATGCCCTTGAAATCTATGCTCATAACTCTCCATCCCTGGCTCGCTATGTTTTCTTTATCACTTGTTGCTCCTCATATGCATTACTACTTTTTTATGTCTGACTTCCTCTGTGGGAAGTACACTACGTTTTAAAGAAGAGAACATTTCTGATCTATCCCAGGTGTACTAAGCAGAGTACTAAGCACAGCCTAGGAGCTGCTGGGTGGGAGGCACCGTGATTCTCACCCCACCAGTGACATTCACTAGTGAATCCCCGGAATCTGTGACCATGTTAGGTTACATGGCACAAGGGGGTTAAGGTTGCAGGTGAAATTAAGGTGGATACTAAACTGACCTTAAAATAAGATTATCTTGAGGCTTCCCTGGTGGCTCAGTGGTGAGGAATCTGCCTGCCAATGCAAGAGACACGGGTTTGAACTCTAATCCAGGAAGATCCCACATGCCACAGAGCAACTAAATCTGCGTGCCAGAACTATTGAGCTGGGCTCTAGAGCTGGACAGCAGCAACTACTGAGCCCATGTGTTGCAGCTACTGAGGCCCATTCACCCCAGAGCCTGCGCTTTGCAACAGAAGAAGCCATCGCAATGAGAAACCCACGCACCGAAACTTAGAGACAAGTCCCCACTCACTGCCAACTAGAGAAAAGCCTGTGTGCACAGAAGACCCAGTTTAGCCAAAACTAAAGAAAGAAAATTATTTTAAAATTATCTTTAAAAAAAATTATCTTGAATTGCCTGGGTGGTCTCAATGTAATCACAAAGTTTCTTAAAAGTGGAAAAAGGACCATAAAAGAAGGATTCCGAGAGACCTGATATAAGATGGACTTGATCCACCATTGCTGGCTCTGAAGATGTGGAAGGGGCCATGAGCCAAGGAGTGCAGGTGGTCTCAAGAAGGTTCGAAAGGCAAGGAAAGAATTTTCCCCTAGAGCCTCTAGGAAGGAATGCAGCCCTTCTGACACCCAGATTTTAGCCCCAAGACACTGGTGTCAGATTTCTGACCTCCAGAACTGTAAGATAATAAATGGGTGCTTCCCTGTTGCCTTAGGCAAAGAATCTGCCTTAGTAAAGAATCTTAGTAAAAAATCTGCCTGCAAGGCTGGAGACCTGGGTTTGATTCCTGGGTTGGGAAGATCCTTTGGAGAAAGGAATGGCAACCCACTCCAGTATTCTTATCTGGAAAAATCCCATGAACAGAGGAGCCTGGTGGGCTACAGTCCACGGGATTCCAAAGAGTGGGACATGACTGAGCAACTAACACTTTCAGTAGCACACTGAGTTCAGGGTGATTTGTGATAGCAGCCACAGGAAACACGGAACTCATAGCGACTCGCTGGGTGAGCTAACGAAGAAACGGATGACTGAACAGGACCTGAAGTCCCTCTGCTGAATGGTGCCTGTCATTTCTCTGGGCCTATTTTGGGACTGGGCGCCCAGGACTGACCCAACTCCACCAACACTGGGCACTCAGAGCGGAGGAACTCTCCCTGGCTCCTCTGTGTCCTCTCTGTTCATACACTCAGGGCACTAGTGTGTCTGATTAAAGGTAGCTGCTTGGCACTTGCCTGATGTAGTTACTCTTCAGTCCCTAAGTCATGTCTGACTCACTGCAACCCCATGGACTATAGTTCACCAGGCTCCTCTGTCCATGGGATTCTCCAGGAAAGAATACTGGAGTGGGTAGCCATTTCCTCCTCCACTTCATGCAGAGCTGGCCATAAATTAAGATGCTGAACTCGGTATTCACCTGCCCCCAACCATGTGTCATTCAACCTGGCCTTATGCCTTTAGTCATGTGCATGTCTTTTTCTCTGAGGTTAACGTGCATTCATCTCAACACAGCCCTATCTTTCCATTTTTCTTTATATATATATATTTTTAACATAACCCTGGAAACATCCTCTGGGATGTAAGACATGCTAGAGAGTAGAACATCTGGAGTTTTTAAAGGACACTTAAACTTTTTCAGGGCTTCCCCAGTGGCTCAGTGGTAAAGAATCCACCTGCAATGCAGGAGACACAGGTTCGATCCCTGGGTCAGGAAGATCCCTTGGAGGAGGGCATGGCAACCCACTCCAGTATTCTTGCCTGGAGAAATTCCATGGACAGAGGAGCCTGGTGGGCTATAGTCCATGGGGTCATGAAGAGTCAGACATGACTAAAGGGACTGAGCAAATACTGCCTTTCAATGACATTACTATGTCACCCCACTGGATTCACACAACCACCATCAATATTTTAGTATCCTCCTTTTTACAGGTGAGGGAACTGAAACACCATTCATTTGTTTACTATGTCATTTGCTTTTCCCACTTATTCATGACCTCTTCACTTAGCCCTTAATGAGGGCTTTCTGCATGTTGGCATTGTGTTCAGAACATTACATATGACCACTATTGCCTGGATGTATCACAAGTTCTGAGAAGTTAAACTACAAGGTCATGCACATTTTAGTCAGTACAAAACATCATTCTTGGGAGAGAGAAAACCAGAAGTCTGGCATGTTAGTTCTCTCCACTGAGCCCCCCAGAAAGTTAATCAAATTGCATCTGATGCTTAGAACAGCAACAACAGCTAGAGTCCCAAAGCACAAGACAACTACTCACGTCCTCTGGTCTCTCACTAAGTCCTGGTTCCAGAATGCCCCGAGTGAGACCTTCTGAGTTCATGGCCACTTAGGAACATAACTCAAGCCACACATTGTGCCCAGGAAGTTCCTACTGGTTGGCCCTTCCTACCTCCAGGTAGAGCTGGCCTTTGCAGAATTTCCCCGATTGATGTGCTGTAGGCTGTCAGGAAACATTTAACAGGAGGATTCCTGTGTGCTGTTTCTCATAAATCCTCTGTTCCTTATCCGTTCCTGGCAACAGGAATGAGTGGAACGGCACGCCGCTCCCAGGACTGAGGTCATAGGATGAGAAATATGCATGAATCTCCTTCAGTAAACATTCTCCTTATGACAAAACTGCTTAGTCTCAATCCTCTTTCTTGAGATATGGATTGCCTCCTGACCTTTTGACCCTTGTTAATCCTTTGTTCCCTTGATAATGGTCCCTGTACGTTTGGTTTTCTGATCTTTATCATTGTCAAAAGAAATTCCTTGTACAACAGCCTATCTATCCTCACAGAAAGATCATGAAAGCACCCTTGCTCCACCAGAGGCTTGGGTCCCGTGTCTTTCTCTCTCTCTCTCTCTCCCTCTCTCCCTCCCTCCATCTAATTCTCTGGAGCATGGAAACCTGCCAAGCCCAGGCTTTCAAGACCTCCTCGAGAGGGCGCCCTGTGCCTTCATGAGCAGTGCAAGCCCTGTTCTAGGGTTTTATTAGTTCTCTGCGTAAACCAGGGAATATTAGCTTCTATCTCTCCTTCACATTCTTATCATCGACTCCGGACCACCAGGTTCTGGCCCATTAAAGGACTGCAACATTAGGCTTTTCAGTAATATTTCCCCCAACCTGTTTTTCCAGTCTGTCAATCAGATTCCCGTTGCCTCGTTAGGCTTCCTTCCTGACTTGAGTATAATCCTCCTCCTTGCAGTGGTGAAAAGTTAATTTCCTTAATGACTAAGTATTTCACCATCCTAACCCAGGGTTTCTCAACTTTGGTGCTCTTGCATTTTTGGCTGCTTACTTCTGTGCCTTGGAAGATGTTTAGCAGTGTCCCTGGTCCCTCTGCCCACTTCATGCCAACAGCAAGCTTGCACCCTCTTCTCCAGTTCCTTAACTCTCACCTCATTATGACAACCAAAAAAAATATCTCCAGACAATCCTAAATGTTTTTAGGATTGAGGGGCACAGTCACCCTGGGGCTAGTCCATCTCTTTCCCCTCTTTTTCAGTTGGACCAAGCAATCTGTTGGACGAAGCAAATGTTCAGTTTGACCAAGCAACATGGGCTCCCTTCATAGCTCAGTCAGTAAAGCATCTGCCCGCAATGCAGGAGACCTGGGTTTGATTCCTGGGTGAGGAAGATCCCTGGAGAAGGAAATGGCTACCCGCTCCAGTATTCTCGCCTGGAGAATCCCATGGACAGAGGGGCCTGGCAGGCTACGGTCCACGGGATCGCAAGAGTCAGACACGACTTAGTGACTAAACCACCACCAAGCAATCTATAATATTCACCTTTAGACTGAAAACCCCATGCTTCTATACACTTACTTTCTAGTCATGGTTTTCCATTGATGAATGGGAATTGGATGTTTCGTTTGATTGTGTTGAACAGAAGGCCAGTTTTAATCGTGGCAGTCTATCGAGATCTCCAGTAAAACAGAACCAATAGGATGTGTGTGTATGGAAGAAATTGATTTGTGGAGGTGTAAGTCCAAAATCCACAGGCCAGGCTGAAAGGCTGGAGATTGGGCAGATTTGTAGTCTAAGTCCAAAAGCAAGCAACTGCAAAATTCCTTCTTGCTCAGAGAAACTGAGTCTTTTGTTTCTTAAGGCATTATGAAAGGTAATGCTTTACTCAAAGTCCAATGATTTAGGGCTTCCCTGGTGGCCCAGTGGTTAAGAATCTGTCTTGCAATGCAGGGGACACGGGTTCAATCCCCGGTCTGGGAAGATCCCACATGCTGCAGGGCAACTAGGTTTGTGCACCACAACTACTGAGCTCGCGCTCTGGAGGCTGCGAACCTCAGCTTCTGAAGCCCGCTGCCTACAGCCAGGGCTCTGCAACCAGAGAAGCAGCCGCAATGAGAAAGCTGCACACCACAACTAGAGTGCAGCCCTTGCTTGCTGCAAAGAAAGACTCTGCAGAGCAACAAAGATCCAGCACAGCCAAAATTAAATAAACAAACCAAACCAATTCTTTAAAAAAAAATTCCAATGATTTAGATGTTAGTCTCACCCAAAAACACCTTCACAGAAACATCCAGAATGATGGTTGACCAAATATCTGGGCAATGCGGGCCAGTGAAGTTGGCACATAAAATTTAATCATAACAGGCAGCAGTGGATGAACTAATTCACAGCAAAGAGAGGCAGGATACACTTCAGTGCACGTGGAATTAGCAGAGACTTGGAGCATATTCCTGATTACTGCCTGAATGGTCGATGTTGGGGCCATCAGCATGTCTCACCCTGGCCATCACAATCACCTGCCGGGCCTTGAGAGGATGCTTATGTGAGAAATACCCCAGAAAAGTCCAATCCAGTTGTTCTAAGGCAGGACTTGGCCATCAGTGAGTTATTAGAAATCCTCAGCTCTTCCTAGTGTGAAGCCAAGGTTGGGATCAATGAACATCTGATCCATCCCCCCACCCCCACCCCCAGGGTGGTTCAGTGGAGATGAGCACAGACTTTGCAACAAGGTCCTCTGGGTTTGGAGCTCCCCTGGTGGCTCAGTGGTAAAGAAACTGCCTACCAAGGTGGGAGATTCAGAGTTTGATCCCTTGGTGGGGAAGACCCCCTGGAGAAAGAAATGGCAACTCACTCTGGAATTCTTGCCTGGGAAATCCCATGGACAGAGGAGCCTGGCGGGCTACAGTCCATGAGGTCATGGAAGAGTCCGACATGACTTAATGACTAAATAAGAAGCACTGAGTTTGAATCCCATTTCCCTCCCAGGGAGTTGGGAGATGCTGGGATGGTCGCTTTACCTGGAGTTGTTGATTAAGTAAGAAGCAGAAGGCACCTCACACCTCCCTCAAGACACAACACGTGTCATGTGCCAGTATACGTCTGTCCACCACCCGGTTTGGTACTAACAACCCGGGTGTCCCTTCCCTGCCACTTTCATTTAAGTTCCTGTTAAAATATAATAAAAATAACCACGATTTGTCTAACATGTGTCAAGCTTTGAGAAAGATGCTGTGCTGTGAGTACGTATCACCTAACCTCACAATAGTTCTATAAAAGGACTCTGGTGGTACCAGGTTACGTATGAGGAAAAGAGAGGCACACAGAGGTTAGGCAGCTTCCCCAAGGCAGCAACAAGCTGTCTGAGATTTATCTGACTCAGAAGTTTAAAGCTTTTACAAAATTTGCTTCAGGAGATGTAAATCAGGGTTGTGACCTGATTTTCAGAGAAGGAGGAAACAAAAAATGCCGTAGTTTCCACATGTCGCCCTGTGTACCTAGAAAATCTAAGGAAATAGAAATAAAAATTCTTAGAATTGAAATGGAAGTTTAGCAGAGACTTGGAGCATATCCCAAACCCTGATATGTTCCCGGTGAATATCATCACTCAGCGGAAATTGTGTATAAAAATCGAGAGCCTGTTCACAACAGGGACAAAACCGTGAGACACTAGGAATCCATTTGGCAAGAAAGGCGAGGAACACGAATGATGCCGCTACCAAACTTCATTTAGGCGTGTTTTTGTTTATTTATTTATTGGCTGAGAGGCTTGTAGGATCTTGACTCCCCGATCTGGTATCAAAAACCCATGCTCCCTGTAGTGGAAGCTCAAGGTCTTAACCACTGGACTGCCAGGGAAGTCCTCCATTAAGGGGTACTGAAGATTCATTCGACCTCTGGCAAGATGCTCTGTGCAGATGGTAGATGTTGTAAAGACGCCAATTCTTTGCAAATAGGTTGAGTAGGCCTTTTTTTCTTTTTTCCAAATGAAAATTAGGCTTTGAAGTGATTTCTAAACAATTCAGAAATTTCAGAGTGCAGTACATAAAGTGCTGAATTCATGACAACTTCTAATACCTCAGAAATAAAGAGTCGGTCCTCCAGAAATAAACAGTCCAGTCCAATACTCGCTTGAGTGAGTTCCAGATTTCATTTCAGACACAGTCACCTAAGCAGTGAGAAGCTTTTGGCCTACTGTACCTGAGCACACTCAGATTCAAACTAACTTATTTAAAAAGTTGCTTCAGGGTTTAAAAAAATTTTTTTAATGTAAAATACAGGCTTAATTGTGAAATGAATATCTTTTATAAATTTATATAAATATATACACATTTATATGGGCTTCCCCAGTGGCTCAGCAGATAAAGAATCTGCTTACAATGCAGGAGACACAGGAGTTGCAGGTTGGATCCCTGGTTTGGGAAAATCTCCTGGAGGAAGGAATGGCAACCCATGCAGTATTCTTGCCTGAAAAATCCCAAGGACAGAGGAGCCTGGCGGGGTACAGTCCAAAAGGGTTGCAAAGAGTCAGACGTGACTGAGTGACTAACGTATCCTGCACACACATATATCTATGTGAGAGGGAAAGTGTTAGTCGCTCAGTCATGTTCAACTCTTTGCTACCACATGGGTTCCTCTGTCCATGGAATTCTCCAGGCAAGAATACTAGAGTGGGTTGCCATTCCCGTCTCCAGGGGATCATCTTGACCCAGGGATTGAACCTGGGTCTCCTGCATTGCAGGCAGATTCTTTACCATCTGAGCCACCAGCGAAACCCCAATTGTATCTATCTACCTATACATTTAAAAAATAATTGAATGAACACTTGTATGACGACCTGGGCAGACAGACTCTTAAGGAGGCCCCTAGACAGCTTTCCTGTGCTTGTGTAACTCATTCACTGAGTATGAGTAAAACCTGTGACCTGCTCCTAAACACGTGCAATATGGCAAAATATAAATCAGCTTCTTAATATATGTATCAAGAGTTCACACTGACACTCCCAAGACTAAGAAATTCATATCTGAAAAAAACAAAAATAATAGATTAAAAATGATCAGCCTCAGTGATGCCAGTTGAGTTGCTAAATTGTGGCTATGTTGGCCGAGTTGGTTTTGGAATTAGGATGACTTATGTGGCAACCCACTCCAGGATTCTTGCCTGGAGAATCCCATGGACAGAGGAGCCTGGTGGGCTACAGTCCACGGGGTCGCAAAGAGTCGGACAGGACTGAGCGACTTCACTTTCACGTTCACTATGATACCCTAAGTTGGCAAGAACGGAATGAGACAAGCTCCTGCTCACCACAGAGAGGAACACAAATAAACAGAACGCTTTTGGAGAGCAGTTTGTCACAATAATTCCTGTGTCTTAAAAGTGTGTATAGTCTCTGTTTGGGTCATTCATTTTTAATAATCTATCCAAAAGTAACAATCCTCAACACAATGACTGATGTGAAAGCATATTCATCAGGACATTTGCTCTGGCAAGAAAGGAAAATCTGAAACCAGCCCCAAATGCTGAGGGCAGGGGGAGACCCCAGAAAAAAGCAGATCACTCAGATTGGTAGGTGGCAGGTTGAATGAGTTAGAAAACTTACTTATCAGACTTGTTTTGGGTAATGTCAAGACCAATAGATTTCTGCATTCACCACCTGGAGAAGGAAATGGCAACACACTCTAGTATTCTTGCCTGGGAAATCCCATGGACAGAAGAACCTGGTGGACTATAGTCAATGGGGTCGAAAAGATTCAGACATGCCTGAGCGACTGAGCATGCACTTGTCAGCCAGAATCTTAAAACTTTGCAAAGAGCCCTTAACTGGAGTCAGTCACATACACAGTTTGGATAGTCTCAACTGTCTCAAATAGTCACATTTCTATTTCAAGATTATACCCTTGGAGTGGCTTCTGGGAGCCCAAAAGACAAGCAGAACACACATTCTAAGAACAAGGGGAGGGGATGGTGGGGGTCACAGCTTCCAAGTGCCTGGGTTCAGCTCGAGGGTCAGCTGGTGGTCACGTCTTCTTGATGACCTTCAGTTCAGTTCAGTTCAGTTGCTCAGTCATGTCTGACTCTCCGCGACCCCATGAATCACAGCACGCCAGGCCTCCCTGTCCATCACCAACTCCCGGAGTTCATTCAAACTCATGTCCACAGAGTCGGTGATGCCATCCAGCCATCTCATTCTCAGTCGTCCCCTTCTCCTCCCGCCCCCAACCTTTCCCAGCATCAGAGTCTTTTCCAGTGAGTCAACTCGTTGCATGAGGTGGCCAAAGTATTGCAGTTTCAGCTTCAGCATCAGTCCTTCCAATGAACACCCAGGATCGATCTCCCTTAGAATGGACTGGATATTAGGGGAATGATTATATAAATCACACCCTATCCATTCACTTGTTGAATAAGATGAAGATATTAAGATGATATTTAGGTTTCCCTGGTGGCCCAGTGGTAAAGAATTCACCTGCCACTGCAAAAGACACAGGTTCGATCCCTGATTCAGGAAGATCCCACAAGTCGCAGAGGAACTAAGCCCGAACACCACAACTACTGAGGCTGTGCTCTAGAGCCAGGGAGATGCAACTACTGAGCCCATGTGCTGCAGCTACTGAAGCCCGCATGCCCTAGAGCCAGTGCTCTGCAACAAGAGAAGTCACTGCGATGAGAAACCCCAGCCACTCAACTAGAGAGTAGCCCCTGCTCACCACAACTAGACAAAAGCTCATGCAGCAGTGAAGGCTGGGTGCAGCCAAAAATAAATAAATAAATTTAAAAAATTTAGTTAAAAAAAGATGATGCTTGTTTATAGCTTTTAATGGCAAAGCTAAATTCTTAATGCTATAATTTAAAGCAAACTAAAACAAGACAAGAATCCTTAGTAGACTACTGCTCTCACCAAAGCCAGAGCAACTTTTCAGTGGAGTTGGACAGATTGGTGTCAAATTCCAGCTACATCGCCTATTTGCTGTGTATTTTTAGGAAGTTGCTGAATCCTGTTGAGCCTCAGTTGTGCTCCTAGGTTTAAAGATCCAATGACATCATTTAAACAAAATATCCGTACATGTTCTGGACACTTGGTGAACATCACCTGCCTCCTCTTGTTAATAATGCTGATCATGGCATTATGACCCATGGAGAGAAGAAGACAGACTCTAAAATCATACACAGACTGATGATGAGTTTAAAATACGTATTGTCCACTCAGTAGTACCAAGATGGAAACAGCTGGCTTTAGCTTTTAATTTAAAAAAAAGCAGAGATGAGCTGCCCGTCTCCAGACAGAGTGTGGCTTCTGTCCCAGGTAGAGACTGTGGCATCTTGTTCATAGGATCTTAGTGCTGGATCTAACAGGTGAGAAATCTCACACCAACCTTACTCCGTAGTGATGGCAAAAATCTTGTAATATTCCAGCCCAGTTGGGAAATGGGGTGTGGTATCCTTTGGGGGACAAACACTTCCCTCACCTTTCACAGCCTACGTCACTGGTAGTCAGCTTTCAAAGGACATCCACACCACCAGGAAGGCCAAATGCAGATTCCCAGGCGCCCATACTTAGAGATTCTAATTTGAAAGTTTGCAAATCTTAAGCATAGGGCTTAGTGCATAAGTATATACCTACATATACATGGCGGCTTCCCTGGTGGCTCAGCGGTAAAGAATCCACCTGTAATGCAGGAGATGCAGGAGACATGGGTTTGATCCTTGGGTCAGGAAGATCCCCTGACGGAGGGCACAGCAACGTACTCCAGTATTCTTGCCTGGAGAATCCCACAGACAGAGAAGCCTGGTGGACTACAATCTATGGGGTCGCAAAGAGTCAGACACGACTGAAATGACTGAGTACACATGCATATATATACGGTATGTGCCTGTAACATAGTATGCTGCTGCTGAGTCACTTCAGTCCTGTCCGACTCTGTGTGACTCCACAGACGGAAGCCCACCAGGCTCCCCCATCCCTGGGATTCTACAGGCAAGAACACTGGAGTGGGCTGCCATTTCCTTCTCCAATGTGTGAAAGTGAAAAGTGAAAGTGAAGTCGCTCAGTCATGTCCGACCCTTAGCGACCCCACGGACTGCAGCCCACCAGGCTCCTCCATCCATGGGATTTTCTAGGCAAGAGTACTGGAGTGGCTTGCCATTGCCTTCTCCGGTAACATAGTATACCACATGGTAAATGCCATATAGGCATACAACTATCTATTGATATCCATATCTAGCTAGCTAGCTGTCTATCTATGCATATACCTGTAAAATCGCTACTTAGATCAACATATGGAACAGTTTCAGCACTCTAAATGCCCTTACCACCTCCACGGCAGGTAACCATTATTCTAACTTCGCTCAACACAGATTAGCTTGTGCTTGAACGTCCTGTGAAGGGAACCACATAGGACTCCCTCTTTCGTGTCTAGGTTATCCTGTTCAGTATCACATTTACAAGATGTAATCCACCCTGTTGTCTGTATTGGTAGTTTACTGACTTTTATCACCGAAGGTGGATAAACCACAATTTATTCCTCCATTCTCCTGTTGATGGGCATCTGGGTTGCTCCCAGTTTGGGGCTCCTTTAAACAAATGGTGCTGCTCAAATGGCCTTATCCAGGCTTTTGTTGGACATACACGTTCCATTCTCTTGCATATATTTAGGAGTGGGATTGATGGGCCACGGGGTGTGTGTGTGTGTTTAAATCTGGTAGACACTGTCACACAGTGAAATCCACATTTTTATAAGGAATTTTCTGATGCAGCTGGTCGTGGATCATACTTGGAGAAACACTATTTCACAGAGAGTCCCATTTTGTGAGCAAGCATATCCCCTTTAGCTCACTCTTCCTTGGGGTAAAAGAGGGGACAAACTTGCTGACATCAAGACAGCAGCAAGGTGATTTGGGGAAGAGGAGAGAAGGAGAAATTAAACTAATACCATCCCTTATCACCTCACTGGGACAAATCTTTCAATTCACTCTTTTGCCCAAGAGGAAGAAGCTGAGAACAGGGACTCTTTGATGGGGTTGGGACGGTGAGAAGCCAGGTCACTGTGCCTGTCTGTCACTGTGTCTGACTGTGAAGTCAGTCAAGCCCCCTCCCACACCAACCATGAGCTTGAATCACGTTTGCGTCTTTGCTGGTAACAAAGGATCTGCTTGGGACCTTGGGTTATCCCTGTGGCGAGCAACTGTCTCTTCTGCTCATCTCACACAGGCTAATCACAAGAGGTTTTCTCTGCTCTGGCGGCCAGCCCCTGCTCTTAACCAAGGAATGGCTTGCAGGAGAGGAGATGAAAGAGAGGACATTCCTCCTGCTGGGCCCAGTGAACCGGGTCAAGAACAAACGCCAACCTTCTTTTCAGACAACACAGACCCAGCCAGCTCTGCTGAGGTCAGGAGGCCAGGAACCGGGACTTCCTGCCGGCGGAAGCTGGAAAGAGGGACATCCAGGAGTGCTGGCCATGTGCGGCTTCCTCGGTCCCTTGGCGGGGAGCCAGTTTTCCTGTCCTGTGTCAGTGCCTCCTGCAGGCTGGCCCCGCCTCTGCCGTGATCCCAAGCTGCTCTCTGCTGTTCTTAACCTAGCACTACAACCAGGGGCTCAGAGGCCAGAGACAGTAGGGCTCCAGAGAGGCAGAAGGGCTGGAAAGTGGTGGGAACAAAACCAGGCTCTGTACATCCAGCATCCCATAAAGCCAGAGGGGTGAGCTAGAATTCCTGCGCACTTCCCCCACCCTAGGCCGGATCTTATGTCCGTTGTTGAGATATTCACAGCACTCTGAGTATCTGAAGGAAAGCTATGTGGCTCAAAATAGCCTGGAGTTAAAACTCCCCTCTGGGTCTCTCCCACCATTCCATATGGAACGAAGAGCTTTCTCCCACGAAGAAAGGAATGAACAGCAAGAGTGACTATGTTCAGCTCCCAGTTGGTCCCAATCTCTGGCTGGTCTCAGGAATTCCTTGCCCCAGTTGTTGAAAGCTAACTAATCAAAATAATCTTGAGGAAAAACAGACCCCCCTCAAAACGATGTATCTCCAATATATATGCTTTCTATATATGCCTACTCTTTTTTTTTGACTTAGCGCAGCAGCTCGCTGGTCTGACGGTTGGCCCTTCTAGCCTCATTAAAGGTGATCTGTTCCTGTAGAGTATAGGTCTCGCTCTTTCTCCAGACCTCGCCTTCTCTAGTTCCCTTCGCTTACACTCTTGGTGCTGAAACCCAGGAGGCTGAGGTTCCTTCTCATTCTCCACGGCCAGCTCTTTGGAGCTTGGAAACCTGCCAAGCTTCCTTTCCCACCCGGGCTTCAAGACCTCCGTGAGAGGACACCCTGAGCCTTTGTGAGTGGTACAAGCCCTGTGTGAGGGTTTTATTGGTTTTCCACGTGCCCCAAGAAATATTGGCCTCTGTCTCTCTCTTTCTCTCTCTCTTCCTCTTTTCTCTACACTCTCTTTTTCACAAGACCAACTCCAAGGACAGAGGCCTTTTGCCATTTGACCTCCCTCCATCCACCGCAAATTCTCGCCTGACCCAGTAGCCCAGGTAAGCTCGGACAGTACTCTAGGGCGCCATAGACTATCCTCTTTTCAGTTTCCCAGGGAAGCCTCTGCCCAAAAGGCTCTCTGGGGAGGTGCTTGGGGGACACCCCTCCCTCCTTCAGAGTCTCTCTCTGCCTTTGCCCAGTCGAAAGATTAGGTGATGACCTTTTCTCTCGACCAGACAGTCGTTAGCCATTTGCTATGGGGTCAAGCCAGTCTGTCCCGAAAGGACTCTCCCTTGGCCTGCATAAAATGAAACCTCGAACCTCCACTCTTGACCGATCTCAAGGTTCATAAACTCAAGTCACTTTGTACTCAAATTTGGCCTCAATACAAATTGGATAACCAAGACCGCTGGCCTGAGTTGGAACTTTCGATTTCAGTGTTTTATCAGATCTCACTAACTTCCTCAAACGGAATGGCAAATGGTCAGAAGTTCCCTATATTCAAGCCTTCTGGGACCTTAGAAGCCGTCCTCTCTGCAAGGACTGTTCTACCTGTCAAATCCTCCTCTGCTCTCTCTCCCCCTCCACTACAAAAGAATCCAAATCTAAAGCCCCTAAAAGGCCCCCTAAACCCTCAGCTCCCGATTTCGACCTGGCAGACAAGCCTCCCCACTACCGGCCCGGTGATGAGACATCCAGGGACGAGACCCCACCCTCTAGCCCTTCCTCCTCCAAACTGGGAAGCGATGACCCCAAAACCCCAAAAGAGATTTCCACCTCCCCCTCACTGACCGGGACCTGAAGCAAACACATGTTTCCTTGCAGAGAGATAACGGGACCAAAGGGCCCTACACAGGTTCATGTGCCTTTCTCAATTTCTGATATGAGCCAAACTGAAGAAAAATTGGGATCCTTTTCAGAAAGTCCTACTAGATATAGGAAGGAATTCCTCTGTCTTACACAAGCATATCATTTAACCTGGAATGATCTTTATTACATCCTAAATGCCACTTTAACCCCTGATGAAAAAGACATGGATATGGCAGGTAGCCCAAGCTCAGGCTGATCAGCTCCATAACCAAGATAGGGTTAATCCGGTGGCTGATGATGCAGGCCCTTTAACTGAGCCACGGTAGACACGGTGGACCATGCTGGCGATGCCAGCGTCTAATACCTTCATCTGGTACCTGTTTACTAGAAGGAATGCTGAAAAGCGCTCACATTCATGTTAACTACGATAAGCTTAGAGAAGTGACTCAAGAAAAGGATGAAAATCCTGCCCTTTTTCTTTCACAGCTTACTGAGGTGCCCAGAAATACACTAACCTAGATATTTCCACCCCCGCCGGACTCCTAGACCTACACGTCCAGTTCATAAGTCAGTCAGCCCCTGATATTTGCCGAAAACTACGCCAGTTAGAAAAGGGCCTCGGAACCCCTCAGCGAGATATCCTAGAAATAGCCTTTAAAGTTTTCAATAATAGGGAGGAAGAAGCAAAAAAGGAAAAAGAAAAGGAAAGAAAGGCCAAATATGCTTTATTCGCTGCAGCTATCCAAGAAAAACATTCAACCCCTCTGGCCTGCCAACCTCAACCCACCTGTGTGGGACCTCCAGGCCCCTGCTTCAGATGAAGCCAAGCAGGACACTGGGCCAGATCCTGCCCAGATCCCCGGCCACCCACCAAACCCTGCCCCACCTGCAAACAATGGGGCCACTGGAAAACGGATTGTCCTCGGACACTACCCATCAAATCTCAGGGTCCTCCCCAGGCCCAACAACAATGGGTCAAGGGCCAGACTCTGGGGGGCCCTGGCACCCCCAACCATGGCTCCTCAGATGAGAGGAGAATTGACCCAACTGTGCCTGAATTATTCCAGTGATGGAGCCTAAGCTCCAGACCCCAAGTCCATCCCATACAGATGGACTCGGAGCTTTGGGTAATTGGCACGGTGGCCGGACACAAAGTCTCGTTCCTATCAGACACTGGAGCAGCCTTCTCACTTTTAACCTCCTTTAAAGGCCCTCTACAACTCAGAAGTGGCCATGCAAGGGGTCTCAGGTGTCCCTTTTTATCCCAAGATAAACCCCCTCCTTTGTTCTTTTGGCAAAACAATACTAACAATTCTTTTATAGTAGTTCCTCAATGCCCAATGGCATTGATGGGACGTGATCTTATGGTTAACCTACAAACCTCTATAAACCTCCCATTCTTAGATCCCGTATCAATTCTTTGCATCCAAATGGCACCCGAACCCTTGGCCAGCCCTCACTCCCAAAACCTGCCCCTTGATCTTCCCCCGGTAGATCCTTGGGTCTGGGACATCGAAGCCCCATCAGTAGCTTGACACCATTCCCCCGTACAGGTTTTTCTTAAGAATCCCTCTCAGATCATAGCCCAAACTCAATATACCCTGCCCACAGAATCCCGACAAGGACTTAAACCAATAGTCTCCCGACTGCTCAAAGTCGGCCTTTTGTGGCCTATCTGTTCTCCTCTTAATACTTCTATACTAGCAGTCAAAAAGGGACCCCACTCCTGGTGTCTTGTCCAATATCTTCACAGGATCAATGAGGCCACAATACCCGTACACCCGTGGTCACTAATCCCTACACCCTTCTCTTACATATTCCCCCTGACACTATTTCACGGTATTGGACCTCAAAGATGCTTTCTTTACTATACCTCTCCACCACTCTTCACAGCCCCTTTATGCCTTTACCTGAACGGACCCAGACACATATCAATCTCAACAATTACCTTGGACCGTTTTGCCACAAGGGTTAGAGATAGGCTTCATTTTTGTGGTCAAGCCCTTCAAAGAGACCTACAAACTTTAGACCTAGGCTCTACTACTTTACTTCAATATGAAGACAATTTATTGTTAAGCAGTTCCTCTTGCCATAAAGGCCTAGCCCACACTGCGACAGTATTAAATGCCCTAGGCAACTGGGGCTACAGGGTCTCGCTCTCCAAGGCACAAGTTGTTTCCACCACTGTTGAGCCTTGACACAGACCCCCAGGCCCCAAACCAAGAGCGAACTTCTTTCTCTATTAAGTCTATTAAATTTCTTCTGAATGTAGGTCCCAAATTTTGCTCTCCAAGCAAAACCCCTCAACCAAGCTACTCGAGGAAGCTTAGATGAACCCTTATTGGCTCCCACCTCTCTCCACACCCAATACAGACTCTTATCAAACATTTACTACAGGCCCTTTCTCTTTACTTGCTTGATTACACCAAGCCTTTGTTCCTTTTTGTACATTCTCGACAAGGACATGCCTTAGGGATTCTGTGCCAGAAATGGGGGGACATATGGGGACCTCTAGCTTACTTATCCAAACAACTCGATCTCATCATGCTCGGATGGCCACCTTGTCTCCAGGCCTTAGCTGCAACTACCCCCTTAATACTGAAGCCCCAAAACTAACCCAAAACGCTCCTTTAAATGTACGTTCACCTCATCCCTTTAAGGATCTGCTCTCTCATGGGGCTTTCCTTTCTGTGCCCCCTGCTCAACTACAAATCCTCCACACACACCGCCTCAACCCATCCCTTTCTTTTACACCCTGTATCTCTTAATCCTGCTAGTTCACTCCCTACACCAGATCCAGAAGCAGAGCACCTATCTGATGACTGTGTTCAGACCTTGGACTGTGTTCACTTAGTCCCTTCGAACATATAACCGATCAGCCCATGACTGACCCCACAGTTCCATCCTCGTTCATAGATCGCAGTGCCCAGAAGCAAGCCACATTTGGGACTGGATACGCTATAGTCCAGGGATAGCCTGACGAAGTTATCCGCCCCCACCCCGCCTCATCAAATCAGCCACACTCTGAGCTCGCACATCCTCACAGCAGGCTGAACTGATAGCTCTTACACAAGCTTTGACCCTAACTAGAGACCAAAAGGTAAACATTTACACTGACTCTAAGTATGGCCTTGGAGCACGGAATGAAGCAGGGCAAAGGCTAATAGAGTTTTGCCAAGAGAACGCACTGGTCATAGCAAACACCCTATTCCAACAACACAAGAGAAGACTCTACACATGGACATCACCAGATGGTCAACACCAAAATCAGACTGATTATATTCTTTGCAGCCAAAGATGGAGAAGCTGTATACAGTCAACAAAAACAAGACTAGGAGCTGACTCTGGCTCAGATCATGAACTCCTTCTTGCCAAATTCAGACTTAAATTGAAGAAAGTAGGGAAAACCACTAACCTTTCAGATATGACCTAAATCAAATCCCTTATGATCATACAGTGGAAGTAAGAAATAGATTTAAGGGACTAGATCTGATGGATAGAGTGCCTGATGAACTCTGGACGGAGGTTCGTGACATTGTACAGGAGACAGGGACCAAGACCATCCCCATGGAAAAGAAATGCAAAAAAGCAAAATGGCTGTCTGAGGAGGCCTTACAAATAGCTGTGAAAAGAAGAGAAGTGAAAAGCAAAGGAGAAAAGGAGAGATATAAGCATCTGAATCTAGAGTTCCAAAGAATAGCAAGGAGAGATAAGAAAGCCTTCCTCAGCGATCAATGCAAAGAAATAGAGGAAAACAACAGAATAGGAAAAACAAGAGATCTTTTCAAGAAAATTAAAGATATCAAGGGAACATTTCATGCAAAGATGAGCTCGATAAAGGACAGAAATGGTATGGACCTAACAGAAGCAGAAGATATTAAGAAGAGGTGGCAAGAATACACAGAAGAACTGTACAAAAAAGATCTTCACGATGAAGATAATCACTATTGCGTGATCACTCACCTGGAGCCAGACATCTTGGAATGTGAAGTCAAGTGGGCCTTAGAGAGCATCATGACGAACAAAGCTAGTGGAGGTGATGGAATTCCAATTGAGCTATTTCAAATCCTGAAAGATGATGCTGTGAAAGTGCTGCACTCAATATGCCAGCAAATTTGGAAAACTCAGCAATGGCCACAGGACTGGAAAAGGTCAGTCTTCATTCCAATCCCAAAGAAAGGGAATGCCAAAGAATGCTCAAACTACTGCACAGTTGCATCATCTCACACGCTAGTAAAGTCATGCTCAAAATTCTCCAAGCCAGGCTTCAGCAATATGTGAACCAAGAACTTCCAGATGTTCAAGCAGGTTTTAGAAAAGCAGAGGAACCAGAGATCAAATAGTCAACGTCCACTGGATCATGGAGAAAGCAAGAGAGTTCCAGAAAAACATCTATTTCTGCTTCATTGACTATGCCAAAGCCTTTGACTGTGTGGATCACGATAAACTGTGGAACATTCTGAAAGAGATGGGAATACCAGACCACCTGACCTGCCTCTTGAGAAACCTGTATGCAGGTCAGGAAGCAACAGTTAGAACTGGACATGGAACAACAGACTGGTTCCAAATAGGAAAAGGAGTACATCAAGGTTGTATATTGTCACCCTGCTTATTTAACTTCTATGCAGAGTACATCATGAGGAACACTGGGCTGGAAGAAGCACAAGCTGGAATCAAGATTGCCAGGAGAAATATCAATAACCTCAGATATGCAGATGACACCACCCTTATGGCAGAAAGTGAAGAGGAACTAAAAAGCCTCTTGATGAAAGTGAAAGAGGAGAGTGAAAAGATTGTCTTGAAACTCAACATTCAGAAAACGAAGATCATGGCATCTGGTCCCATCACTTCATGGGAAATAGATGGGGAAACAGTGGAAACAGTGTCCGTTCCGTTCCATCGCTCAGTCGTGTCCGACTCTATGCGACCCCGTGGACTGTGGCCTACCAGGCTTCTCCATCCACGGGGTTCTCCAGGCAAGAATACTGGAGTGGGTTACCGTTTCCTTCTCCAGGGGATCTTCCCGACGCAGGGATCGAACCCAGGTCTCCCGCATTGGAGGCAGACACTTTAACCTCTGAGCCACCAGGGAAGCCCGGAAACAGTGTCAGACTTTATTTTTTTGGGCTCCAAAATCACTGCAGATGCTGATTGCAGCCATGAAATTAAAAGACGCGTACTCCTTGGAAGGAAAGTTATGACCAGCCTAGATAGCATATTAAAAAGCAGAGACATTACTTTGCCAACCAAGGTCCGTCTAGTCAAGGCTATGGTTTTTCCCGTGGTCATGTATGGATGTGAGAGTTGGACTGTGAAGAAAGCTGACGGCCGAAGAATGGATGCTTTTGAACTGTGGTGCTGGAGAAGACTCTTGAGAGTCCCTTGGACTGCAAGGAGATCCAACCAGTCCATTCTAAAGGAGATCAATCCTGGGTGTTCATTGGAAGGACTGATGCTGAAGCTGAAACTCTAATACTTTGGCCACCTCATGCGACGAGCTGACTCACTGGAAAAGAGTCTGATGCTGGGAGGGACTGGGGGTGGGAGGAGACGGGGACGGCAGAGAATGAGATGGCTGGATGGCATCACCGACTCTGTGGACATGAGTTTGGGTGAACTCCGGGAGTTGGTGATGGACTGGGAGGCATGGTGTGCTGTGATTCATGGGGTCACAAAGAGTCAGACACGACTGAGCGACTGAACTGAACTGAACTGAACTGAGGTATGTCTATAACATATTACATTCTAATATATAATTTGGAAGGAAAGGGCATTCCTAACTCAAAAGGGCACACCTATTCTCAAGGCTTCTTGTATTTCTGAACTCCTCCATGCAGTTCATCTCCCAAAACAAGTTGCTGTAATACATTGCTGGGGACACAGCGACATGGCCCTATCTCCTTTTTTAACAATATAGCAGATCGCAAAGCAAGGCCGCCTCTCTTAGTCCTGTCTCTGCTGCTGCTGCTGCTGCTGCTGCTAAGTCGCTTCAGTCGTGTCCGACTCTATGCGACCCCAGAGACGGCAGCCCACCAGGCTCCCCCATCCCTGGGATTCTCCAGGCAAGAACACTTGAGTGGGGTGCCATTGCCTTCTCCGAGTCCTGTCTCTACTGTAGCCCAAATTGATGAGCCTAACATCCGCACATTACTTTCATATTTATATTCCTTTTTTCACCCCTCTGCAAGAGTACTTAAGGCTTTCCTTCAGAACTTTATTGAGTTAACTAAAGACGATGTGACTTCTTTAAATAATCTGACCCAAGCTTGCACCTCTTGTCAGCCGACAAACCCTAATTGTCACATTCGACCCCCTCCTTTCCCCACCCACCAAACTTACGGACATCTTCCCACCCAAGACTGGCAAGTAGATTTCGCCCACATGCTGCCTGTAAAAAGGGTTAAATTTCCCCTAGTCTTTGTAGATACATTTTCTGGATGAATGGAAGCTTTCCCGACTACTAACAAAGGAGCCCCTGCTGTGGCTAGCCTTAGTCTCACTGAAATGCTCCCCAGGTTTGGAACGCCTTCCTCCCTCCAGTCTGACAACTGCCTGAGTTCACATCCCACATCACCCAAAATATTGCACGAACCCTTCAAATTCCTTGGAAGTTTCACATTCCTTATCACCCCCAGTCCTCCGGTAAGGTGGAGAGAGCCAACTGAGTTCTAAAAGAAACTCTGACCAAATTAACAATTGAACTTCATCAAGATTGGACTAAACTTCTCCCTTTAGCCCTCTTAAAATTCCGGGCCGTACCAAAAAAATCTCTAAATATCCATCCATTCGAGGCCATGTATGGGAGGCCCATGTTACCTTTAGGACCCCCCGCCACTTCCCATGACGGTCCCAAACTGTCATCCTACCTTCCTTTGCCCTTACTTGCCCAGATACAAGATGTCCTTTGGCAACATAAGGATAACCTACTCCCTCGACCACATCCCAATCTCCCGTACCCATCCCTCCAAATAGGAGACAAAGTCTATATGACAGTTCAGTCTCACTTAGATCTAACCCCAAAATGGCAAGGACCCTACATGGTAATTCTGCTGACCCCTACCGCTGCAAAATTAAAAGAAATCACCCCTTGGGTGCACATTGAAAATGAAATGAAAGTCACTCAGTCGTGTCCGACTCTTTGCGACTCCATGGATAGTCCATGGAATTCTCCAGGCCAGAATACTGGAGTGGGTAGCCTTTCCCTTCTCCAGGGGATCTTCCCAACCCAGGTATCGAACCCAGGTGCACATTACTCGACTAAAAAAGGTTACGCAGCCCAGTGATGAGAATGTTTACCAGACTAATACTTATCAAGTTTCTCACACAGGCCCTACAACTCTAAAGTTCTCACGGCTTCCATCAGCCCCAACTGGCGATGGATGCGCCTATGGGTTTCACAGCTACAATTATTTCTGGAACAACTTCTGGCAGATATCTGGGTCTTGAGTCCTCAAGGATCAATGTTCGAACATGCTGAAGATTACCTCTTCACCCTGTGTCTGCAAGGACTCTTTTATAACTTTTACCCTTTCAAAATCCAGTTCTTCTCCACAGTAGTCTATCTTATATTCACTTCCCCAAATCTTGCTTAACATCTTCTTCTTATCGCCTCTCTTTTTCCTCTGACCCAAGAAGTCTTTCAAAATCCTAACCTCAACTATCTATTCTGGACACTGAATTCAGCCCATGCTCTCCACGATGCTTCTAACCCACAATTGGCTATAGACTGCTGGACATGTCTATCCATAACTCCTCTGGGAGATTCAGCCTTCCCCACACCCATCCTTGACTGGACCACTGGTAACATATCCCTACACCACTCATACCATGGGGAGCCTTTATTTGTCTCATATCTTAAATATCTTCACAGTTCAGTTCAGTCGCTCAGTCGTGTCCGACTCTCCGCGACCCCATGAATCACAGCACGCCAGGCCTCCCTGTCCATCACCAACTCCTGGAGTACACTCAAACTCATGTCCACAGAGTCGGTGATGCCATCCAGCCATCTCATTCTCAGTCGTCCCCTTCTCCTCCCACCCCCAACCTTTCCCAGCATCAGAGTCTTTTCCAGTGAGTCAACCCGTCGCATGAGGTGGCCAAGTATTGCAGTTTCAGCTTCAGCATCAGTCCCTCCAATGAACACCCAGGATTGATCTCCTTTAGAACGGACTGGTTGGACCTCCTTGCAGTCCAAGGGACTCTCAAGAGTCTTCTCCAACACCACAGTTCAAAAGCATCGATTCTTCGGCGATCAGCTTTCTTCACAGTCCAACTCTCACATCCATACATGACCACGGGAAAAACCATTGCCTTGACTAGATGGACCTTGGTTGGCAAAGTAATGTCTCTGCTTTTTAATACACTATCAAGGTTGGTCATAACTTTCCTTCCAAGGAGTAAGCGTCTTTTAATTTTATGGCTGCAATCAGCATCTGCAGTGATTGTGGAGCCCAAAAAAATAAAGTCTGACACTGTTTCCACTGTTTTTCCACCTATTTCCCATGAAGTGATGGGACTAGATGCCATGATCTTTGTTTACTGAATGTTGAGCTTCAAGCCAACCTTTTCACTCTCCTCTTTCACTTTCATCAAGAGGCTTTTGAGTTCCTCTTCACTTTCTGCCATAAGAGTAGCGTCATCTGCATATCTGAGGTTATTGATATTTCTCCCGGCAATCTTGATTCCAGCTTGTGCTTTTTCCAGCCCAGCGTTCCTCATGATGTACTCTGCATATAAGTTAAATAAGCAAGGTGACAATATACAACCTTGACATACACCTTTTCCTATTTGGAACCAGTCTGTTGTTCCATGTCCAGTTCTAACTGTTGCTTCCTGACCTGCATACAGGTTTCTCAAGAGGCAGGTCAGGTGGTCTGGTATTTCCATGTCTTTCAGAGTGTTCCACAGTTTATTGTGATCCACACAGTCAAAGGCTTTGGCATAGTCAATGAAGCAGAAATAGATGTTTTTCTGGAACTCTCTTGCTTTCTCCATGATCCAGCGGATGTTGGCAATTTGATCTCTGGTGCCTCTGCCTTTTCTAAAACCTGCTTGAATATCTTCACACTAGTGATCAAATCTGGAATTCGGACAAACTCTTAGAATCTTGACTCACTGACCTTCCCTCCTACAACGGAAAACCTCCAATAGGAGGCCCTATCGTCCAGAGAGTAACATTGTTACAACCAGCTCATTTTGCATATCTAGAAATTCCCAAAAGAGTTCATAGGACCAACCCGTGGGCACAATCCCTAAACCCATGTGTGACCATCCCTCCATGTTACTCTTCGCCACTGGAAAGGCTGTCTATAATGTTTCTGGTCCTACAGGACACGCTTCAACCTGTACTGGATGGTTTCCCTCAGCACACTCCTCCATGTCTCCCATCGTTGGAACCACCTTAGTGGGGTTCCTGACTGTTCTTGAATGAACGATCAAACCGCACCACCCCAGCTCCTCTTCACCATCGACTTCAGCTGTTGTATTGCGACACCTGGTCTGTCTTTCTTGTGTGGGGCATCTACATGCCTCTGCTTACCTACTAATTGGACCGGAACCTGCACCCTGGTATGCTCCAGTCCAAACATTTTTATAGCCTCCAATGATCAACCCCTACCTGTTCCTCTCATTCACAAACGAATGAAACAAGCCATTCATCTCACTCCCCTCTTAGTGAGACTAGGAACAGCGGCTGGAATTGGAACAGGAACTGCCAACCTAACCACCTCCATCCAAAATTACCTATCAGACAGCCTCCAGGAATGAGCCTAAGCTCTAATAACTATCCAAAATCAACTCGATTCCTTGGTGGGCCTAGTGTTACAAAATAGAAGGGGATTAGATGTACTAACTGCAGAAAAGGGAGGTTTGTGCCTTTTTCTGGATGAATCCTGCTGCTTCTATGCCAACCAGTCGGGTGTTATCCAGGAAGCTGCAAAAAACCTTACAGATTGAGCCTCTCGAATCTGCCAGAGGTTAAGCAACTCCTGGCAGTCATGGTTGATGGGTTGGAACTGGATGCCTTGGGTTTTGCCCCTTCTTGGACCATTCATACTAATTATCCTCCTATTCACATTTGGACCTTATTTGTTTAATCTTTTCCAGGGATTCCTCCAGGACTGAATCTGAGCCATTTCTTGAGATCAAATCAAGACTGTTCTTCTGCTCAAGACCCTGGCAGCTAGTATAGAAAATCAACGCTTCGGGCCTTAGACTTCCTTCCTCCCGGACCACAAACCCCTGACCCTCATTTATCAGCACGAAGAAGCCCTGAACATTGACAAGGCCCATCTCTCTTTCTCTTTTTATATATTCTTTAGGGTCTGGAATGAAGGAAAGCTACGCAGCTCAAAATAGCCTGGAGTTAAAACTCCCCTCTGGGTCTCTCCCACCATTCCATACAGAACTAAGAACTTTCTCCCCCGAAGAAAGGCATGAACATTAAGACTGATTACGTTCAGCTCCCAGTTGGTCCCAATCTCTGGCTGGTCTCAGGGATTCCTTGCTCCAGTTGTTGAAAGCTAACTAATCAAAATAATCTTGAGGAAAAACAGACCCCATCAAAACAACGTATGTCCACATATATATGCTTTCTATATATGCCTACTCTTTTTTTTTACTTAGCGCAGCAGCTCACTGGTCTGACGTCTGCCCCTTCTCGCCTCATCAAAGGTGATCTGTTCCTGTAGAATATCGGCCTCGTTGTTTCTCCGAACCTCGCCTTCTCTAGTCCCCTTACCTTACAGTATCCTCTGCCACAGTTCTCCTGCCCTGGACTCACTTGCCTAAACTCTCCCCCACACACTCTGTAAATGCAGAGAAACAAGACAAATGACCTCTGTCTTATCTCAAGGCTGTTGACTGGTACATAATAGATGATCAATGAATAGTTAGTTACATAAATAATTGAGTAGCCCCTGAATGAATGAATGAAAAAAACAAATACCTGATTCATGTGCTTTTTAAGGGAATTCAGCTATTTGGATCATGGAGTTGTAAGCTCTCCCAAGTAATAACAAAACCTTAGCTCTTTCAAAATAAAAAGAGACTCTTTGGGATTGGTTCACGATGGCGGAGTAGAAGGACGTGTGATCATGTCCTCCTGAGGGAGCACCAAAATCACAACTTGCTGTTGAACAGCCATCAGCAGGAGGACGCTGGGGCCCACTGAAAAAAGATACTCCACATCCAAAGGAAAAGCCACAACGAGATGATAAGAGGGGCACAGTTACAATAAAAACAAATTCCATACTCACCGGATGGGCAACCCACAAACTCGAGAACGATAATACCAAAGAAGTTCTCTCACTGTTGCAAAGGTTCTGAGCACCCCCATCAGGCATCCCAGCCTGGGGATCTGGCAAAGGGACTAGGAATCCCCAGGGAATCTGACTTTGAAGGCTAGCAGGATTTGATTACAGGAATTCCACAGGACTGGGGGAAAAGAGACCCCACTCTTGGAGAGCGTGCATAAAATCTTGTGTGCACCAGGACCCAGGGGAAAGGAGCAGAGACCCCACAGAAGATTGAACCTGACCTACCTGCTAGTATGGGAGGGTCTCCTGCAGAGGGGAGGGGCAGCAGTGCTCACCTCGGGGACTAGGGCATTGGCAGCAGCAGTCCTAGGAGATACCCACGGGCTGTTATGAGCCCTCTTGGAGGTCACCACTAGCCCTACCACCGAGCCTGTATACTCCCGGGCTGGGTTGTCTCAGGTCAAACAACTAACAGGGAGGGAGCACAGCCCCATCCATCAACAGATTAGTGGATTAAAGTTTGACTGAGCACAGGCTTGCCCACCAGATCAAGGTCCACTTTTTTCCACCCCAGTCCCTCTCATCAGCTTGCACAAACCTCTTAGATACCCTAGTGGCTCAGATGGTAAAGAATCCACCTGCAATGCAGGAGACCTGGGTTAGATCCAGGTGGGGAAAATCCTCTGCAGAAGGGAATAGCAACTCATTCCAGGATTCTTGCCTGGAGGATTCCATGGACAGAGGACCCTGGTGGGCTACAGCCCATGGGGTTTCAAAGAGTCATACAGGACTGAACAATTAACACTACCACACTCCACCAGAGGGCAGACAGAAGGAACAAGAAGAGCCGCAATCCTGCAGCCTCCAGAACAAAAGCCACAAGCCCAGGAAGTTAAACACAACGAAAACAGGACTTTTCTTCTCAGACGAAGGAAGAAGAAAAAACCTCAGGAAAACAACTAAATGACTGAAGTACAAATAGGCAATCTTCCAGAAAAAGAATTCAAAATGATTGAAACAGGAGGGAAGTGGGCAGGGCACAACTTTTAAAAGAAGGACATAGCCTGAGAACACAACATAAACTAATTAGAACCAAATAGGTTCAAGATGGTGGCTGAGTTGACTTCCGCTAGACCTTTAAATACTCATTGTTAATACATCAGCAAGCTAAATGACACACCCACAGGCGCCAAGACAGTTCCAAGGCTGACCATCAAAGACCAAAAAGTGAGTGATGGCTCAATTTCTAGAAATCTTTGCCCTTTCCCCAAAATAGTTGGAATAATCTTCCTACTCATTAGGCTATGAAATTACCTAGTCCATAAAAGCTAACCACACCACATTTCAAGGCCACTCTTGATGGACCACATTCTTTCTGTGGAATGTTTCTTTCTAAATAAATCCACTTCTTACCTGTCACTTTTTCTCTCATCGAATTCTTTCTGTGATGAGACATCAAGCACCTGAGCTTCATTAGGTCCTGAAACCAGGTGTGTGATCTCAGTGGAAGACCTTGCGTTTTGGCTGGCTTTGAGTCCCAGCCACATAGGTTAGCATCCCAAACTGGGTTTTGGCTGGGTTCAAGTCCCAGCGCAGGGGTTCACATCCCAATCTAAGTGAATGTTTTCATAATGATAGTGAAGATGATCCAGGATCTTGGAAAAAAGAGTGGAGAAAATGCGAGAAATATTTAACAAATACCTGAAAGAACTAAAGAACAAACAAACAATGATGAATAATACAGTAGAAGGAATCAATCACAGAATAATAGAGGTAGAAGAACAGATAAGTGACCTGGAAGACAGAATGGTAGAAATCACTACCACATAACATAATATAGAAAGAACGGTGAAAAGAAATAAAGACAGCCTAAAGAGACCTCTGGGACAACATTAAATGCACCAACATTCATATTAAAGGGGTTCCAGAAGGAGAAGAGAGAGAGAAAGGACCAGAGAAAATATTTGAAGAGATAATAGCTGAAAAATTCCTTAATATGGGAAAGGAAATAGACAACCAAGTTTAGGAAGCACAGAGAGTCCCAGGAAGGATAAATTCAAGGAGGAACACATCGAGACACACAGTAATCAAATTGACAAAAATTAAAGACAATGATAAAAGATTAAAAGCAACAAGGGAACAATGACAAATAATATACAAAGGAACTCACATAAGGTTCTCAGCTGATTTCTCAACAGAAACTTTGCAATCCAGGAGGGAGAGGCATGATATATTTAAAGTAATGTAGAATTATAACCAAGAATACTTTTCCTAGCAAGGCTCTCATTCAGATTTGACAGAAAAATCAAAAGCTTTACAGACAAGCAAATGTTAAGAGAACTCAGCACTACCAAACCAGCTTTACAACAAGAGCTTAAGTTTCCTTCTCGAGGCAGGAAACACAAGAAAAGGAAAAGAACTACAAAAACAAATACAAAACAATGAAGAAAACGATAACAGAATCATATATATTGATAATTACCTTAAATGTAAATGGATTCAGTGCACCAACCAAAAGACATAGATTAGCTTGTTGTTTAGTTGCTAAGAGGACTGTGTCCAGTTCTTTTTCGACCCCATGGACCACAGTCTGTCAGGTTTCTCTGTCCATGGGATTTCCCAGGCAAGAATACTGGAGTGGGTTGCCACTTCCTTCTCCATGGAATCTTTCCTGTCTCCTGCATTGGCAGGTGGATTCTTTACCACTGAGATACCAGGGAAACACAGACTGGCTGGGTGGATACAAAAACAACACCCCTATATATACTGTCTAAAACAGATACCTCAGACTTAGGGACAGATATAGACTGAAAGTTAGAGGATGGGAGAATGTATTCCATGCAAATGAAAATTAAAAGAAAAATGGAGTAGCAACACTCATATCAGACAAAATAGACTTTAAAATAAAGACTGTGATAAGAGGCAAAGATGGACACTACATAATGATCAAGAGATCCATCCAAGAAGAAGATATAACAATTGGAAATCAATATACACCCAACGTAGGAGTACCTCAACATGTAAGTCAAATACTAACAACCATAAAGGGAGAAATTAACTATAACACAATTATAGTGGGGGACTTTGACATTTTCATCAATGGATAGATCATCCAGACAGAAAATAAGAAAGGACAGGCCTTAACTGACACAACAGACCATATGGACTTAATTATTATTCCATCCAAAAGCAACAAATTACACATTCTTCTCAAATGCACATGGAACATTCTCCAGGACTGACCACATCCTGGGCCACAAAGTGAGCCTTGGTAAATTTAAGAAAATTTAAATCATATCAAGCATCTTTTCTGATCACAATGCTAAGAGATTAGAACTACACTACAAGGAAAAAAAAAACAATAAAAATCACAATACGTAGTAACTAAACAATATGTTACTAAACAACCAGTGGACCACTGAAGAAATCGAAGAGGAGATTTAAAAAAAACAATACCTAGAGACAAATGAAAATGAAAGCACAATGGTCCAAAACCTATGGGATGCAGCAAAGTTCAGTTCAGTCGCTCAGTCGTGTCCGACTCTCCATGACCCCATGAATCACAGCACGCCAGGCCTCCCTGTCCATCACCAACTCCCGGAGTACACTCAAACCCACATCCACAGAGTCAGTGATGCCATCCAGCCATCTCATTCTCGGTCATCCCCTTCTCCTCCCGCCCCCAACCTTTCCCAGCATCAGAGTCTTTTCCAGTGAGTCAACTCGTGGCATGAGGTGGCCAAAGTATTGCAGTTTCAGCTTTAGCATCAGTCCCTCCAATGAACATCCAGGATTGATCTCCTTTAGAATAGACTGGTTGGATCTCCTTGCAGTATAAGGGACTCTCAAGAGTCTTCTCCAACACCACAGTTCAAAAGCATCGATTCTTCGGCGATCAGCTTTCTTCACAGTCCAACTCTCACATCCATACATGACCACGGGAAAAACTATTGCCTTGACTAGATGGACCTTGGTTGGCAAAGTAATGTCTCTGCTTTTTAATATGCAGCAAAAGCAGTTATATATTTTTTTATTTATTTGGCTGGGCTGAGTCTTAGTTGTGGCAGCTGGGATCTTCAATATTCTTTGTGGCATGTGAGATCTTTATTTATTTTTTTAGTGTGGCATGCGGGATTTAGTTTTGACCAGGGATTGAACTTGGGCTCCCTGCATTGGGAGTGTGGAGTCTTAGGCACTGAATCACCAGGGAAGTCCCTCAGTCTGCTTTTAACTGGAACAAGAGATCCTCTTGTCTGAATTGGCCATGTGTGGAGATGTTTTCAGTTGTCACAGCCGGGGCAGGGGTGCTCCTGGTGGCGCTACCCGCTACTGTGGGGTGTAGAGGCCAGAGACACTTCCAGGCAGACTGTGATGCACAGAACAGTTCTTGGCAGCACAGACTTTGCCTGTCCCCTGAGGGCTGGTGATGACATTGCTCACTACGAATTTGTTCCAGTTAAAAGCAGACTGAGGGACTTGCCTGGTGATCCAGGGGGCCACGACTAAGATACGGTACTGCCAAATAAATAAATATGTGATTTTTAAAAGGGAGATTGAACAGCTGAAATGGACAGGGGCCACTAAGAGAAGATCTTACAAGTTATGTCCAAAAAGTCAAAGAATTGATAAAAATGTTCATCAGAAAGTGAAGAAATGGGTGGTACTTTTCTACGCTGTGTCAACTAAAGTCAGAAATGTGTTTGTGGCTGAGATGGGGATAAAGGTAGCTTTCTCCCAGGCCAAACAGTGGTTGTGGCCCTTTAATTTGGCCAAGCCTGAGCACTGGAATCATTTTGATGAAGTACTTGGCATCTTTCTAACATTATCGGTATTTCTATACCCAATGAACTAGATGCTATAACAGAAAGGACAAAAGGGAGAGGGAGAAGGCGGAATTAAAGAAGGCATAATTGTCAAAAAGCTGAGTTATTTGGAGGCAAATTTCTTGACCTGACTTCATGAACCACAAATGACACTGGGCCAAGTATCAAAGCTCCTATCCGCTTGCTTCAAGCTCAGTTTGTTCAACTGTGGTCTCCACTGCCCCCCACCCCCAAGTTCCATATGAACTGCTAGGAGGCTGGAAACATAGGGCCCAACCCATATTTGGTGATGCACAAACTGGCTCTGCCAGTTTTGTTCAGGGTGGCCAAGGGTTCCACTAAGATACACGTTTCCCAGTGCTTCTTACATGAGCAGTGCCCCAATTCCGGTTAATGAAATCCAATTGGAAGCCAGTAGTAATTCCAAGAAGAAGTCTTCATATAAGCATCACTTCTTCCTCCTTCACCTTCCTTCTGTAGTCCTTTCTGGAATGCAGATATGGCACTGGAGGGAGAGTCACCAAAAAGAAGACGAGCCAACAGCCTGAGAATGAAAGAGACCGTTTAGAGATGGTGGAGCCAATGGGCAGGAGCCGGGACAACGACGATTTCAAGGAACCGGACACAGGATTGGCTCCCGGTTAGCCCCTGGTTGCTGTGACCTGTCTGAAAGCAGCTGCCAAGGAGGACAGTCAGAGATCCAGGAAGGGGAGCAACCAGGCTCTCTGGTTGCTGTTGAGGATGGCCTGTGAGAGGAGCCAAGTGCTATTCTTGACCACCACTGTCCTTGGGTGGTGAAGGCAGGAGGAGAAGGGGACGATGCGGGATGAGATGATTGGATGGCATCACCAACTCGATGGACATGAGTTTGAGCAAGCCCTGGGAGTAGGTGATGGACAGGGAAGCCTGGCATGCTGCAGTCCACGGGGTTGCAAAGTCAGACACAACTGAGCAACTGAACTGAACTATACTCCTTGGGTACTGGTACTAGTGCCTTCTTGTATGCCCTCAGGCCCAGAGTCCTGCTGAGTGAGTTCCCGGGTGCTTCACCATCACTATCTCCTCCTGGTCTCCTTAACCTCACTCACATCTCTCCAAGTAGCCCTTCAATCAAGCAGCTTCAATTAACTCTTCAAGCTGCCACCAATCTCAGGCATACAAACATGGATGGGCAGCTCACTGCTTCGAAGGTGGCACATCCCACTCTGGAACCACAATTTGTCTCTCTGTGTCTTCCGCTCTTTGGTCTTTTGGTTTTGGCTGTACTAAGTCTTTACTGCAGCTCAAGGGCATCTCATTGTGGAGTATGAGGCTCAGAAGTCCCTACTTGTGAGCTTGGTTGCCTCTCAGCATGTGGGATCTTAGTTTCTCAACCAGGGATTGAACCTCCATCCCCTCCATTGGAAGGCGGATTCTTAATCACAGACCACCAGGGAAGTCCCTACTCTTTGGTCTCAATTCTGCACTCTGACATAACAAAGAACTTCCGGTATGATCTGATTTCAAGTCTATATTCTAATTTCTGAAGGAGTTCGAAAATTGGCCCCAAATTACCCAGCTGATAATTCTCGGTTGCAACATCTATTTTGTGGGGATAACAGCCATACCCATATAGGACTACTGTGCGAATTATGCAAAACAACAATATATGTAGGATTGCCAGGTTTAGCAAAAAAAAAGAATAAATAATGCAGAATGTCCAGGAACATTTAAATTTCAGATTGACAATGAATACTATTTTGTGTATGTTTGCACAATATTTGGGATATTTGTTGTTCAGTTGCTGTCGTGTATGAGATTCTATGGATTGCAGCATGCCAGGTTTCCCTATTCTTTACTATCTCCCAGAGTTTGCTCAAATTTATGTTCAGGTGGCACTAGTGGTAAAGAACCCATCTGCCACTTGGTTTCGATCCCTGGGTCAGGAAGATCCCTTAGAGAAGGGAATGGCAACCCACTCCAGTATTTCTGCCTGGAGAATCCCATGGACAGAGGAGCCTGGCGGGCTATAGTCTATAGGGTCACAAAGAGTTGGACACAACTGAAATGACTTAGCACACATGTCCATTGAGTCAGTGATGTCATCCAACTGTCCCATCCTCTGTCGACCCCTTCTCCTCCTGCCTTCAGTCTTTCCCAGCATCAGCGTCTGTTCCAATGAATTGGCTCTTTTCATCAGGTGGACAAAGTATTGGAGCTTTTGCTTTTGGATATACTTGTATTAAAAAATGATGTGTGGCTTATCTGAGGTTCAAATGTAACTGGGGCTTCTGTTTTATCTGGTGAAGAGCACATTACCTGCCCTTTATGTGGTCCCCAGTGAATAGTAGTAGCAGCTGCTATTCTTCTTTTTCTTAATCCTTTTTTCTCTGAGCACCTGATGCAGTACTAGACACAATGCTCAGGAAAACAAGTGTCTTTGAATAAAGAAATGAATGAACACGTGGAGAACTGAGAACCAGGGAGGCGATCTGACTGAAGTGAAAGCTACCCAGCTGCTAAGTGACAGAAAAGCGCCTGGAACTTGGGCATCCTTACTTCTGGCCCAGCTTTCCTCCCTCCACATCAGGTAGTGGGACCAAGTGGAGGAAGCTGCCCAACAGGATGTGATCTAGGGATGGCACTGAGTGGATTCCCCAGTTTCACCTCACACAGTAATTATCTTCTCACTTTATTTATTTTTTTTTGAGAGTTCTAGGACTTTTAATCTGTCCCAAAATTGCTGAAGCAAAAATCATGATAAAACATTCTGCTTTCCTTTACACCCCCCCAACACACACACACACACAAACTCCGTAGGAAAAAATGGTTTTGTACATGGGAAGAAACAATATAAATTCAAAACTTACAGATAAGGGTTAGCTCTATCACTCATCTCTTTAAAAAGTTTATACGAATATCCAGTCAACACCAACAGGGTTATCTCCTTTGAAATGTTATCTATACGGATTTCCAAGTAGACCACAGGACTGTACGCTGTCTTGGAATGTCCTCAGAAGGCTCTGTCATTGATCAGGTAACAGTAAAACCCCAGAGTCCTTTCTTCAAATGGAAGAGGGAGAGAAGAAACTATTCAAACTTCGCCTTCTTTCCTTGTGGCTTGTGGTCTCCTCCTCCTCTGCCTCCTCGGAAGCCTCCTCGCTCTCCAAAGCCTCACCGGCCCCTGCCACCAAAGCCACCTCGGCCACCTCTGCCACCACCCTGGTCTCCAAATCCACCTCTGCCTCCTCCTCAGCCACCAAAGCCACCTTCACCCTTAGGTTTGGCCCAGTCCAAAGTGACTTTGTTTCCATAGATTTCACCATCTTCCATGGCCTCCTTCGCAGCTTTGGCATCTTCCTCGCTGTTGAAGTCTACAAATCCAAACCCTTTGGAGGATCCAGTTTCCCGGTCAGTGACTATCCTTGCTCGAATAGAGCCATCAAACGACTCCTTTAACGTCTCTTCTGTAATATCCTCAGAGAGACCTTTGACAAAGAGAGTTTTGGATGGCTGGCTTCTTGCATTAGGTGATCTTCTGGGTTCTTGCAACTCCAGTCTGATGGCTCTGCCCTCAATTTCCCTTTTATTACATGAATTTAAAGCTTCTTTAGCATCTTCAAATGAAGCAAATTCTATAAATGCATACCCTTTAGATTTGCCATTTTGGTTCTGGGGCACCTTGATATGAGTTGCCTTCTCAAATACTTCCTGAAGTGTTTCTTCCGTTGCACTATAGGAGAGGTTGCTTAAAACCAGGGTTTTTGATTCACCACTCCAAGTGCTATTCTTTCCACCTCTATGGTCTTGACTTTGACCTTTCTCTTCGGTGTAGTAGAGAGAAATGGATCACTCATCTATCTCTGTTCCCTGCTTTTCTTCCAAGGTTTTTTCTGCATCAGCTTCTGTCTTAAATTCAATATAAGCAATCCCTTTACTCTTTCCATCCTTGCTGACTAATCTGATCTCCACAGCATCTTCAAACACTTCTTTCAATTCATCCTGAGTAACTTTGTAAGCCAGATTTTTAGCCAAAAGTGTTCTTGCACCTCGATCTTTCTTACTGTATTTTCCCTTTAGTTTTTCTAGTTTAATTTCATTGCCAAAGACTTTTAAACCAGTGAGTTCCAAGGCTTTTTCCAGGTCTTTGGCAGATTCAAAAGCCACATAGCCAAACTTCCTAGACACACCAATTCTGACATTGACAACAGCAAGATCATTTTTAGCCAAAAGATCACTGATACCCATTTTCAATTCAGGAGCAGATTTATTGAAGTTCAGGTTTCCAAGAAAGAGATTGAAAGACGTAGTTGGTTCTGTGCCTTCCACTTTGTGTTTCTTGGCTTCAGGAGCTGCCTTTTATTTGGCCATTTCCTTCTTTCCTTTTCCAGGTGCTTCTTTGACAGGCTCTTCCTTTTCTCCTCCTCCTCATCGTCGTCCTCTTCATCATCGTCCTCTTCATCTTCATCTTCAGCAGTGCTCTTAGCCTTCACAGGAACAGCTTTTCCTGGAGCTTTCTTTCCTTTGGCTGGTACAATCTCCATAGGTTCTTCTTCAGAGTCATCTTCCTCCTCCTCCTCGTCATCGTCATCATCTGAGGCAGGAGCAGCCCCCAAAGCAGCAGCTGCCTTCCTCACTGCTGGCTCATCCTCTTCATCATCGTGGTCTCCTCTTCACTGTCATCTGCATCATCACTGTCTTTCTTCTTGGCATTCCTGCCGTTCTTTGCTCCCTTGCCTGGGGCGGCTGCTCCCTTCTTACCGGAGGTTGCTACCAATGCTTTGCCTGGGGTGGCTCCCTTTGTGCCAGGTGTTACCGCTGCTTTGGCAGGGGTAACTGTCTCCTTGGCTGGCATAGCTGCTGCCTTTCTGCCAGGGGTGACCACTGCTTTCTTTGCCGGTGTGGCAACTGCAACCTTTTTGGTTGGGGCAGCCATCGTCTTCTCTGCTGGAGTTGCGGCGGCCTTCTTGCCCTTTTTCTGAGGGACAGCCGCCTCGTCTCCACTGCTCTCGTGGTCTCCATCTTCTGACATTTCCTCATCTTCCCTGTCGTCTTCTTCTGCCTCCTTTGGGGGAGGAGCCGTTTTCTTGGAGTCACCTTGATTTTTACCGGCCTTTGCGAGCTTTCCCATGATGGCCGCTTATGACGGCGGAGTGTGTGGCGAGCCGGTGGCGCAGACGAGCCCGGAAGAACCGAAGACCGTCGACGGCGGCCGCTGATCCCTGAGCGCGTTCGCTTGGCTGCCAGCTAGCGCTCCACACTCTGTTCTCACTTTAAAATGAAGGAATAATTAGTATTTATTTTACCAAACTGCTTCTTCAGTGCTGTGGATTAGAGCAGAAAAGAGATTGCTTTTCTTCCTGGCAATTTTTTTTTCCCCCTTGAAAAAAAGAAATCATTAGAAGTTAAAAATTTGAAGCTTTTTTTGTGTACCTAAATAATCAGGGGGAAATTTGAAGCTTGTTTTTATTCTATAATAAAATGTGAAATTATTGCTTTTAAAGATGATCTGATTCAGTGGTTGTCAAACTGTTTTCAGTAAAGTTACTTCTATAAATAAAATCTTATATAGAATCTCAGCATATGTGTTAAGTGGGGTTATTTAGAAGTTAAAAATAGTATGCTCTAAGCTCAAATATATAATCAGTGTAACTTCAGAATACAGTTTGGAAATGACAGCTAAACTTCAGATGGGTACTGAAGCTTTATATCATATTTTTATCACATGTGGTTGGAACTTCATATCATGTTTCTATCATGTGTGGTTGGAGTTTTATATCAGTTTCAATAATTTCAGTATCAAATATTACTTCATTTTGTTTTAGTCATAGAGCTTAAGGAAAACTTTGATTCATGCAAAATAGGGGCAACTAAAGAAAGATTTTTAAAATTCACCTTGTAATCCAAGGACACTGTTAACAGAGATGTTAGGAAACTTTGCAGTCCCAGATCTGCCTGAAAGCAAACCAGATTTAGCAAGGCAAGCAAATGGATTTGGCTGGGCGTGGCGTGCCTAGCCTGGACTACATTTTCCACCCGCTACTCCAGCCACCCAGGTCTCTGAAGGTAGGTATGGTCAGAGGACTAATGTTCCCCCAAAGCGGGAGTAGAAATGATGGGTGTTTGGGCCCTAAAGACCACTTGTGTGCCTCCTTCCTCTGAAGGTGAGTCCACAATACAGAAGCAACTCTGCCTCAACCAGGACAACAAGACAGGTTATGGAAGGGCCCCAAGGAACACCCAAAGACCTAGAAAAATTATCTGGAATTCTTAAGTTCCATGAGCCCAAGAGCTTCCTTCTCAATAGTTAATGATGTTTCTGATGAGGCTGGTGAGGTGAGGAGCTGAACAAATGTGATTTTTTTGATATTGTATAAAATGTTAACATTGGAAGTTCAGTTCAGTTATGCGTAAATTAATGAAATAGTATTTTTCAAATAGTCAAAGAATGATATAAAACTACACATAAATCAAAGATGCATTGAGTGAATTTTAATACAACAGAGTACATAAAGTTTATAATGGCTTCGATTCCACCTTGCAGTTAACCTTGAAGAAATTTCCACTTCTTGAGTTTTGGTATAGTGTCAAAGATGAATATCTGCAATTCTCTAAAAACACTATTCAAATAATTGTCCCTTTTCCAAATGTGTATCAGTGCATGGCCACATTTTCTTTATAAATTTAACTAAAAGATGTATTTTGTAGATTGGAGAAGCCAGACATTAAAGAAAATTTCCAAAGTATTGATATAAAGCAATGTCATTCTTCTACTATTTTTATTTGTAGGTTTTGGAAAATATCATTATTTTTCTGAAAGATGTGCTAACATGGAATGGGTTTATAATTGTTAATACTAGATTCATACATCAGTAACCATTTTTCCCTTGGTTTCCCATTTCTAATCCAGTATCGATAGATAAATTAGATAGTTTTGTTGATAGATAAAACTCATACAAGCAAAAGCTCTTCGGGGGTCTCTAATAATTTTCAAGAGTGTCAAGAGACCACATGTCACTGCTCTGGTTTATATTCCAAGGGGGCAGCTGGGGCTCAGAAGTCCAGGCAGGCTATGTGAAGCTTTAACAGACTCAGGGCTGCACCCACACTGGGCACATTCATACAGGACGGGACCCAAGACCCAACACTTCTCCCAGTAATTCTTGATTCCAGTACAGGAACCACTGGGAGAAGTATTTTCATAGCACTGTGGGCTGGTTTGGTGATCAACACAATGACGTCACTGTAGTGATCAGTGGTCAGCAGTAAACATGGAAAAACAATCTTTTGTAGCAAGGAACTCCATTCCAGCACATTCTCATACGTGCAGCACGTTCTCATAGGCACACAGATGCACTTTTCAATTATCTACGTGGTCGTTTAAGAGGGGCAATGCTCCCAAAGAGTCTCATAGGAGCCAACATTCTTCTAGTTGAACTTCATCCTACCAACTGAGGGAGGCTTGGAGAAGATGCTGACTTGCCCCGAGGTCACACCGTCAAGCCCCTCAGAACTGGGACAGAATCCCGTCACTGACTTAGTCCAGCTTCCTCCCCACATGGCCTCTCTAGAGCCAGTACAAGTCTGTGCTTAGCCCTGAGCTGGGTGTGTGCTGCTCCCTCCGGGTGTGGGTCCTTGCCAGTCATTGCTGATCGAGTTTGGATCAAGTCAAAGTTCCAGATTTTATTTTTTTGGTCTCCAAATACACTGCAGATGACTGAAGTGACTGAAGCCATGAAATTGAAAAACGCTTGCTCCTTGGAAGAAAATCTGTGACAAACCTAGACAGCATATTAAAAAGCAGAGACATCACTTTGCCAACAAAGGTCTGTACTGTCAAAGTTATGGTTTTTTCCAGTAGTTATGTACGGATGTGAGAGTTGGACCACAAAGGCTAAGCACTGAAGAACTGATGCTTTTGAATTGTGGTGCTAATGAAAACTCTGAGGGTCCCTTGGACTACAAGGAGATCAAACCAGTCAATCCTGAAGGAAAGCAACCCTGAATTGGAACCCTGAATTAGGACTGATGCTGAAGTTGAAACTCCAATACTTTGGCCACCTGATGTGAAGAGCTGACTAATTGGAAAAGACTTCGATGCTGGGAAAGATTGAGGGCAGGAGAAGGGGCCAACAGAGAATGAGATGGTTGGATGGCATCACCAACTCAAAGGACCTGAGTTTGAGCAAACTCTGGGAGACAATGAAGGGCAGAGGAGACTGACGTGCTGCAGTTCATGGGGTCACAAAGAGTTGGGCATGACTTAGTGACTGAACAACTACACATTTCCAGGCAGCTCAGCAAGTTCCTGGGATCCTTATAACCTTCCCAGATGACCAGGGCTGGTCTGCAAGAAGAAATGACACTGGTGCACAAAGTTATCACCCCTGCCTTGTATGGAGCCCTGAGGGCAGACCCCAAACAAGGAATGAGATCTGGAGCTTAGGCTGTGAGCACAGATCATATGCTAACTGTAAGCTCACAAAGGCTACCTACACCCACTTTCTCTCTCCATAACAGAAGTGGCTTATTTCCACATTCAATTTTCTTGTGAAGGTCTCTGAACACAAACACCTCCTTCCTTGAAACGAGTTGGATATTGGGTGTCCTCAAGTTCTGCTGTAAAATGTTCTAGTTCCATGAGCGAAGGGACTGAGTGAGGGAGGTAGCCCCAAGGCTGGCTGGTAAACACCCTCTCCCTCCCTCCCTCTTCTTGGCCTTCTACACCTGAAAGCCTCGTTTTAAAGTCTGAGCCTGGTGTCTTAATGTCTGTAGTCTATATGCATTATTCTGTTTTTGAGCATATATTTGGAAAACTTTCCCATGTGTGGACATAAAATTTCCATTTAAAAAACTACACCAAGTGTCAAACATACTTATACATGCTTTTGCCTAGCACGTGCTGAAAATATGGAGGCCATTTGCCATAATTTAACATTTTACGGTGTTTCCCCACCTCCCCCTCAATGCAGTACCAGTCTTCTCCTTAACCATTATTTTTGTCATTCTCAGGAACACTCAGGCTTGTGTGTACTACATGAGATCGCATGTTTTCTTCCAGCACTCTTAAAACTGCTGTTTCAAATCTAAAACTTGGATCTACTTTTAGACCTTGGGTCTAGATCTGGTGACATGGCAAGAAATTCTTTTTTCAGACTGTTAGCCAGTTTTACCCAGCTTACTTAATAGTCACTTCCCCACTGATGTGAAGGTGCCTGGCCCCAGTCCAAACTCATAACAGAACAAAGCAGTCCTGTACTTGCGTCCTCTGGTGACCCTCACTTCAGTTATTATAGACTAACATTTCTCTTCCACTTTTAGCTCCTTTTTGTACATGAACTGCAGAAGCAATGAGAACAGAAGGGGAAATACTTTATTGGGCTTACAAATTTATAGATATCTTTATGATGCTGTCTTTCTAGCCAAGAATAAGACAGTCTTTCCATTACTAATTTAAATGCTTGGGAATTTAGTTTTTTTCAACATCGGAATGCATACTATTTTTAACTTCTCAAGGCAGTACCAGAAAGGTCATGAACTGCCACAGAACTTGAGTGTCAGGCAGGACTGAGCTCAACCTGTCCGATGCTTTCAGTACACAAATTCAGGCACAGAGAAGTGAGGTGGTCCAGGACACACAGTACTGGGGAGTTGGGGCAGGAGGGGATCCTGAGTTTCCATGCCTTCCCGAACTATCCCCTGAGGCTGCATGCCAGTGAGATACCCAGGCCATGGGGTCCCATGTAGCTTTCCAGCCCCCTCTCCACGTGTCCCCATCACACAAAGTCAGCGACCCACAGTGAAGAGAAAAGATATTTAATTATTTCTCTGTCTAATCTCTTAAAGCGCTCAAAGTATTTTCACAAGTGCAAGGGGAGGGCCCGCTCTCTCATCCAGCATTTTACCAGTGATTCCGACAAATGGAAAGAGACTCCAAATCACCGTGCTTTATATACTTATTTTAATTTCTGCACTGGAAAAGAAAAGGAAGGTGTAAATGAGGACGAGTTAGTTTACAGTGACTCCATCTTTGCCTTTTAAATTAATCTGTTCTCTCGAGGGCAGAGGATAGAAAGACAGGAAAAAACATCAAAGCACAAGAGTGAACTGGTGAGCAAGATGCCTCCCATCCCACTAACAAAGGATCCGAAGGCCTGGAGGCAGCGCAGTAAACACTGACAGGCATGGATTAAGATACACTGGAAAAAAAAAAACAAAAAAACCCCCACGATTCCATTCTCAAAATCAAGCACAGAAACTGACAGTGAAACGCGCACTTCCACGCGCGCCCGTCAGCCTGAAACCAGCGCCAACCGCTCTACAGCGTCGGCCCTGCCGGCCCCTCTTCTTGCAGGTACAGAAACCGGGAAGGACCCGCAGCTGGGGAGCGCGAGGGGCTGCAAACCCCCCAGGAGGGTCTGTGTGCTTTGGAGGCTCTGCCTCTGGAATGTTCTGCGTGGCAAGCGGTGGGTCTGAGTCAGGCGCCACACGTGGTTGAAGGTGCCCGCTTGATTTCCCATGTGCAAACGGTCAGGGTCTAAAGCTTTCAGAACTTGGGACAGACAGGATGGCCCAGCGAGCTGGCAGGTGAGCTGGCAGGCGGGCGGCGGGCCCCCTCCCTCCCGGGGGGCAGGGCCAAGGGCGGGCACGAGGTGAGGCCCCTCCCCCGGGAGGCAGGGTGGGGTGGGGCCGAGGTGAGGCCCCTCCCCCGGGAGGCGGGACAGGGGCGGAGCAGAGAGAGGAGTGACAGAGGCGGAGCTGCGTTCACCCCGCGTCCCTGATTCGGTCTCGGGTGGTTGTGAGGAGGGCTCCTCAGTAGGCGATTGTCCACTCTTTGACAGAGGCGTCGTGCGAGGTCGTGACCAGCGTGTGCTCGTCCAGCCAGGCCAGGCTGCTCACATGATGGAGCCGGTGCGCATCTGGTGGGGGGAGAAGGAGGCGGCTTTTGAGCTCTGCGGCCACCGGGACACCCTGGGCTGAAAGACGGGAGAGCTGGACCGAGATTACCCGCAGGGGTCGCGGGAGGTACCCAACAGAATCCTCCTGCTCAACCAGACCCCCTTGCCCTCTTCTCAGCGGGGGAGAGTCTGGGTGATGGGAGGGGCAGTGGCCAGGCTCCTCAGTGCCCCCACCTGCCCTGGGACCCCTGACACTCGGGGATTAGCAGCAGCCATCGGGGATGGAACTGCCCCTCCCCCCAAGGGGTGCAAGTCTGTCTTTCTGTGCCTAAGGAAACAATATACAGACAACACAAGACAGTACACAGGGTTAATTCTGGTATGACCAAGGCCACAATGAATAAAAAGGCTGAGAACACAAGGCTAGGGAACCCCTGCACACAACTGCCTGACCTCAGGCCAGTGCACATTCAGTGACCTGTGACCCACCCCCCCGCCACAGCCCAGACCCAAGGACTGAACTTCCCAAGCTCTACTCTGAGAGCTCCTTGATGCATCTTGAACTTGAGTTTTCCTACAAAAACAGCACTGCTTCTGCGGAAACTAGGATGGCCCATCTAAGTCTGCTCTGCTCCCCAACCCCATCCTGAACCAAGGAGCCCGCCTGCCCGCCCACCTGGGGACAGCCCACAGGTGCCCCCCCCACACACCTGAGAAAGAGCTCTTGATGGGGGGTGGGGGGTGGGGGTCGGGCCTGACAGAACTTTTTTGAATAGTAGAGGATCCCATTTATATTCAACATAAAAGGCTCCCTGTGGGGTAGAGACTGAATGGAAAGGGACCAGAGCCCACGAGGTGGTGGGAGATGGGGACATGGGGACAGGAGAACTGAGATCCACCCTGGATGGACATGGTTGCTGGATGGATGCTGGGCACACAGGTGTCCTCTGCATGTCCTCCTGGACCAGCAGAGATGTTTGCTGGACGGCCAGGCCTCCCGAGGGGGCCACCTCCCCAAAAGCACAGAAGGAACACTCGGGCCCTGAAGACACCTCTCTGGAGCTGCTTAGGGAGCTGAGGTGGGTGGGAGCATCACCTTGGATCTTGACCCTGGTCTCAGGGTCACTCAGGGTCCACACATACACCATCATGTCCATGCCGCCTGAGGCAAAGTGCTCATTGTCCGGAGACCAGGCCAGGCAGACGATCTTTGCATGGTGTCCATAGAAAACGTTGTTCTCCTGGATGTGGATTGAAAATAGATGGCAGGTCAGGGTCTGGGCGAGAGTGAGTGGGCATCATATCACCTAAGGTCAGGCTTCTCACCAACTCACCGACCCCTCACAACACGCCCAGGGTGCCCACTGCTCAAAGGCACAGACAGGAGCAGCCCAAGATCAAGCAGCAGCCACCGCGCCCCTCCCAGGATCCTGGGACCCTGGGGCTGTGCTCCTAGCACGTATTAATGAGCCACATGTGCCTGCAAAGCTCTCTGCCCTAGGGAGGGGACAGTCAGAAAAGTAGGAAGAGAAAGCACGAGAAGGTCCTGCTTGGCAGGGACCGGGCCCTGTGTGTGTGTGGACGGAGGAAGTGGCTGCCCCCCAGACACATGCCACTGCCCTGGAGCCCGAGTCTATAGCGTGTCCCAGCCTCGAGCTGCTGTCTTACCAAACGGGTCAATGTGAACAGAAAGTCAATGCTCTTTAACTAAAGGAACGCTTTTCCTTCGAGTATTCCACCTTGTTCTTAATTCCTAGATTAACCGTGATTTTCAAGTTTGCCTTTTTCAGTTCTTGTTGAGTCTACTCTGCAGATTACTCAGCACGCTGTAAACTTGTTATATGCAAATGAAATCACTTAAGATGTGATAAACACAGGATTTGATAAATGTGCTACTCAGGTGCAAGGAAACTCCTAGGAGGTGGCAGGTCGCAGTCAGAAGCAAAGCACCAGTATATACTCATGTTCTCATTTGTTCATTATATGTAAATTTTACAGCCAAAACTAAGAAACCACTAAACTCTAGTCAATACGTGGGCTGATATACTTAATGGCAAAATGCACACTTAAATGCACTAAAAAATTAGATTACTAGATGGGTAATGTGACACAGTAAAATGGTAATGCTAGAATCTAGGTGGCAAATTCTTTGGACTCTGCTGTAAATTGCAAAGCTGTCCTAAGGGTTGGAAGTTGGGGGTCGGGGGAGGCTGGCTTGGTGGGGGACTGGAGGGACCCCTCCCTGCATCTGCCTGCGATCCAATCACGCCAGCTCCCTCACACCCAGAGGGTGACGGGAGCCCTCCAGAGTACAGTCTCTTGTATGTGAGGCTTTCTCACGCCTCCCAGGCCAGTGCCATCGGCTGTCCTACTCAGGGCCAGATGAGCTTCCGGGGTCCTGGCGACAGGGTCCTCTTTCACCCATCCACTGCCCAGGGACCCCCCCCCACCCCAAGTGCAAGGCCACATCCGGACCAACAGTGCTCACACTTGGCAGGACTTTAAGTGGCGATGATATCCAAGGAAAAAGAAAACAAACCTTAGCCTAAGCCCTTTGACAGAGAAGGTCCCAGAAGTCACTGGGCAATAGCGCCAAGGTGGACCTACTAGCCCGATTTCACAGAAGCCTCGCTCCCACTCAGGCCGCTACCTTTCTGGCAACTTTGCCACGAGCCCACAAACTGCTGGGCGGCAGGGGAAGTCTCCTTGGCCCATGTCACTCATGCTCCGGGAGCAGCAAAACCACATGTCCTGCACACCCGCCCCGCCAGTGACGGCCAGGGAGAGAGGCTGTGGACCCCTCCCGCCATCTGCGCTGCCCCGGGTGGGGCCGGGGCAGGCGGCTCACACACTCACCGAGTAGCCATCGGCAACGCTGAAGACTGTGACCACTTTGCTGGCGTCACACACGGCGAGGAAGGCGCCGTCGTGGGAAAACGCCAGGTCCGTCACGGGGCCCTTGGCCTCCAGGAGCTTGCCCTCGTCCTTCAGCGTGGTGCCCAGGATGGAGTAGAGGCGGACATTCCCATCCTGCAGGGGGACGGAGGGGCGGCAGGTCACTCGTCTGACATGGGTGTCTGTGCCCACAGACAACACGTGTGCCCTCCCTGTCCCCACCCCACACCCACTCTCCAGAAGCCCATCCTCCTGGAGGGAGGGGCTCGAGTATCCGTAAGAAGCAGTGCTTTTCCTCCCCACCGACCGCTGTCCGGCTTAGCCACCTGCCAGCTCAGGAGCCAGGAGAGCTACCCCTTCGTCCCCTGGCGCCAGAGGCCACATCCTAAAACCCAGCAGCAGCTCTGGCGGCTGGCTTAGCATAGTGGGCAGAATTACATGGAAAGAGGTTTAATTATCTTAAAATCACATCAAATTGCGGATCCCAGCCTCCCCAACCCCAACTGTGATCTGGGTGTTTGGGTGCTCACGAGACTGCCTTTTTTTTTTTTTTACAAAACTTCCAGTAAGTTCTGGTCAGGTGTCTGCAGGCCAAGCTCTGAGGAGCACCTATACAGATGTTATGTCTCCAGCGAGGGCCCCTCGTCCAACCTGACCGTGTGCTCAGCCTCACCACCTGCCCCGTGCCCTGTACCCCCAGCCAGCAATCCCCTTGGGCACCAGGTCTCTCTCCCTGTTCTGTCCAGCCTCTGTCCTAGCAAACGCCCCATCCTTGTGGGGTCCAGGCACTTCTCTTCAGGGGCCAGGAGGTGAGGGGAAAGAGCAGACGACAGGAAGTCAGACTCGGGGAAACTGGAGCCCTTTGGTGGGCGCTGCACTGCACGGGTGTGAAGGCTCCCCTGTCCCCACAAGGCTCCCCCAACTGCCCCCAGGACTGACGCCCAGGCTAAGGGCTTCCCTGCCCTGTGCCCTGCTGGGACCCTGGTCTCCAGAGGGCAGGGGGAGGAGCCCAGGGAGACGCTCACTTGGGTGGCAGGAGGTAGCCTGGCACCCACACAGCCCTCACCACCCTCCCCCGAATCACTCAAAGACCCCAGGGCAGAGGGTGTGGGGACAGGGCATTACCGCGCCCCCGACGGCCACTGTCTCACCACCCGGATGCACGGCCACTACTTCAGGCTCGTAGCCGGGGCTGTCAATGCTGAAGCACTTCCTCTGGTCCTTCAGCAGAACGATCTGGGAAATACACAGACAATGGTTAGAGCAGAGGCCCGGTACAGACAGCCCAGGCCCCGTCCAGGGGTTGGGGGCGGGGGATGGTGGCAGGACAGCGTGGGGGGCCAGGACAGAGCTTCAGCCGCACTAAGTGGGACTGCCTGGTGGCCCCGCGGTGTTACTCCCTCATCAGCATCAATGGTGCTGTCTCCACCACCCGCATGGACGTCTGTGTAAGCCATCTCCTGCTTCTGAACTTGACTTCCTCCAACTACACACCATCCGGCGTAATGACCGAGCTCTGCTGAGCAGAGCACATGGCAGCAACGAGCCTCTCATCTGACACCAGAAACGAACAGGACCTGGCCAGACTTCTAAGTTCTGGCCTTTCAGGTCAGTCCAAAGAAACCTCCTTTGCAGCCTCGACCTGTGGTGTGTGAAACTGCTAGCAACGTCACTAGTGAGTTCCCAGAGCCCGGGGACAGTGCTGGTGCCCCCTCCCCCCGACAGAGAGGAAACTGGGCCCCTGGGGGCTGACTCTAGCAGGCAGGCAGCAGTGCTGGGAGTCCGGGTCCGTGGAGGCTGTCTGTCTGTCCCCAGCCCAGGCAGGGAGGGGAGGACAGGACAGATGGCTCACGGCTAAGCGGCCTGGAGGCACCCACGGCACCCCCGCCCCCTCGTCCCACCCCGGCCAGCCCCTGCCTCAGTTCCCTCGTGTTTGCCAGGGCAGGACAGAGTCGGCAGGTGGGGCTCAACACCCAGGAGTCCAGGCCCTACAGAAAGGCTCTGCTGACACAGACAGGACTTGATCCTGGCTCAGCCACCTGCTGCCCAGGATGGCGGTTGGCAGGGGTGGAGGGGCAGGGGATGGACACACGCAGCTCATGAACCGTCTTGAGCCTTGGGCTCCCAGGGTTAAAAGCCCAGCGGTGCCTAGACGGCCTGACGATGGAATTCAAGGCTCAGAGTAAATGAAGTGCCTCATAAAAAGCAAACAAAACCAGCCACTGGAGCACACCTTGTGTGAGCCACGCACCCTGCAGGTCCCTGGGGTGGCAGAGTTACTTCCCGCCAATATAGGAGCAAATGAAGTGCAAGCCCTGCAGCTCTCAGAGCCGAGTAGGGACTCACATATGGGCTGCAAAACCTCAAAGCCTTGCCCTGGCCATGATGCTGTGTCTCCCACCCTCTGCACATGGCCCAGGGCCCCCCAATATGGTGACCCTCCTCTGTCCCCAACCCCTGCTACCCCTTCTGGTTTTAATTCACTGGACTGTCCCAACAGCGTGGCCTCCACCTGTGACAGCTCTGGCTTGATCCCATCTGATCCTGGCTCAAGCCACCAGCAGTCCCAGGGGCAGGCAGCCCCCCTCCACCACCCTCAGGGTGTGTTGTGGGCTCTGCTGTGGGGTGGGGGAGGTGAAGAAGCCCAGGTTATGGGCGGCAGCACCCACCCTAAAATCTGCTACTGAAAACGCACCTGGACAAACATTCACCCGAGTCATCAGCCTGACTCAGGAAGCGCCCTTACTGCTCGGCGCCCCCGACAGGGAGAGACAGAGGGCCTTTGCCCAAACTCTGGTTCAAGTCTCAGAGGTGAGACCTGAATGTGGCTGCTCCCTGACCGAGAATCATGGGCCCCTCCAGCACAGTCTGTGGACGCTACGACTGGCCATGGGGAGTTCTGGTCAGGATGCCTGAGAGAAGCAGGGGAATGACAGAACGCAACAGGGCAGGCATCACACGTGATCCCGTGGGCCATGGACTCCTGGGAACCTGCCCAGGCCTAGACCCTGCACCCACCAGCCCCTTCTAAGCAGAGCCTCGGGCAGCTCTTCCCCGAACCCGTGAGCTCTTCCCAGTGTGACCTTCTAGAAGGGCCATGTCCAGTCTCTCCCACACTCGCTATGGCGCTCCCAGCCCTCAATTCCTCGTGCACCCCCACTGGCCACCCTGCTGTCTGCCATAATTGCTTGGCAGGAGGGCTGTGTTATCTAGGACACACAGGAATCCACACTCCCTGAAGCAATTAAGCTCCCAGGATGGAGGAGGGGCGGTGGTTCCGAAAGACAACTCTCGGGAGCGGGTCTGTCACTCATGCCAACAGGGGCTCCACTGCACCTGCCTCCTCCACCCTGCACGCTGGGACGCCCAGCCCCGCAGACAGACGGTGTCTGCTGCACAGTAGTGTCCTGGATAAAGTGGGTCAGGCCTGGGTCTCAGTCAAGGACGCTGTGTTCCGGAAATTTCAAGAAATGGCATGTAGAGACAGACCTTCACCGCCCTGAATGAGAACCCAGGCTGCCAGGGCTGGAAGAGCAGACCCCGCGGAGGCCCAGGTACCACCCTCCACCATCACAGGGCCTCGGGGAGGGAGGCACGGCCACTCTCAGCCTCCTCGCTCACTGAGGTGGTACCAACAGCCTGACGTGTACTTCCTCATAACCCTCCCTGTGAGCTGCAAGGAACGAGAAAACTAAAGCTCAAGAGAGGGAGAGGAAAACACCCAAAGCCACACAGCCAAGTGCTGCAGGGCTGGGATTTGCAATGAGTGGACTGAGCCACTCTGGCTGTGGCTATTGTGGGCCGCAGGGGTGAGGGACCACCCCATGCAGGGCATCTGACCCTCGAATGTGGACTCTGACCAGTTTTGCCCTTTGCCAGATGCAGCCCTGGAGCAGCTTAGCCTCTGTGCCTAAGTTTCCCCACCTGGGAGGTGGGGATGATGCCGGCCTAACTGATGGCGCTGCTGAGGATTCAGTGAACATGTGGCAGGCCCTCAGCACACGCAGCAGAGCTCTCAGTAAAGAGGGGGAGAATGGCTGTGGAGGGACGTGGGGACCAGACACTGCGCAGTGTCAGCCCGGACCTTCTGGTCAGACCTAGGTGGGAGCCATACCTGGCCAATGCACACGACCACAGTGTAGCCCCCAGGGCCGACGGCCAAGCACTTCGGCTGGACGTCCAGTTTCACAACTCCCTGTCCGCTGTGGAGAGAAGGAAGCATTAGTCTCCAGGGGTGCAGGGCAGGCACAGACACACACTCAGTGCAGGACCACAGCTGCTCGGTGACGGGTGGGAATTCCGCCTGATCACGGCCGAAGGAGCCTCTGCCGAATAAGACACGGGAGGGAGGAAGGAAAAACTCCCCGACTCTAGGAGAGAGAGAGTCGAGATGGGGGGCTGGGACGAGGGGTGGGGGTGGCGAGAGGAGGTGAAAGCAGCACTTCCCGCATCTGCACCAAGGGCAACCCCCACCGCTGCCCTGTCCTGGGTCGGGCCCCATGTGTGCCGGCCAGAGACCCTGGCTGGCACTCCCTGGGTTCAGACAGAATTCAGTTCTGGTCCTAACTTCCCAAAGAATCTAGCTCGGATGGTGAAGGATCCACCTGCAATGTCGGGGACCCAGGTTCAATCCCTGGGTCAGGAAGATTCCCCTGGAGGAGGGCACGGCAACCCACCCCAGTATTCTTGCCTGCAGAATCCCCATGGACGGAGAAGCCTGGCAGGCTACAGTCTACAGGGTCTCAAGGAGTTGGACATGACTGAGTGACTAGCACTTTCACTGTCCCACCCTTCCACAGCCATACCAGTCTCCTCCACAATATAATTAATTAACAAACAAACAACAACAACAACAAAATATATATAACTGGTACTTTTAACAGGATGGGTGAAAATTGTCACCTTTACTTTCGGTTAATGGAGAAGAACATGGCAACCCACTCCAGTATTCTTGCCTGGAATCCCGTGGACACAGGAGCCTGGCGGGCTACAGTCCATGGGGTTGCAGAGTCGGACACGACTGAGGGACTTAGCACTTTTGGTTAAAACTACAAAGACACATCACAGAAAAACCTGCACACACAAACCACTTCTTAATAAACGGCAAACTGAGAAAACGCCACGGAACTGAGCCAAGCGTGGTGCCTCCCAGGCTGGGTGAAAGGGCCCTGCGGCAGGGTGACCAGCCCACAGCTCTGCCCCGGGTGCGCCGGCAGGCCCAGGCTCGGTCGCAGCAGCACGGGCCCCCGAGGGCGACTCCGCCGCCACCAGGCTGAGGGGTGGCGCGCCCGGCCCCGCACGGCCCTCACCTGTAGTCCCGCAGCGCGAGGCTGGTGTACCGCACCGTGTCGTCCATGCTGCAGCTCACCAGCTGCCCGTGCTCATCGACAGTCATCCGGGACACCTGGTTCGTGTGGCCCTTCCCAGCAAAGGAGTCGTTCTCCCCCGTCTCGGAATCCCAGTAATGTGGGGCGGGGTGGTTAAGGAAGAGCCTGGTTTCAGGATGTGGAGTGCGCCCCACCCTGGGGAGGCCACGGCCCGTCCCGGGCAGCACACGAGAAAAGGGACCACCAGTGGGCACCAGGCTGAGTGAACCTCTTCGTGCACATTCAGCTCCAAATTTCAGGAGGTGGACGTTGTGATCAGCCAGCAAGAGGGCACCTAATGGGAGAGTCGACCCATCTCTAGAACGAGAACTGGGCAGGTTGCAGGATGGCGCTGTCCTGCCACAACGGAGCGGCGCCTGCGTCTGAGGGGGGCTCAGAAGGAAGCCCTGCCAGCACCCCATGTACCTGGGCCTATACCCCCTGACCCCCTCGCTCTCTCTTGCCTGCTGTCCAGCCCAGCACCTTCAGTGGGAGGCGGACTGTGCCCCGAGGAGTGGCTGATGGACACCCAGGTGCCACCTGGCAACCGGTCCCAGGCTGGCTCACCTGGGTGCCAGGGTGCAGACTGTCCGCTCAGGGTGCCCAGGTGTGAGGTGTTTTTAAGTTACGAGGCTCTCCTTTTACATCAACAAAGAAGTGTCTTTGTTTGCACTGAGGATGGTTCCCCAGGAAGCTGCGGGCGTCTTCCTCAGCTCACAGGGTCTCGGAATGGGAGCCCCCCCAGCCGGGGATCCCCCAGGAGGTCGACATCGTGGGGCATGGACACCAGGGCTGGCCGGGGACGAGCAGGGAGGACAGGGTGGTGTCCGCAGTCGGGAGACACGGGGCAGGACCCCAGTCATACCCTCTTTTCCTTCTGTTTTGAGGGGGCGGAGGGGGACCTCTGCCCTCCTCCCTCGGGGCTGCGGGGGACCGTTCCCAGGAGGGAACCCTGCAGACAAGGCAGGACCACGGAGGTGGGGGGAAGTGCAGGGCCTGGGAAGCCCCTCCAGGGGCTGGGTTGCACAAGGGTGGCCATAATGCCTCGCCGAGCCAGGCCCTGCAGACCACCCCTCCAACACTGACCATCCTGGAGCAGGGGGGTTGGAAGGGCTGCTGGGAACATCTCAGGGGGACTCCAAAGCCCCGCACCGGGGGACAGGGCGTGGGCTCTGCCCAGCTCTGCTGTCACCGAGCAGAAGCCACTTGAGGTATCTGAGCTTCACTTTTCCCATTTATAAGGGGACTCCCCCCAAGAGGCTCTAAGTCCTTCCAGATCCTAATGCACATGGCTTCTGCTGCTCGTGAGGGGTGAGGCTGGGACCAGGTCACGAACAGGGAAGTTCAGCAACCAAGCCCTCAAGGCTGCACAGTGAGTGACCCATCGGGTCAAGGCCGTGACCCAGAGCTGGAGAGCCTGAGTATGGATCGGGCAACCTCTCGGCAGCCAGGACCGGGCAGAGGAGCCCCGTGGCTGCCACCTGGCCAGCCTGGCCTGGGCCCCCGTGGGAATAGGAAGCTCCGGCCTCTCTTGCCAGGGCCTGCGGAGCCAGCGCTGTGAGTCAAAGGATATTAATGTGTCCGTCGTGGCTCCCGGAGTAGATGTAAGACTTGCCACCGTTTTTATGCACCGTCAGGCACTGGATGGATTTGCTATGACCCTGCGGAGGAGACAGATGGGTGGGGTGAGCTGAGGACACGCGGTGTCCAGTCAGTGACTGTCAAATGCTCACCGTGGGCTAAGCCCCAGGGAGAGGCCACTGCCCTCATGGGCCTGAAACCCTGCCCGCCGGCCTGGGTCAGTCACCCCCTGCTGACCCACCCCCTTGACATCTGGGTCCCTCCCCACCCAGGCACGTAACCCCGACCTGCATGGAGGATGGGGGTCTAGTGGGAGCCCCAGCAGAGCGCCTGGTCTGTGCAGACTGACCCAGGCAGCCGCCCCCTCTCCCCAGCCACGAAGGACAAGCCCCCACCCGGGGCTGGGGTCTCCACAAAGGTGAAGGAGCAGCACTAAGGGCCCAACCCTCACAGAAGCAGAACCCAAGGCCACTGGACGGCCCAAAGAGTCTCCACCCAGAGACACAACTCACGGCTCCAGTTCCGGCCCCTGGCTTGTGAGGATTTTTCTCTCCTGAGTCCCCTACCCCCACCAGGGCTGTGATCCCACAACCAGGGTGGTCCCAGGGCCGTGATCCCTCCGTGATTAGCAACAAAGCGGGCCCAGAACACTCGTCTATAACCAGATGCCTACTTCGAAGGGGGGCGTTTAACCTCCCTTTCTAACTGCTTCTGGGATGGAAAGAACCTAAGAGATGGGGTTTAATCACAGCTCTTTCCCCTCCTCAGATGTAGCCGGGGCCCTCTGAGCATCGCTGACTGTTGCCATGACGTGAAATGTGTGCTAAAAAGCAGAGACGTTACTTTGCCAACAAAGGTCTGTCTAGTCAAGGCTATGGTTTTTCCAGTAGTCATGTATGGATGTGAGAGTTGGACTATAAAGAAAGCTGAGTGCCAAAGAATTGATGCTTTTGAACTGTGGTGTTGGAGAAGACTCTTGAGAGTCCCTTGGACTGCAAGGAGATCCAACCAGTCAATCTTAAAAGAAATAAGTCCTGAATATTCACTGGAAGGACTGATGCTGAAACTGAAACTCCAATATTTGGCGACCTGATGCGAAGAACTGACTGATTTGAAAAGACCCTGATGCTGGGAAAGATTGAAGGTGGGAGGAGAAGGGGATGACAGAGGATGAGATGGTTGGATGGCATCACCAACTCGATGGACACAAGTTTGAGTAAACTCCGGAAGTTGGTGATGGACAGGGAAGCCTGACGTGCTGCGGTCCATGGCGTCGCAGAGTTGGACATGACAGAGTGATTGAACTGAACTGAACTAACTGTTCCTGGGATGGAAATCTAAGAGATGCGGTTTAATCACAGCTCTTTCCCCTCCTCAGATGCAGCCGGAGCCCTCTGAGCACCGCTGTTGCCATGACAAGACGTGTATCGTCAGAGAAAGGTACACACAGTTCTCAGGAACCCTGAGTCCTTTCTATGGGGCAGTGACCCACCAGGCCTTCTACTTAAAAGCGTGGCCCTCAGACCACCCTTGGCCTTACCGGGAGTCTCGCCCCACACAGCCTGGGGACCCAGAGAGAACCTGTGAGCAATGGGATGCCTGGGGACTTGGCCCACCCCGTCTGGAGCAGCAGCCTTGCTGGGAACCTGTGAGCACTGGGGCTCTCCCGCACTCCACAGATGAACACTGTGAACACTGGGTTCCGCCCAGCGGCCATGTTCTAATAAGCGGGCCTGCTCAGGTGATTTGATTCTGATGTAGCTTCCAACTCGAGCCACGGGATCACCTGGGTGCATCTTAAAAGTACCAGCCCCTCAGAGCTTCCTACGGTCTCTGACTGCATCCCGACGGGGCTGGCCAGACATCAAGCCCTTTATGGAAACTCCCAGATGACCTGAACGTGCACTAGGGTTGAGAAGAGCTGATTTAACTCCAGCCTGTTCCTGGGCTCACCCGCAGCCCAATGTCCGCACCAAACACCCCTCGGGATTCACAAGCTAGCCACACGAGGCCTAAGGAGGCAGACGGCCTGGCCTGGCCACTGCCTCACGGGCACGGTCATCAGGATGCCGAGTCTACGAAAGCCACTACCTCACAGACTGTGTGGTGCCACTGCAGGGTCAGGCGGCTGGCAACCCACTGACCGCGGGAGGGACTGGGCCCCCGGGGAACAATCCCAGCCTGGCCTGCACCCAGGTCGCGGGGCCTGCCCCCTCCCAGAGCCTGTCTGCATGGCCCGAAAGCAGCTGAGCGAGCAGGCCTAGAGGAGGTGCTGGTATTCGGCCTCAGGGCAGGGGGGTGGGTCAGAGTGGGGCCCTGGGACACAGGAGTTCCCAGTCTGGTTGTGATTTCCTGAGATGCCACAATCTCCAGGGCTAAGGGAGGGAGAAGGCATGGCCCCACCTGGACGGGACACTTGGGGCAGATGCTGGTGGCCATCTGGCCTGGGTGAGCCGTCCCGATGAGATGAGGATGGGAGGCAGGGAAGGGGCCCTCCCACTGCCCCCCAGTATTGCTCCCTGCTGCCCACACCTTGGGTCTCTGCCCCTCAGGGCTCCACGGGCTTCTCCAAGTCCACGTCCGCTTCCAAGTCCCCACTCCCCACCACTCCCTGGTGCCCGCCCTGCCCCAACCACACGGGGCAAGTGCCTCCCCCCTCACTCTCACATTCACACCCTGCATATCGCCCTGGCCCAGCTCCAGGGCCAGCTGGGACCCCTACAACTGCGGCCACACCCCGCCACATGCCTCGTCTTGGGGCTCAGCATCTTCCTGGTCCTGCCTGATGCGGGGGACATGGCCGGTGGTCTCCTAACCAAGAAAGGCCGAGCCCCTCGGGGCAAATGACCCCAAGAGCAGGGGCGAGGGCTGCTGCCCTGAATGTCCAGCTTTCACAGCAGCTCAAGGGGTACTTGGCAGCTGGCCTCTCATCTCTGCCAAACTCACGTCCCCAAAGCAACCCATGTTCTGCCGTCCCACTGGGCCTCCACCTCGCCTCAGCTGCCCCTTCTCCGGCCGGACGCCCGCCTCCTCTCCAGCCAGCCCCGCAGGCCGAGCTGCTCCGTGGCCCGGCCTTACCTTGATGACCCGCAGAGGTTTGCTGGGGTTGTTTTTGTCCAGGTAGTTGATGTAGCCGGACAGGGAGATGCTGAGGAGGTGGTCCTTCTGCCACAAGCAGCCCAGCTGCTGGTCCAGGACGTTGGAGCCCATGGTAAACGTGTTGACGACCGAGTTCACATTGACATCCCAGATTTTCGAGGTTTTGTCTCCGGAAGCAGAGAGCAAGTGGGTGCTATCAGGACTCCAGCTGATCTACTCAAACAAATCGCAGCCACGGGTCAGAGCATTCCACCAGCGGTGAGAGGCTCAGACTCCGCAGCTCTGTCCACAGCCCCGGTGACTGAGCAGGGACGACAGTCCAGGAGGTGGTGGGACACGCAGGGCAAGGACAGGACAAGCATCCCGGCCAAGGGCCTCTCCAGGCCACGCCACCCTGTCCCGCGTGACCTTGAAGGTCTCTGCCAGCGTCCCCACTCCTGACCCCTCATCTCAAGCCTCCAACTTCAACCCACGTACGGGTGATGACAAACGCAGACAGACCCCCCCATAAGCACAGAGCAAGCCGTTGACCCAGGCCCATACTCACAGCATAAATGCCACCGTCATGAGCCTTGCTTCCTCCCAGCGCACACACTTTCTCTCCCGTCTTCCCATCATAGATGAAGATCTTTCAGGAAAAACAAATGTGTGGATCACGTATATGTGTGTGAACACATGGATCACATGTACATGTGTATGCCTGGCCATCAGCACTCTGATTGAGCTCCTCCCACTCATCCCCGCTTCACCATCAAGAGGGTTGGCAACTGTGACTTTACAGGACTTCATCAAAACTGGATGAATTTCAAGCTCCTTTAAAAGGAGACCGAAAGAGAGATGGGGCTACCACGCTTTGAGGACACAGCCTCAAACTGAGTCGCATCCTGCGAGGAGGAGGGAGAGAACTGCCCATTGAGACCAGCTTCACTGAGTCTGTCTGTTCTGAACAACCAGAGGCCCAAGAGGTGAACGAACGTCCTCCGCCCCCCACCTCCTGGGTCCCAGACCTCACCTGGCCGTCGGCGCTGGCCGTGGCAAATCTGTTCCCGTCGGGAGAGAATCGCACGCAGTTGACGAAGCGGCCATGGTCCTGCAGGAAACCGGACGGTTAACCAGGGACAGGCAACTTGGTAAAGCCCTTCATAAGCTCTGAGGCCCACCACCGTACGTGCGAATGCCAGTCCGCGAGAGCCCTCCAGCTCAGCCAGAGCCCTAAGCAGACACGGCGGGAGGTCTGGCTCAGCCCCCTGCCTCAGCCGGGCCCTTCTCTGCCTGCCAGGCCTCCCTGTTGGGACGTACATGCTCCCCGACCTCTGCAGACAGAAACGCCGCCCTCCCTCCGGCTCTGAAGTCCACTCAAGCTCAGAACCCCTATGCTTAGGCTAGAACCATGAGGGCTCATTCCTGAGTTCCCGGAGCCTGGCCCGGGGCCCAGCACACAGCAGGCGCTCATCTGGGCATTTGCTGAACGAACTGAGGTTTCAAAGAAATTAAACAGTGGTGATGACCTTCCTGGCAGTAAGAGTCTGAGGAGATGTGACCTCCAGGGGTGATTCCATTACCTGCAAGAGTAAATGAAGTCGTTCTTTCCTGGGTCAAGAAGGGTCTGCATCAGACAGTGATCCTCTGAAAACCCCACAAGCCATCAATCCAAAGCCTGCCCCCCGCCCCCACCAGCACACACGAAGCGACAGGTGTCATCAGCTCTCCTAAAGATGCACGGGGTCACCTGCCCCTGTGGCCACAGATGCCCCACCTGCAGGAAAAGCAATTCGACTCAACGCAAACCACCGGCCCCAGCTGAGGTAAACCACTGACAGTTTCAAAGCCTGAGCTGCTGGGTGAAAAGGAGTTGCATGTGTTTGTGTATAGAGTTTACGGACTGACTTGTCCTGAAGAGATGGCTTGAAATCCCAGGACCTGTGAATTCCCGCGACCTCATTGGAAACAGGGTCTTTATGTGAGTAGTCAAGGTGAGGTGACGGCCCCTGAGGGTGGGTGGGCCCTGATCCAACAACTCGGGGGTCCTGGTGTGGGGAGGGAAATCTGGACTCAGCGCAGATACTGGGGGACCACGTTGAAAGATGCCGGGATTCTTGGCCACCGGAGAAGAATTCAATCCAGGCCAGAGATGAGGCTTGATCGCTCAGAGCTTTTGTGTAATAGTTTTATTAAAGTATAAAAGAGATAGAAAAAGCTTCTGACGTAGATATCAGAGAGGGCAGAAAGAGTACCCTCCTCGCTAGTGTTAGCAACGGAGTTATATACTTTTAATTAGCTATTCTGTTCTGTTCAGTTGCTCAGTCGTGTCCGACTCTTTGCGACCCCGTCGACTGTAGCCTACCAGGTTTCTCCATTCATGGGATTCTCCAGGCAAGAATACTGGAGTGGGTTGCCATTTCCTTCTCCAGGGGATCTTCCCGACCCAGGGATCGAACCCGGGTCTCCCGCATTGGAGGCAGACGCGTTAACCTCTGAGCCACTAGGGAAGTGAATCAAAAGAATGTCTGGAGGTTGTAAAGACCTCACTAGACCCATTCCCATAATTTACATTTTAAGATAACAGGATTAGCCAGGTTTTTTTCCAGAAACTGTCCTCAAGCAGGATACATTATTGTTATATAATGCTAAGGAATGTAGAGGGAAACAAGTTTGCTCCTTTCCTCTTCCTTGAGAATTCCAGACCCCTCTCTCCTTGGGGACCCCCAGACTTTTTATCAACCTGCCTAGGAACTGACTCTCCCAACGTGAAGATGGGGTCAGGGACTGGGCTACACACCCCCCAACCCCAGGATGGCCTGTGTTGCCTTTTTTATCACATCCACTCATCCTGCTTCTCAGGCCATCCTTTCCAGCTCTCAGGCTTGCGTTCTGAGTTAGCTGGAGGACAGCCGTCTCCCAGCGGGCTCGCGATCCATCAAAATGAATGAACTTTCCAAACTGGGCCCTCTGACCACCCTTCCCCACAACCACGGCTCACAGTCATCCCACCACCTGGAGACCCCCTGGGGAGCCTCAGGCACCCTTCTTTCCCCAGGGGACAACCAGGCCCTGAGCGGCCCGGGTTCTGGGAACCCAGGTCTCCGGTTTCCCGTGCAGAGCTCTGGCTCTCGGCCCTGGACAGGAGGTAGGCAGGCTAGCTGGCTGGCCGGCTGGGCGGGAAGCCCAGGGGTCAGATCCTTAACTCCCCAGGCCCACGGCCAGCCATCCCCAAGGCTGTGAGGGAGCCCGCTGGGTGACGAGGGCTCCCGGACTCTGTTCCTGGGGTGGTTCAGGACGAACAGTGGGAGGGCATCTCTCATTCCTCCCAGAACCGTGGGGGTGGAAGGCCAGACAGGCAGATACGGCTCCTCCTGCACGAGGTCAAAGGAAAAGCGACCCAACCACTGCTCTGCACGCGGGCCCACACGTCTGGTCCTCTCGTCCGCACCTCTACTGGCTGACCCCGCCCTGCTGTTCTGGGTTCCTGGGTGGTGAGGTGGGCGAGGGAGGGGAGTAGGCCAGAACCCCTGGGTCCCTGTGACTGACCCGGCATGCCAAGAGCTCCCCACGGTGAAGCAGATCACAGGGCCAAAGTGGGGGCTATGCTGGGGGGCGTGAGGAACATGCTATGAACCAGTGGGACCCTGGGTCACCCTGCAATGCCGGCTCATCCAACTCCGGGTACCGTGGTTCCTTGAGACAACAGGACTAACCCCCCACACCCAGCTCAGAGGTCAGCACAGCCACCAGGCCTCCCCCATGCCTGCCTGCCACCCTCAACACCCCCGGCCCTGCAGGGACGTCACACGTGTGGACCTGTCTGTTGTCCCACCCCTGAACCAGGCAGGCTGCCAGGCAGGAGTCAGACTGGACAGGGCAGACGTCCCCCCACCCGGGGACCAGGCGCTGTGGCTTTAGAAAGTCTCCCCGTCAGCTTTTCCTGTCACTAGAGCCAAGAGCCCAGATGAGTGGGAAACTGATGTCTGCTCCTGAAAATAGCCAATTTAAAGGGAGGAACAGTGAGCAGCCCATTAACCAAAAAAAAAAAAAAAGGGGGGGGGGCTAAAAATAGCCGGTTCCACAGAGAGGGGAGGCCAGAGGACAAAGGAGGAACGGGCTGGAGGGAACATCACAGAGGGTTCAGAAGACGGAGCTGGGCTCGGGGGCCCCGGACCCCCTAAGGTCCTGGAGGGATGGCACCATCCTGCAGGCCCCTGGGGTGCAGGCTGCCCAGCCTCAGGCGCAGCCAAGTCAGAGCTCTGGTTGGGGCGGTGTCAATGGACCCTCCCAAAAACCTCCCCACCATAATTACCCCCCACCCACGCTGTTATTACCTGTGCCCTATCATTACCTCCCCCACTGTCATTATCCCCCCATCATTACTGCTCCCCCATCACCCCTCCCCACGACTGAGAAACCCGAGATGGGAGCCACCAGCAGCAATTAGGTAATGCACCGAGTCCAGTCACTGACAGGGACACAGAGCCCCTGGGCTCCACTGAGCCGACCAGCCATCAGCTCGGGTGTCCCCAGAGCCCGCCCTGGCCTCACTGGCCTCGGCAGGATCCTACAGCGGGACTCCTACCTGCACACTGAAACCCTGGGTCACCTGCCCCCTGATCCCGCATCACAGGCTTGCAGAGGGACCAAACAGCTTGGGTGCCCAGGCCCACCGCCCCCACCCTCCCTAAGGGCAGCAGGTGCCTCCGTGGTCAGCACCCCAGGAGTGGGTGTCCATCCTGACCTGGAAGGCTGCCTTGCCCCCTTCAGCCTACTGCCCCCCCGCCAAACCTGGTTCCCTCTCCCTCTGTGCGGTCAGGTCCCTCTGCCAAGTGCCCGGAGGGGCAGCACCATGTTCCTCCCCCGCCTCTCCTGTCGCCCTGCGCAGACCTGCCCAGAGTGACCACTGGACCTGATGACCCAGAGTGACCACTGGACCTGACGGAGAATGAAGAGGCTCCTTTGAACCCTCCTTAGGCCACTGACCATCTACGGAGCTTGGCTGGGTCACCCCCTGCTCCACTGACCTTCCGGCATGACCCCCATGGACACGCACACAGCTTTCTGAAAAGCTGGCATGGGAGTGTGGTGGCTAAGGACAGCTCAGGTCAACTGTGTGCCCAGGCCAGGGCCAGGGGAGGGCAGGCACCTGAGACATACTGGATCGCAAAGCTCCGTTTCCTGCCCTGTCATAAGGACACTGGAAATCACAACAGCCCGGAAACCTCACACATTCAAGCTCAAAGTTTACGTGTCTAGAAAGGTGATACTCGCAATCACAGTAGACCAAGGCTCTAGACGGAAGTGCAGCTCCTGCCACTGGGTGCTGTGTGAGACACTCAGGTGCCAGACTGTGCAGCCCACCTGGGCGAAGGGGAGGCCAGGCGTCCCCTCCTCAGCCAGGGTGTGCTCTGCTCTCAGAGGCCTGGGGAGACACGGCGGGCAACGTCCAGTCCCAGAGCGCACGGCCAGTCTGACGAGTGGGCCTGGGGCAAAGAAGGCCCCCAACGCTTCCTGCTCGGAGCCTTCATTTCATCAGGCACACATACTATGGAAGGGACCCTGGACACAGTCATAGAGGTGTCTGCTCCAGGAGTGCCCGCCTGCCCACCCAACGGAGAGGCTGGAGAGTGTGGAAACTCACCAAGGTTGCAGGTGGCCAGGTGCAGACACACGGGTGAGCTAGAGACGCTTAGCGGGCCTTTGACCACACATCCAGATGCACCTAGCCTAGGGATACCCTCAGCAGAAGAAGGCCCCGTGGGAGAGGCAGGGGTGGGCAAGGTCCACCTGCCCTCTTTTCAGGCCACCCAGAGGGCCTCGAAGGGGAATCTAAAGCCCTGGGCAGAGGACACTGCTGCCCACGGCCTCTGTCCCATAGCTGGTCCCCTGGAGCCACTTCCCCGGGTGGCCTGGGGTCAATTCCGGGGGGAATTGGAATTGCAGCACCTCCATCCGGTGCTCATGCAGCCTCTCAACCCATTTCAGGTTCAGACAAACAAGGACGGCGGGCCGGGCAGGAACCTGGACAGTCTGGCTACAGTTGGGCATGACTCAGCTTTGCCTCCACTCTCGCTCTGCCAACAGAAGGTGGTTTAAACAAACTCTGAACAAGAAGGAAAACAACAGGACCCCTGCGCTCAGGCCGGCAGGTAGATGGGCGGCCACCCCACATGTTCTGTAACACTGCTCTCCTTCCACCTGGGTCCAAGCCTCCTGGGAGTTGATCTGAAACACCAGCTACCCCTTTTTGAGGAAGCAACTTGAACTTGACTCCTCTGGGCTCCTCACGCCCACTGCTTACCCCACGGCCCGAAACGTGGTCAAAAGATGGCAGGAGCTGGAACGTGGACCAGTGGATGGCCCTCACGTTACAGATTTACCCTGGGGCCGTGAGGGCTGAGGCCAGGTACACATGGAGCAGTCACAGGCTGATCTTGCCGTCAGCCCCTTAGGAGGCGCCTCAGGAGGGTGTGGGAGACCCCGAGGGTCCTCCTATCCTTTCTGTTTGAGGTCAACTGAGCCTGTTAGAATCTTTTCCAACAGAAGCCCAACAGCTCCTCACGGACACTCACACGTCCACCAGCACCTCTCCTTTCGTCCCCACAGCCCTGGGGGCCATGGACGAGGGCTGTCCTCACCCTGTTTCCAGGGGGCGCTCAGAGGCAGGGCCAGCCCGACGGCCGCAGAGCTGGCCAGCTGCAGTGCTGGGCTGCCACCCAGGGACCCCATTCTTGGCCCGCAGCCCCTTCTGATCTCTGCTGGGTCCTTACACAGGAGACCTGGGGACAAGCTGTGTGCCCACCCTGGAGACAGATGCTAGGCCGCGAGGCAAGGGTGGTGCTCCCAGATGAGAAAGGAGCGTGGAAAGGGGAAGAACCTTCAGCCAGGTCCCCAGGTGAGCAATTATCTCGTCAGGCACACGTACGATGGAACGGACACGTACTACAGAGAGAAGACTGGCGGGGTGAGGAGCACAGGCTCGGGTCAAGTCTGGAAAGAATCCTGGGTCCACTTACCCCCCAGCTGAGCTGCTGGGTCTAACCCACATCTGCAAAGAGCAACTAAATCCTTGGGTGGGTTTGGGGGGCGGTGGGAGGTGGACGGAAAGGAGCCCCGCCCATCCACCGCTCAGCCAAGTAAAAACAAACACAACGTGTGGGGGGGCGGCGGCGTGGGGAACTGGGAGGGCCAGCTCCACGGGGGTGAGCTGGGAAAGCCTCTGGTTGCCACGGAAACCTCCCCTCCTTCCTCCTGCTGGGCTCCACTCAGGAAGCCCAGCTACTTGACTCAGCATGACTCATTCGTGTTCCAGAGCACCTTATCTCGCTCAGGAAAGATGACCTTGAATACCACCCCACCACGACCAGCAGCCCTGGGGGCCAGCCTCTGGGAGGTGCTGGGGGGTGTCGGGAGGGACTCCAGGTTGCCCACGCTAAAGGGCAGAGGAGCCGTGCCCACTGTGCCTCCCAGGAAGCCAGCCAGAGACCCTACTCGGAGGCCCTGGGATAAAACTGACCCTGCTTCACCACGAACAGGGAACCTGGAGAAACCCCTCTGCAGCCGGGCCGAGACCTGTGTCCGGAAATGCTGCCCGTGGCCTGGGTCCTGTCCCCGGCACACCCCAGGGGCCCGCCAAGAACCCTCACCACCATCGGGCCACGCCCTGCCTGCTCTTCATGACTCACTGCATCATCAATAGAGTTTACAGGACTCCTCAGCGAGCCACCAACATTCTGGACACGTCCCCGGACCTTGGCCAAGCCCAGCTCAGCCGTCTCCAGGGGACACAGTTGACAGTAAAGGGCCGAGTGTCCTCTAGTCTGCAGCTTAGCGAGGTCACGTCCACCTCTATCATCAGGGCTGATGGCCTTGCAGTGTTTTCACAAGAGACGCTGGGAGGGCAGGTCTGGAACCATGACTGCCCATAGGTGGTGAGACTCACCGGTGGGCCATCCACGGCCAGGTGCCCTTCCTTCTATACTCTAGCCTCAGACCCTCAGGGCAGGAAACGAGCCTTGTGGGCCGTTCTGGACCCAGGGAGGGCACTGTGCACAGCCCAACTCCGTGGCTAAAATGCTCTCACGCCCATGTCCCATGCCCATCTTGCAGATGGATCAAGTGAGGTTGAGAGAGGGTCAGGTCCACGTGCAAAGCTGCGGGGACCGAGGCCCTGCAGTCATTCCGACCAGAAGGCTGTGTGGTTCCACTCAGCATTTGGAGCACGCCCCCACAGGCAGAGCAACCAACTCTGCTCATTGCGTGTCACCTCACCAGTGTGACCTGCCCTCATCCATCTCCCAGGAGGTGCCGGAGGGAACAGACCCAGACATCCCTGGAGCTCACCTCCTCTGCCACAATGGTGGCTCAGTGGGCCTCACATTGGCACAACCAGAGGGCAGGCTGCCTCGGGCCCGGGCTCCCCTCACAGGGCCCCTCCGGGCCGGGACACTTGCCTGGTCAGAAATGTGCCCCCAGCCCAGTACACACATGGTCCCAGGGTGAACCTGCTCCCTGCCCACCCCCAAGTACTGGAACCATCACCCAGCGAGCCTGGCATGAACACTGTACACGCGTGACCTTCTGCCACCAGCATCTAACAGGTCTAGATTTCACTGGCTTCACACACAAGCCACAAAGCTCCCCCTAAAACCACCCTCCAGAGCAGCCCACTTACGCCGATCGTGAACTTGAACTTGAACGGTGGCCCCTCAAAGAAAGCGGCGCAGTTGTCATCACTGCCAGTCACCAGGCGGTACGGCCGGCTCTGCTTGATGTCCACGCTGTTGATGACTTTGTTGTGGCCCGTGATCTCGCCCACGGAAGAGCCGCTGTCCCACAGGAAGACGGCTCCGAACCTTCACCCAACGAGAGGAGCCACAGGAGAGAAAGGTCAGGCCTTGCCAGGTCACTGGGATGGGCAGCTGTGTCGCTAGCGACCAGGGGCTGGGATGCTGGCGGGAGCAGCCCCACTCACGATCGTGCGCTACACGTGCTCCCCGAAAGAACCAACACACTGGCACCCCGGCTTTGTCTGAAAGAAGACGAAGAGCTGGCGGGAGCGGCCCCAAGGGTCCCCGGGAAGGGACTGGGTGACCGTGTCTTACAGCCCAGACTCAAGGAGCCCCCAACGTGAAGATGCCTCAGAAGCACCAGCCAGGCCAATGGTTCAGGGTTCAACAGTTTCACGGCCATTTTAATGAGGGGCTGGGGGGAGTGATGGGGACCAGGAAACACAGCAGGTACCAGCCCCTGCTAGAAATGAGACGCCGCCCTGCAGTCAGCGAGCAGTCAGCAGTCAATGAAAACGTTCTGTTTGCACTGTGAGCTGTGACTCAGTAAGAAGGAATTAAGACCAACAGGGATGATGTAAGAGACAATGGAAGGACGAACACCTATCAGGACACCCGTTAAGAGAAACCCTGAGTAACAGAAACAAGTTCAAAGTGCTGAATGGCAGCAGGAGGGCTGAGGACAGGACCCTGCCTGTGCCTGGAGCGAGGGCCTGACCCTGCTGGTCAGCGGCCCTGTGAGGGCAAGCGGCCGCCCAGGGCCACCTGCCCAGCGTCCCTCCTCCCTAGGAAGGCCGTGTGGGGTGTGCCCACCTGCTGATCACATCTGCCTCCCCCCTCGGCAGGTGAGGCGGTGGGGAAGCTTCAGGTAGGAACCCCAGTAAACACTCTAAGGAGCCCCACAGTTTGACCTGCTCCGTCTCCCTGTCTCTAGAACATGTGCAGGATGGCACGGGTTTCAGGAGGCGAAGTGCCAAGGATGTCAGATCAAAAGGAGGTGCCTGGGCCCAGAGACAAAGCTGGGGGTGGGGGTGGGGCTCCCCATGGTGACATGTGGTTTTCGGACGTGCCCGGCTAAAGCCAGCCCTGTACCGAAGGCCCGGCACCCACAGGACTCATCACACACCCCGCCACACCGACGTCACCGCAGCCCTCCCACCGGGGTGCCCAGGAGAGCAAGCCAAGCAAGGGACACGGACGGGGAAGGGGGACGGGGGCAGAGGCCAGACTCACTTCTCCCTTCCTTCCCCGACCACGGCGATCCTCTTACTGTCTTCCGTCCACGCAATGTCCTTGATCTTCCCGGCGAAGGGCTGGTACTCATACTTCAGAAGGTGCTCCTTCTGCGTGGTGTCCCAGATCCTCAGCTTCCCAGACACGTCTGTGGGCACAGCGGGGCAGGGAGGGCCACGCTCACCTCGGGGCCAGGGCCGCGTGCGCTCCAGCACGCCACACGGCGCTGCCTGTGGTCCCCAGGCTAGTGGGTGGCCTGGGCGGGGCTGGCCAGAGGTGCGGGCAGCCATCAGGTAAGCAGCACTCAGATGCTGTCACTCAGAGCCCTCTGCCTCCGTAAGGACCGGCATGGGGTCTCCGTGTTTCTGGGGATCACGGGCCCTGCATGGGCCGTCAGGAAGCCCAGGGACGCATGGTGGCACCCCCCAAACCCCAGAAGCAGTCTGATCTGTGACTGTATTATTCCTTTCCTTGAAGAGGGTCTAACTGGCACACGGGCTCGGGGCAACTTCCTTTAACACTTAGGAGCTCAAGATCTTCATTTGCAAAACAGGACAATCCTAGTGAGGCTGTCTCTCCTGTGTGGGCGCTGCAGTGACCCGTGGAACGAGGGGTGCCCCTGTGCCCTGCAGGCCCCGCTTGTAGAGACAGGCACTCCGCCAGCACCGGTGGCTGAGAGCCTCCCGGGAGACACACAGGTCGGGGCTGGGAGGGATGACACTCCAGGCAGAACCTGATGCCAGGCCTGTTTCTCACTGCAGCACTTGCGGCCGACCAGTGAAAAGCATCACCGCCTCCCTGCCCGCCGCCACCCTGACACCCAGTTCCCAGCACCAACCCGTTCAGCCCCATGTGGGTTGGGGATGCAGTGGGGTGGTGAGGGAAGTCTGGTCCCCCCAGCAGTTCTGTTCACCCTGCTTCCAGGATCCCAGGCTGCTTCACTGAATGTGAGGTCCCGGGGAACAGCTAACGTCTCCTGTTTGGGTCCACTCGAGGGCGGGCGTCCGCTGCAGATGCGACCCCTGCCCCTTGCAGCTCTGCGGGTCTAAAACACCCCCTATGACTGCACCCAAGGGGGGATAACCAGCCACCAGAGAGGGCTGTTGTGCTGACAAAGGGAGTCGGCACGGGCGAAGTCTCAGACCAGCCCCCAGTCAGCTGCAGTCTAGACACGTTAGTCTTTACCTGGTCAGCGGATTGACTAAGGCTCTGCAGAGGCCGCTGGGGACCCCGCCTCTGCGGGCATACACCCAGGGCTCCCGTCCGGCCGTGGGACAGCTGGGAGGGGACACGGGCCTCCCCATGAACGGCACGGATGAGGGGGCCCTGGTCTCTGGACCAGGTCCAGCCAGACGGCCTGGCTCGCTGCCCGAGGCGAGCTCGGAAGCTGACCCGAGCGAGTTAAGCCCCTTGGTTGAACCAACGGGCTGGGAGGGAAAGGCAAGAAAGGGGCAGAGGCCGGAGAAGGGAAAGGTGTACTGCGTGTGCAGGAAGGACACGTGCACCAACGCCTATGCTTACGTTTACGTGTGCTCACATTCATGCACGTACCAGGCCATGCAGTCCCCACGCTCAGGCCAGCCCAAGGCACTACACAGTCATGGAGAACATAGCAGCGTCTGCAGCACACATCAGAACAGCCCAACCCCCAGCCCCCAAGACAGCAGAGCCCTCTCCCCCTTCCCAGGCTCGGGGCGGGGGGGTCTGCCTGCCCTGCCCTCAGCTCACTCCCCCCTTAATAGGCCTGGCATCACAGTTCTTCTCCACCACTGGCCCCCCAACCTGGACCATCAGCCTCCTCTGACGGGCCCTGCTGGTGCATTTAACTCTTTTCAGGAGCACTTGGGCTGGAAACACACGAAGGGGTTAGAGAACAGGCGGCCGCAGCGGCTGAGGGCGGCCTAACCGGGCAGCCCTGGGGACCAGCCCCTGCTCTAGGCCACGGGGTGCAGCACGGACCAGACACCTGCTGGCAAACACACACACGCGTCCACGCACTGCACTCACAGGGCCACAGAGCAGAGGACCACAGCGCACGGGGGCAGACAGAGCGGGGGAAGGGATCCCCCCTCCACAAGGCCTCCTTCCACCATCCAGAGAGGGTCTTTCCCCAGACAATAAGCTGAATCCAGAAACACAACAGGATCTGTTCATGGTGAGCCTGTGCCCCCCACTTTGGTGTGGGGCTCACACCAGCATCACTGCGGTGTCGGGGGTGGAGACCCCTATGCAGACCCAGCAGCCTGGGAAGATCCCCTAGAAAGGTATATCAGGCCCTGGAATGGCTCTATCCTGAGGTCCACCAGCCAGGAGCGAGGGTCCCCAAAGGCATACACTGCTCTCTGGTTTAGGGGCTGGGGGCCTGGCCTCCTCAACCAGGCCTTCTGGAAGGTTCGATCCTTTACCTGAACGTGGATCAGCCAAACTCTAAAGACTCGCATATCTGAGGCTGGAGCCCCCTCTGGGAGTGACTGCAGGATTCCCGAGGTCCCGGGACCCCCCAACCCCACCCTGGACATACCAGGTGCCGGGTAATCTACTTTAGCCAGAGAGCAGGCACCCTTCCAGCTCCATACTCTACACACAACACTATCTTTAGCCTAGAGCACTAATCTCTGCAGTAACTGTTTCCTGGTCTTTGCTCCATTCAAAGGACCAGAAACATAAAACACACCGCCCACGGCCTGCAGGCTCCCAGCCGCACCCTGCTCACCTCCCCCACCAAACCCGGGAGCTTGCACGAGAGGGAAAACGTGAGATGGAGCATTTACTTCTGCGGACTGTCCTTTGCAAGTTTCTGCACCAGCAGGCGAGGACCGTGCTTCCTGCTGGTTCAATGACCTGCCCGGGGACTGAAGGGCAGGCCTGGCTTGTGAGTGATTCAGCGGCTGGGCCGCGGCTCCCAGCACCAGGCTGCTGAGCTGCACCAACCATACTCCTCTCCCGAGAAGACACATTTTAAAAGGCACCAGGGCCAAATCCTGGGCTTTAAATGAAGAGGCATTTTGCTGGCAAGCAAAGCAGGGCTGGCGGGGGCGGGGGTGGCGGGGAGTGGGGAATCACAGGGCTAGAGTAAATCATAGGATATAAATTAGAGCAAGTTTTACAGATGGAATCAAGAGTACGTCTAAACGTAAAAATCATCAAGGGCCCACTTCGTGCCAGCTCCTGGCCGAGCCCCACACACACAACCCTGGGTGGTTGGCATCAGCCATCAGCGAGCATGCCTCTCATCCTGGAGCGTCCTGGAGTTTCAGGGACAGACACCCAGTCCCCTGTGGTGCCCGCCAGGGCAAGGCCACCCCAGGAATCGCACAAGCATTGCTGCCCTGGGTCCTCCCCAAACCAACCTGGTAGGTACTAAAGCTCCAGTTTACAGACAAGGCAGTTAAAATTAAGGCCCAGGAAGGGGAGTTATTTTAAGGAAGGCTTGCACAGGTAGGAGGACTTCCCTGGCGGCTCAGCGGTAAAGGAGACTCAGGTTCGATCCCTGGGTTGGGAAGATCCCCTGGAGAAGGAAATGACAACCCACTCCAGCACTCTTGCCTGGAAAATCCCATGGACAGAGAAGCCTGGCGAGATACAGTCCATGGGGTTGCAGAGACAGACACGACAGAGCGACTAAACAACAACAACACAGCTATGGAGGGGCAACCCCTACAGGGACAAGCCTACGCTGCCTGCCAGGCACAGAGAGGGCAGTGCAGATGAACGGCCGCCGGTATGTACGATCCCTGCCCTTCTCCACTGGCCGTTAGTCCCTTCAGCAATTTGCTCATTTCCACCCCTCTCTGGGTGGAAGCTGACAAGGCCCACATCAGCTCATCCACTCGGCCCTTCCTGGGGCCTGAGACCTGGCTGGACGCAGGCAAGGCTGCCCGTCAACACCTGCTGAGTGTACAGACCGATGAATGAATGGGAGACGCGGGGGGAGACAGTCTACCTCGTGCACTCCCCCTTTCTGAGCTGTAGACAAGACAGCATTGGGGTGAACAGAGCCTCCTACAACACGGCCGTCTCATGTCCCTCCTCTTGCCCAGCCTCCCACCGAGCCACACAAAAGTCCGGCTGGAGGGAGCCAGGACCCCAACCGCCAAACAGAATGAGTGCTTGCCTGAAGCCAGAGTAGTGCTTGGTACAGGGAAAGGGGCAGCAGCAGAGAAAGGCTACACAAAGTGAAGCTACAAGTCAGAAACACACACACACACTCAATGGGCTTTGACACCTCACAGCACAGCTGCCCTAACAACACGTGGGCATCCCCACTGACCTCCGAGTTGGAACCAGCTGGAACCCTGCCAGCTACAGCTCTGGAAAGGGGCTTCTCGGTGCCTTACACTGCCCCACCTACCACCCCACTCTCCTGGACCGTCTTCCCCCCTGCCCCCCTCACCCACCCCTCCAACCTTCCCAAGCCCAGGACTCGGGTGGGGGGGGTCGGGCCACACCACATGCAGCCAGAAGCCACGCGCGCGGACGGACAGGTACCTCCAGAGGCGATGTAGAAGCCGCTGGGCGCATACTTGGCCACCACCACCTGATGGGCGTGCTCCGTGTAGATGTCCGCAACGGCCGGGTTCTGTAGAGAGACCAGAATGAACACAGGCAACCCCGAAGCAGGCAAACATGCTTTCTGCTCTCCGGATTCACGGAGTTGGATGGGAAAAGGACACATGGACACACACAAATACGGACGTCAAAACCTCCAGGAGTACAGGAAACGCCAAAAGTACACTTACCTGCCTGGGTGACAGAATTCTACGTAATTTAACTCTTTTATAAGATGCGAGGTGATTTCCTTTCTTTCGGTACTTGGCAAACAAATGGGTGTTTTCGAAAAACACATGGGACATAAAAGTTTCCTTAGGAAAAAAAAAAAATCTACGTCTCTAATTTTCTCCCTTTTGTAGGAGGCTGCCGCCTTCTCTGAGTCCAGCTCCCCAGAGCGGGTCGCCCCCGTTCCGAACTAGCTCTCCCCAGGCTGCCAGGCTGCGTCTGACCCAAACCAGAGCCTCTGGCCTCCTGCAGGAACAGAGAGGCAGGCAGGCAGCTGGGGGCCCCCTCCTCATCCAAATCCCTCGATTTGGGAAACTCCCTTTCGTGGCTCAAATCCAAGGCTGGCTGGACTCTGCAGCGAGCACTGGGCCAGCGAAGGAAACCAGGAGCAGCTCTCTTGACTTAAATCATCAGGCTTAAACGTATAATTTATCAAAGTCGATCGCGACACTCCCCGACTCCCCAACACACATGGTCCAGGGGCCTCGGCTAACCTGCGGCCCAGTGCTGAGATGCTGTCATCAGAGCCCAGCGTCCTCCCAGGAGGCCAGAGAGAGCCAGGCATCTAATCCCCGACACCCGCTGACACACGCTCCAGAGCCAAGTGCCTTGAGAAAGGAGCAGCTACGGGCTGTGAACGCTTCGGGTCCCAGGGCGGCTGCTGAGGGCGCATCTGACCTGCCCCCCAACCGCCCCCACCTTCTGACCACCTCACAGTCTCCCCCTCCCCCGTCTCCTTAACGCCCCTCAACAAGGCCAGACGCCCGGACTCTTCTTGGCTTCTTAGCCACAGGATCGCCCGCCCCCTCACCTGACAGAGTCCGGAGAAGCACCCTACTAAGTCCCAGCTCCGGCAACCACCCTCTTACCATTTCCTGCAAGCCCCCCGGTCTCCGTAAATTCTATGCCCTCGCCAGCAACACCTCTCCCTGCCTGCTAACACCCACTTATCAGGCCTGAAGAGCCATCTGCGTGGAGCCTGCCGTGACAGACCCTCTCTCTCCTGTGCTTGCAAAGCATTTAACACGACACACACCATGGTCCCTGGCCCCCTCATCCCTCTCCTCCAACTCCTCTTTGACCTGCTCCACATGCATTTACCTCCTTTAGCCATCATGGCAGTTAGCAAACGACAGATGCTCAATTATTTTTGGGGGGGAGTAAAACTTTCCAGTCCTTTTACCCCTAGGACTTAGCATCACATGATAGAGCAGGTACTTAACATATGTGCTTCATACATTAATCCAATGCAGAATAAACATTTGCAAAAAGTGCAATCAGGCATCCGAAGATATTCTGAATGGCAAATAAGCCCATTGGGAAACGCAAATCAGAACTATAGTGAGAAACCAGCCTATACCCAGGAGAGTCAAGACAAGACTGACGTCACCAAATGTCAGCAGGATGGGTGGGGTACAGTCTGGAATGCTTATATACTGCTGGGGGGAACGTAAAATAATACAGCTGGAAGAGTTGGGCCGGCTATTTATAAAGTCAAACATAACATTTGTGCAAAAACCCCACTCCCAGGTATTTAACCAAGAGAAATAAAAGTGCGTGCCCACAAAAATGCCCACTGTCATGAAAGTTCATGACAGCCCCTAAGTGGAAAACAACCAACCCAAAGGTCCACCCCCAGCTGCCTGGAGAAGCAAACTGCGCTGTCCACCCACCCAGGGGAACACGACTCGGCAACAAACGGCTACAAACTGCTGAGGACCCTCAACCCCAGGAGGAGCCTCAAAAGCCTCACGCTGATGACAAAGCCGGACGCAAAGGAGAAGACACGGCAGGAGTCCGTTCTGATCAAAGTCCAGGAAAGGCCAGCCCATAGGCCACAGGGAGCCGGTCGTCGCTGGGGCTGCCAGGGCCTGGGGGGTTGGGGGGGGCAGGATGGAGAGGCCCATGGGGGTGACTGGAAAGCTGGTGGCGAGGGTGATGAGATGGTATTTAATTTGTCAAAACTCTAGATGTGTGTTTGAAATGGACGGATTTTATTGTCCCTAGATTACCCTGCAATAAAACGATATCCAACCCAACCTGCTCCTGCCCAGGTTAGTTCTTTGGACTGGAACGTTCTAACAATGACAACTCTTCCCTCAGAGAGAAGCTGGTGAAGGTGGTCTGTGGCCGGGTGGCTCCAAGGCCCATGTTCCGAGGCTGACCGAGGGCTCTCAGCCCCGCATGTGGGGATGACAGTTGGGAGACCAACCCCCAGGGGGACTCATGCCCATGGTGATGCCCAGCCCGGCTCTGCCCTTAAAGGGAGGGAACGGTGGGGGGGAGCACGTGGAGAAGTGGAAGGTGAGTTAAAACAGCGGCCCTGGGAGGCAGCCCTACCCCTACAGATCCTTCCCCTAAAGCGGCTGGGGTGAGTGAAACCTCGGGTCAGTCCCAGCGGGCTCTCCCGACACCCCCATCCACATTCCCAGCACAACTGGCGGCGAGCTCTCCAGGCTGAACACAACAAACAGAACACTCCCGAGTCAGCAGCAAAACCCCACCCTCGGCTCCCCAGCCAAAGGGGATGCCTCCCTGTCCCCAAAGCATCCGTGACCGCGACCGCCCAGGCTCGTGGCAAACCCAGCCATGTGGGGCTGAGGCGCCCCTCCCCTGGGACTTCCTTCCTGCCCTCCCTCCCCGCCCCCATCAGGGGACAGGGTCTTCAGGCAGAAACCACAAGGAAGCCTCGGCATCTGAGGCCCGTGGGTGCCTAGCGGATGTGGGCAGAGCCTGCAAAAATCTCCTGTCGTCTCGCTGGTGCATCCCAGCCCTGCCCCCTACCCTGGGCGTGTCCCTCTGCAACCCCCCACCTCTGACCCCAGACCTGTCCCTGGCCCCTATTCAACCCTGCCCTGCCCTGTGATCCCAGGCTTGTCCATCCACCTCATCTTCCCACCCCAGTCAGATTCCAGTTTTTCCTGCCCCTCCTGGGACCAGGACAACATGGTGACAGCATCTGAACTGACCCCTCTGCCTTCTACCCACCCACGAGGCTCTATGTTCAGACTCTGATCACAAATTCAGAGGACCCTGGACCGTTCCCACCTCCCACCTGTGCGTGGAGGCCCCTCCCCAGCCCAGCATATGAAGCATTCTCCCCCAACAGCTTTCCACACGTGGGAGGGAGAATCCCTAAACCAGGCCCCGCCCCCAAAGGAGCTTTCACATTCCTGTGACCTCTGAGGCCAGAGGTCACCACGGCACTTTACAGGTAAGGTTAAGGGGTGGCCCCAGCCACAGGGCATGGCAGCTTTGCCACGGCACACCTGGAATCCCGTGGACATGTCATCACATCAGTGAAGCCGTGGGACGCAGCCCTGCTCCTCTGGAGCTGCTGATGGTCCCCAGCGGCCTCCTCCAAACTCGACCAGGCAAAGTGACCTTTGGGAGGATTAAGTTTCCAGAGCACTGGCTTTCTAGACACACCCGGTTCCTAAAAGCAGGCCCTGGAAGCCGACCTGCTCAGCGAATGTGACCTGCGGGGCCCTCTGCTCATGGAGGACCCAACTGAATGACCGCCAAGTGGCTCCACAAACCTCTCTGCTTCCAGACCTGCAGAACCGAACCCAGAGGCTCAGCCCAGGGTCCGGCCAGCCTACCCTGCTTGACCTTGGAGGCTCCCTCTCTCACTCAGAGGAAGCAGCTCTAAGCTACAGTCCAAAGTCCATTTCCCATTCTGCCCTGTGCCCTCCCCCAGCAGGTCACTCACTCTGACATTCTTCCCTTTATTCGCTGCAGGCTGGAATACCTTCCAACACTCGGGCAAAGGCTCCCCGCCTCCTCCAGGAAGCCTTCCCTGATGCTCCAAGGTAGAAATGACCTCTCCCAGCCTAGAAAGCCCACACTACCTTCCCTACCCTCCCACCCTTATTATTTGCTACCTTGGACACATGTCATTCTTACACCTGCCAAGCTTCTTACTAAGTGGATCCCCACAGAGGGCAGAGTCCAGGTCTGATTCACCACTGCAACTTCTGACCACCCCCGCCTCAACCCCAAGGAAAAGACTGGGGCATGCCAGTCCCCAGCAGCCATTTATGAAAACACAACCATCATACGCTGATGACTACTCTCAGACAGCCGGGGTGACCCTTCAGTTGATTCTCTTTGAAACCTCACAGTACCTACGGGTAACCTTAGGACCCCATTTTACAGGCAAAGGAGTGGGGCAGAGAGACTTGGAGGGATGTGCCAAGTGGGGGGACTGGGGCCTGAACTCAGCTGAGTGTCCTTTCTCCTCTTGGTTCTACTCCATTACCTACGTCTGGAGTCACTCTCAGCCTGACTCCTAACTCAGGGAACAGAGGTTTGCACCGATGGTGACAGCTACCCAGCCACCAGCCTGCAAGTGTAGAGCCGGGAGGCAGGCAGGAGTGGCCACGCCCAGAACCTTCATTCTGGCTTCCTGCCCAGCCCCGACCCTGAAGCAAATGAAGCCCTAGAACATGGGCCCGAGGGCGGTCCCCCCATGTGAGAGTGGGCACACCACTCTCTGCTGGGCCCAGCATGACGCCACCTCCCTTCCTGTCCCCCCTTTCCCTCTGCCTGCCCAGGGCCTTCGGAGGAGTCAGGAGGGGAGACTTTGGGGGTTAGGATCAGCCCCCCCGGGGACAGGGCCGCCACTCTGCTGCAGCCTTTTGTCTCCCCACCAAGGGTAAGAAATGGTAGCTCAGATGGTAAAGAACCCGCCTGCCAATTCAGGAGACTTGGGTTTGATCCCAGGGTTGGGAAGATCCCCTGGAGAAGGGAATGGCAACCCACTCCAGTATTCTTGCCTGGAGAATCCCATGGACAGAGGAACCTGGTGGGCTACAGTTCATGGGGTTGCAAAGAGTCAGAGACGACAGAGCAACTACATGACCACAACAAAGGGTAAGAAAGATGCCCAAAGGCCCCAGTGAGTTCGTGACAGTGCTGAGGACACGAGCTCAACTTCTTCCAACCTCCATGCACCTGTATTCCCTGTCCAGACTCCCCCATCTCTGCTGTCTCAACCGCCCTTCCTGGAAAACTTTTACTGACCCTCCAAAACCCAACTCAAAAGTACCCCTGCTCCAGAAACCTTCCCTGAGGCCCTCGGACACATCTGGCCCTTCCCTCTTGCTCCCAAAGCCCTGAGGACACAGTTCTTTTAAAGCGCTAACCTGGTGAGTTAGAATGTTACCTGCTGGGGTTCTTTGCTCGCCCCTGCTGACATTTTGGGCTGGGGAACTCTTTGTTGCAAGACAGTCCTGTGCATTGTGGAATGTTTGGCAACACCCCTGGCCTCTGCCCACTAGATACCAGTAGCACAAAAATGTCTTCAGATATTGCCAAATACCCCTCAATGGGGTGGGGGTGGGGGCAAAACTGCCTCTCACTGAGAACCACTGATTTAACCTCGGGCACCATGGCTACGGGCCGGGCTTGCCAGGACGGGGAATGTGTGGGGGAAACGTCAGGACTGAGGACTGGATGCAGCAGCTGACGACGCCTTCATCTTCGAGCAGCTTCCTAACTGGCCTCCCTCCTGCCTCGCATGGATTTCCCAGGTGGTGGAGTGGTAAAGAATCTGCCTGCCAATGCAGGAGACACGGGTTCAATCCTTGGGTGGGGAAGATCCCACCGGGGAAGCAGAGTGGCAACCTGCTCCAGTATTCTTGCCTGGAAGACTCCATGCACTGGGGAGCCTAGGGAGCTAATCGGTGGGGTCACAGAGCAGGACGCCCTGAGCATGCACGCACCTGCTTCACACCTTAGCTACAGAACAGTCTCTCCACTGCCCTGACGACATGGCTCATCTGTTGAACCTTTCCGTGGTTCTGGTGGCCTCGGGCCAGGGCTGGGCTGTGGTGGGAAGGCCTGACCCCCGGCACAAGAGTCCAGCACCCTCTCCTGCCTGCCTGTAACTCCCCCCACCCCAGGGCTCTGATCACAGGCATCCACAACCTGTGCAGGACTCTCTCGCCAATCCCGCTCCACCTGACTGGTCCCTTCCCGGGCCCCCAGCTGCTCCAGGTCCCCTGGGATGACACCTCCTGGCACGTTTCATCCTCTCGGCATCAGTCCTGAGTGTCAGTTTCCCCTGGAGACGGCGAGCTCCGTGAGGACAGGCCTTTGCCAGCGAGTGTCCAGAGCCAGGCCTGGGCTCCGCTACAGGTGCTTGCATATACTTGTAAAAGGATCAAGCTGGGCTCAAGCACAGGAAGTGGAGGGGGCAAGGAGGGTGGGAAAGAAGTGGAAGCGACCCCCTGAGCCAGCTGACACTCAGGGTGGGGGTGGTTCCCAAGATGATTGGCAATGGTGGACACTGACATCACAGCCCAAGCACCTGAAGATCATTAGCCCAGAAGCCAGTGGAGCACGTCCCCACCCTCGGACCCCCACCAACAGCTCTGGAGCCTTCTCTGAGCCCAGCATCCTTGCTCGTTAAAAGGTCAGACCACAGGACCCCAGTGCTCTCCTGGCCTGACCCCATGTCTGTGCTGCCCACTGGCCTTCTGCCCAGGTGGTGATCAAACACACCACCTCCTTTTGTCATTGGAGAGCCGTTTCAGTCCCACCTGAGGCAGGGAGCTCCACACAGGCAGGGGCACTGTCTCCGCACTGCCCGTAGAGCACGCAGTCGTCCTGGGCAGGGGGCAGGAACTCAAGGCACGTGTCATGGGACAGAAGGGATGAGGTCGGTGCTCCTCTGGCCATCTGTCCCTTCGTGTACACACCCCACCCCCACCTGAAGGGGACGCCCAGGTG